>NC_081310.1:137381646-138581646 GCF_026419965.1 Kogia breviceps
AGAATTGTTTACATATGGATGGCATTTAGAGTCATAAGATGGGATGAAACTGCTTAAGAATGGAATGCAGTAAGAGAAGATGCCTGAGTAATAAGCTCTGGTCACTTTAGTTCAAAGGTGAGGAAGATAAAGAGGAACCAGGAAAAACCTAGAGAGGAGGGCCAGTGATTAGACAGAGAACCCAGAGAAAGCAATGTCCTGGAAATGAACAAAATGTTTCAAGAATAAGGCATAATCAACTGGGTCAAAGGTTTGGTTAGGTGAAGCAAAATGAAAATTCAGGATCGAGCATGATTATTTGGTAATGTGTTGGTTATTGGTGATCTTGGCACAAGTTGCTATTGTGGAGTGGTAGGAATGCAGGCTTGTTTAGAGTAGGTTTAAGAAATAATTGGAGAAGAGCTAAAGCCAGAGATGATAGATAGCTCTTATTAAAGAGTTTTGCTCTAAAGGATGGAAATTGGGTGACAGCCAGGAGGGAGGATGTAGGGACCCAAGGGGGCTTATTATTTTTTAAGATGGGAGATGTTATAATATGGTTATAAGCTGATAGATAGGGTTGATACCCTAGGGGGGAAAAACACATTGATCAGGCGTGACATAGAGAGAGAAATTGCTAGGGCAAAGTGCTTGAGTAGACTAGAGGAGATGGGATCTAGGGCTCAAATGGAGGTGTTAGCCTTAGATGAGAGGAAGCATTCTTCTGTAGTAACAGGAAGAAAGATGGCATATAGGGCAGAGAGAGGTGCAAGTTGGTGGCTGTGTTGGGATCAACTGGAAGTTCTCTGCTGATTATTTCTATTTTCCAGTCAAAGAGTGATTGGAGCCTTAACCTCAGCTGATTATGAAGCTAAGAAAAAATTGAAAACCAGTGTCTTATGAGAACTGTGCATTTTAGATGAGGGTAATAGAACTTACTCTTAAACATCACAACCATTGTGTTATTATTATTTGAAAACTTCAAAGAAAGAAGCTAGAGAGAACCAAGTGAAATCATATAAAGAATTGTACAGAAGCTAGTTAAGTGTTGAAAGGAGAGTAGATGCCATCCATCAGATTTTGGCACTGATTATTAAACCTCGATATAAAGTGTTTAAGACCAAACATTTTATAGCTTGGATTTATACAGCAATTCCCAAAGAGTGCAATGTGTTCACACATGGATGATTGTTTACAAACTCATTAGCTTTCCTGGGAGTTAAACAAATGACTTGCCCACATATATGGAGAACACATATTTGACTTGGAACAGAAAAGCAACCTCAGTTAGGTCCTAAATATACCTAGGCATTCCTGCTACATTGCCCTAGACCATTCACTGTCCCACTTGCTAGATGACTCTTTCACACCTCTTCTCTCTCTTAAGGAGGAAGGATTTAGAAATTTTTGGAGTTACCTCTTTAAGGTCCTTAGAAAACAAGAAAAGTTTAGCAGTGTTCACTACCAAAGTATGGAGGTTCCACACTTGTATCCATCCCTCAATCATGGGAACTATTTGAAGAGTCATGGTAGTTACTTTCAGTTGCTAAAGTGAAACACAGGAAAAAGAATTGCCTAACCAAGAGAATGCAGACTGCTTTGAGCTTTAGTAATGAGAACAACACCTCAAATTATACTCAGAAGTCAAATAGGTAGTCAGTGATGAGGAGAGCACAGATGTTACCCACTTTGTTTGCCTAATTCCCTTAAGCAGATGGGCAATAAAAAGTCTGTGCATGCAGTAGGGAGGCATCAAAGCCTCTACACAGTCACAACATAAACTAAAAGTAACAGCTTATCAGAGGCTCCAAGTCAATTATTTGGTGTTGCCATTGATAAGGGAAGAATAGCTTGAACAGAAGGAATGCTAGTAATCATAGTCTCTGAAGATTCATGACACCTTTATTCCAAGGAAAGCAGTGTGCTACGTATATCATCATTATAGTCAAGAAATAATTTATCATGCTTAATATGGCTGAGGTAAGTATGTTCTTATTATCCCATTTTTCACAGCCTGATAGTTACTTTGAGTGCATATCCTTTTAGCTTTATTTTATGGGGAGATAGTGAAAGGATAAGTGATATAACTAAGTTCTCATATTTACTTGTTGGGAGAATGAATTAAGATCAATTCCTATGCTATTGCTAGTCTACGGATGGCTGAAATTCAGTGATATCTTCAGTTTAAGAAATTGCCATTGGACTTGATTCACGTAGAGGCAATTTTCAGATTTTACATATTGTTTCTATTCTTCCTGGAACTGGAAAGTCTTGACTGCATTCTGACCCCACTCTAACTGACCCAGCTCCCCAATAGTTGTGTGACTTGGAGAGAAGGGGATGTGTGAAGTTCTAGAGGAGGAGTGGGGAGACTGGTAACTGCCAGGCACCTCTTTCAGGTCAGGGTTGTCTCTAGGCCTTGGTGAAAACTTCTCCATATTCTGTTAGTCTTTGTGAGGAGACTGTGAGTACTTGCCCTGGGTAAGCCCAGCAGTGTAACATTTGTCTGTGTAACTAGTCATCTGAGAAGGCTATACCTGTAATCTAATAATATGGGTGTACTTTAGTGGGAGGTGATGGAGTCTAACAGTCCTGAGCTGAAAGCCAGCTTTATCACTAATCTGCTGGGTGAACTTGGGCAAGTCATGGAATCCTTGAAGCCTCAGTTTCCTCATTTGTCAAGTGATGACGATAGTTCTTAAGGTATTGGTCTGTAGGGGAATATATCATATAAGATCATGTATATAAAGTACCCAGTAAAGAGATCGGCACAGAAGGAGTGCTTGATGCTCTCATTGTTATTGTAGTCATCATTTTTATTAATGTATGTATCATAGTTATTGGAATTCCTATTTTGATATTAACTTGAGAGACAGGATAAAAGCTATAGAAGAATTTATTAATGTTACTTTTGTTATAACTGATTTTTAAAAATATTTTTTAATGTCTTAAAACATTCAGATGATTTGCTGGCTCACCAGATTTGACATAGAATGACTTTATGACCTCTATAGATTACTGCCATTTTCAAAAAACAAAAGCTTATTGCCAGGAAAAATCACCAAAAGATTATGGTACAGGTTTCAAAAGGCCGTTATAAAAGCAATAAAGACAGTTCTGTTAAAATAAGCATTCAGGCTCCTGAAGTGTTTATTTAAAGGGCACAAAAATATTTAACTGTGTTTCTTAAAAAATCAATCATAATTATTTAGAGTCAATTTTGTATATAAGTCTTTGTGTTGTTGTGTTGTTGGACTAATAAATTATCAAAGACTGAATGACATCTTTCTTCTGATAATTTTTATCTCAGCTTCCTTTTATTGATAAACGTGAATGTTCTTTTATCACATAATTCTAATATGAGGACTTAAATTCCCTATCTATCTATCTATCTATCTATCCATCTCTGCTATGAGGCCAAATATATACTTTAAGATGCAAAGTTTAGTTTGAGACTATAATTCATTGTTGTTAAGTTGCTTTCTTTTCTTGTGTATTACTGTGGGTAAAACTATTAAGAATTGTTGTGTTTATTTATAAGATTTTGGTATTAATAAGGAGAAAGTAGTTTATTTTAATTAATTCTGTGTACTATGATAAATGTTTCTTGTAACATTTCTTACTGGAATAAGAGAAGTGATTTAAAGATCTTTGCAGTTCCATTGTGCTATATATAAAGGTTAATCAACACTTTATGTTAATGTTTTTCCTAGGTGCATCATTGCAATGGGCCTTGACAAAAAAACAACTTCACCAAAACCTAGGAAAGAAAAGAGTATTGAGAGAAGAGAGGGATTTATGAAGGGTGAGGGGAAACTGAGGAAAGATAGAGAGTACCTGATACCAAGAAAGAGAGAGATGGAGGGGAGCAAAACCTCAGCTTCAGCCATTTTTTCAGCTCAAGAACTACATACAGGGATCGGTGAAGTGAGAACTGCTGTCGAAGAAATGGAACATAAAGAAAAGCCAGAACAAGAAGTCTGGGAAGATGACCAAGAAAACATATTTAAATATGGTAATGAGTAACACTGGGTTCTTTTGCTGTTGCGTGGTCGTTTTGTTTAAGATTTTACAATGTGATTATAAAAATTTGCAAAAATTTCCATTAAATGTTGTTACTCAGTTTCGATCTTCAGGCAACTGTGTTGCAGGTGAGGAATCCCTGACCACCTTCTCAACTGTTTTGCAAGGAGTTCTGTGTGGCCTGTCTTAGAGGAGGGCAGCCTAACTCCAGGGGGCTGGAGGTGCTTTGAGGGGGAGGCGGGAAAGGAGAGTTTGCATCTGCATGAGCCAGAGGCTCTGTTCACTTACGCAGGGAGAGACCATTTCACCAAACAGAATTTTGCCTGTTTTTTTCAGTATTTGATGTACTTGCTTTGGTGAAACTGATGCTTTGGCATCAGGTAGGAACAACCTATATGATTATATAGTGATAGAGTATTCCATAACTGAAAACATTTGATGTAGGCCTGGGGTCCTGGAGCTTGTCTGCATTTCTTGTTTTCTTGTTCTTCCCTTCCCTCCCCTCCTGTCCCTTCCCCTCCCTTCCCCTCACTCTCCTCTCCTTCCTCTTCATCTTCTTCTTCCTCATCCTTCTCCCCTGCCTCTTTCTCCTCGTTTCTTTCCCCCCTTTAACTGCATACACACACTCATATCTATATCTATATCTATATCTATATCTATATCTATATATATATATATATCTCCTTGCCTTATATATATATACATACCCTCACCTTTTGATGTATTAGATATTATTACTCTCTCCATTTTAAGAAAATGAGGCTCAGAAATACAGAGAAAAAGTAGCAGAACTAGGATTTATACTGTAGGAAAGGAAAAACTTTTCCCTCTACACATCTTAGCTTCATTAACTGTATCCTTGTAAGTGAAACTGACAAAAGAGATTAAAAAGGGAAAACAAGCAAAAGTTTATTAGCAGGTGCATCGTGCATATGTATGGGAGCACTCAGCTGAGTAACTCAAAGGGGTGGTTAGAACTTGGCCTTACATAGCATCTTAATAAAAGAAAAATACATTTTTTCAAGAAGTGACAAGGAAAAGGAAAAGGACATTGAGCTTCCAGGGGCAACAAATTGTGGGAAGGCAAATATTATGTGGAAACTGATGGTAGATAAGGGCTAGTTCTAGTGAAGTTTGTTATGTTGATTCCTGTGGTGCCATCTCTGGGCTGCTAAGGATCAGAGTTGTCTCTTATGATTAACTGTTGTCCTTCCTGGGAGAGAGGGGAGGAGAGACACCTTCAAAAATTTATGTCCTGCTTTTAGGGAAATGGGGGGAGGGCAGAGAGCTTCTCTTCTATTTACTACTTCTCAATTGCCTTCCTTCAGCTCAAAATAAACCTTATGCCCAAGTGGCATAGTTTGGGGTGGCATAACTCTGCTACCCTTTAATACTCAGGCTTGTCTAATTCCAAAGCCCAAACTTTCAAACACTGTACATATAACCTCTTCTTCTGTACAAGCTATCCTTGATGTTACCTGGTTGTGGGTGATATGTCCAAAGAATCAGAAAAGGGGAGCTGACTGAGTGTCCCTCTTGCACCCAGGAGACAAAGCCTGGATTAGAGGAACACTAGCCATTGGCTGGGATAAGTGCGGAAGGGCTGGTATCAGGAAAGGGGCATCTCCTAGGTCTATTCTTCCCCACCTTCTCTAGTTGCTGCCCAACAGTTTCAGAAATCCAAGAGAATAATTACACAGTTGTTGCAGCATTAGACTTTATATCTGTTTATTACTGAAATAATGTGACTATCTAAAAAAGATTTCACTCCTAACACTTTGACCCAGCTTACCTCTCTCCATCATCCTTTCTAGTCTTTATTCTTATCTTAAACTGAAAATTCTAAAATATCTGTAGATAACAATAGAAACAGCAGAAAAATTAACAAATGGGATGTGTCTTCCTGTTTTAACTTTCACAACATACAGGTATGTTTATTTAGGCCATGTTCAACTTCTGTATTTTTTTTTTTTCTTAAACCAACATGGCCTCGTGCTATGAGTAGCATACTTTATGACTATAAAACAGCTTTTCCCAAGATCTTACTTCTGTGTTGGCTCCTTAATGGACTTTAAATGCCCATTTCCATTAAAAAAAAGAAGAAACAGCGGAGCAAGCCTTCAGCTCTCTGTAGAACAGCTGCTGATGGTCAGGGCAGCAAGAAGCCTGTGTGGAGGTCAGCCAGGGAGAGCTGCAGAGGGATTGATGTTGACCTCGCCATTGACTTGCTTCCTCATTAGTGGGGATGGTAAACAACAAGCTAATTACATTCTCTGGAAGAAGAAAGATGAGATGGGGAAACAGAAGAAATTATGAAAAGGGATCCAGAAAGCATGCCACTAGTTCATTCATATTGAAAACATGAGTAGATGAGACAAAGGAGGTGTGCTTTGAGCTGTGATGCTAATGCAGTGTGCCTGGTTAATAGAAGGCTAATATTTAAATGTGATGATAGAACAAAGCCAGGGCAGCCTTGAATTTCCTGTTTTGAGAGAAAACACTGAAGCTCCTGCCAAATAGGATTCAGGGATTGTTCCTGTGGTTCACTACATGGTCCTTCAATTTTATGGTCTGCTTCAATAATATAACTGCAATTGTGTCCTAATTGTGGACACTTGTATGACTCTGATTTTAATCAGGTGCCTCCATTAAAGTGTATTGCTGTCAATAAAGCACATATTGTGTGCGATTTCTCCTATTCTATGACCAACTCTCTCCACCCCCAATCAATCATGATTACTACTAATCTCTAACATTTATTAGGAGCCTACTATCCTTGGTAATATACTAAGCATATTTTAGGGATTATTGCTTGTAATAGTCCCCATAGCTTTGTGAGGCAGGTACCACCCATATCATGGGTGAAGAAACTGAAGCTTAAAGATGAGCAAATTGACAGGTCACACAGCTGTGTTTTAACTGGTGCTTGGACACATGACAGCCTGACTCCAGAACCCTCATATTTCACCACGCTGTAATACTGCTGATGGACTTGGCAGCAATTTACTCATGTACTGTCTGGCCCCTGCTTATCTTGTGACCAGCAGCAAATATCTCTTGTTTCTAATGTGTTTCTCTGTGTGTGTGTATTCTATGGCTAACTTCAAACACTCCTAGGAAGTCTTCCACAATCTCCAAATGACTTTCCACCCTTGTTTGACTCTATTCCACTTATTTGACACTATTTCACAAAATTAATCATGAGTCCTATATAAAAATCTACAGTAGTTGAGCCCAATAGTGTTAAAACTAACATTACTGAGGGTCATGTATAAAAACTATTCTAACATGAGTACAGTATTTCTTGTGTACCTACGTCTTATTTCCTCAACAAAAATTGGAGATTCCTTGATGGGCAGGGGTTGTGTTACTGTAATATCTTTTATCTTGCAATTTTAGCCTTTTCCAAATAGAAGGCTCTCAATAAAGTCTTATTGATTGACAACTGACTAAACCAAGTGAGAAGCTATCCCATTACTTGGCCTGAAATATTTGAATCAAAATATTTGTTTTTATTAGTATGACCTGTTTCCATTATGCAATATAAACTAATTTTTTCAACTTCTTGCTTATTTTATAATTTTGTTCTACTGATGCACATTTCTCTTTCTCCAGTTTAAATCTCTTTCATGAAAACTTTCTTGTGATGAGTTCTCTTTGTTTGCCTTTTTTCGTTACAGTTTCTGATCTCACTTTTCTGCTCACATCGCCCTCATACCTTCTCTGCATTAACAGAGCTTTCTTCATATGCACAGGGCATGCATTTCTAAATTAAGTTTCCTTCATTGTGGCAGAGTGGACAGCTCTCAAGTAATTACCCAAAAGGCCCCCACTGCTGGAGAAGAAACCAGACTATCTAATAACTAAAACACACAAAATAGGGAAAACTATTTTTCCTGTAATTTTTATTTTAAGAGATAATTGTTTATTTGCTTAATTGGTTCTGCATGAAATCCTTTTGCTCTCTATCCTTGGCATGTTGTCACTTCAAGATTTTTAGTTTTTGGTGGAAGAAAAAGGGGAACAATTAAATATGAAAGGTGAAAAATTATAACCACAAGGGACAGATGGAGTTTATCTGATGTGACAGTTTCCTTTTCCTGCTACAGATGTGTTACACTTCTGAAGAAATGAAGCAAATTCATGACTGTGACAGGGATATTCTGTCTTATAAGAATTTTTATTCTTGGAATGTAATTATTTTATTGATTGTAGGGATGAATAATGCATATGATTTCAGTTCTGGCCCAGGTACAGAATCCTTCATAATGCCTTTTCTTGATGTCCATTTGGTTCTCTCAAAGAATGTGCTATTCACAGTGTTACTTCTCAGGGCCTTTGGATTTGCTAATTGAATTTTTTCCAATTTACTATTCATTAACTTGATATCCAAATATTTGGAACATTCTTCCTATAAAATATGGCCTCACTGGGTCTCCAAATTAACTTTCATTATTATAATCCTGTTCTCTTCATTTTTAATTTATTTCTAATTTATTGTTTTCTATCAAGTTCTTCTCTTGTCCATTTTGGTTATTGTAGATGATGTCCATTTGTAAATGAGCTTTTATTAGGTTTCAGCCTTGTCATTTGGAGCTTCATTTCTTTACTGCTCTTGTATATGTAACTGATTGCAATCTTTGATCATTTGCTATTAGTTTTCCATGTTCACTAACTGTGTGAAAAAGAAGTGAAGAAAGGCCCAGAGAGGAGAGGATAATGGAGTCAAAGTTCTCATTAAAGTGAAATGGGTTAAGTATTAGGGATTCTATTTTCATTCTCATAGTGGAGCTTTTCTTTTCTCAGAATATGAAGAAGATTTCGAAGCAGATGAGGAGAAACAAGATGAGAAAGCTAATGAAGGACAGGCTGATGAGCAAATGAATGGAATGCCAAAGTCACCCTCAGATGATGAAAAAGATCTTTTAGACCCTGAAAAGGAGAGTGAAACCTCGTTGTGGAAAGCATCAGATGCTGATGACAATGTGAAAGATGAGGCTGATGGATGCTCTGAGAGTGAATTGGAAGAGGATAAACATGGCAAGTTGATTAGCTTATCATTTGACATAGGCTGTTTAGCAAATGTACTCACTACTTTTGTTTTCCTTATATTTAATGAGAGAATCCTCTTTAAGAGACTGTTCAGAACCTGGTTCCCTAACCGGAGGATGCTGATCAACCCCTCTTCCATAGATATCCGAATTATGGAGTCACTCTTCAATCCTTTCTCTTTCTTTAGTTTGCTGGGATTTTTCAGCAGGGTGTCAGGTGAAGCTTATAGTGACACATCTTCTGTTTACGAAGAAAGTTACTACCTTTTATTCATCTCAAACTATCTCCTCTTATATACACACACATATACACCATTTTTGCGGCTTTGGAAAAATGAAAAGTAGCTCCCATTCAATTAAAGGAAAAGTTGAAGATTCCTCCCTTATGTTCATTTTTTTTTTTCTTAACTTACCTTGGATGCAGATGCTGACATATTAGTTTATGGAAGGATTATTGCTCTTGGCAAAGCTTCCTTCCCCCTTATAGTCTTCAAGCCTAAAACGAATCTGCATGTTCACAGGGAAAATACAGAGCTTTTCAGGTAGATAAAGAAACCCTCATTATCTGAGGCATATCTTAAATTTTTAAGACCTTTTTAAACACCTTAAATTACCAAAATAATGTCCAAAGAAGGAAACATTTCTGGCTTTGTCCCATGAAAGGGTTTGGCCAAGGCTATGTGGGTCTTAGTAAATAAAATATCTTCCCTGGTACATTCTGGGCATTTATCAGTGATAATAATAACCCTGTCTTATATTTAAGTATGTGTATGTCTTTGTAATTTGCTTTAGACTAGAGAATGAGGTAACATTATGATGACTTTTTGAATTGCTGTCAATTTTCCCCATTCTTTTCACCTCTCAAATTTTTTTCTGTATAAAATCTCAAAATTTTGAATTCAAGGAATACATAGGGATTATACAAAATACGAGTAAATTAAGTAATAAAGTAATCACAAGAACAAATATTTAGTTTGTAGTTCTATTCTGTTCAAGAACGAATTCAAGCAAACCTATTCTAAAATTTCATGCAGACATATACAAGGCAATAAAATAAAGAACAGAGATTATTTAGAGTAAGAAAGAAGATAATTTTACTAGGAACTGCACATGAGACCATGACTATGCTTGAACTAAAAATTTAATCCTGAACTTCCTGACAGAGTAAACAGTGAAGCACAATGTGAAAAATTAGAGTGATTTTAACTTTCAATATATTTGAAAACAAGTTTTGCTGCCATTTTATTATAGTTGAAAGAACTACTCTTTATTAATGATCTAGCACTGAAAATTTTTTGTAAAGTCTTAAATTAGGCCTTTTCTTTAATTTCTCAATAGTTACATTTTATGTTTCTAGGCATGACAAAACATAGCTTTTCCCCCTAATTTTGAATGTGAATATTGGATTTAAGTTTATATTCCTATATGGCATAGAAAAAGTTAAAGAATTCTATGGAAAAGTGATGTCACCTGAATCAAATTTTAAAGAAACTATACAAGTGACTTGGACCTGGAAAAAGATTGAAAGTGTGTTTGCATATAAATATAACCGGTTCAGAGCAAAGAAGGACTCAGTTTTTAATTTCTTCAATAATGGTGGTGAATTATCAAGTATTGATTTCACAAAGGGTCAGTACGTTATTTCAATATATGATAATCTGGGGATTATTTTTGTACTGCATAATCAACTTGCTTTCTTGGGATCAAATGGATTTTTTTCCAAGATAGAGTAATTTTTTCTGTTTAAGCAGACAAGGATGTAGGCAGTACTTGGATCTTACTTCGAGGGAAGGCTTTAATCATTTAGACCTGTAATTATTGAATAACTGATAGTGATGGGTCAACATTAACACCGAATACTACTTGCATTTAAGTAACTGGAATCTTATGTTTAAAAAGGTATCCTATAGGTACTGTTCATTAAGACTATTTTGTGCTAAGTGCTGTGCTAAATATTTTACATGAATTATCTGATTTACTTCAAACAACCTTTAAAAAAAGCAGGTACTTTTAATCTCCATTTCACAAGTAAAGAAATGTGGAAATGATGAGATTGAGTAACTCACACAGCCAGAAACTGGTGGAGCCAAGATTTAAAATTCAGAGCCTGGATTTTGGAGAAAAACAATATAACATTTCTCCAAATCAGCCAATATCCACTTATCTAAAATTAAAGCAAGTCCCCCCAATAAAAGGATTTTGTTTCCTTAAGAATGTACATTTTAGAGGCATTTACCTTGAGCTCTTCATCTTATCCTAGTTTTTAGCCTCTGTTTTTTGTTTGTTTTACTTTTAAACGGAGGGAATTAAAATGGACATTTTCTAATTTTACCCAAATTTACCTCTCTCCTTCCTGGATGGACTCCCCCAATCCACTCCCAGGCCTTTTGCTCATTTCCAGTTCATTCCCTTCCTCTTCCATTAGACTTTCCTACTTCGGCAGCCTTCGCTGAGCTCTTTATGTTATGAAACTCTATCGTTCAGTAGTTCATTTTTCACTCATTGTTTCATGTGTGTTAAATTTTGCCCCTCAAACTAATTACATGATTTAATAACACACAAATTAATTATACTACAAAAGCTAGGACTGTATGTTGTCTTTGTTATTCCTCACAGAGGTAATTTCCTAAAGATATTTTGTGAATATTAAGCAGTTACTTGATTAACACCAAGAATACTAAAATACTTTTATTAGTGCCATGATATCTAGTTACATTTATACTATATGATTATTACTGGAATTTTATTAAAAACATTGTATAGAGTTAGCTGCATTATGTAGATACAGAACATATAATATTTTAAATAGATATGTAATGAAAGCTATCAGAGCATATAAAATCTAATCCACAATGTTGGGAAATTTAAGAGCCAAAAATTAAGCTGGCTAACTATTTTATTGTGTTTTTTCAATAACAATGTTATTAAATAATCCTTTTTAAGAACTCCTTTACATCCTTGGTATTTACATTAAAACTTTGCCATTACTCTGAAGTAAAATTTCATTGCTTACTACTGTTTCTTTCCTCCACCACCAGGCTCCTTTATTTTGATAACCTGACCCTGTGTTATTCAAAAACATGCTTTTTAGCATGAGGAGTATCAGAATTAGATATTTCATCCAGCAAACAAGAAATGTGCATTAAAAATGATTATGACATGATAGATTCCTTGGAACAATCTATTGAAAAGCCAGACAGCACTTCATCTTCAAAAGTGTAAGAGGCATATTGTGACCACTGAATCCTAGACACTGGTACATCCTTTTTATTGACATGATTAAGAATCTCGCTGTTAGTGTTTGGATGTGTTTCATTTGAACCTGCCTGCACCTGTTCCCAGAGGGCAAACAATTGCCCAGGCTGTCACTCTTGTGACAAGTCGGCCCCATTTAAACTGCCAGTGAGCAATTGCATCGGCCCGCCTTGATGAATGCACTGTGCTAAGCAGCCTGCAAGTGATGGAGTGCCAGGGACTGCGTGCCCACTAAGAGAGGACCCTGCTTTAGGAATGATGTGTGAGACTTCCCATCGTTTAAAAAGAAAGACAGCTTCCTTTTTTCTGTGTTTATGTTGGCAACCCCAGGAGCTAATTCACCAGTTGAAAATATATTGTCATAGATGAATGTTATAAAGTTGAGGGGAAAAGTGTCATGTTGCTGAGAATAGACTTTTAGGGACAGTTTGGATGATAGTACCTATGAGTAAGAGGTAAAGACTAAGTAGCTCCTTATGAGAAAGAGAACGGGGGGAAGGGGGAGAGAGAGAGAGAGAGAGAGAGAGAGAGAGAGAGAGAGAGAGAGAGAGAGAGAGAGAGAGAGAGAGAGAGACTCTGTTCCCAGAATACAGAGAAAAGAACATAAGAATTAAAGCGAAATTTTTTCTAGTAAGAAAGATAGTCTTTTACTTGTGCTGTTTTTCAGTCTGTTGAAGAAGTAGGTCTTAAAGACTGAAAATCTCAGAATCACAAAAATATTCTGTTTACTTGATTTACTGACTTCCAGTATCTCACTCTTCCTTTCTGGGCCTGACTATGGGCTTGAAGAGATGCATATGAGGGAAGCCTGCTCCTTCTGTGTTGAAATTGTACATGCTGTGAAACCATGCTCTGTGGACTTCAGTGTCACTTGACTCCTCCTCGGACCAGAGAGGGTTAGGGGAAGATTGTAGGCAGCTTTTGGCTAGAATCTATGTCTGTGATTTTTTTGCATGATTAGTCACACTTTAATTTTTCTTAACTGTAAGAATTCCTCAATTCATCTTCACTTTTGGATTGTTGAAGTAGGAAGTCATGGCTTTCAGGTGAATACTTAAATGCAGCATCATCTTTTAGTTCACAGAAAATACTTTTCTATGAGGTATTTCTCTACAGTTTTGAATCTGCCCTGTACATAGTGATGGCACTACTGAGGCACTCAATAAAATCTTGTGAAATGCATGGCTGGTTGACTAGATTAATGGACAAATGTAAAAAGATTTAAGCAGCAAAATGTGATACATGATTTGATTATATTCTCAGTATTTTAAGTATTTCTAAAATCCAGTTAAAGGTAAATAAGGAGGAACTTTTTTTTTTTTAGAAGATGTTGGGGGTAGGAGTTAATTAATTAATTAATTAATTTTTGCTGTGTTGGGTCTTCGTTTCTGTGCGAGGGCTTTCTCTAGTTGTGGCAAGCGGGGGCCACTCTTCATCGTGGTACGTGGGCCTCTCACCATCGCGGCCTCTCTTGTTGCGGAGCACAGGCTCCAGACGCGCAGGCTCAGTAGTTGCGGCTCACGGGCCCAGTTGCTCCGTGGCATGTGGGATCCTCCCAGACCAGGACTCGAACCTGTGTCCCCTGCATTAGCAGGCAGATTCTCAACCACTGCGCCACCAGGGAAGCCCCAGGAGGAACTTTTAAGCTTTCTTCTTCTCCCCCTGCTATATCTGCATTTACTTTAGGTATATATATACAGAGTAATATATATATTTGTCTCATTGGTAAATTGATAATGAATTACCAGTATGAGGACATATGTTCTCCCTTACACCAAATAACTAGTTACTATTCATGGATGGAAGTCAATGATTTCTGCTTCTGTTGTCATTAAGCATACACTCATTTGATGATATTTATTGAGTACAAAGCACTTGTCTAATCAGGTATTATTGTACATGAAAATATTGACCAAACCACAGTATCTAATATAAATATGGACAGATTGTGGTGAACTCATGAGTATAATCCACAACTTTTTATATAAGAAATAGTAGGACATAAAAATTCATATGTCAAAGCTAATTTGAAGAAAATAGGTGTGACACTTATGCAGATTTTTCTGTGAAACCTTGGACCAAGGAATGGGAAAGAGACATAATTTGTTTTAGAGCTCAGAGTAGTACTGGGTCCACTGGGTTGGGATACATGGTGTGTTATTGGAGTGATCTAAATTTTTAACTGAATTTTCATATTTGAGTTTGTGAACTTAAATCGAGGTGTCTATATGGGCTTCAAGCTAGTAAGCTAAAAACAAAGTAGTTAAAATCAGGACATTAGTGGAGGAAATAATGAATTTAAACTGTAGTAAAACAATGCATCATGCTAGTGGGTGAAGGAATGATTGAAAACTGAGGTCAGGACTTGTCATTGGTTCAAAACAACTGCGTAGCTACGGATCGCAATAAGAGTAAAACAGCTTCTGAGAGAGCTACCCATGGTCACTGTTAAGAGAATGAACAAATACCTTAATAAATATGTGTAGTTGATTTATTGTGCTCATGCCAAAGGAAGCAATGTCTGTCTAGAGTGTGTTATCTCTATGGAAGCAGGGACCTGGCCTGCTTTTTTCTCCATTGTGTCCTCAATACCAGAACATTGCCTGACACATAGGATGTGCTCAATGTGCATTTAGTGAATGAATGAATCTCTGTAAGTGGCTAGGAAGATGGGGGACAACTCAGGACCTCAGTTATGAGGAGAGAGAGCAGAGTTCATCCTGAATTTGCTGGACTGGTGCTGACTATGGATGTGTGTGTGTGTGTGTGTGTGTGTGGTTGGTACCTTTGGTCAGGTGTATATCAAATTGACTAGGAAGGCAGTGCAAACAGTGGAGATTACTGACACATATATAGTAGAATCTGTAAAACTATTTTCCATTTGTCATCCTGGAGTGGTAACAGTGGAAATTTAGCTAAGAGAAGCAATGGTGGGTTCATGACAGTGGGTGCTCTCTGTTTGAAGGCCTTTTGGCAAGTAGAGTGGTCTTGGTTTTAATACAATGGGTCATTACAAAAGAAGTATTTTACAAAAATTGCTCCTTTATAGCTAATGGACATTGGGTATTATTTAACTTCCGAGGGCCTTACTTTCTAGATCTAGAAAAAAAAGATAACTAACTACTCCATGGGATTAAATGAGATGTTTGTAAAGTGCTTACCTCAGTGCTTGGTACAGAGTAGGTACATAATCATTATCAGGTTTTATTTTTTTCCTCAATAAATGGTTAACTGTGACTACTATGCTTAATGTGATATACAGGGTGAAATCACAAGAAAGACATTTATTAGAATATACTTATCATGTATGATATCAGAGAGAGAAGAAGACTGAAAATCATAAAGCAATGATTATTTGATTTAGTGAGATTAATTTTTATCATGTAATTTCTACAGTGATTTATGGAGAGCAATAATTGGAATTGATTCCCATTTTACAGCCAAGAAAACAGAGCCTTAGAGAAGTTAAGTAGCATAATCAAAGTCAAAGCTAATGAGGAGCTTAGTCATGATTGGAATACCTAAGTCTGTCTTACAGAAAAACATAGTATTTTCTCTCTAGCTCATGTTGCGTGAAATAGTAGTGATGGAAAGGAATAGTTATCAATGAACAGTTATGATGACATGAAAAGAGAAAACAGTGAAGGATTGGGGACTGATTGAATGTGGAAAGAGAAAAGTCAGAGATCCTGCTTAGGGTGTAGAACCATGTCACCAAACACACTGGCTTTGGCCAAGGACTCAGGCAGTGGGTGCAGATCAGGTCCCTACCATGAAGACCAAGGGCAGCGTCTTAGCATCAGTACCTGGAGGGAACACTGGAGAGATAAATGGAATTTGGTAGGAGGCAGAGCTGTTTCCTAACATGCCTCCAAGACAACTTTTTCCCTCCTAATGAAAAAAAAAATTACAATTTATACATCAACCCTAAAATTCCTTTATATAAAATGTTCCTTTATATAAAAGTTTTCACATAAAAACTTTATTTCTAAGAGAATAAATAAAATTATTGTTGAAAATCCCATTTCATGGCCCTAAAGCATTTTTAGCTTTTTTGTAGGCACAGCCTGGCCCCAGTGTCTGTATGAAAATGAGAGTGAGAAATGAGAGTGAAACGAAATTATACAGCGAGGTTAGAGAGAAATTTAAAAACTGAAATGAGTTTATATGGGAGGTCAGGTAGCCTTGCCACTCAGCAGCCATTCATTCACCTGATCTTTCTTAAGGACTGACTCAGAATTGAACCAGAGCATGTTTCAGCCTTTGAAATAAAGTAATACAATTAATAGAAGCTGCTAAAGAAAGAGGAGCACTCATTTTTTAAATTATGTGAACAACTCTCAGAGCCAAAAGTGAGAGTCCTGGTGTCAACATTCAGATGGTAGATATGGATGTTTTTGGATGTGCAGAACAATTATAACATTTATCCTAGCTAATTGTGCAATTAATGAAAACCACTGATCAAACAAACCACTAGCACACTGGGAGTTGTTTTTCTTTTTTAAAAAAACAAATGTGAGATGCTTAAGAGAGGGGGAGATCATAGTCTCTGAAATTTCTGAACTAGTACAAATAAGAGAACGACTGTCCTTGATCTGTACATTCCCCACCGAGAGACAGCACATCCAGATCTTATACAATGGAGATAAAGAATGAGTGGCTGAAGTATGTGATTCCTTTGAGAAACAGTGGTCATCTGGTGCCTGTCAAGGTAGTTGGAAGATAAGAACAAATGGAATTGTACTTAAGGGGTTCTGTTGCTTAAAGGCTTTTTGGAGTTTATTTTTACTGCTGTGTAGAATCTCTCACATCTTTGTGGGAGCTCAGTATGTCTCAGTGACTATACTTAAAATGCTAAGCCCTGTCATGGAGAGCCGTTGGGGCTAGAGGGAAGAGGATAAGAGTAAAGACAGGTATTTCTTCCCTTAAACTCTGCCTCAGCTGCTACAGCCATCTGGGTAGCTTACAAGCAGAAAAAAACATAAACAGAAAAAAGAATCAGGAGCACACAGAGAAGAGCAAACAAGAAAGCTAAGCAGCTTGTAAGTGTGGGCTATTTCATTTGAAAAATATATTCTATAAAAAAATTATAAACACGGGTCTATTTGGTTAAAAAAAAAAATGAAAGGCAAGTTTGTATTTTTCTGGCCCAAGGCAGTGCATCTTCCTTACAGAGTCAGTGTGTGTGTGTTACTTTCTTGGAGATTTTTAAAAGTTTTTGTCTGTAATAAATACTAAACCATTTTTGGCTCTGGTAAGTTTCCAGACTGCATATCTGTAGCATCACATCAGTGTACTGCATAGATATCCTAGAATCTCTTTTGCCGATTCTGTGTGCCCATCTCCAGCTTCTGCATCCTCTGTCTTCTTCAGAGGACAGCCCTGGGCTACTGGGTTTGCTTCACCCTCAGGCACAAAGAGCAAGGGAGTGCCAAGAGTTCGTGTTCCCCCCAGGGTAGCCTGTAGCCATGTCTGACTGGAGCAGAGTATGGAAGCCCAGCTCCTTCCTCAAGGGAAGAAAAATTCTAATATAATTTAGACTTCAGGGCTTCCCATGGGATCAGGCTGAGGCTGAGATGTTGCTTGAAATAGCTCTCTTGATTGACTTCTTCCCTTCCCTGCCCTGCTTTACCCACACCCAGAAGAGTTTCTCTTGGAGCATATTTTTAATACATCACTGGCACATGAGTCCTCATCTCAGTGTCTGCTTCTGGGGAACCCATAAAAAAGACCAGATCTCCCCCCGACACACATGCACACAGACACACACACAAGCATTATCTCAAAATATTAAGTATCTAGGTATTATGCAAATGCATAGATATTCTTACCATACTGAGCTACCAGGGTGTGCCAGTACGGCGGGTGTTACAGTAGATAAAAATTTAAACTTTATGCACAGAGAATACTGTGGATACATCCAAGATGATAATGAAATAAGTGCTTTTGCTGAACAAGTAAAAGATTATTCAATTTCTTCTATAACAAAAATGATAATAACAAAGGTTTTCCAGTGAAATGGCTTTCAACAAATAAACAAATACAATTGGTTTTCAGTTAAATGTGACTTCTTATTGAAAATTCTATAGATTCACAGATTACATAGGTCTTTCTTTATCATGACAATTATGTGGACTATATGGGGAAAGGGTATCAAATCTACTAAACTATATTAAAAATTTTAGTATGATTAATTACTAGCATAATTCCCACAATTATTATTATTAAATTTCCCTTTATGGAAAAGCAATGATGTTGTCATTTTTAATTTTTGTAGATATAAGAACTGCTTCATCAACCTCATCCAAAAGTCACCCATATTCTAGTTGCAGTGAAGATGAATCTGCACTGGGGGACAGGGATGCCCATGCTGCAAACAGTCCAAATGAAAGTGTCCGAAGTCCATCTTCTCAGGAGTTGAGTGAAAATGATGAGCCAGGAAAAATCCACCTTCCAATTGAGAATTCTCTAGAAATCGAAATTGAAGACCAAGAAATAATAAAAACAGATGTGGAGACCAAGCTTCTGCCAATAGAGGAAAACTTGGAGAATGTTCTTGAAGAAGAAGCAGAGAAAGGAACCCGAGTGATTGCAGAGGGCTTATCTGAGAAATCCAGGGAACATGTTTCCAAGGAAGACAAGGAAAAGAGTAGGAGTAACCTTTGGGAAGGAAGCGCTGCTAAGGTGAAGGACAAAAAGGCAGGTCCCCGTAGGGTGGATAAAGGTGGTAAGTATGGCCATTGAGTTGACCTGCCATTGTCTCTATGCATGGAAGCTGATCTTGATCATTGCACTCTGCCAAAGCTTGGGAAATACTATTGTGATAATGCCGGAGGGATTCAATTTTTTCCTATTTCTCTCTGTGTCACATGGTCATACATGTATTTTCAGCTTGCTGTTTTCCTTTAGTGCATTTTAAAAATTACTTGATAATTCTTAAATAGCCTGTTTCCTATTTTCTGTAAATTCCTTCCTATGGCAGTTCTATCTCAAGAATCAAATAAAACACAATACATGTCTGAAGGCAAGGGTATGTGTAGCTTTTTAAAGGTTATTTAGTATTAGCAATGCTATTTGTTCTTATCCAAATATACATTTATATGTATATGTAGCTAACATTGATAGGTGCTTGCTATGTGCCAGTGCTAAACACTTACATATATTAACTCGTCTAATCCTCACAACAGCCCAATATCCCCATGAGTTAGGTTCTATTATCATTATCTCCTTTTTACAGATGACAAAACTGTGGTTTGTAGAGGTTAAGTAGGATGTCAAGCATCATACAGCTAATAAGAAGCATTCCTAGGATTTGAATTCAGGGAGAGTGGTGCCAGTTTCTAAAGGTTTCCTATTTTATCTGTGCAATAGGAATTTATAGTTAAATAAAAATATAAAATTTTCATAGAAAACTCCAAACTGCACTTTAAGTTCTCTGAAACGGAGTAACTTTCTGATCCAGGGGTTTCTTGGGTGTGTTGGACAGTTCCATTTGACATAGAAAGTCTTGAAGCGTGTCCTAGGAGGATCAGGCCCCAGTACCTTAGACACATGGAAGGTCTGATACTTTTCTCAACTTTAGGAGGACAGTTAAAGGATTGAGTTGTGTCCTGTGGATGGCCGGTTGTGCCTGCAGCTATTTGGCTCTCACATAGTACCCTGTGCCCTATAACTTGTATCTCGGGCCTTTCCCTGATCTCTCCCATCTGTCTACCCTGCCAACATGGTGGGCATTCTTTTTGACTCCAAGGTAAAATTTGTTGTCACATTTTAATGGTACTAAAATTCATCTGTGTTTTAAAACTTATGAATGCTTTTAATGTCTATAACATTTATTTTAGAAATGTCAAGGCTGTTATTAAACCACTGGTGCCTACAGCTAAGAATTGAGGATGTTGAATAGTTAACTTTCCATCCAGTCATTATCATTAACCTTCTACTATGCACAGTGGTCGATAAGAAATGTGTAAGAGAGGGTTCCTTCCATAAAATGTTAAGAGGAATGCTTGGCACGCCAATAACTGGACAAGGTCAGTAGTCACATGTAAAACCAGAGAAGGTACAAATGTTATGGGGCTTCAAAGGAAGAGAAGACTCATTTGATGAAGTCATCTTGAAAGTTTTCATGAAGGACATATTTGAGGAAGGCTTTAAAGGTTAGATAAGATTTTGAAGGTGGAATGGAGGAGGATAAAACATGCCAAACAGCAGGAAGTAGCAAGGGATATAACCTTGGAATAAGTTAAACAAAAACTCCAGAATGAGCAGTTTGACAAACTTCAGCCGACAGGCCAAATCTGGCCTACCACCTTTTCTTTTTGTATTGCCTGTGAGTGAGGAATGTTTTTTTTTTCTTTCATTTTTAAATGGTTGGAAAAAATCAAAAGAAGAATATGTGATATGTGAAAATTATATTAAATTCATATTTCAGTGCCAGAAAATAAAGTTTTATTGGACTAGAGTCATGCTTATTTATTTACATATTCTTAGTGGCTGCTTTTGCTCTACAAGGGCAGAGTTAAGTAGTTGCAACAGAGACCCTATGGCCCACAGTGCCCTAAGGATTCACTGTTTGGCCCTTTACAGAAAAAGTTTGCCAACCTCTGCCTTAGAATTATAACATTAAGACCCCCAACATTTTCAAAATGATTTTGCCATATGTGAGTAATGATTCTTATTAACATACATTTGAAGCCTTTTAATAAAATAATTCAAATTTTTGATCTTGGATTTTATCATTCAATTCTGGTACATGTAATGTATAATCTAGAAAATTTGTACAATTTGGCAAACTGCTGACCAAAAAGGTAGGGATGTTAAAGTTCAGTAGCAACATTGACATTATTACTATCGTATTTCTTTTTTTTCCACTTCAGAAAACTCGATTGTTTACCTGGATTTATGGAAGTAGACAACTTTTTGTAAAATAAGATGCACATGATATAGGCTGAAATTAGGGGATAGATAGAATAACAGAAGTATTTGACTAGGATCATATCACTTGGAAGAGAGTGGGGTTTTGTTTCCCGCTCTGGATTTGTGAAATGAAGAGTGTATAGGTTTATTATTTTTCTCAACTATTATGGGAAACCTGTGTTCTTGACTTGATGACATCTGTAATTTTAAAACATTTTGTTATTATCTTTTCATTGAGGTGGGTTCAACAATAGATGACAATGTTTATGACTATTTATCTCTCTTATGCTCTAATATATGTACCAAACCTCTTTATCAGTGTTTATTTTTCATTAACAGCTTATGAAATAACATTTAGAAAATAGAGAAAAGCGGTCTTAAAGTTATCTGTAGATTTATCACACACAAAAATCACCTTTAACATATGGTCAGTCTTTTTATTTCTAAAGTTAGAGTTTACAAAGTTATGTTTTCATATTTCCATAAAATGTTATATTTTGCTATTTATTCTTAACCTTATACCATAAGTATTTTAATGTTATTATGTAATCTTCATGAATATGTTTAATGTCTGTGTATTATTCCATTCTGTGTTTTTTTCATAATTTAAACATTTCTCTATTTTTCCTATTTTCACTACTACTAGTAGTACTCTAGTATCTTATTACCTACGATAATTTGAAATTAATAATTATTTTCTTAGGCTAGGTTCCAAGAAGTTTAATTTCTGGATCAAAGGTAATAGACATTTTAAGGTTTTTGAAAAAATTTTTTTTCTTAGAAAAGATTGGTTGAAAAGATTATACAATACAGAACAGATGAGAATAAGATGAAAGCTAAAGGCTTCCTTGCCTGGCCTTTATTCTTTTTCCTGAGAGATAGATAACTGTGGATAAGTTTTTTGTGTGTGCATGATTCCAGAAAATTTTCTCTCTATACACACATATAAATGCATTCATATATTATATATATACACATCTTATTTTTATATACAGATGGAAACATGATACATTTTTGTTTTACAACATGCTTTTTCCACTTAACACTGTATCCTGAATATCTTTTTATATCAGCACATATAACTGTACTTTTATTCTTATTTACTGTATATGTTAGGCCATTGTATTGCCTTAGTATCATAACTTTGCAACTTAAAAATATGTTGCCTTCTGTGTAAGAACTTGTAGATTTGTTCTATGGTCCATCTTCCACAAAAGAACAAAATTTCTGGATTACAGAGGCCCAGAGGCAGAGGGAATAAAGTACGGTGGAAAATAAGATATTAATAAGCAAAATAAAACAAAGACCATGTAAAATATTCAGAACGATGTAGAAGGATTATGGTATCAAAACCTAAGGATTAGTAGATTGTGACAGTTGGGTGCTAATATTTTAAAAATAAACTCAAGGAAATGATGCAATAAATTTGTAAATATTTAGAATAATAGATTAAAGGAAGTGACAGATATTCTCAAAAGCCTTTATATTCCTAAGAAAATTTCAGATAAAATAAACCAGGTCTTGAAAGTATCGTGAGTTATATTGATATTGATGCCAAGCAAAGAGGTTATGGTGGGTCCTCCACCTTAATTGAGCCTTCAGTTAGGTGCCTGAGGGAGAGAGCGATAGAATCAAAGTTATATACTTGAAATGAAGGTCATTTAGGTCACAGCTTATGTGAGTTAGATCACAAGGCTGGTGAAGATTGAAACGTGTGTATTTTATTTATCTCCCTGATTAGAACCTTAGATTGCAGTGAAATGGGGGCTGAGATAATGTGTAAAAGATTCTATCTTATTTTGTATAGCACTGAATTAATCAATTTCAAACTAGACCTAGAATAAAAATTGTGATTATGTTAAGAATAAGTCTATGGGCTAAAAAAATGACATATAATTAATGATGTTTTGTTGTGTCTAAGTTAATACAACTTAATCTGAATTGTTTTCACTTAAGATCATAGCAATGGATAAATTTGTAAAGCACTACAGTCAATGCCTTCCTACCTTTTAGGTTGATAACATAAAGCGATAACTTCCTTCTATTTTATAATATGTCACACTTAATTGGGCTTTTTCCAGTCCACCAACAAATCAGGTGAATTTATATAAAATATATGTCATATGCAGTGAAGTGGATAAAGCAAAAGATTATAATTGCTAGCTACAATGAGATAGTGCCCTTGAGAGTTAATTCAGTGTTATAGGGCATAGTGTTATTTTCATGTGTTTATTTTTCTCTGTTATTTTTAATTTAAGCTGTCTTAATACATTGTGACACATGGTGTTCTAATGATGGAACAATTCATGTGGATTTGTGAAATTAATATAATTTATACATTATGAATATAAATAATATATTAAGAATAAAGTATTATATAGTATAAAGTAAAATGTATGTAGAAGTAGACACTTTATACTTTTATATAGGAATCAGCAGAAGTCATAGTGGTTGCCCAGGTAATATAGACCTAAAAAATGTTAGGACTAAAGTAAAATGCAATTTTATTATCACATAAGCAGGATAGAATGGTCTTGATGAAAGAACAAGAAAATCACGTGTTATGAGTTGCAGTCTAAATACAATTTCTGAATGAATTGTGAAAGCGTATGGCTGTTTGTTTCAATAGATTTCTTCTGAAATATTTGTTAGGTATCTGCTTTATGCCACACTGTTTCTGGTGCGAATATAACGAAGTCCTTCCCTATATGGGAGTTTATATTTGAAGAGGAGATGTGCCTAACAAGTGAAAGATAAACCTGTAATGGGTTATCTGGGCTAAGTGCTAGCAGAAAAGAAAGTCAAGGTAAGGACACAGAGTGATGGTTTGAGGAAAGGGTAGTATTTTTTAGGGCTGTCCTCTCTCAGTGAGGGGACATTTGAGCAAAGACCAGAATGAGGTGCGGGGCTGAGCCACTCTGTCATGTGAAGAAGGAGTGCAGGAAGCAGAAGGCCCAGCAAATGCAGAGTCTAAACCGGGAGCATCGTTGTTGAGGGAAGAATTTGGAAGGAGGTCAGTGTGACAGAAGCAGAATGGACAAGCCAGAGACTGGAGGAAATGAGGCCAGAGGGAAGAACTTACAGGCCATTGGGAGGAGTTTATTCTGAGATAGGAAGCCATTGGAAAAATTAATGCATACAAATGACATGAGCTGAAAGTTTTGAAAAGATTCTTGCTACTGTGTGGAGGATAGAATTTAGCTTTTTGAGTATGTTATCTTTGAACAGCTGTGGTCTTGACTGGTGATTAATCCTGGATATTTGTAAGCAATGTTTCAATGACAAAGGTAACACAAGAACATCTTTATTGTATAGGTAGATGATGTAAGTCATGAATTTTGTCGTAGTGAGTTGTTGGGAAGATAACTGATTGGCTACACAAAGAATGATCAAAGAACACACATAGTTTTCAAGGTGACTGGGAACTTGGAATAAACCTGCATATATATTTACTCAGCTTTTATGGCCTTCTTATGTTCTTAAAATTCAAATAAAAAGGTTCTTGGCAAAACTTTCTTCTGATATAGAATTGCTCAAGATATTTAACATTTTTAAAAAACATTTATTGGCATATAATTGCTTTACAATGGTGTGTTAGTTTCTGCTGTATAACAAAGTGAATCAGCTATACATATACATATATCCCCATATCTCCTCCCTCTTGTGTCTCCCTCCCACCCCTCTAGGTGGACACAAAGCACTGAGGTGATCTCCCTGTTCCATGCAGCTGCTTCCCACTAGCAATCTGTTTTACCTTTGGTAGTGTATATATGTTCATTCTACTCTCTCACTACGTCCCAGCTTACCCTTTCCCCTCCCCATGTCCTGAAGTCCATTCTCTATGTTGGTGTCTTTATTCCTGTCCTGCCCCTAGGTTCTTCGGAACCGTTTATTTTTTTTTAGATTCCATATATATGTGTTAGCATACAGTATTGGTTTTTATCTTTCTGACTTACTTCACTCTGTATGACTGTCTCTTGGTCCATCCACCTCACTACAAATAACTCAATTTCGTTTCTTTTTATGGCTGAGTAATATTCCATTGTATATATGTGCCACATCTTCTTTATCCATTCATCTATCGATGGACACTTAGATTGTTTCCATGTCCTGGCTATTGTAAATAGAACTGCAATGAACATTTTGGTACATGACTCTTTTTGAATTATGGTTTTCTCAGGGTATATGCCCAGTAGTGGGATTGCTTGGTTGTATGGTAGTTCTATTTTTAGCTTTTTGAGGAACCTCCATACATTTCTCCATAGTGGCTGCATCAATTTACATTCCCACCAACAGTGCAAGAGGGTTCCCTTTTCTCCACACCCACTCCAGCATTTATTGTTTGTAGATTTTTTGATGATGGCCATTCTAACCAGTGTGAGGTGATAATACCTCATTGTCGTTTTGATTTTCATTTCTCTAATGATTAGTGATGTTGAGCATACTTTCATGTGTTTGTTGGCAATCTCTATATCTTCTTTGGAGATACGTCTGTTTAGGTCTTCTGCCCATTCTTGGATTGTGCTGTTTGATTTTTTAATATTGAGCTGCATGAGCTGCTTGTATATTTTGGAGAGTAATCCTTTGTCAGTTGCTTCATTTAGAAATATTTTCTCCCATTCTGAGGGTTGTCTATTCGTCTTGTTTGTGGTTTCCTTTGCTGTGCAAAAGATTTTAAGTTTCATTAGGTCCCATTTGTTTATTTTTGTTTTTATTTCCATTTCTCTAGGAGGTGGGTCATAAAGGATCTTGCTATGATGTATGTCATAGAGTGTTCTGCCTATGTTTTCCTCTAAGAGTTTGATAGTGTCTGGCCTTACATTTAGGTCTTTAACCCATTTTGAGTTTATTTTTGTGTATGGTGTTAGGGAGTGTTCTAATTTCATACTTCTACAGGTAGATGTCCAGTTTTCCCAGCACCATTTATTGAAGAGGCTGTCTTTTCTCCACTGAATATCCTTCCCTCCTTTATCAAAGATAAGGTGACCATATGTGTGTGGGTTTATCTCTGGGCTTTCTATCCTGTTCCATTGATCTATATTTCTGTTTTTGCGCCAGTACCATACTGTCGGGATTACTGTAGCCTTGTAGTATAGTCTGAAGTCAGGGAGCCTGATTCCTCCAGCTCCATTTTTCTTTCTCAAGATTGCTTTGGCTATTTGGGGTCCTTTGTATTTCCATGCAAATTGTGACTTTTTTTGTTCTAGTTCTGTGAAGAATGCCATTGGTAGTTTGATAGGGATTGCACTGAATCTGTAGATTGCTTTGGGTAGTATAGTCATTTTCACAGTGTTGATTCTTCCAATCCAAGAACATGGTATATTTCTCCACCTATTTGTATCATCTTTAATTTCTTTCATCAGTGTCTTATAGTTTTCTGCATACAAGTCTTTTGTCTCCTTAGGTAGGTTTATTCCTAGATATTTTATTCTTTTTGTTGCAGTGGTAAATGGGAGTGTTTCCTTAATTTCTCTTTCAGATTTTTCATCATTAGTGTATAGGAATTCATGAGACTTCTGTGCATTAATTTTATATCCTGCTACTTTAACACATTCATTGATTAGCTCTAGTAGTTTTCTGGTAGTATCTTTAGGATTCTCTATGTATAGTATCATGTCATCTGCAAACAGTGACAGCTTTACTTCTTCTCTTTTGATTTGGATTCCTGTTATTTCTTATTCTTCTCTGATTGCTGTGGCCAAAACTTCCAAAACTATGTTGAATAATAGTGGTGAGAGTGGGCAACCTTCTCTGGTTCCTTATCTTAGTGGACATGGTTTCAGTTTTTCACCATTGAGAATGATGTTGGCTGTGGGTTTGTCTTATATGGCCTTTATTATGTTGAGTTAAGTTTCCTCTATGCCTACTTTCTGCAGGGTTTTTTTCTTAAGTGGGTGTTGAATTTTGTTGAAAGCTTTTCCTGCATCTATTGAGATGATCATATGGTTTTTCTCCTTCAGTTTGTTAATATGGTTTATCACATTGATTGGTTTGTGTATATTGAAGAATCCTTGCATTCCTGGGATAAGCCCCACTGGATCATGTTGTGTGATCCTTTTAATGTGCTGTTGGATTCTGTTTGCTAGTATTTTGTTGAGGATTTTTGCATCTATATTCATCAGTGATATTGACCTGTAGTTTTCTTTTTTTGTGACATCTTTGGTTTTGGTATCAGGGTGATGCTGAGCTCGTAGAATGAGTTTGGGAGTGTTCCTCCCTCTGTTATATTCTGGAAGAGTTTGAGAAGGATAGGTGTTAGCTCTTTTCTAAATGTTTGATAGAATTCGCCTGTGAAGCCCTCTGGTCCTGGGTTTTTATTTGTTGGAAGATTTTAAATCACAGTTTCAATTTCAGTGCTTGTGATTGGTCTGTTTATATTTTCTGTTTCTTCCTGGTTCAGTCTTGGAACGTTGTGCTTTTCTAAGAATTTGTCCATTTCTTCCAGGTTGTCCATTTTATTGGCATATAGTTGCTTGTAGTAATCTCTCATGATCCTTTGTATTTCTGCAGTGTCAGTTGTTACTTCTCCTTTTTCATTTCTACTTCTAATGATTTGAATCTTCTCCCTTTTTTTCTTGACGAGTCTGGCTAATGGTTTATCAATTTTGTCTATCTTCTCAAAGAAGCAGCTTTTAGTTTTATTGATCTTTGCTATTGTTTCCTTCATTTCTTTTTCATTTATTTCTGATCTGATCTTTATGATTTCTTTCCTTCTGCTAACTTTGGGGTTTTTTGTTCTACTTTCTCTAATTGCTTTAGGTGTAAGGTTACGTTGTTTATTTGAGATGTTTTTTGTTTCTTAAGGTAGGATTGTATTGATATAAACTTCCCTCTTAGAACTGCTTTTGCTGCATCCCATAGGTTTTGGGTCGTCCTGTTTTCATTGTCATTTGCTTCTAGGTATTTTTTGATTTCCCCTTTGATTTCTTCAGTGATCTCCTGGTTATTAAGTAGTGTGTTGTTTAGCTTCCATGTGTTTGTATTTCTTACAGATTTTTTCCTCTAATTGATATCCAGTCTCATAGCGTTGTGGTCGGAAAAGATACTAGATACAATTTCAATATTCTTAAATTTACCAAGGCTTGATTTGTGACCCAAGATATGATCTATCCTGGAGAATGTTCCATTAGCATTTGAGAAGAAAGTGTATTCTGTTTTTTTGGATGGAATGCCCTATAAATATCAATTAAGGCCATCTTGTTTAATGTATCATTTAAAGCTTGTGTTTCCTTATTTATTTTCATTTTGGATGATCTGTCCATTGGTGACAGTGGGGTGTTAAAGTCCCCTACTATGATTGTGTTACTGTCGGTTTCCCCTTTTATGCCTGTTAGCATTTGCCTTATGTATTGAGGTACTCCTAGTTTGTGTGCATAAATATTTGCAATTGTTATATCTTCTTCTTGGATCGATCCTTTGATCATTCTGTAGTGTCCTTCTTTGTCTCTTGTAATAGTCTTTATTTTAAAGTCTCTTTTGTCTGATATGAGAATTGCTACTCCAGCTTTCTACTGATTTCCATTTGCATGGAATATCTTTTTCCATCCCCTCACTTTCAGTCTGTATGTGTCCCTAGATCTGAAGTGGGTCTCCTGTATACAGCCTATATACGGGTTTTGTTTTTGTGTCCATTCAGCCAGTGCATGTCTTTTGGTTGGAGCATTTAATCCATTTTCATTTAACGTAATTATCGATATGTTTTTTCCTATTACCATTTTCTTAATTGTTTTGGGTTTGCCATTGTAAGTCTTTTCCTTCTCTTGTGTTTCCTGCCTAGAGAAAGAAGTTCCTTTAGCATTTGTTGTAAGGCTGGTTTGGTGGTGCTGAATTCTCTTAGCTTTTGCTTATCTGTAAAGGTGTTAATTTCTCCATCAAATCTGAATGAGAACCTTGCTGGGTAGAGTGATCTTGGTTGTAGGTTTTTCCCTTTCATCACTTTAAATATGTCCTGCCACTCCCTTTTGGCTTGCAGAGTTTCTCCTGGAAGATGGTTATGGGGATTCCCTTGTATGTTAATTATTCCTTTTCCCTTGCTGCTTTTAATATTTTTTCTTTGTATTTAATTTTTGATAGTTTGATTAATATGTGTCTTAGCGTGTTTCTCCTTGGATTTATCCTGTATGGGACTCTCTGTGCTTCCTGGACTTGATTGACTATTTCCTTACCCATATTAGGGAAGTTGTCAACTATAATCTCTTCAAATATTTTATCAATCCCTCTTTTTTTATCTTCTTCTTCTGGGACCCCTATAATTCAAATGTAGGTGCATTTGATGTTGTCCCAAAGGTCTCTGAGATTGTCTTCAATTCTTTTCATTCTTTTTTCTTTATTCTGGTGTGCAGTAGTTATTTCCTCTATTTTATCTTCCACATCACCTATCCGTTCTTCTGCCTCAGTTAGTCTTCTTAGCATGTTTTATGGTGGGAACAATTTGTGTAGTTTCAAAGCAAGCAGAGGAGAGGGAATGAATTTGGAAAGCTTGCCTACTAATATTGCAAACCATAATCTTGCTACCACTTTTCAATAACTAAATTATCAAATTTAGAAAGAATTGGTGGAAATTGAGAACTGTCAGCAATAGTACAGGGACATAAGGCCTCTCATCATTATAGGTGAAATTGTTAATTGATACCTCCTTTTTTGAAGTACATAGAGAAACATATTTCAAAAGCTTCTAAAAATTATCATGCTCTTTGACCCAGCAATTCCAGTTCCAACAATTTATCCCAAGGCAATAGTCAGAAATAATAAAATAATTATAAGTAGTATTTTAAGTAGCTTTATAATCACAAAAATGGAAATAATTCAATATTTCACACTAGGCAGTTGGTTATCCAAATTTTAGTAAAACCTTATTAGAATATTCTGTGCAGTTATTGAAGAATAGTTCTTATTTAATGACATGTGGATATAGTCACAATATATTGCTAAATGAATAAAATGGGATACAAAATGTCATCTAAGTAAGAGTAAATAATACTTAGAAATCTGCCAAAATGTTAGCTAGTATTTGTTTCTGAGTGGTGAAACTAGGATATTTTTGTTTTCTTCTCTGTACTTTTTATTGTTTAAGCTTTAAGTAGTGAATATGTACTCTTTTCATATTTTGGGAAAGTACAATGTATATATAATTTTAAAAGCTTACATTGGGGGCTTCCCTGGTGGCGCAGTGGTTGAGAGTCCGCCTGCCGATGCAGGGGACACGGGTTCGTGCCCCGGTCCGGGAGGATCCCGCGTGCCGCGGAGCGGCTGGGCCCGTGAGCCATGGCCCCGCGGAGCCTGCGCTCCGCAATGGGAGGGGCCGCGACGGTGGGAGGCCCGCGTGCCGCAAAAAAAAAAAAAAAAAAAAAAAAGCTCACATTGGAATGCAATAATATTTTGGTATTTTAAAAACATCTTGAAATATCCTATATCATTTGAGTGGAAAAAGTATTTTTCCATGAAATTCTGTTTGAGCCTCTTCCATTTTGCTACAAATGCTGTGGGAACTGACAATTCTCTTTGCTTTTAATGGTCATCTTTATAGCAAGGTGAAGGAGCAGAGACTTGAGGGATGAAGGGTTAACTAGATAGAGGAAACAGGGTGATGTGTCACATTGCTTGCATGGGAGTCTCAGCATGCATAGTCCTCCTTTACTGTAGGTGGAAAACGGTCAAAGTTAGACACTGGCCAAGGTCTTGCTTTTAAGTTTCAGTTTCAGAAGAACATCTGAGAAAAAAATGACCAAGTGAGGTCTTTTCTGATCTCACACCTAATAAATCCTTAATGCTCAGGCCAGTGTCCCATTCTTGCTGAATCTGAAGCAGGCAGCACCTAACTGTCCAGGCTCTCATCGACTTCCAAAGCCTAACCCTCCAGGGGCAAGCGATCTGACAAGGGCAAGTGGTGAATACAGTCCTGAGACAGAAGGATTACATGCTTCAGGAAATTCTGAGTGAGTTGTAATTTTCAGATTATGCTAGTATTGTTTGGCTTTTTAGTATAGTCTTTTGGTTCAATAGCTGCTAATTGTTTATTATTATTATTTTTGTAAACCTTATTGAAAAAATTTTCAGTTGACATATAATTGACATACAGCATTATATTAATTTCAGGTGTACAACATAATGATTCAATATTTGTAAAATAAACCATATTTCTTTTTAGCCTGTGGACTACTTGGGGGAGAAACCTAGATGTCCTGTTGGCTCCGATGAAACAAAGCTTCAGTAATTGATACCATATCAGGCTTCCTCCCACCCTCCTGCCTACCGTCCTTGGGATTTCTATTGCTTAGTCAGCAAAGCAGATTTATACACAAATACTTAAAACACTGTTTATTTAAAATCTCTAGTTATACAGTGCTGTGGGTAAGATGATATTTAACTTATAGGTACTGTGTTATAAAGTTACTAAACTAAAGGTTGACTTGGTTTTAAAAAATCCAACTATAACCTAAGTTTCATGAGTTGATGTCATCTTTAAATTATTGTAAAAGACTTTTTTTATTTGGTGTATTGGATGAATGAGGAAAACTGATGTTCAAAAAACTTTTTAAAGAGAATACATTTGAACTATGTGATGCACCTCTTTTCATTTCCATGTTTGTTCTCTTAAGACTAGTATAGTTAAGTCATTCCATTTTTTCTCCAAAAAAAAAAAGCCACATGAGGTAGATATTTCACTATCTGTTTCCAAAAACAGAGGGATCAATAAGTAACTAACTGCTCCTTAGCAATCCACCTTAAACTGAGCAAGGGACCACATTCTAGTTGTGTTTTTTCTTGAAGCACAGTCTTTGGACCAAATTGCTCAGAATATCTGAGAGGAAAGAAAGCAAGAAAGGAAGAGAGAAGGTAGGGGGAGAAGGAAAGGGAGAGACAGAGAGCAAGGGAGGGAGGGAGGGGGGAAAGGGTATTTTGGAGAAACTGTACTCTTATCTAGGAGGGCAAATCTAGGTCTAGTGTTATTTGAGTGAACTTTTGTTAACCAGGAGGTGGCATAATAAAAGATGTCAGGGATTTAGAGACACAGGTCATCAGATGATAGGCAAGGGATGTAGACAGGGATGCATCAGATACTGAAGACAAAGTTAATGGATATTAAAGTGTTGTCGAGAATTATCAGGTTGGGCAATAATACTTATAATAGACATGCTCATCATTTCATCATCTATTATTATTTATTAGGTGCTCAGGCACTTGCTAATAAGTGAAATATAAGCATGTTCTACAGGTATTATTTCATTTAATCCTCCCAATATAACCACTGAGTAGATATCTCTTTTTGACAGGTGGGTAAACTGAGGCTTAGCCTTAGGCCGAAGAACTTACCCAAGCTGACACAATTAGTATGAGATTTGAACTTCTTAGGTCTTTGTGTTCCTAAAGTTCAGTGCTAGTAATCAGCTGCAGATAACAGGAATCTCTACAACAGCTTTTACTGTCAAATTTATAGGAATCATGCAATAGCTTTTTTGCTCTGTTCACATGGAGTGAGTATTGGGGTCAAATCACTAAAATTTGCTAATGGATGAAATGTTTATAGTATAGTCAGTTCTGGTAGTTTTAGAAATCTAATAGCACAGTGATGATTGGGATTATAAAAGCCATAACATGTTTCTAAAAAGCAAAAGGCAACTAAACTCCTTTCCAGTCATCTCATTGCATATGTATTTGGCAAATCCATCACTGCTTCTGGCTGTTGCCTTTTTTTTTTTTTTTATGCAAGTATTTCTTTGCATGGATTTCTTTACTTCATGATCTTCTATTGTGTTTTCTTTGTGAAATCATAGCTTGAACTCTGTTTAATCTAATAAATGTTAAAAACAGGGTCATATTTTAATGTGAATGCTTTTAAATTAATCCCACTTGCTGCTGTTCCACTTACAATGTTCTCATGACCTGTTTTTAACACCTTTTGATATTTTATATGGTCTCCAATCAGTTGGACAGGTAGTAGCTGAAGATGTGGGTCCTGGCTGCCACTGCCACTATGATTCTGAGTCTGGTGTTAGCAGTGCAGACAGAGGAGAGAAGCACTCAAGGAAGGTGAAGATTGACACAGATACAGGTAAGGAAGGGCATATCATTACCTAGGAAAGACCTTCAGAAATCCTCTGCAAAAGACAGTGCTGTTTCCATCTTTCATCTTCCTATCCTTGTTTCCTCCTTCTACCACCTTTATTTTCTTTTCAACTAGTGAATGTGATGGCAGGAGGTGGAGGCATTAAGGGGAGCTTTGGAGCTGACAGCAGATATGAAAGTTATCATTCTTTTTTGAATACAGTGGTGCTTAGAATTTTTTAAAAAAGGACTTCAGATAATGAAAAATACTGGTAGGGATTTTCAGACCAGTCTTATTTCTTAGCCTGCCTCCCAGTTAGCTGACCAGGTAGGTGGATATACCTAACTGACCCAATGAAGAGACATGAAGAGCCCAGGCACATTTCGTGATGATTTACTTGAGCTCCTTATTTTTTAAAATTCAGGAAGTATTCATTGCCATCAGCAAATAACCCGGCTCTTGGTGATGAGTACTCCAGCTGCAAGAGTGCGCATTAGAGTGACTCAACAGACCATGACTCATACCTATCTGGTCAAACAGCCCGTGTCCTTGAAATCAGGTTACCCTATATTTAGTGGATGACTTTTAAAAAAACACCCTGATTTGAATACACGTATGTGTGTGTGGCAGTTGGCGGGGGGAGGGTGATTCATTTTATTCCTCATACGGTCACATTACCCCCACCTCCAATTTTTAATAACAAGCATCAAGTGCTAGGAGGTATTTGAGATTTCAGTCTATTATCAAGGAAATAAGTTAGCCAGCCACAGTTGCATCAGAAGACACAAGGCTCCTGGGTCAGAGAAAAAGGACTTTATTACTCACAACAAATAGAAGCAGCCAGATGATTTGCACTTGTGCTGGTTCCCTGAGCTCCCGTTCCCCCGGGGCAATGTGGAGAGGACCAGGTGACACTTGAACTTGCAGTGGGCTGAGTTGCAGAAGGACACTGAGCTTCGAGAATCCAAATCTTTCGTAGTGGGCGTTCAACCAGAGGAGTTCTAGTGTACCTCCCCGAATTTCTGCAAGGCAGGTAGAGTAGCTGTTGTCTATTAAATCCAATTCAAGCAAGAAAATATCATACATTGTAAGCAGTGGGAGGGGGGAGTGTGTAAGGAAGGTTTGTTAGGGCTTCCTGTGTGCCAGGCACTGTGCTAAGCATTTTATGGTTTACTCTCACAAGGATTTTGTGAGTCAAGTGTTGCTATTCCCATTTTATGGATAAGAGAATGAAGGCTTAGAGAAGTGTTATTTCCCAAGTTCGTACAACTACGTGGCAGAGCTGGCATTCTCACCCAGGTCTGCCTGACTCCCAAGTACACACTCAGCCACTAAATCAGATTTCCCTTGTTTGTGAACATTGCTCACTTTCTTATTATATTCGTTATTTTTTTCCCCCAAAGCCCATGAGGTTGCTATCAAGAACGTGTCGCATTTTTGTACTGATATGTCTTAGAAGGGCTTCAATTACTCTTTCTCCCTTGCTTCAGAAATGTCATGTCTGGGCTTCCCTGGTGGCGCAGTGGTTGAGAATCCGTCTGCCAATGCAGGGGACACGGGTTCGTGCCCCGGTCCGGGAAGATCCCACATGCCGTGCAGCGGCTGGGCCCGTGAGCCATGGCAACTGAGCCTGCGCTCCGCAGCGGGAGAGGCCACAATAGTGAGAGGCCCGCATACCGCAAAAAAAAAAAAAAAAAAAAAAAAAAAGAAATGTCATGTCTGACTCCCGTGTGTGTGTGTGTGTGTGTGTGTGTGTGTGTGTGTGTGTGTGCATGTAATAGCTCAGCTGGATGCCATTAGCACTTTCTCTCCTAGAATTTAGGCATAGTATATTATTACATGGTGGCTAGGAAATTTTATTACCCTGTATGCCTGAATGTTCTTTAATTCCATAAATTTAGAGGCCAGCTTAGCAAAACAGAGGACTTTCTTTAAATGTTTTTCATAACTGACTTTAAATAAACATCGTTATTGGAGTATAATTGCTGTACAATGGTGTGTTTCTGCTGTATAACAAAGTGAATCAGCTATACATATACATATATCCTCATATCCCCTCCCTCTTGTGTCTCCCTCACACCCTCCCCATCCTACCCCTCTAGGTGGACACAAAGCATCGAACTGATCTCCCTGTTCTATGTTGCTACTTCCCACTAGCTATCTATTTTACATTTGGTAGTGTATATATGTCAATGCCACTTTCTCACTTCATCCCAGCTTACCCTTCCCCCACCCCGTGTCCTCAAGTCCATTATCTACGACTGCATCTTTATTCCTGTCCTGCCCCTAGGTTCTTCAGAACCATTTTTTAAAAATTATTTTTTAGATTCCATATATATGTGTTAGCATAGGGCATTGGTTTTTCTCTTTCTGACTTACTTCAGTCTGCATGAAAGACTCTAGGTCCATCCACCTCACTACAAATAACTCAATTTCATTTCTTTTTATGGCTGAGTAATATTCCATTGTATATATGTGCCACATCTTCTTTATCCATTCATCTGTCAATGGACACTTAGGTTGCTTCCATGTCCTAGCTATTGTACATAAAACTGCAATGAACGTTGTGGTACATGATTCTTTTTGAATTATGGTTTTCTCAAGGTATATGCCCAGTAGTGGGATTGCTGGGTCATATAGTAGTTCAATTTTTAGTTTTTTGAGGAACCTCCATACTGTTCTCCATAGTGGCTGCATCAATTTACATTCCCACCAACAGTGCAAGAGGGTTCCTTTTTCTCCACACCCTGTCCAGCATTTACTGTTTGTAGATTTTTTGATGATGGCCATTCTGACTGGTGTGAGGTGATACCTCATTGTAGTTTTGATTTGCATTTCTCTAATGATTAATGATTAGTTGAGCTTTCTTTCATGTGTTTGTTGGCAATTTGTATATCTTCTTTGGAGAAATGTCTATTTAGATCTTCTGCCCATTTTTGGATTGGGTTGTTTGTTTTTGCGATATTGAGCTGCATGAGCTGCTTGTAAATTTTGGAGATTAATCCTTTGTCAGTTGCTTCATTTGCAAATATTTTCTCTCATTCTGAGGGTTGTCTTTTCATCTTTTTTATGTTTTCCTTTGCTGTGCAAAAGCTTTTAAGTTTCATTAGGTCCCATTTGTTTATTTTTGTTTTTATTTCCATTTCTCTAGGAGGTGGGTCAAAAAGGATCTTGCTGTGATTTATGTCATAGAGTGTTCTGCCTATGTTTTCCTCTAAGAGTTTGATAGTGTCTGGCCTTACATTTAGGTCTTTAATCCATTTTGAGTTTATTTTTGTGTATGGTTTAGGGAGTGTTCTAATTGAATTCATTTACATGTAACTGTCCAGTTTTCCCAGCACCACTTATTGAAGAGGCTATCTTTTCTCCATTGTATATTCTTGCCTCCTTTATCAAAGATAAGGTGACCATATCTGCGTGGGTTTATCTCTGGGCTTTCTATCTTGTTGCATGGATCTATATTTCTGTTCTTTGTGCCAGTACCATACTGTCTTGATTACCGTAGCTTTGTAGTATAGTCTGAAGTCAGGGAGCCTGATTCCTCTGACAACTTTTTAATATACTTTAATGCAGGAATTTGAATAACAGCACATATACTGCTAAAGGGACTTGACACATTGTTGCTCCTCATGGTTTTCATTTGTTTTGAATCCAGAAATAATCTGTAACAAAATAAAACAAACTGTATGCTTTCAAGTGAATTGGCTCCATGTTCTCTGAGTAAGCATTTGGTTCTATATTTAGTAAATAACTGCTGTGGTATGCTGAGGACCCCCTATAAAAGTCAACAGCATCCCCGCTGATAGACCTGAAGTTTCTATGTTACTCATTTGAATAAAGTTACCTTCCAAATACATTTTTAAGGGAAATGTAATATGTGCTATTATTGTCTTACTTCAAAATATTTTATTTTAATAGCCAGCAAGAGGCCAAGGGAAGGCAAAAAGGACAGCCAGATGTGGTGTTAGGAGAGGAACTGGAGTTATAAGACATTCCCAGATGGAATATCAGAATAGGGATGAAATGAGTAAGATTAGGGCTTTAGGTTTCTGGAAGATTGTTGGCAATGGGGTGGGGGTGAGATGGCTAGCCAAAAGGGCAAGCAAGAGAAAAAATGTGAGGAAGACACACTTGTCTACTTTATAAATTTATACCTACTTCATAAATTTATATAATTTGGAGGTTGACTCCCTGGTTTTATAACTTATTTTATAGCACCTAGTCCAGTGTGTTTTACAAATGAAAAATATTAGATTGATAGAAAGCATTGAGGTGACCATTTTAGAAGCTATCTCCCTAAATATTATTCTGCATTTGGAAAACTTAAATGCTTTGGGTATTTGGCCTGAAATGCCTTTATTTATCTTGCATGGATCATTGCAACAGAAATACACGTATTTGCTAAATAATAAGAAATCTATTTGAAGCCTTCTAATAAACATATTGAATTTGTATTTATTGAAGTATGAAAGCTAGAACACCCAGATTTGCAGGAAATTATTGATGAGGACTTATGAAATACTTCAAGTAGGTTATTTATGTTGAAAATTGTCCCAGACTAAAAAGTCCTGTCTTGCTCTGTGATCCTGTTTTGCCAAAGGCAAATCAGTTTCTGAATGTAGATGGCAGGTATTCTGACCTATAATACAAATTTGTATCTTTAGTAAAAAGTCTTACCTTGAACTACAAAGTTATTTGATGACTATATCTAGATATAGTAGCTTTAATGGGAGTAATGTATGGGATAATGATCAGCTCACATTGTATTATGATTCAGTTGCTAAATGCCCATATGAGTACAAGAAACATAAGCTAACAGGCATATTATGGTGCTATAGGGAACAATGGTTCTTAAGATTAAGTCCTCACTATTTTCCTTGTTACATAATTTTTTCTGCAAGTCCTAATATTTCAAATGAAAGTGGGATGTGTGTGTGTGAGAGAGAGAGACAGAGAGAGAGAAAGAGAGAGATTTTATTATATTAAGACATGGACTTTTCGTCTTCAACATTTCTGATGTTCAATTTTCCTTTAATACTAATGTGCCCATTAAATTTGATGCCATTTCTTTTCATCACGAAAAGCCATTGTTAAATCATGGTACATGTTATAGTCAATGGCATCCTAGAACCAAGAAAACGTTGTATAGATAATATAAGTAGCCCCTTGATATTATATATAAATATCTCTTATATATCTAAGATGTTTTGTAATATCTCCTCCCTGCACTTTAATTAAAGTAACCTTGATTTCTAACCTTATTTTATAGCACCGAATAGGAATTTAGTGGTGGAGGAAAGGACAGCACTCAGCTCAAACAAGGAATCCAAGCAAGTTGCATCAGAAGAGCATACACTGGAGAAGAAAGAAGCAGTGGAGGAAGATGAAGGTCCCCAACACAGGGATGCTGACACAGAAGAAAAAGGGGATGCAGCATCGTGGGGAAAAGCAGGGGTTAATGAGGTTCCCTTGGGGCAGTGGAAGCCAACAGTAGAGCAGCTGGCATTAGTAGGACAGTTTACAGAGGAAAGAAAGATCCCTCAGGGCGTAGTAAGTGGGGCAGAGGCTGAAGCAGAAGGGGATAGAAGGCAACAGAAAGAGGGGTTAGACCCCAGAGGACCAGAAGCAGCAAGAGATTCTGGAGGTCTGAATGAAGGCAAAGCTTCTGAGGAGCAAGCCTTGAAGCAAACGGTGCTGGAGACGGAGACGGCAGCTTCTGATGGGGAGCAGGGTGACGAGAAGGTGGTGCTTACAAGCCAGGCAGCAGCCCTGAAGTCGCAAAGTGCTCAGGAGGCAGCGGCCCTGAGACAGGCGGTGGTGAGGCCGGGGAAGGGGGAGTCTGAGGGAGCGGCTGTGAGCGAGGCCGGGTCTGCAAAGCCAGGTGTGGAGGACAGTGAGGGAGAAGCATCCACAGACCTAGAGGACGTGGGACCCGGAGAAGACGCTACATCCGAGAGAGAGGAGAGTGTAGAAGAGGCCATACTGCGGGGAGAGGCGCCAGCCGAGGAGAGGGGGGCAGTCCTGGGAAGGGAAACGCCCTTGAGCTCCTCCACTTCTGTGAAGGCCCAGGCAACTCGGACGGGGGTTTTGGAGGACAGCCTTGAAGAACTTCGTAAGGACCCCGAGGAAAGGGAGGAGGTTGAGATAGAGTCAGAGTCTAAGAGGGAAGATGAGAGGAAAGAAATGTCACCTGAGGAATTAGATGCAGCGCGCGAGAGAAGGAAAGCTGAGAGGCCAAAGACACCTCTGGGGGAAACCGAATCTGAGAGGGAAGCGGTGACAAGGACAAAGGCGCTTCAGGATGAAGACACTTTAGAAGAAGAGCAAAAGTTGAAAGAGGAAGAGGGGGAACCCATGAAGGAAGTAAGACCCGAGGAAGAGACACAAGCCCCCCAGAATGACATGGGGCATGGTGCTGAGGAAGAAGCAGCCATGCGGGCATCTGAACTGACTGAAGACGCAGGGCCGCAAGGAGAGGGTTCACTGAGAGAGAGAGAGGCGACCATGTCTGAAGCATCCCCTGGATTTGAAAAGTCCCTGGAAAACAATACGGTTTGGGGGAAAGAAGGAGGAGAAAGACTGGGAGAAGCTGGAGACACGGGGCCCAGAGGCAGAGCAGAGCTGCTGCTCGAGGAGAACGTGGCCCTCGCAGAGCAGGACGAGGGCCCGAGCCCTGCAGGAGGGGGGATGTCAGGAGCTCCCGGAAGCGAGCCCTTGGGGGACGCACAGATACCCGGGGCTGCTGGCGAGGCCCGGGAGTGTGCAGCCAAAGATCAAGACAGCCTGATGGGCTGGGAGGGGAGGGATAAAGAAGGGCCTTTACAGGGGCCACAGGGAGTGGCTGTCCCAGCCATGATCCAAGATGTTCCCGAGGGAGACTCCACCATGGCAGGAAAGTTGAGTGAAGAAGTGATGGACGAGGACCCAGAGGAGGCGGCGGATGAAGAGTGCACTCTGGGGGCAGGGCTGCTGAAGAATGGGGACACCGAGGGGGGCAGGAGCTCGCGGGTCGTGGTTGTAGCTGGGGAAGGTCGCCACCAAGGAGGAGGAGCTGCAGGGCCAGCCACAGAGCGGGAGGCGTTGGCAGGTTCAAAGGCAGCTGGGGGGCAAACAGAAGCGCATGAAGCCTCCTCCTTTTCAGATGTGGCTGGGGAGGAAAGCTGGCACAGAGTGGCTGAGACACTAGGAGAAACGGCAGCTGCACAGAAGGTGGCTGTAGAGGAAACAGCGCTGAGCGGGGAGGAGGTGCCCGCGTTCCAGGAGGCGACAGTGACTTGGGAGATGGAGGCTGAGGTCGAGGCCCTAGGGGAACCTTCTGACCTGGAAGGGAGGGCCCCACCGCCAGGGCCGGCTAGGGAGGGAGGGGAAGCTGAACCCACACAGGAGGCGGAGTCCGTGGGAGGGCAGGCAGGGACGCGGAGCCCTGAGGAGGGGAAGGAGTGGGGGCAGCTGAAGAGGTCAGACTGGGATTATCCCAAGAGAGAGGGTCAGAGCCCAGGAGAAAGAGTGCACGGGACACAGGAACGCTCCCTGGAAAGCCCGATTGCACTGGGACCCAAGAGAAGCGAGAGCATGCAATGCACAGAGGAAGTGAAGACCCAGATGTTCCGCTGAGCCACAGGAAGGCCTAAGAGACTTCGCGGCTGATGGTGAGTTTAAGCCTGACCCGTCTGCAGGATTAAACAGATTCCCCCACCTGGGGTCTCTTCCCCTTTGGGTTGGCTCATCCCTTTCTCAGTGTCTGCACACACACGCTTCGGTTCTGGGCTGCCGAACCCCAAGCCCATCAGGATGGGGGGCTGGGTGAGACTGACAGGGTGGCCAAAGCCACACAGGGACCAGTTTCTGTTCCCTTCGCAGCTCTAAGTCACAGCCCCTGTCTCTGCAAGCACAACTCTCGGAAGCAGTGAAATCCTCCTTGCCTCCCTTACAGGGCCCCAGAGGTGGGTGCAGAGGAGAGAGTATGCCACAGGGACAGGTCACAGGAGGAAAGGCTTAAACTCTGTTCCAGAATTAATTTCCCTTTGTGATTGTCTGCCTTTAAGTGGGCTCTGTGTCTCCATTCTGCACTTTTGTGAAGTTTAATAAATATGTATAGCATATATCTGTAACATATATTAAAATATTTAAAATGTGTTAAAATATATGTATATATGTAAAATATTGAAGACTGTAACTAAAGACCAAAATTATTTCCAACATTTCCTCATGTTCCTGCTATTTCTTTGATGCCCTCGTATCCTTAGAGCCTGGTTTCTACTATCCTGAGTGATTGTATTCATAGTCCTATCCTTTTTATTATTTTTCAGGCTATTTTCAAGATGTCTTCTGGAAGACTTAGAGCGGAGGAGAAGGATCACCTGAGCATCTCACCAGGACTTTAGATTTTTTTTTTTTAACATCTTTATTGGAGTATAATTGCTTTACAATGGCGTGTTAGTTTCTGCTGTATAACAAAGTGAATCAGCTAACGAGGACTTTAGATTTTATCTTTTTTTTTTTTTTTTTAAATCCCTGTGCTTCTCTGAGCGGTTCCCAGTCTGCCAGTGCTGGTCTGTAGCACCTCAGGTACCTTGGAAAGAGCTGCTCAGATACTCCCTAGGGTGCTGGTTCCTAATGGAGGACTGGGAGGCTGTTACCTAAGTCTACGCAGTTAACATGTCTATATTCAAATCAAATTGATAGTTTTCAAATGTTTGACTTTTACCAAAGATTACCTGCAAGTCCCAGTCTTGATGTCTGGGTTTGTTTAAATTCTTTTTAATTTATAATCACATATTAGTCCCAGTTTCATACATGAGCGTTTTATTTACAGTCTGTGGCTTTGCCTGTGAAAATGAGCTCTAAATGTCCTTCCCGGTATACTCAGTGCTAAAGATTGCTCCAGACCTGTAAGTCCTTCCAGAAAAGGATTCCATGGCATGTCTATTCACTTACACTTAGAAGTAATCATGCTTTCTATTTATGCCAGATGAGTAATTTTAAGTGTAAATCTTGTTTCAAATTGCCCTGTTTTTGCGTGTTTCTGTAGTCTTGCTTTCTGAGCTAGACAGGTAAATGCTTGTGGCATTTCATTCCTGAGGGCCTTATTTATAGGGCCACTCAATTTAAATCAATGTAGTAAATAATTTAGCTGCGTAAAATGAGTAACAATCATTGTAGCAGGTAAACATTGCACATCAGTCCATACACCAACATTCTAGACTCTAGACTCTGGTTGGTGTCATTCAATGGAAAAGAAACTTGGATTAAATTAGCATGCTGCTCACCTTCCCAAGTTCTGTTATTTCAAACCTGTGAACTAACCCTGCAGTGCATTGCAAATCCACAGTCACAACTTCTTTCTAAATTACCCCTGCCCCCATATCACTAGGAACAGTTGTGTATCAGTGTGCCCCTTGGGGATTTTGATTTCCTTGTGACATCTTTCTTTGTTCATATGCCAGTGCCCCAAAGGGCACATATGTTTGGCCATCTTTTCATTATGTGAGGAGGTGAAAGAAAATGTCCTAAAGCAGTGATTCTCCAGTTATGCTACACATTAGACTTTCATGGGGCACTTTCATGAATGATTCAATCCCTGGCCCTACCCCAGAGGTTCAGATCAAATTAGTTTTAGATGGGTGTAGGCATCAGTTTTTTGTTTTGTTTTGTTTTTTAGTTCTTCAGTTGGTTTTACTATGTAGGCAAAATTGAGAACTGCTGCCCTAATCATTATACAATCCACACTGGCTGCCCTGTGTCCCTAAGGACCAGGCTTATTATCTTTATTTTTTTTTTATCTTTATAGATGTGTTTCATTTTAATAAAGGAGTCATTCAGTGGTCAAAGGTATAATGGACCAGTGGTTCTCACAACGTGGTCCCTTGATCAGGATATCAGCATCACCCAGAACTGTTCCAAATACAAATTCCAGCCTTCATCTCATACCCATTAAATTGCAAACTCAGTGGGTGGGGCAGAACAATTGGTGTTCTAACAAGCCCTCTGGGTAATTCTGATGTACCCTCTAGTCTGAAAACTGCTGTCACGGACTATTGATTGTTTTGAGGATTGGTCTCAGTTGGAAAATGGATTGCAGAAGCATTGTGTACTTTGTCTCTCTTTCTGTCTCTCTTTTACCATCTGTCTCTCTTCTCTTTCTTTCTTTTTTCTCTAGGCAATGGTACTCACTATAAAAGTGATGACCTCAACTTTAAACTCATTTTTATTGGGAATGTAATGATATATATGTGAAGTCCTTCAGCCCCACCCCCTACTGAGGATGAGTATTGCTCACGGCACATCATAGATCTCCATTGTCTTACATTTTATGAGTGGATTTCATCTACATTATATCTAATTTCATTTATTACTGAGCTGTATTACTGTGGCATTCTACAGTATATCTTCGCTGATCTCAACCTCATTGCTACAGAGCACTTTGAATACATAGCACCTTATGGGAAAGATTGTAAACTTGTTAATTCCATTGAAGAATGAGTTTTGTACAATGTGCTAAATGGAAATTGCATTGGATTATTTTTGTATTTAACACATTCCATCAAAACATTCTGTAAAATTATACTACAGTATGCATGTGGGTTTAACTGTGAAACTCAGTGTTGTGATATTTCGATGAAGTGAATTCTTTCTCTGCAAATACTACATTGATAAAATTATTTTCTGTTCGACTGAACTGATTATCCTAGTTTCATTATTAAAAGCATAAATAAACCATATGTTTACAGATAAGACATGAATGGTCCTTTATAAATAAGACTAGACTTTTAAAATCTTCTTTGTTCTTTCCTTACAAAATTTAAACTCCATAGAGTAGAGCAGAGAGAATTATTTTCATTGGGCTGTATTTTTTGAATATATGTGTTTATATTGACTGCATTCATATATGTCTTTCACATACACAGAATAATATCAGAGAGGAAAATTGTTATCATTATTTCATAGATAAGTAAATAGAAGCTCAGTTAAGTGACTTGTCTAAAATCATGGTCAATCTCAAGTCTTCTCACTCCAAACTCTGACTTTTTTTTATCACATACACTTCCTTCTAGGAAGAGGAATATTAAATAGATACTAAGATGCTAAATGTGAATCTCTACATATTTTTGTTTACTTGTAGAAGTAAAAATCAAATCTCATGCATGTCTTTTATCAATAAAAAAGGGTTATAGTTCCAGTCATTACTGATCAAAGAATATGATAGATTATTTAAATAATTCAAGAGAGCAATAGACAACCAAAGTAAAGATAGGCAGAATGAGGTTATTTGAATTTCTTGAGTTAAGCCTTTTCTATGGCTTTGTAAAGTCTTGTGTTGTAAATTTAAATTATAGTTGAGTAGTTTAAAACTTCTAAGATCAATAATTTTGCCACAGTGATTGCCATTGGAAATCATTATTTGAGAAAAGAAAAGAAGGCTGTAAAAAAGATTCATCTAGCATGTGAAGTATTCCAACAGCTTCAAGGACTGTGGCCCTTGAGAGGCCACTTCTGACCTTGGATAATATTTTCTTCTAGTCTCCTATACCACCTGTGTCATTTGAAAGATATTCCCAGTTATCATGGCCAGCAACAACAGGTACAAAGAACAGGGAATAAATACATCTGGGATTCTTTAAAAGTTGCTCTCAAACTCACTCATTTTCCCCCCCTTTATTATGTTTTCTCCTTCCCTCTAATATCATGCCCTGTGACAGGAAAACTATGCTCTTTAAAATAACAGAAAACATAAACTCTACGATAAAATGCTGGATGTTTGAGAATGCACATTCCCTTTGAAATTCCTATCCGAAGTCTCAGACTGTTTAATAATCTTTGCAACCTTATAATATTTTGGAATGATACAAACCCCATTTTTTACTAGGGAAAATGAGGTACACAGAGATACCTGAAAAAGATAAGCTGATACCAAAGAATATATAAGAACTAGTTCTCTGTCTCCTTTGTCAAATGTTTCCTGGTCCTATTAAATATCTGCTTGCGATTAAAGGGCACAGGAAGGACAAAATTATAGAAGAAATCTCGCACTTGTTCAGGAGCTTGGTACGCATGTGACACAGAGAACCTCAAGCTGGTGTGGTGTACCTCTGAGGGGAGATGAAGCTTTTCAAGGGATCCACTGCTAAGGCTACTTTGTAGACGTCAACCCCCATATGTACTTTTGTCATAAAATGGACCTGTCTGAGAGCTAGCCTGCAGTCAAGGCTAATCTCCCTTTTGCCAATCTCCCATTCTCTCTTCATAATAGAGACCAACTCTTCTTCCATTTACCAATTTTACTATGTTGTCTCTGAACGACACAAATGATTTGAAGTATGGTGCAGATATTGAGAAAGGGAATGACCTTAATGACTGGTTAATAAATCCTCTGCAAGTCAAGTGGTTTTCAATTCTTTGTTTTCAAGAACATTAAATTAGGACCTAATTGACTTGTCAGCTGATAAGCCACTTAAATCATTTTTGGTATTTCATCAGTCCGTGATTTTTGCAGAACATACTGTCAAAACTACTGAAGATAGTATATATGTCAGGTTTTGCAGGACATACAGTCAAAACTACTCAATCCTGACATTTCAGGGCAAAAGCAGCCATAGACAATACTTAAACAAATGGGTGTGTAAACTTTATTTACAAAGAAAGGTGGACTGCCAAATTTTGCCCAAGGACGGTAGTTTGCTAACCTGTGCTTTTGAAAAGCAATCAGCTTCTATAACTGGAGACTAATCCTCACCGGCAACTCCCCAAGCCCTAATGTTTCATATGCCACAGACATTTCAGTTTTCAAAAATGTGCCTTAGTCACAAAAGTTTGGAAACAACTGGCACAAAGGAACTAATTGCCCTTTCACTACTCAGTGGAGTAAGAATGATTTATTACAATCTTCCTCTCTTTTTAAGACTATTATTAAAAAGCTTCACTTCAGCCAGGTTTTCAGTCTCTCCTTCCACACCGTCACCATCTTCTCCAGTCCATCTGTTAAAATGCAAGTGTGAGATGTTGTGAGGAAGGGAAAAGGAAGTGTAGAGTTGTGACAGTTACATTTCCTGTAACACAGGCTGACTTGTGCAATAGAACGTCAGCTCCATGAGAGAAGAGACCTGGTCTGCTCTGGTCCATGTTCAATTCCCTGTGTCACGAGCAGTGGCTGGACATGGCACGCACTCAATAAATATCTGGTAAAAGGATGACAACTAAAATGCAGAGGTAATTCTGTTACATGTTCTGGAAAGTTTTAAGCCTAAATTTAATTGATGTTGATGGGATGCAGGGAGTATCTGAATTTGTGGACTGAAGAGAAAATGGTCATTATTTTCATAAAACATTAGAGGTAATAGGGACCCTGGAGATCAAAAGTTCCACGAGCACCTCTGTAGGTATCAGATTGAGAAAGCAGAGACCCAGTGGGTCTGAGGAATAAGCTATACACTGGTGAGGGACAAAACAGGATTGCAACTCTTTTTTTTTTTTTTTTTTTTTTTGCGCTACGTGGGCCTCTCACTCTTGTGGCCTTTCCCGTTGTGGAGCACAGTCTCTGGACGCGCAGGCTCAGCAGCCATGGCTCTCGGGCCCAGCCGCTCCACAGCATGTGGGATCTTCCCAGACCGGGGCACGAACCCATGTCCCCTGCATCGGCAGGGGGACTCTCAAACACTGCACCACCAGGGAGGCCCACAACTGCTATCTTTAGTTTAGAGCTTCTTTCACTTCACAATGCTGCTCCTTAGATTTTCTTGTTAGAGGTACAGAATCCCAATTTCTAATCAAATTCACTCTCTAAAACTTGGTGTTTTTTCGGTTTTGTTTTTTAGAACAGCTAATTTTGTTCTTGCTTTGCAAATGCTGAAATACAAGTTTTCAAATGCGACTTAAGTGAAATATTTTGGTCGTCTGAATTACAGATGTCCCGAGGTTTGTCATTGCCTGTTTATAATCCCCACTGAGAATGCAAAAGTTTATGGTTACAGACAGCAGAAGCACCACATAATAGTTATTTTATTCATACACGGGTGCACGCATGTGCACACACACCTGCCATTGATTAATTTAAAGAAAAGGAAATCTTTGAAAATGAATGGAAACTCTCCCCACTGAACTAATCATGTTAGTGGCTCCCTACTAAAGCACAGAACTCTCCAGTAGAATTCAACAAATTACAAACCTATCTAAGCATATACAAATCGGCTTAACAAACTCAAATCTGAATCGCTGGTTCTCAAATTTGGCTGCACCTTAGAATTCCTCGGAGGAGATTTTTTTAATCTCTGGGGGTGAGGTTTGGGCAACAAGACTTAAAAAAATCTCCCCCGGTGATTACTATTTGGAGCCAAGGCTTTTCTCCACAGATCTCAATACTGAATAACTACTGAGATTAAGAGGTAGATGTTAATGTGATTTCAGAAGCCTAATTTAAATCGGTATAATACAGCTTAACACATTATGCTTTTACTATTTAATTCATTTTATTCTTTTACTCTTTTTTTTCTTTACTCATTAAGCCTCACAATGCTATGAGGAAGGTACTATTAGCCCCATTTTATAGGTGATGAAACGGAGACACAAAAAGAAGTAACAAATTCAAGTTGTAAAGCTGGGAAGTGTCACAGATGGGGTTTAACCCAGAAAAAAAATGGCTCCATCTGGAGCAGGAGTTCTCAAAGTTTAGCTTTGAGTTAGAATCACCTGGAGGGCCTTTAAAATTCGAATTTGCTGGGTCCCACTCCTAGAATTTCCAATTAATTAGGGCTGCACGGCACCCGAGAATCTGCTTTTCTAACCAATCCCCACATGATGCTGATGTTGTTGAACCAGGGACCAGACCTTGAGAATAGCTAGAGTTCAAACTGTGTTTTAAAAAGGCCACCAGGTGACACTGACGCACGCTGAGCTGTGAGAACCAGCGTTCTCAAGTGTTCTCAGCCCGGGCTGAACATTAAAACTCACTGGGAGGTTTTGAAAAATCCTGACGTCCAGGCTGCACCCAGACCATTAGAATCTCTGGGCGTAGGACTGGGTAACAGTCTCTTTTAAAGCTCCCCGTGCAGCTGGGGTAGAGAACCACTGCTTTAGAGTCTACTCTCTTAGCCAGAACTTTGAATCCTGCCCTTCACACCACAGAGATGAGGGCTTCCAACACACAGTACCACTACAATTGCAAGGATAATGCTGGAATTATTTTCTGTTGCCTGAGAGGCTGTATTTGAGTCATACGCTATTAGACTACAATAAATATCCTCCTCGCTGCTGAGGCCTCTTCTAGAGGGGACTGCTTCTCAATAGCAATTAGATTCTGTTGTTTTCAAATCTTAACCTCCATTTGCAAACTGTAAGATCTGTGAAGCTGAGTCTCAGTAGATTTGTGGCTGATTTGACTCTGGACAGCCGTGGAGAGTTGAGTGTCACTTCTCAGTAGAAGAACTTGTGCTCCTGGCAATTCCTAGCCCATGTGTCTCCTAAGGCTCAGTGCACTTTTCAGTCCTTGAAAAGGATTGTGCACCCTGAGCCACCCAAGTCAAGGGGTTGCCTCTCAACTGAGCACCTCTAACCATTATGATAAATAGCTCTACACCTGTCCAGTCCACACCTGGCAAAAAGGTGCCTCAGTTGATCTTAAGGGGTTGGGGAAGGGCGAAATCACAGATTATATTCACTTTGCCTCTCAACAGTTATGTCCAGGGAAAATCAGAGTATAATGAACAAGAACGATTTGAAGAGAACCAACAAGAGAAAAATGAGTTAGATAAGGATAGCCTGAGGGAAAGAGACAGAAAGGGACAGAGGTAGTCTCCATTCTACCTGTTGGTATACAATAGTGTTTTCCACTTATAGGTTACTATCACACGTACCTTGCATTGTTCTCATGAAGTAGAATCTAGTGGCAAACAGAAGAAGATAGGGCAGGTACAATTGTCCCTCTGTAGCCCACTGTACCTGCCCTATCTTCTGTTCTGCATCTGCAGATTCAACCAATGGCAGATTGAAAGTATTTTAAAAAAAATTCCAGAAAGTTTCAAAAATCAAAACTTGAATTTGTCATGTACTGGAAACTATTTACATAGCATTTACATTTTATTTACAATTATTTACATAGCATTTACATTGTATTAGGTATTATAAGTAATCTAGAGATGATTTAAAGCATATAGGAGGATGTGCATAGATTATATTCAAACACTACCCCATTTTATATAAGAGATTTCAGCATCCTTGGATTTTGGTATCCATGGGGGGGTCCTGGAACCCAATATCCCTTGGATACTAAGGGATGACTGTATTTTTTTAAGTTGAGCTAACAATGATTTATAATATTATATAAGTTTTATGTGTATAATGTAAACAAAAAGAACAAAGAGTGTTGCTCATCATCCCAATATACAAAGGTTAAGTCACAATCCATTGCAGTCACCCACTGACAGAGCACCCTAAGGAGAATTTATCTAGATAGTTAAGATACATATCTAAGGAAGAATTTCAGTGACCCTAGGTTCTTGCATCTTCCCATACATAGAAAAGCACTAAAATTATTAACTTGAGATTAACTGTTGTTTATGATTAGCAGTGAACTGTTACCAAGATGTATGCTTGACTATACATATTTCCCAGCCAAAAAATGCATATATATCCTGGCTCCACCCCTACCTCTTCAGGTTAAACTGAGAAGTGGTTTCCCAGGTTATAGTCCTCAGTAAGTTCCCCAAATAAAATTTAACTAATAACTTTTATGTTGTGCATTTTTCTTGAAGCTGATACCATTATATTTCTGCTTCTGTACACCCTACAATGTGCTCACCACCAAAAGTTTATTTTCCATCCATCATCATACAGCTGGTCCCCTTTACCCATTCTCTGCCCCCTCACCCTTGCCCCTCTGGTAATCACTACTCTGTATCTATGTGTCTGTTTTTGTTTGGTTTGGTTTGTTCATTTATTTTGTGTTTGTTTTTTAGTTTTTCTGCAGCCACTATTGAAAACAGTATGGAGATTCTCAAAAAATTAAGAATAGAACTACCATAGGACCCACTTCTGGGTATTTATCCAAAGAATACAAAAACACTAGTCTGAAAAGATGTATGCACCCACCATGTTCATTACATTATTTACAACAGCCAAAATATGGAAACAACCTAAGTATCCATCAACAGATGAATGGATAAAGAAGATGTGGTATAATATATATATACAGTGGAATATCACTCAGCCATAAAAAGATGAAATCTCACTATCTGCAGTAACATGGATGGACCTTGAGGAATGACTGTATTTTAATTCCTATTTTAGAGAGGAGCAAAAAAGTTCTGAGACTTTTTCACCTTTTGTTCCTTAAAGTTGTATTCTGTGTAATTTCTTTAGAGCTATCTGCCAATTCTTTTCTATTTATCTGTCTAATCTTCTATTTAATGCATTCATTGTACTTGTACTTTCAACAATTTTATTTTTCATTTCTTAAAGTTGTATTTAGTCTTTAATCCAAGTCTACCTGTTCATTTCTTTTTTCACAAAAACTGTTCATCTCTCTGTTTTGCATTCCATGTCAAGTCCATCAGTAAGCCTTAGTTGTGTCTATATTCAAAGCATATTGAGAGACATACTGAAATACAACAATTCAATATTGATTTTGAAATATTCAAAATGAATTAATATGTAATCCAAAGATAGCTAAAAGGTGATATAAAATTGTTAAAACTTACTATTTATTGTAAGTCACTGGCATCCACAAAAACTTTTGATATTTTTCTGTAATAGGCATAAAATAAGAATGAAACGTAATTGACTACAGGGGGAAAAAAGAGAAGTATAAAAACAACTTATACAGAAACTAAATTGAATCTCCAAAGGGTGCCAAAAACCTAGGGTATATGTACCTGTACCACGTCTATCAACATTTAAAGTGGAGAAAGGGTCTATAAAACTGCATGATAAAACTCTAGGGTAATATTACAGCGGCAGTAATCATCAATAGTATTAAGAGCAAATTTTCTTATAAGAGCAAAACAAATTTAAAAATATATGAATAGATGCACAGTGATATTATATTTTCACTTATTAGTCAGAACATCTCCCAACCCACCAGATGTCTACTACCAACACTGGACCTATTTCTTCATTTTACTACCAGGCATGTGATTGTATTATCTACTCCAACACCCTCTCCTTTAACTACAAAACTGCAAATCTATCTGTTCATTCTGATTGTCCCATGCTGCTTGCTAACTTTTTCCTACTTTGTGTCATTTTATTTTTAGGATTTCTTTAAGTACTGTACGTGTAGCTACTTTCTATTCTGAAACCAATTCTTCTAATATCTGATATCTTCAGTGTTTGGAACTGTAGCTTGTTATTTCTGTTGACTTTCGTTCATGCTGGTTTGTTTCTCATTTGTCTGTGACTATTGTGTTAATTTTAGTTTGTGAATAATCCTTTCAGGGTCCAGTTTAATGTGCCAATCTTTAATAAATTTCCTCCTCATTGTTGGCACAAGGCTTAGTCACCAATTTCAGTACTAATAGCCCATTGCCCTCAGGGCAAACTTGCTTTTCCCTTGTCCTTACCTGATCACTGATGGTTTTAGCTCACCTTTTTTTTCTCTCTCTCTTTTTTTTCTTAAGTGTTTCCTTATTCACTGCAAATTCAGCAATAAAGTAAAAATTTTAATTTTATGCAGGTTCTACTTATATTGGGAAAGCCCTTCAAATTATTAAGTCCTCATGTTATGAAAGACAGACTTTTGACGTAATTTTCAAAATATTTATATCATTTAATTGTAAAGTGAGAGAATATATTTTTTCAAATATTCACAGTTACAAATTCCCAATAAAGTTTGGGTTGACTATAAAGATACTAGTGATTGAGACTAAATTTTTCCACAACTAAAGCTTCTTAAATGATGGTTTAACACAATTGTCTTAAAATGGTTGGGAAGAGATTTTTAAATCGTAATGCTCTTGTTATTGGCATTTAACATTGTAATGCTCTTTTTAGTGGCATTTAAAATTGTAATGCTCTTGTTAGTGATATTTCTTCCCTTATATCAACTTCAAGGAAGAGTTCACATATGGGTCAAGGAAACAGCTAGATTGTATGAAACTTTCCAGTAGAGAAGCAAAGGAGTATTCTACCTTCTGAATACCTCATTTTTCATTGTTTTTTTCACTGTTTTGTAATTTGTCCACTGTAGCTGGTAAAATAAGATGGGCTCAGGGCCTCTTTCTACTCAGAGGTAAGTAATAGGCCCCTTTAAAAATGGTAGAAGACCTTGCAGCCAATTCAGCCTACCATGCTCTTTTCCCCGTGGGGGCCTGGTGTGCAATGGCTGCAAACAGCAGCCTCCTAGGTAGGGTAATGTATGAGCCTGTTGCCTGTATGGGTTGTCCTAAGGGACCTTGGCGGCAGCCCTTTCCGGTGGACATTCATGACTGGCATGCTGTCCCCAATCTAGGCTCCAGATAGGTAGGCACAGTGCCTTTGGAAAGCCCCAGGGCACAGTAGCCAAATCAAAATGTCCATCCGCACCAAGCTGCAGAACAAGGAGATGTGATTGAGGCCCTACCCTGGGCCCAGTTCCAGTTCCCTGGCCACAAGAAGATCCACATCTCCAAGAAGTGAGGATTTTCTAAGTTTACTGCTGATGAATTTGAAAACATGGTGACAGAAAACTGGCTCAGGCTGTGGAATCAAATACATCCCTAATCATGGCTCTCTGGACAAATGGCGGGCCCTGTGCTCATGACATCCTTGGCACTGTCCCCTGCTTACTCACATCCACCAATAAATCCTATTTTCCTGTCAAAAAATAAAATAAAATAAAAATTTTTCAAAAATAAAAAGGGGAGTAGACTAGTGTCTATTTCCAGCTTTTGATATTGCACCGTAGTTGTACAAGATGTTCCGTTGGGGGAGACTGGGTGAAGAATACACAGGACTTCTCTGCACACTATTTTGGAAATTCCTGTGAATTGATCATTATCTAAAATAAAAAGTTAAAAAAAGAGCAGAGTGGAAACTAGGGTAAGGTCTAGAGACAAGAGGGTGTGAATGAGGATGTTGCTTCTGTCTCTGACCAGGCCTTAAAAGAATGGGAAAAAGGGGCTGTGTGTGACACACTCGTAGTTTATCCCAGTTCTCCAAAGGCATTGTGCAGCAAAGCCCTAAGAAATGATAACAAACACTCATTTGCCTGCTGTATATTATGAAATCCCTGAGTGACCCAGCAGGGTGACAGGCAGCTGCACGAGGGCACAGAAAACTAGTCATCTTCTCCTCGGAGATGCAACTAATAGCTCCCTTAAATGCATGGTGGGCTTTTTTTTTCTTTCGATAGTTATTAATGCCGCGTTTACAAAATAAATACCATAAATTAGCACCACAGGAAAACTGAACTCTATGGAATCTGTAAAAATAAGAGAAAACATGACTTTTAAGGCAGGTCACTTAAAATTATAAGGGGATACAGGATCTGTTTTTTAACCAGGCTAAGAACTCTAAGAACATTTGTAAACACTCCTGTTTGCTGTGCAATATGGCTTTGATTAATTGCAGCATATGCTTGTACTATGAATAATCATTTTTGATATAGACAGAAAAATTGCAAATAAGGAGGTGTTTCTCTGTGATTCCTGAACTCTATTAATATTTTAAATCAGTTAACAGCTTAATGGATAGTGTGGGAGAAAGGAACAAACTAATTTAGCTTTAGCAAGCAACTTGAACAGCTTTCACTACTCATTGTTTTACATTTTGCAGGGTTTCCATTTGTATTAATAACTTATTACTTCTATTAAACATACATTTTCCCTTAAGCCTAATGTTTCTTCAGTGGAGACCAATTAACTAGGACAGTCTTTTCTTAGCTAGCCAATTATTTTAATTGCTAGAATTTTTTAAAATGTGCTTGCTTTGCATAGATTTGACCAGTTGAACTCGCCCCCAAAATGCATTAACTTTGTAATACAGGAGATGGAAGACTTTTGGTGAATATGTGGATGCCAAAAAACTTGGACATCTAGGGTTCTGCAGAACTGAGTGGTAGACTAACAACCCTATGCCTTTATTCCATTGCTTTTCATCCTTGTCTTTGCCTTTAATTGGGTGCCTTTCCAATCCAGCTCTATTTTGTTCATTTTTTATTCAGCTTCCTTGTTATCTATGTGAAGAACTATGGCTTGAAGGATGGGCAGGCAATTGCTGTACTAAGGAGGAACTGTAACATGGTAGGTGGGGATCGACTCTAACAAAATCTGAGCATTGCTTCCCTATTCTTTTGGGACTGCTACTGAAAAAAAGAATGCATGGAGCCCATACTTAAGGAGCATTGAAGAGTTAAAAGCAAAAGCGATGACAGATCATTTCATTCATTAGACTTCCAAGCAAGGGGTGAGGTATGATTAAACTGAAAGAACAAGAAGCACCATAGAGACAGAGTTTGTTTGGGGGGTTAGTACCCTCCTGGCAATGCCAGGAAACTGGTCATTTTCATGCAAATGAAAGAACTCCCTGAAGGGCACGTAAGAAGTCATTTCCAACTTGTAGAGACACTAAATACACAACTAGGGAGGAAAAAGAGTAGCAGTTATAATGAGAATGCTAAATAGGAATATACTAATAAAGTAGAAAAATTAGTAAGCAGATTGGTAGAATGAGAGAAATAACAACCAAAAAGGGAGAGGAAAAAATCAGCTTATAGAAATTTAGAGTGAAGGTAGCAAATCCCTAGCAGCCCAGAGCCAATTTTGCTGGTGACAGTTTTCTTACAAAGGGCATAATCAAGCATAGTAGTGCTAAGTACCACATCCCACACATAGAAGAGAAACTGTGAAAGAGTGAAAACAGTGTTAAATTAATTAAACAAGGAAGCCATTAGACTGAGGTGTTTCTAACGCCTTACCAACCTATGAAGCAACCCAAAACCTAAACCTGTAAATGCCTCAAGATTAAGAAATCAAAATCTAAGGACCACCAATCACAAACAACCAACTAGGCTTTCCCAAATAAGGCAACCACTTAAGCTAGAACCAATCAAATACTGCTTTGCTTTGTTTCTGTTTCTTCTCCATAAAAGTCTTGCCCCTGGTTCCTGCAGGTACATTGCTCCTAACTACTTCCGATTTGGCACTGCCCACTTTAAATGAACTTTTGCTCAAATAAATTCTTAAAATTTTTTAAATGCCACAGTTCATCTTTTAACAAAGACAATAGGAGAGTCAAAGGGGCTGAAAGAAACAAGGCTAAAATGATGATCTCAGCCCAGCAGTCTACTGAATCCCTTCACTCCTTTGTTAATTCATTCTTACTCTCATTTAATTATCCAATTGCTCACTCCTTCATTCCACAAACCACTCCTTACTAAGGAGAAACTAGCAGTCAAAATTCATTTATTTACGTACTGTCTATCCTAGCTTGGTCTCTCTAGAAAGCAGAGCCCAAGCAAAAACCTCATGTGCTACTATTTCTTTAGGGAAAGCAATCCCATGTAAGTGGGAATGAGGAGAGCAGGAGTGAGGAAGGGTAGGAGGGAGAGCCAATCCTACAGTGTGGTGTTGAGCTGGACGGTGTTTGGAATCAAGGGCAACAGATTGTCAGTCTCACTAAACTGTCTTCTGAGGCTCTAAGAATGACTGTGCCTTGGAACATCTGGAGTGTGATGGAGAAGGGCCCTGATCCCTTAAGGGCCCTTATTCCCTGGCCCTGATCCCTATTGGTCAAAGGTTTACTCCATAGGTCCCCAAGTGTTAACTGCTAGGTTGAGCTGCAAAGGCCTCAAGAACTTGGGACATCTCTCCTCAGGGCAACAGGGGTGCCTCAATGGCAGTGATCTGAGGGGTACAAGGCAATAGGAACCAGGCCTGATAGGAGGCAAGGTGTGGTCAAGTTGTGCCCACAGGGAGTTGGTTTGTGGTGATGGTGGCCAATGGCATAGGTGAGACCAAGAAGATTTGAGGTAACACAAAAGAGGAGGCTAATACATGTTCCTTGGAGACATTAGTAATTAACCATTTATATTTAACTTTACTGCACTGCAAATTTGGTTACAATTTTATTCATGTTGTGCTTTTTACATTATTCTCATATTCTTTTTGTTGTATAACCTAGATTATAGGATGCTAATTTGTGGTTTATTTGTCTTACAAACACTTAAATTCTTTCAAACCATAATCCTTTAATTAGCATCCAGGAAGTTAAAGATTAGCCCATGGTGCTTGGTTGATTGCTCTCCCAGTCATGTTATATTAAGCATGGCTGATTGCTATGGAACATTCATCATGTGCCAGGCACTGTGATTTTCATGCATTATTTTACTTAATCCTCTCTATGAGGTGAGAATCATTGTCTCCACTTTATAGATGGGGAATCCAAGGGTCAAAGAGACTGAGTAACTTGCCCATGGAAGGTCACACACAGTGAGGGGTTGAACCAGATTTTCACCCATGCTTGACTCGAAAGCTCACTACAATGCCAGTGCTTCTCAAAGTGTGGTCCCGGGACCAGCAGCATCAGGTCTCCCGGGAGCTTGTTGGAAATGCACGCTTTTGGGTCCCACTCCAAAACTTCGGATTCTAAAACCCTGGGGTGGGGTCCAGCAATCTGCACTTGAATGAACCCTCTAGTGATTCTGACATAGGCTAAAGTTTGAGAACTGCTCTGTGCTGCTCTGCCTCCTACAATTTCATACCTCGTACAGGATAAACATATGTCATCCAGTGTCCCATCCATTTTTATTCTTCTCACCTCAAATTATTCTCAATCTGTTCATTAATTCTGTTCCCTCTGACTGATTTGCGTTTAAGGACGGGAAAAGAAAACCTCTGAAAGAAGAACCTGACATTCTTCACCGTGGATTAATTTTTGAAGTGGTGTTAAGCAGACCATGGATTATTATGAGTAAAAACTGAAGGGCAAACCAACATTCAAATTATTTTCATTGCGTTTCATGGTCTTGATGGAATCTCACCCTTTCCTGATTAGTTGAGATAAAAGAAGAGACAGAAGTTAGTGAAATTAGTGAGCTTCAAAACCTTTAAAGATGGCAAAGATATATTTTTCCTGCATATGAGTCCATTGCTTAAAAGACAGATATTTGAGATACTATTCTTTTTATCTCACTAATTAAACAAAGTTAGACTGAGAGTGCTTTGGAAACCTGTCCTCATCAGTGGGGCCTGGCACACGGGGCAGTGTTTTAATTCTAGAAGCCTAATTTAATTAGTACCCTGCCACTGGGTCGGCTGCTGTGCTGCCTTGGATCTCTGGCCTGAGGAGAAAGGTACAACCCCTGCTCTTTTTGTATCTAGTTAGCCTTCCGAAAGGTAGGATGTCCAAGGAGGGTGAGGAACTTTGCTTCTCCATCATGTTTTGCATATGGTGCTAATTGAGCTGACAGTCTTGGACCACAGTCTGTTACTACAGCAGCTGAGCCTTCAACTGATCCCCTGTGAAGGGAATGCAATTGTCAAATGGTTCATCTTTGCCCTTGTGGCTCCTGAAATGTGGAAGGGAATTGATCAGGGGGAGCTCTGCAGTCTGCATGCTTGAGTAACTACAAGCAACACAAAACTAGGAAGGAAAAAGGTATTCAAATCCTACTGGTAATGGCTACACCATTTCTCCTCACTTTCCCTACCCAGTGTGCTAATAAGGAGAGCAAAATGTGAAACTCCTTGGCTTCCCTAGTTGCTGGGCTTTGCCCTCGTAATTTTTTTGTTCATGCTTATCACGGTGAGAGTCTTGCTTCTGTCAATCATTTCTGGCTCTTTGTGCCTAGCATATAACAATGTATGTTTTTTGAACCTTGAGATTATTCTAGCCCTCTTTTTTCCATAATTAAAATAGAGGAAATGATGATGATTTTTTTTGGTTTTACTTTGCTATCATGAGCCACAGTAATCAAGACAGGTTTGGTTGTTTTTATTTTTGTCCCTGCAACTTCTCCTGGGTAATTCCCAAATTTTCCTCAGGACTGCAGAACTGCAGATTTGTTTGCTTTACCACAGTTCTGGATTGTGAATGTTTGCTATTTTTATTCCTTTTTCTCCATCACAGTGGAGGCAGTACTATGTAGTGAAAAACTCATGGATTTTTGCAAGACAAGCCAAGTTTTGAAACCTGATTCCATTCTATGCTAGCTTGGATTCGTTACTTACTTGAAAAATCAGGAAGAGCATTCTCCCTTTCCAGAGCTATTTTGAGAACTAATTGAAATAATACACTTAAAATCATCTAAAACACTTCCTGCCATATAGCAGATACTCAGTAAATGTGTTTTCTTTCTATTTTTAATTATCATCCCCCTTGTTTGAGAAATTCTTTCTGATTCTTGTATTTGATTTAAAGGATTTCATTTCTCTTCAGATTTTATTTCAGGTGTAAATAAGACGTCAGTGTCTAAGGCTGATGCATCTTGGCTCCAACTGCCTCAAAAGCGTAAGCTTGGCAGTTTGCTGTTTGCAAAGGTGGGGTTTTTAGGGATGTTGATGGTTATTTCCACAAGAGAGAAAAATCTCTACCCTTCTCATGCTTTACTTCTGTAGAATAGCTCTTTGGCTCCATGGTGACATAATATAAAAATAAACAACAACAACATTTACAATATTGACTATGGTGTGCCAGGAACTATTCAATGCACTTTATATTATTTGCAATCCTTACAGCAACTTTACAACATAATTTTTATTATCACCATCTTACAAACGAGCTCAGATAGGTAAAGTGACTTGCCCAAGGTCACACAACTACTGTAGAAGGTCCATGTGACTCCAAAGCTAATGATTATTGTTGGAGGGAGAAAAGGAGGAAGGAAGGATGGAAGGAAGGTAAGAAGAAGCTAAGGAAAGTCAGAGAGCATGAGAGAGAAAGAAATCAGGTCCTTCATATCAGATGGATTGTCTAGCACTAGCCCTTTTTCCTACTACTGGCACCCATTTTTTCCTCTTTCCCAGGGAAATGTCAGCTTTGGAAATAATTTAACCCAAATAATCACTGTGTTGGAATAACTCTCTCCTGGTGCTGCTGTAATTTGGCTTACAATTATAGCTAATTGAACATCTTCTAAGTGAGCTCAGTGCTGCACGCACATGGAAAAAAAATTTTAATGTGCTAAGCATGCAAAAACATGATCATAGAAGTTCATTTTTACCAGCACAAAAAGAAAGCAATTAGTGAGACATTTTTTTCAGCAAGGAGAAAAAAAAAACACAAAACCCTCATGGTCTCGAGACAAGCTCTAAGATGATCCCTGGGCCCCATTAAAAGTGCAGTAATGAAAAGGGTTTGTGAGCTATTGGCTGGCATCTGTGAAAAGGTTACCCTTCTCAGGAATCAAGACACAGATACTTAACAAGAGTCAGAGGGAAGCAGCAACATAAGGAGATAAAGTGTGGAGAGAGGAGGTGATTAATGAAAGGAAACAAAGAAAGGGAGCTTGACAAATTTGTTCTAGAAAATCCTTCTCTAAAAGAGGGGTATTTCAGAAGCAGTCATTCCTCTGGATCTGACCTCCATTCAGTGGGACCCTGGGAGGATTCCTGCTTTAATCCTGATTAGACACACATTCAGCATTACATCTACTGTGAATCTTTTAGTTAAAATTGGTATGTATGTATATATTTAAAAAATTTTAACTTTCAAAGTTATTCTTTTCAACTCAACTCAAAAGGATTAAGCCCCAAAGTTTCCCAGGCTGGTGCCAGCTGGTTTCCTAAAGTACCTAGAGCAGAGGAGGAGAGGGAGAGCTGTGGGGACCCGTGTTCTTTAACCAGCCCCTTTTTTCCCTTTTTCTGTCTTTGCCAGAAGGTGTTTTGCCAATATGGTCACTTCAAGCTCCTTGGTCCTGCCTATGATTAAGCCCCTTGGCAACCTGCTTGGTGGGATAGAGTACCTGTGACTCCAGAAAAATTGGGTGGGGAAGTGAAAAGGCTGGGGGCTGAAAAAGGATAAAATTTTTTTTTACATCTTTATTGGAGTATAATTGCTTTACAATGGTGTGTTAGTTTCTGCTTTATAACAAAGTGAATCAGTTATACATATGTTCCCATATCTCGTCCCTCTTGCATCTCCCTCCCTCCCACCCTCCCCATCCCACCCCTCTAAGTGGACACAAAGCATCGAACTGATCTCCCTGTGCTATGTGGCTGCTTCCCACTAGCTATCTATTTTACGTTTGGTAGTTTATATATGTCCATGCCACTCTCTCACTTTGTCCCAGCTTACCCTTCCCCCTCCCCATATCCTCAAGTCCATTCTCTAGTAGGTCTGTGTCTTTATTCCCGTCTTACCCCTAGGTTCTTCATGACCTTTTCTTTTGAAAAAGGATAAATTTAATTGGAAGTACCATGGTTTTCACTTCTACCTCTGGATTCGCATTGGGCTGTCGCCAAGCTCTTCAGAACATGTGGGGACTTTCAACTTTGCGACCACAGGTCCTAAGGAAAGACTCTGAAGGAGTAGAGGGGGTGTTGCTGTTCTGATAGAAATTGCCCGCAAACAACATAATTTCTAATGGGTAGGGGAGAGGGGAGAATGGAGCAGCTTGCCACAGACATAGAAGGAGCAATCAGCACTCATTCAGCTCCGTTTGTCTATGAATCCACATTACTAAGGAGGAGGAGAAAGCAGTTTTGCCTAAATGCAGCCAGTCAGAGTCAGGCTCTATCTTCCTTTCATTCCTCTTCAGCCCCACTAATCTCAGGATTTAGGGCAGTGGTTCTCAACCTGGGGAGATTTTTGTCCCCCAGAGCACATTAAGAAAAGTCTGGAGACACTTTTGATTGACATGACTTAGGGAGCTGTTACCGGCATCTGGAGGTAGAAGCCAGGAAGCTATTAAAAATCCCACGGTGCATAGGACCGCTCCCACAAAGAATTACTCCCTCCGATAGTTCTGAGATCCAGAAACCTTGATTTAGAGGATGCCCGATCTTCCTTTACTAATGTTATTTCCCTTACCAAGGTGAATAGCAGTAATTATAACACTGAATTTTCATGGTTTCCTGACTGTTTTTTCCAGGTCTGTCTTTCAATGGCAAAACTATTTTGTCAGTGGAAGCATTCCTGTCTTCCTTGTTGGGAGTGTGGAGGGAAGACTTCTCTTTTTCTGAAGGTAGCAGGTACCTCAACTATCCTCCCAGTGCACTGTGCCAGACCCTGGTATGAATGGCAGCTTTGCATGCATGGGTCAGTTTCATGATGGTACCGATGGCATTTGTGACACCTCGGTGCTGACAGCAACAGGTCACCCAAGCAGAGCACAGAGGTACCATGTAGAGAGGAGGCCAAATAATAAGGGTTATATTTTTGCAAGCTTCTTGATCTGAAGCTCAATACTTATTTTTACCAATATATCTGAAAGAAAGGTGTACTCAGTAGAAGTCTTGTTAGAATGAAATACACTTCTGAGTCAGTTTTGTATGTCACCAAAGAATCTTTAATCACAGAGCTGGACACTTTAAGTAACATAATGAGAAAAGAAAATGAACAATATTCTAAGAAATCAAACGCATGTCTCTCAAACACGTCTACTTAATTCAGTCTATGAAAACATAACAATTGTTAAGTCCCCACCAATGACTAAGGCCCCATCTCCAAACAACAATATAAAATTATTTTTTTCCTTTACAAAATTAAAAACAATTCTTCAAATACATTCTGTTTTGGCTCTTTTGCATTTCATTCCTCAGCCACAAATCTAAAGCCCAACTTGTGGTGGGGTATTAAATAGGACCAGTATGAATAAGCCAATTTAAGGAGACCTTAGAGGGTAAAATATAAATGGAAGCAAGGCTGCCAGGGTTGGAATTGTTGCTGTCAGTTTGGGGGAAGACTCTTCTTAGGTAAATGCGGAATGCTGTCAGCTGCTGTCCTCAAAGCTGCCACAATTCCGGCAAGAATGAAAATGCATCGGACTCATGGGATCAGACACGTAGCCTGCATCAGGAAAGAAGTTCAGCTGTTACTTATCGGCCTTTCAGCCCATCTCCCTATTTCTCTTAACCAGCCTCAGCCAGTGCAATGCACAGCTGCCAAGCAGCCTCTCCTGGCTCATGTGAACAGAGAGTTTGGACGAGAGTTGCTAACAAGCAATTGTAAAACAAAAGCAGAATTTACAATGAAAACAGAGAGCTGAGACCAGAGGAACATCAGTGATGGGTATCTGGCCAGGTGACATTTTGAATTTGGAGTAAAGAAGGGTACAGTTCAGGAAGGTGATTTATCATGATGGCTAAAAGTACGGGCTTCATGTCAGGCGAATCTGGGTTCAAGCCCTGCCTCCACTACTTACCAGTTCTGTGACTTTTGTTAACCTTTCTGAGCCTGTGTCTTCATTTGTAGAGGGGGGAAGTCATAAGGCTGGTAATGCACATAAGACAATTAGCACAGTGTCTGACACATAGTGAGTGCAAAGCCGTTGATGGCTGAAAAGGGAGGTGGAGATGGCAGTAGAGAAAAGGAAAGAGTATTCTCTATAACAGCCTGGCTCTGGTTGTTTTTTTTTTCTATCTGAAAGTCCAATTTTTAAGTGTACTTTAGTGCTTAGGTCTGAATACTAATGGCATTTGATGCTCATTGAAAAGATAGCCCTGGGTGTGTCCAGAGAATTGAGCTAGTGCCTCAGAATCTGGCCACAGTCCTAGAGAACGTAGGACGTGAGCAGGGAAGCAGTTACCTTTCCATTCCAAGTAGGGAAACCATTCATTGTTTCTGTGAAAATGGGCACATTTGTCAATAGCTAATGCTGCTTTTTCTCCCCTTTGATAGCTGAGTTTTCAGAACCAACTCAGCTATCCACATTTTCATTAAGACTTCTGGCAATATGCAGTTCGATGGGCATATTTATTTTCATAAGAACGGTCTCTGTCAAAATCTCTTAGGTAGCACATATACTCTCCCGAGAGGCAGCACCACTGCTGCCAAAGCTTCTGTCACCAGTCCTCTCCTGCTAGTGGGGCTGGCCCTGGCCAGCTGAGATTAGGTTAGGGGAAGCAGGATACACATTACTGAATCCTAATTCTGGGCAGACTAAAAATCTACACCTTAGGGTAAAAATATTTCCTTTTGTCCAGACTGAAACTGCAACTTCCTCCCAGGCATAGACAGATGCTTGAATAAGCTCGTAATCCTTTCATTACTATAATCAACCTTTTAATGTACCACATGTGATTTTTCTGGCCTATGATGCTCCATGCCTCTCTCTCCATAGGACTCCAGTGGAAATCTGATTGTGAGCATCCGTCCTTCTAGCGTGGGAGAGCTCGCCTTCGGAGATGGGTAGCAAAATCAGCAGGGCATGGATGCTGACGTTTATTATTGATACCATTGTCACCAGAGTTGAAGGACAGACTCTGTGCAGTCACTCAGCTTAAGAGGGACCAAATTAAATTTGAGCACAGGCTTTAAGGAAAGATTGAACCATGTCTACATGTTTTGTTACTTCAGGGTGAAAGGTCTCAAGTACAGTTAGGTACTTAATTTTATCTTCATTCTCTAGCCCTGTTCTGTGGGTGGGGAAGAAACAGTTCATAAAGTTGCTGTTATACCACAACTAGTGTATGAAATAGAAATGGAGGGCAATTAAACAGTTCTTTCTTATACGATGTGATGTTCCTAGTGGGAGATATTGAATATATCTTTTTCGTCTATTGGGACTGTCGCTCTATTCAAACATGCCAATGTTTTCTTCTACCCCGGGTACATATATGCCTAGGAAAACCCTACTTTTTAAAATCATTGCATCACTTTTGTCTAACTTCATTTTGAGGAATTCTGCTCAATGTCTTATCCCTTTAAGAAACAGATTGTTAAGAAATGCTTCAACTTGAAACTCCACCATGAAAGAAAAGACTTCTGGTCAAAGCACACATTTCAGAGGGTGCCCTCTATTTTGTGGTTGTGCAGTCACATCTGTAAAGGTTTGAAAAAACAATATTATATCTATAAAAAATGTGGTGATGTGACACTTAGAGCACATTTTCCCCCGTTACTGGATTGGCCAATTATGTCGTAAAGCTGATGATAAAAAGCACTCTACTGCATTCTAGACACGTACTGGGAATCGGAAGCACAAAGTTTCCTTTCTTTAGTGTTCCCAAGTAGTTTGTCGAATCTTTCCAGAACAATTTTTTTCTTCGTTTCTTAGAGGCTTCCTATTGCCTTAGGTATGATACTCTGCAGCTGAGGTGCATTGGTGAGGATTCTAAAGCTGCAGGGTCTATTGCCATCTATATCACAGAACTAGGCACACACCACCGAATTTATTCTTCCACAAACCCAGTCCTTGTAATAAATCTGATCTCTTTAACTGACATACATTTTTTCAGTCCTCCATATTGTTAAAGGAAGTTCCCATGAATAAATGAGCCCATTGTACTAAAATTCCAATTAAATATAGAGCTTCTCAGGCTTAGAGGTAGGAGAAAGGACATCACAGGCCTGGCACGTTTATATGGCAGCTGATAAGGGGGACTGCCTATCCTCTGGCTTCCAGGGGCAAGCACAGAGCTATGTTAACTATTTCAAAGAGCTTTATTAATTCTTTCTAAAATAGTCCTGTGCAAAACAGATCCCATCAGTGATACCCTCACCTCCTCTCCAGCTTTTTGAGCGAGTAGCTGGGTTCACATTTTACCCTCCGGTACTTGCTAAAGAGGAAACACTCCTCTTTAGCACGGATATGATGTAATTGTGGAAATTCATCTCTTGTTTTCTCCTCCTCCCTACACCTGCGCAATGTGGGACTTAGAGGTAGTAGACTCAATAAGGTGGAAACAAGGTGTTTAGAATGTCACGAGATGCAGGAGATTATTTTCAAAAAAGAGTTGTACTTTTTCCCATGGGCACACACAGTCCCATGTACTTCCACATACACACTTATGCACACATTATTAAATGCAAAGGTAACTGTAGACTTATACAAGACTTACAAGAGCAAAGTTTGCACTTTTATATATAATACTTTTAAAGTACCCTTCATCTCTACTTATTACAAAATAGAATCTTTTCTCCCTCATTATCAAACGGACATCACCATCCTAGGGATAGTTTCCTTAGTCAAGCTGACGAATCTGTATACTTACCATATTTGTCAATGGGTGAGAACTGAAGACTTTTCTTCATGTCCTCCAAAGACAGGCCTTGAGAGGCACATTGTCCAGCACTGGAAAATTCCATGAGACACTGTGAAAACCACGGTGGTGATCTGCTAATAACATTTTTATAAAACAGAATTTATTCACTCAGCATAGATCCCAGAGAACTGGCAAAGTGGTAAAATGGTATTTTTATCTTATTGGTGATTTGTTGGGGAAGCGTTCAGGATTATTTGGAACAAGTCAGATCTAGGTGTGAGTCCTGGCTCTTCCAGTTAGGCCCCAATTCCTTGCTGTGTAACCTTACACATGGTACCCTTTCTGAGCCTTAGTGTATTGATCTGTAAATTGGGAAAAGTACATAAATAATATGTAATTTGTTTTGATGATTAAATATAGCAAAAAAGAGTTGAATATCAAATCTGGATTAATATCCTTGCAAGCCTTGCTTAAAAGGAACTAATAGTCAGAACATTAGTATCTTAGTAATAATCAACAGAAATAAAATACATCCCAACAGTTATTGTTATTTTTATATTGTTATTATTATAATAGTAATTATAAGAGACAGTGATAATAGTATTTATTGCATGATTCCTATGTATTAAGCATTTACATGTATCATTTCATTTACTCTTTATCACTATCTTATCATTACCAAATCATTTCTCTCATTTTCTAGATTAGAAACAGAGGCTGAGGCAACCAGGTAACTTGTTACATGGGTTTGGTAAATGGCTCACCTAGGATTCAAACCCAAGTCTTTCAGATTCTAAAGTGTGTACCTTTGTCCACTATTCAAATGGGAATTTCCTCATGATTCCTGGCTTTCTTTAAGCCTTCTCTTTGCCAAACTTCTCCTACTCTATCATGTTGGTTAATGAGATCTCTTCCTTTCTACCTTTTCAGACTCAAACCTGAAGTTATCAAAGCCCTTGCCCTAATATCTAGTCACATTTGTCAGTCAATGGTATAACTGTAATTCCTGTGGTATCCACCTCTCTCATCCATACTTTAGCATCCTCAAAGAGGCAACCTAGTTGCCCCCTGAACAGCCGCACATGTCCATAGCAGAACTCGTAACTCTCCCTGTTCCCAAGATAGTTCTCTCTAGCTCATTACAGGCACCACATGATTCAGTGGGTTCAAAATTCTTGGAGTCATCACTGGTACCTTTCTTTTTCCCATGTCTTGCACCTAATCCAAATCTTTATAAATTTGCCTCCAAAATGTAACCCTAATCCATCCATCTCTCCTCCTTCAAGGTCTAGGCCATATAATCTCTTTCTTTTCTGGACCTCTGCAATTTGCCTCCTAATTGATTTTCCTGCTTTCACTTCTGTCCCCTTATAATCCATTCTCCATATATTACCCAGAGTGATCTTTTCAAAATATAAAACAGAGTAAGCCATTCACCTACTTAAAACATACTTAAAACCTTCCAATTGTTTCCCAGTTCATTTAAAATAAAACACAAATACTTTACCCTAACCTACAAGGCCCTGGCCCCGCTTACCTCTCCAACCTCGCTTTGTATCCCTCCCCATCTCTGCTAAACACTTCTTTTGGCATTCTTTCTGTCCTTTGAACCTTCCAAGCTCTTTCCCAATCCAGAGCTTTTGCATTTGTTAATTCTGCTTTTCTTCATAAACCCAAATCCTGTTTTGCTGAACCCTTCCCCTGCCTTCCCCGTGACTGGCTCCTCTGTCATTCAGGCCTCAGTTGGAATGTCACCTGCTCAGAGAGGCCTTCCCTGACCACCATTCCAAAGTGGCCATTCTCCTGCCAATGGTCCCTTTCTGTCATATCACATCGACCTCTTTCTTTCTTTCAGGACTATATAAAATTATCTTGCTTATTCATCCATTTATTTCCATATTCTTTCAAACAATGAAATTGGAAGCCTTGTCTATCTTGTCTCCCTTATTCCTTGCTATATGCTCAGCACTCAGAACAGTGCTTGGCACATAGGAGAAGTTCAAAAATTGGTTTTTTAATGATTTAATTAATAGATCCCTAAAGGATGTCCTTCTCTTCAGTCACTCAATCCTCCTCTCCACAAGGTCTTCCTCTGACAAAAATCTGACCAGGCACTTCCCTGCCCCCCACTGCTGTTCCTCAGGCCAAACCTGCAAATCCAACTTTCTGCAATCCAAACCTCCTTGCATTTTGTGTATATCTTATCATCTACAATTCCTCAATCCAGTTTTTGTTTCTCCACATTCAAGCCACACTGATAAACTTTGGCCTTTCCAAACATTCCTGAATTTTCCCTTCTCCATGGTTGTGGCTGAGCTGCTGCCGTGAATCTGCTTGGTGACATCTTATTTTTCCCCGACAGGAAATAGTTATGGTGTTATGGTTAAGAATGACAGTAAGCATTCTGGTGCAAGACTTCTTGAATTTGAAACTTCACTCCACCACTTACTAGCTATATGACCTTTGGCAAATTATTTAACTGTTCTGTGCCTCAGTTTGTACAACTGTAAAATGGGAATCATAACAAGACTTAGCTTATAATGTTAATCAAGAGAATTAAAGGAATTAATAAGTTTAAAGTACTTTGAACAGTGCTGACATTTAGTAAGCACTCAATGAATGTTACCTAATTTTGTTATTTGTCAAGTTCCAACTCAAAGACAGCATTTCCTCAAAGTCCTCTTGGATACTGCCAGTCAGAATTCCATATGTTTCTAGTACTTTGTACTCCTAGCACAGTGCTTATCAGCATCTGCCTTGGTGGAGAATGATCTGTATTTGTGTACTAATACCCTGCTAAACAGAATGCTCCTGCAGGTCAGAGATCCTAACACCTTTGGGTCTCCAATAGGACTTAGCTGGGACTTTGTAAATAGTTAAAATAATAAAATTGTGTTAAATAAAGTTAAGTTATCACAAAATGTTCATTTTGAGTAGTTAATTTTTCTAAACACTTACATGAATTCACATTGATTAATTCATTTAGCTGCCTTAAAAGTGACTATGTCTGGTCACTTTCTTAAGCTATGAAGTGAAGACGTTGTTTCTTAGAGGAAAACAATGATTAAAAAGAAGAAGTATTGATTTAAAGTGGGACATGGTGTGATCTCAATCAACATTAAATGGCAAATCACACTCAGTTCTGGGCAATATAATATCATTCAAGATATTCTTGAAAATAAAAATTACCCTATTAATTCCTATAACCTCTTTAGCACTCTAGCTCCTTTTAAGAAATGTGCCATAAGCAGTAGCCCTGGCAACAAGAAGACAATAGGGAATAAATATTTTATCATCAAAAAAGCTATCTGGTTTCCTATGAATAAAAGCCCATCTCCAAGGTATCTTATTTATTTAGTTGCTGAATGCAATTCATGCCAGGGGACTTAACCTTCCTGCCCAAGAGATACCACACAGGCTGCTATTCTAGGATGACAGACAGATGGAAGCTAAGAACACCCAAGTCAAACAAAGCAGAAGAAACCAGACCCTGATCAGTGGAACTAGTTTACCTCAACCCACGGGGATCCAGACTTCAGCAGGAGTTTCACAGAAGCCCAGAGTTTAAGAGACACACCTGGACCTCTGTTTGCTGAAGTTGTGGTCAGTGAAAATAGGCATTTCCAGGATGCAGCTACCCCATGAATTCAGTGCAAGCAAATGTGAACTAATGGCAGGTAAGGAAAACACTCAACTTTTCAGTGTTTCATACTGCTGGTCACCTAGATAGCTTTCTTTAGGCTAAAAGGATAATATATATCATATATAGGCATATATATGAATGATATATAATATTATAATGTAATTTTATGTATACCTTTTATGGGAATGGAATGAAAACTTTCTCTTTTAAAGAGAACAAGATAGTCTTTAGGTTTGTTTTTGCATACTATAACATTATATCTATATATCTGATTTTAGTGTTAAAAAAGTTTCAGTTATTTTAGGCTAAATAGTTCATATTAGCTCTGTGGTGTATCTGTAAAGGTAAGCATAATTATCAGCCATTTTCTCTTATAAATGTGCACTGGGGAATGAATAATTTATCCAGCATGAAGAGCAGAACCAAAATTCAGAAATTATTTTTTGCTTCTCAATCCGTGCTTTATAGGTGTAGACTACCTAGTAGATTGGCTGCTAATGAGGCCAGTTCAAACCCAAATCCAAAACACGCAATTTGTATTTTTGTGTCTGCACACCATTCAGACTATGGCTTGTCAGCACAAAATAGCCTGTTTGCAGTCACTCATGTACCCTGAGCAAAGACAACAAGGACATTCAAAACTAAAATATGAGGCTATGTTGGCTGAATTGAATGCAGAGATAGTGATGCTCATGACAAGCCCGTTGAGCAAAAATATTATCCAATAAGAAGTAAATCAATATATATGTAAGATACAGAGGAACTGTGAAGAATGCGCAAAGTACTAGCAGATAGAATATACCCAAATATAGCTTCAGTTCTTCAAGGCAGGAGTTAGTTTACAAGCTAAACTGGTGGGTTAATGCACATAAGGGCAAAACTCCCAAAAGGAATATTAAAACAGAGGTTTTCTGTACATTTAAAAAATGTTCTGATTACTAGAAGCTAGCATGGCTTTAGTAAGAAAAAAAATCATGCTAGATTTGCTTTATTTCTTTTTGGTAAGGATAAATTTAAAGGGGAAATCCATAGGTCAGAACATAGAGCTAGATTCAGATAATGGGCAGAGTTTCTCCTGATTGCTTTGTAAGTAACAAGGGGAGATCTGTGCCAGATGACAAGTGGGTAGATGGGATTGCCACTGGTTGAATATTCAGAACCAATACAGACCTCAGATAGGTGACATTCCCCACAGGTTAAGTAGAGCCTTAGACATTGGGAATAGTTAAAACAAAATACCACATTTCCGGGCTTCCCTGGTGGCACAGTGGTTGAGAGTCCGCCTGCCGATGCAGGGGACACGGGTTCGTGCCCCGGTCCGGGAGGATCCCACATGCCACGGAGCGGCTGGGCCCGTGAGCCATGGCCGCTGAGCCTGCGCGTCCGAAGCCTGTGCTCCGCAACGGGAGAGGCCACAGCAGTGAGAGGCCCGCGTAACGCAAAAAAAAAAAAAAAAAAAAAAAAAAAAAAAAATACCACATTTCCTAAAATTAGAATTGTCCAAAAATAGATTGAGATGTTCTAGAAGAAGGTACTGTCCCATCCCTGGATGTATTCAAGCTATGGCTGGAGCATCTGCTAGCGCAGGATGCTACAGAGGAATCCAAGTATCCATCTGGAGGTCACATGACCTCTATTTCTTACATTCTATGATGCTTTAGAAGGTTTTTGGGAACCACACAGACTTTGTGAAACTAGTTTCGATGTGTTGGAAAGGCAGAGTGAGATTACACAGTTCCCACTTAGGCAGAAGATTTTTATCTGCCTTATCTGCACTGTCTGACATTTGGCCAGGGCTGAATGCCTGAGTCCCACACACATGCCACAGCATAACTGGCTACACTTTACCGCTCCTACTCAAGCTGGTGTTTGTAGCTTTTTGTCTATATACATTTCATTTGATATAGTAACTGAACCATGCTAGTTGCCTGAAGGAACCATCTCCTTTAGTGTTTTTTTTTTTTTTTTTTTTTCAAAGGAAGAACCACACTGCCATCTAAGATGAAGCAAAGGCAAGTGTGGAGAAATCACTTTCACATAAACCCATCCTTAAGGATTTGAATGACAGGTTGTTTAAGGCTGGTATTGGAAAATTCAGCACTGCTTCACAAAGGTTTTTATATAAGATAAATTTGTAGAATACTCATGTTGAATGCCTGAGGGGTGGAGGAAAACCCTAAAACACTATGTCATCTCTTAATCCAGAAAGGTACATTGTTAAGGAAGGTCCACGAGGAAGGAAGAAAAATACTGTTTGAAGAGACTCCAGGGAATTTGAGTGCCATCTCTCCTGAGTGGTGGGAACAGGCAGTGCCACAGTGAGTGCAAGTGGCCCCATTTAGAGCCTCAAAAGCAGCCAGTGTTGTGGCTTCCAAATGCTTTTGGTATTGAATCAGTGAATCATGGTTTGGGTTGTGGAATTTCATGAATTCTCAGAATATATACTAGTGCCATAATTTCTTCTGACTGAATTACATTCCAAAGAAGACTTCAGATGGGCATACAGTCCAAACGAAACCATTTTTTATCATGTTCTTCCAAGTGTGGCTTTTGCAGAGCTGGGGATTTTGATTTGGTGAATTACAGCAAGTGAATGTAGTCTACATGCAAGAGTGAAATTAAAACAACCAAATAAAAATAAAGTGATATAGAGCATTATCCTATCATAGTGATATAAAAATAATTTCTTATATTTGCAGAGGGCTTTATAGCTTGCACATACTTTTCTATTGATTAGCTTAAAGAATTTTTACAAAACCTCCATGAGGTGTCTGAGAAAGTATTAATTCCATGCAGGTGGAAAGTCAGGCTCAAGAAGTCTGAATAACCTGCATAAACTTACAGAGCTAGCAAGAGGCAGAACCAGAACTTGATCAAAAGGTCTTTAGACTTCTAGTCCATGCTCTTTCTTCTAAAATACACTTCAGTTAACAGCAGCACATGTCAAACTGTTGTTGTGTTACCATGTGGAAAGCTCACTGAATTAGTCATGAGTTACAGAGTTTTGGACCCTTTTTATATAAAGATGATCAATAAATTCCTTATGGAGAAATATTCCTCCTCATCATAGAGAAACCAGAATCAGCTTTCTTGTGTCTTGCTTTGTTAGACCTTTTAAAAAATTATACTTTCCCCTATCTAACTATGGCTTTCCTGTCCCTGAGCAGTGATGTCAAAACATGAGACACACATACCAAACTTTCTAAATGAGATGTTTATGATTCTCCCCAACTCTCTGAGCTTGTGTAAGGTTTCCTAAGCTGCATGCATGGATTCATTTTCCTAAAACTGCCCTAAGTTGAACTGAAAACTGCATGCTCCCTTATTTTTAAAGGAAAAAGCAATTAGGCAAAGAATTATGAATAAGGAAAAATGCAGTGTGAACTGAAAGTGTGTGTTAATTCCTTGATGGCTCATAAATTTTTAATGTGCTCAACAGTAACCTAACAACACTATCACCTCTCAATTTACCTCTGCTTTAAACAGGTATAAATGAGTCAATTGTACAGTCCAGCAGGAGGTGGACTTCGCCTGCTAAGCTTAAACTGAGGAACATCCTTTAAATATAGCAGAATCTTTCTTATCCTTCATTGTCTGTACTCACTATTACCCAGAAGGGAAATCTTGTTAAATTTTACAACTATGAGATCTTGGTAGCATGACAGTCATTAAGCCCACTCCTCATCCCTCTATTTTTCCACCTTCCATTTTACTGAGAAGCAAATTGAAGCCTTGTAAAGTGAAATAACGTATCCAAGTTCATATACTAAGGTTATAGTAAAGTCAGGAATATAAGCTGGAGTTCTAAACTTCTAGTCTTCTTTGATGGCTTTTATTCTTATTTTTAAGTGAAAAGGGAAACTACAATTTGTTGCATACCTGCTAAGCATGAGGAACTCAACTAGATGACTTACAAACCTTATTATCTTTGCTACACCTAACAACCCATTTTACACGCGAGGAAACCAAGGCTCAGAGAGTCTAAGTCTTGTCTAGGATCACCCAGCTATAATTCAAACCCAGGCTAGGCAGTATCCAAATCTCCTGCTTTCCCCACTTAACCTTGTTGGCTCTAAACTTGGTTCCCAAAGTTACACCTATAATCTTGTCTCTCCCTCTCCTCATGGTTGTTCATCAAGCACAATGCCAGGTGCTGTGCTAAGTACTAGGGATACAGATATGAGTGTGATGGGCATGGACTCTATGCTTTGGGGTAAATAGAAATGTAGACATAGACAGGTAAACGTTAATGCCAGGGAACATGGTACATATTCCAAAGGGTACCCTCCCTACACAGAGGAAATGACATGATGGACAAGCAAGGGTTCCCAAGGGGGGAATTCTGGGGAAAGGGCTGGGGTAGGGGCATGTGCAAAGACCTAGGAAATTAAGTGGCCAAAGCAAATATATATTTTTTTAAGTTTTCAGTTTGAAGCAATCTCAAAAAAAGCTGCAACTATGGTATGGTTTTTTCACCTGAACTTTTGGAGAGTAAATTGCCAATCTGATGCTCATAACCTCCCCAATACATTAGTGGATTCCTAAAATAAAGACATTCTCCTACATAAACACAATATAACCATTTCATTCCACTGTCAACTCTCAGACTCCATTCAAGTTTGTCAGTTATCTCAATAATGTTCTTTATAGCAAAAAGATCCAATTCAGAAAAACACAGTTATATTTCTTTAAGCTCCTTCAATCTGGAACAGTTCCAGTTTCTACTTGAATCTCATGGCATTTTTGAAGATGACAAGCCAGTTATTTTGCAGAATGTTCTTCATTTTGGCTTTATCTGAGGTTTACTAATAATTAAATTAAAATTATGCATCTTTGGTGAGCAGTATCACAGAAGTGATGCTGTATTCTTTTCATTGTATCTCATACATTTTATTTATACCATTATTGTGCCATTAATTTTTTTTTTTTTTTTTTTTTTGCGGTACATGGGCCTCTCACTGCTGTGGCCTCTCCCGTTGCGGAGCACAGGCTCCGGACGCGCAGGCTCAGCAGCCATGGCTCACGGGCTTAGCCTCTCCGCGGCATGTGGGATCCTCCCTGATCGGGGCACGAACCAGCGTCCCCTGAATCGGCAGGCGGATTCTCAACCACTGCGCCACCAGGGAAGCCCTGTGCCATTAATTTTGACTACTTGATCAAGGTGGTGTCTGACAGGACTCTCCACTACAAAATTGCTCTTTTTCTCTTTGTAATTAATAAGTATTTTGTGGGGAGAGATCCTATATCTCAACCAAATTTCATTATCTTCATTTATTTATATCTGTATGGATTTAAAGTTGCTATTTCATTCAATGGATAATAATGTTATGGTCATTATTTATTTAAATGCTCAAATTACCTCATAGTTGACAAGCAGGAGCCCCCTCAAGCTGTCCCTTTGATATATACCCATCTTTGAGTACCTCTTTATTTTCTGGCACAAGATGTTCCAGGCATATTTTATACATTCCTTGTCCCAGACTTGAAATCTGCCATTTCTCCAAAGTATCCTGTTTCCTTTTAGTGGAAGAGTATTTAGAAATCAAGATCCAGGTGCTTGGTATGCTCCCAGGTCCTCTCACCGAGCAGGCAAAGCTAGAGAACACATGTGTATATACACATGTGTAAACCCATTTAGACCTGTTCCTTGCCCTCAAATAATAAATTCACACTTATATCTCCAATTCAAATCATCACAGGGTCTCTCCTAGTTTTCTGCCTTCTCATACCTATAATGCCTTCTCTGACAATGAGAAACCTGGTTCCCATTTTCCTTAATACCTTTACTTATTTGATCAGTGCCCCTGAATGTATAAATCTTTGGCTGCTGTTGCATGCCCACCCTTCAATGCACACAGACACCCTCCTTTACCCCACTTGGGCTCCAACATCCCATACCCACTGTCGTGCCCACAAGGATGCCCTCCTTCCCATCTTGTGTTCTGACACCCTGTTCTGGGATATTCCCCACCTGAGTGCCCCAAGTGGATGCCCTCCTCACCCTGCTTGGATTCCAATCCCTGACACTGGACTGCCTACCTGCACTTAAACCCTCACCGCTCTCATGCTCCAACTTCTTCACACCAGGTACCTTCCTGTGCAGATGCCCTTCTCGATCTGCACAGGACCACAGTGGCCACAACTTCCCTGCATCACTGTGCTTGGGCTCTGACACTCTATGTGGGACCACTGCTTCACTGTCCCCTCCCACGATTGCTCCCTCCCAGGCTTGGACTCCAATCTCCCAGGCCAGGTTGCTCTCCCATGTGGACGCCCTTCTCATCACATCTGGGCTCGAGCACCTTGGCTGGGCAGCCCTAACCTCTGTGGAAACCCTGTCACCCTTCTACTCTGACTTCTAACCTTTTGCCAGGCAGCTGCCATTCACCACTCTCACCATCCACCTGGACATTCTCTGCACCCTACCTGGACTCAGACATCCTGCTCCACCCGCATGGGGAAATTGACCTTGCTCAGCCCGGTCTAATGGCTTTTGCTATTAAACATTCAGGAAGGGAAGAGAGAGAAGAAGACTAACAAGGATGAACTTTTACAAATATTAATCAGATCATGTCATGTTCCTGCTCAAAACCCCTCAGTGGCTGCCCCGCACGTGGAAAACAACATCCAAGTGCCTTGCCCTTGCCTCATGGTCTGCCCTCTGCCTATCTGGGACTTCATCCTGTACCACTCTCCCCCTGCTCCCTACCCTCTGTCCACCACAGAGGCCTTCTATTCCTCTTCTTTGTTTCTGTCTTATAAACTCTGCATTTGCTTTTTAGCTCTGCTGAATGCTGTTTCCCAGGGTCTTCCTTGTGTTTGCCATTTAACCATCCCATCTAAACTAGCTTTCCAGTCATTCTTTACCCCATCAACCTGTTTTAATTGTTTGCATAGCACTTATCACCATCTCAGTTTTCTTGAATGTTTATTCATTGTTTGTCACCTGTATAGGTGGATACAGTACTCTGCTTATATGCCTGGCCTACTGGAGAAGTACCTTCAGATGTTTCTATACATGCTTATAGTTTCCTGTGTCTACCCTTAAGGGAGGGGGAGAGCTAATAGCTAATGCTCCTCCCCGTACCCAAATGACCCTAAATCAATGAGGAATAAGAGTTGTTGGATCAATACTCCGGGTTTCTTGCTGCTCACTGCGAAAATTCTGAGGCATGTTCTATACCCTCATTGGTTATAAGATGAGATTAAACCTCAATTACACACAGCAGTGACTTATGCATTAACATGCCCCTTATTTATTTTCCTTCCTTCCCTTCCTTTCTTTCACTGTGCTTCTTGAGACCATGTCTGAGAAAAGCAGTTTACACTCAGGTCTGTTTTTGGAGAGATGCAAACTAAGATGGCATGCCTCACCCAACTAGAATGCAAGTTGCATAGGGCAAGGACTAGTACGTTCTTGGGTATTTCTGTGTCTAGATCTTCAGTGCCTTAAACTGATTATCATGTACTACACACTCAATAAATAAGTATACAATGAATAATTGAATGAACAAATGATGATTCTTTCCTTGCAACTTCATCCATTTTTAACTTTGTTTGCTTACTTCTGATTCATGGGTCAACCTCCTTCCATTTCTTTAGCCACCACTCAAGGATAAGTTGTATTCCCCTGACAGTTCATGCATGAGAGCAGTGGGCTTTGCAGAAGGCTTCCTGTTCCTATTCCCTGCCCAGCCCATTCCACCCTCCACATCATTGCCAGAAAATTCTAAGAATGATTCACCATTATGATAGTCCTCATCCATTCGGTGGTTCTCAGCACTCTCCTACAGATAGGAAAGTGAAATGGAGGAAAACAGAGAACCTCTGTTCAAAATTCACCTTTTTTGTGACAGAGTTGATGGCCATGTAGAAAGGAAGAATGAACCACAGTGGCCTCAGTGTTGCCCCAGCCATTTGCTCTGATCATTGGCACAGAATTTGTCTCACTGCATATTCACCTGATCCCTAAATGGACTGTGGATTCTTCATGGGGAAGGATGGTGCCTTATGAGTCTTTAACCCCCTAGGGCCTCACACAGCACATGGCATTGATGAGTTGAAGTAAATGTGCTGACTTCTTGAAGGCACCCTTTATATTTTCCCTTGAGGAGATGAGTTTCCAATGTATGCGGTTTCACAGCTATGTGACTTGGAAAAATTGGAATTTTTTCTGTTTCTACGGCAGGGGTCAGAAAACTTTTCCTGTAAAGGGCCAGATACTAAATATTTTAGCCTTTGTAGACCACAACTATTGCAACTATTCAACAATTGCTGATGTTGTAGTACAAAAGCAGACATAGACAATATGTAAATAAGTAAGTATGACTGTGTTCTACTAAAACTCTACAAAAACAGGCAGGAAGTTGGATTTGGCTTGTGGGCCATAGTTTATTAACCTCTGCTTTAGAGCAGTAGATAAACCCTATCTGTGTTGCTTTCCTAAGCTGCCTTCCACCTCTGGGCCAAACAACACAACCTCAGTGAAAGTAGGAATCCACTCATCTTTCATTTTAACAGTTTCTTTTGGAAGAGGGATAATCAAGACTAAAATACATGAGCTAATGGCAAAACAGAAAAAAATATATAGTTTACAATTATTCAGTGCTTACTGTACACGTACAATTTGTATTTTCACTTACCCCTCATTGCAACCCTATGAAGAAGCGGATATTCTTACTGTCATCTTATAGAGGAGATATTTGAGGCTTGGAGAGATCAACTAACTCGTCCAAGGTCACAGTTTAGAAGTGCTAGCAGTTGAATTTGAACTCAGGTCCATCTGAGCCCAAGCTTTTAACCACTGATTTGTGATGATGGCCACTGGATGGGTTTGTAAATAAAAATCATAAAACCAATTTTATTGATGCAAGATGAAAGCAGCAACTACATAGGCACCTACAGAGCAGTATGTATTCTTTTCCCCTTCTGGATTGAGGGAAGTTCAAAGGCCATCTTTGTTGATTTTACATCTCTAGGCTCTGTTGTATGAAGTCAGATCCCTGCAAGAAATTCCATGTTCCTTTGTTGTTTATGACAGGCCAGTCTGAATGGGAAGATTTTAAAACTCCCTAAACTCTTTGAACATGCAGAACATTGATCTTCACAAACCATTTGAAACACTCTAAGGAGGTTACAAAATTATAAGCAATGTTTTTTTGTTTTGTTTTGTTTTGTTTTAAGTGAATGTACACCAAACCTCTGGGACCTTTTGCTTCATCACACAACACCAAAGCTTTCCTGTCTTCCTCTGTGTATTCTTTGCTGTCAGACCCTGAGTAACAAAACAGTATTAGGTTTGCTAGGGTGCCTTGTTCTCATTGAAAAGCTCTCTCATGCCAGTAATATGGGGGCTCTTACCCTACTCTGGGTTGATGTGCTGTGATGCTTCTCTGAATCCTGGGGCAGCCCGTGGTTTGACAGTGCCTGCTGGGCCCACCACTGCCCCTGCCTTCTGTGTTGGCAGGAACATGACTGTGGATTCTCTAAGAAGTTCTCTGTGGCTGTCTGCACAGCTAGCCCTGCATGGCCATTTTCATATTGTTATTTATTGAGTCTTGATGTGTGGCACAGCCGACTGTATACGCCTGTGGTACAAGAACCGTGCTTTGTTATTTATTTCTGTCACCCTGGCATTTGGGGCCTGGCACAGCATATGGTCTCAACACATATTTTAAAAATGAATTTGGTATAACTGAACTCTTGGTCATTTCTGCAGCTCCATCTCTCAGCCTCAGTGCTGTGTGCATGTTGGCCAAGTGGTCAGGAGCCTAAGGTCTGAGTCAAACAGAGTAAGGTTTCCAGTCCCAGCACCTCCCCTTCCTAGCTGTGGCCCTTGAGCAAGTAACTTAATCTTCCTGTGCCTCGCTTTCCTTCTGCACAACAGAGGATAATAATATAGTAACTACCATAGTCATAGGGTCTCTGTGTGCATTATATGATGATATACATGTAAAGTAGGTAGAAGAATCCTTGACACACACCGCCTTCATTCTCATGAGTACTTCTGCCTATAGCATTCTTTCCTTCTCTTTTCCTGTTGGATAACGCTACTCAGCTTTCAGGCCTGGGCTTCCTCCTCCACAACACTTGGTTAGCTGCCCTCTTTGCTATGTTCTTTATCACATTTTCATCGATGCTTTTAAAACTTGTCTGTCTCCCCTGGTACCTAGCCCACAGCCTGTGCTAAATAAAATATTTACTAAACAATTGTATGAATGAAAAGTAGATTTAAAAGAGCAAATTAATTGCAGCCACTGTGGAGAACAGTATGGAGGTTCCTTAAAAACTAAAAATAGAGCTACCTTATGATCCAGCCATCCCACTCCTGGGCATATATCTAGAAAGACAAAAACTCTAATTCAAAAGATACATGTACCCTAATGTTCATAGCAGCACTATTCATAATAGCCAAGACATGGGAGCAACCTAAGTGTCCATTGACAGACAAATGGATTAAGAAGATGTGGCATATATATATATATATATATATATATATATATATATATATATATATATATATATACACACACACACACATATACATACAATGGAATATTACACAGCAATAAAAAAGAATGAAATATTGCCATTTGCAGCAACATGGATAGACCTAGAGATTATCATACTAAGTGAAGTAAGCCAGACAAATACAAAATCATATGATATCACTTATATGTGGAATCTAAAAGAATGAAATTAATTAACTTATTTACAAAACAGAAACAGACTCACAGACATACAAAACAAACATATGGTTACCAAAGGGGAAAGGGGAGAGAGAAGGATAAATTAGGGGTATGGGATTAACAGATATACACCACTATATATAAAATAAACAAAAGGATTTACTATATAGCATAGGGAACTATATTCAATATCTTATAACAACCTAGAATGGAAAAGAATATGAAAAAAGTATATATATATAATATATATATCTGAATAACTTAGCTGTACACTTGAAACTAACACAATATTGTAAATCAATAAAAATTTATACTTCAATAAAAACTTTTTAAAAAGCAAATTAATTGACCACTATTCCTTTCAGTGCCGTAAAGTACAACAGGTAGGGTGATCCTTTTAGGAAGCAGCCTAATCACAGCACTTCTCTGCTGAATCCCTGCATTGGCACGCCTCTCAATCTCAGTAAATCCTAAGTTCTCCCAATGATCTACACCTCCTTCATGATCTGGCCCCCGTTGTGTCTCTACTTTGTTATCACTCTTCCCTTTGACCATTTTGCTCCTTTTGGCTTCCTGGAGGTTCCCTGAATTCACAGACATGATCCTGCCTCAAGGAATTTGTACTTGCTGTTCTTACAATCTGGAATGCTCTTCCCTGGGCGCCTGTGGTTTTCTTGTCCTCTCTCTTCACAGCTTTGCTCCAAGGTTACCTTCTGGGTGAGGCTTTCCCTGACCATTCTATTTAAAAATACAGACTACGTCTCTTTCTCACGCTCTATCCCTTAACCCTGCTTTAACATACTACATAATTTACTTTTAAAAAAAGTGTCTGTCACTACTCTTCTCCACTAGAATAAAAGCTCCATGAGGAAAGGGGTTATTTTGTTTGTTTCATTTGCTGTAGTAACCTTAGAATCTAGAAGTCTAAGCCCTGGATAAACATTTGCTAAATGAATGATTAAATTAAATTAAAGAACACTCATAGCCCTCAGAACTGAGACAAATGGAAAATCTTTTATGAAATTCTTCCTGGAAAAAATAATTTGTGTGGCCTTTCATTAACACATTTTCCTATACAATAGGAGGTCCTGCAGGGAGTCACCAGTTGGTCCTACCCCAGGTCTGGCCACAGCCTGGGCAACTAGGCAGCAGCATCCAGGCCCAGGGGCAGAGGGCCTGCACCTCACTATTGGAAGGGCCAAAACCCCTCCACTCCAGGCAGGCCCACAGAGGCAGCTCCGCTGCAGGTTTCCATAACCAGCTGAATGGGGCAGAGATGAGGCCGTTGAAATACCCAACAGGCTCTTTTGAATGCTTCCAAACACTATTAATGCCAAGTACCACATAGTTACTGTATGTTTTAAAGACTTTTCACATAGAAGAATTCACTGAAGCCTTTGTGGACACTGAAGCAAAAAATCACTTGACTTTGTGGCTGGCCACAGTTGGGCTGTTGCCAAATGCCAACGTTTTGCAAAAACACTTCTCTGGTGAGAGCAAGAACTCCACATGCACCCCTGCCTGTGGGACTGTGGCTTGGGAGAACTGCCTTGTTTTCTTAGACACATGACAGGGAGAACATAGCAAAACACAAATATCATACAATTCTGTGATACATATCTCTACAAAGCCATTAAATTTCACACAAGTACCAATTAGGATAATGCCTATAAAAGCACTTTTAAAAATCCTAAGTGTTAGAACATCTATTTCACATATATATTTAATTTCTCATTTCATCTTCCCAGCAAGCATGTAGGATGGGTGGTACTATTATTACTATTATTATTACTTGAAGCAACTGAAGGGCAGAAAGGTCAGGTTATTGGCAGAGGTGACTGACCTGGTCACTAATAGGGGAGGAGTAGGGTCAGAACACACACTGTGGCTCCTTGTTTTTCTGCTCTACGGCACTGCTGCATTAGAGAAAGCCTTGTGATCTGCTGGTGTGAAGTGAACACATGGGGTTCTTCCTCTCATTAGCAATTTGGATTTTTCAATTTCCAGTGGATGATTGGGCTCGGTGTTAGAAATTCGGGCTTCTGGTCATGAGCCTATTGAAGCTTTGGATCATGCAGTGCTGGGTTTTATGTGTTCACAGTCTAATCTCGAATTCCCTCTATAGGCAAAGTTTCCACTAAAGTCAGCAGCTAAGGTAAAAAGACAACAGATTTTGAACCTAAAAAAAAACACCGATTTTTATCCAGATTTAAATCTCGCAATCAATATTCAAATCAGGAAATGAATAGTGTTATTCTGGGATTACTTCCTTAGATATTTCTCTTTCTCTCTCTCTCTCTCTCTCTCTCTCTCTCACACACACACACACACACACACACACACACACTCACACACACACCTGCACACTTTAGGGACTTAGAAAAACAATCACTTACATTTTTGGAATATGTGGAAAAAAGACAGAGTCCCTCTTTTTCATACTGCTTTTTTAATGTATAATATCCTCAGTAGTAAGTCTTCTATACTATGTTGGGAGAATGAATCATGCAACTCCCACTACAAATATCCCCCAAGTATCCCTCAGGAAGTGTATCCCTTGGTCCCCCTTTTAATATGAGACACCAAGCTAAAAAGAAATGGTGTCTGGGGAATGGGTAATCCAAGCTGCCGCAGGTTCCCATAGGAACGCCAGGAACATGTTCCCTTTTTCATAAGCATTTGCGGCAGCTGCCTCCTTTGGAATCTGGCTCTGAGCAAGTGCAAGCAGCAGCTCCAAGTGCAGAACCGCCCTAAATGTCTCTCTTTGAAACCCTTGAGTCCACAGCCTTCTATTTGTGTCTGGCCCCGATTCATCACGGGCATGAATGCATCACCTGCTATGTTAAGTTTACAATAGAACCTGAACTAGATTTTTAAAAAAGAACAATCCCTGGCCAGTGAATCTCAGCATGAGAGAGCTGGAAAAGTGAGAAGGGTAGGAACTGAGACAGATAGTAATTACTTCCCACCATCTATCTTTGGAAGGATATTGAAATATCTCCCTCATCTGGACTTTTTGCTCTACCTGTATCCCAGTTAACTGTTTAGAAGATTAACAACAGTTGACTGCAGACCCACAATCACTCTGGGCTTCGGAGCAGTTATGATTCATAGTAGAAATGGCATTATGAATACACTAGCACAGGTTTTAAAGAAATTTTTACTTATTCTCAGGGATCAAGACACTTAACATTTAAGTAAAAAATAGCTAGAAACATTCATTCACCCATTTATTCATTTTTATATTCACTTCTTAGCCTCTGTCCCCCTGTTGTCATAAAACTTATCATGCTTTGCTGAAATGGCCCATTCACCCACTCTGTAGGACTGGGATTGGGTCCATCTTGCTCATCACTGTATCCTCTGTGCCTGGAATATAGTGGGTCCCTACCAATGACTTGCTAAACAAAGGAGGGAAGAAATGAAAAAGGCTTTATGGAAATAGTAGCACTTAATATGGAATATACATATGTGTGCATGAATTTTTATGATAAAGTAGGAATTTGTGGTACAAGAATACGTACTTCATATAATAGCTAACATTTATTGAGCAGTAACTATGTGCTGTTGCCTTAAGTGCTTTACATAGATTGTTTCACCTAACCCTCACAATAATCATGAAGTACTATTATTTTCCTCATTTTATAGATGAGGCAGCAAATAGAAAGAGGTTAATTATAATCAGCTTGGCCAACATCACACGTGGGAAATGTTATGGCCTGAATGTGAACCCAGCCTGTCTGACTGGGAGAGTCTGGTCTTAATCACTACTATATTGTGATCATAGCCTCCATATATATCATCATTTTACCTCTGTAAACCCTTAAGGGGATGGATAGAGGACATTTTCTAAAAACGCTCTGAAATTGAATCTGAGGATTGCTCTGTAAGACCACTGTCCAGTCAGCACGCCTAGAGCACGGAGGAAGTGGATCTGCGCTCTCATGTATCAGACTCCGACACCACCATGGGGCTGCTGGGGACTCTTCAAGCTTCCCCCTACATCCCACTATTCACAACTGAGCAAATTGAAGCCCTAAAGCAAATACCCCCAAATGACTCAGCTACACATGGAACTTCCAGGTCTAGTTTAGTGAGGGGCTCCCCTGCCTTCTGTTAGACTGACTTCAAGTCCCCCCATCCCAGCTGCTTAGACATATTTCAATTCAGAGGGACTCCTTTCTTTGTCACCCTGAAGTGGACCAGACCCCAAAACCTCTTACTACGTTCCAGGGCTCCCTTCCTCCTTCCGCCTCTTTTGTTATCATATTAAAAATGAAGACGGAATGATAAGCTTATCACTTTTTAAAAGTTGTGAGACACCAGTTTTGGTGAGGGAGAGAGAAATTTGAAGCAGAGGCTGAGGGAGAATGAGCCAGAGGCAGAGGAGGTGACAGGGACATTAGTGGAGGGAGCAAGGCCTGGGAGAGAGGGAGGTGCCGGCTTTAGAAAGGAGGGGCACTGTTTCTCTATCTAAAGGTAAAGAGAAGAGGATTCATGAAGTTTTTGAGAGGTTTGGAGGGACTGAGGAAGAAAGTTGGTGGCAATCACGGGAGATGGTCTCATATTCTTAAGAAAAGTAGCAGGTAAACTCCGTGAGTATTTAAATGTCATGCATTTACATTTTCACATTAAAGATTCTAGTTCAGTCAATGTTTTGAAAAAAGAAATTGTCATTCATAAAGCGTAGACAACAAGCATTTCACAATAGAATAGTGAACATGATAAACGTTAACCCCTTTGGTTTATCTCAGCCATAAAATATCCTCATTACAGATACCTATCCTCACTTTAGAAAATTTCCATGTATAAAATCTAATTTTCTTTTCAAGATACTTTCTGTGGGATTGTTTTGTAAAACCATTTACTTTAGAAAGAGATTCTCAGAAGTTTTCTTTCCCATTATTCTAGCTTCCCTATTGTTTTAGTTTAGAAAAATCAATTTAAGGAATTCTAAAAGTTGTACCTTTAAGGTAAGATAATTTGTTTTAAATTGAAGACTAAATACTCCCTCAAGGATGCATATTTGTAAATGGGGTTTTAAAAACTCATTCTTTATTTATGGAAAAGAAATTACATAAAAGCAAAATGTGAGACCAAAACACCAATACACTAATTTTGAACTTAAAAACAGATATTATTTGCACACCATTCATGATGGATTATGAAGCCTCTGTCACTGACAGTGTGTTCTCCAGACAGGCTGCAGGTAAAACACAGAAACCATGAACTCAGTCATGATTAGTAGAATCCATTAAGGTCCTTGAGCAGAGTGTGAGCTAAACTGCCATGCTATAAAGGAAAAATTGACCGGGAAAGTGGGAGATTCTGAGGTCCTCTGGCAATAAGAATAGCATCTCAGAGGAGAGCAAGAGTCTACAGGTGCAGTTTGGATACATTGGTCCCACAGGTAAAGGGAAGGAAAATGCTTTGGAAATCTCATAAATAAAAAGAGTAAATAAAGACAGCAAATGGTAGGAAACTATATGGAAACAGATGAAATACACAAGAAGGTAGATCTCCCTCTGTCCTCTCAATTTCTAGGAACGGTGCAACAATTCTTCTAACCATTCAGACCAAAAAGTTGAGGGTCACGTCTGATGACTCCTTTTCCCTCAATCAGTCAGCAAGTCCTCTCACTCCACTCCACTGAGGTAATACTTCCCCACATCTATTACTCTCTTTCTGTTTCTACTTGCCTTACATGGAAAACTCCCAGTTTGCCATCTGTCCTCTAGTACCCTATACACAGCTGCCAGATTAATCTTTTAAAAGCAGAACTCTGGCCAGGTCATGACTTGCCTAAAAACTTCGAATGGCTTCCCACTGTGTGCTGAACACAGTCAAAGATGATTACACTTAATATTGCTTAAAGCAGTGGTTCTCAAAGTGTGGTATCTGGATCATCAGCCTCAGCATCCCTGGGAACTGATTAGAAATGCAAAACTTTGACACTGCATCATACATACCCAAGCATAAACTCTGACAATTTGTGCTTTAAGAAGCCTTTCAGATGATTCTGATGAATACTAAAATTTGAGAACTTCCGGCTTAGTGACTGAGACCATGAACTCCGGCCTCAGATGGCATAGTCTCAAATCCTTTTTCTACTTAGAGTATTCCTTACACAAGTCACTCTCTGAGCCTCCGTTTCCTCATTTTAAAAATGGAGTCAAATTGAGGTGGTCAGTAGGAGTTATAAATAACAGATCATAAATAATGCTCAACCCAGGGTCCACACATATGGAACACTCCATAAATATCACTATTGCTCGCTATTGTTATTAAAGGCTACTCCCTACACTGATCCTACTTTCTGCAGGCTGGCTCAGCTCTCCCACTCACTATTTCCTGGCAGGTCTTGTACCACTAACCTCGTGCCTTGCTCATATATGGGCTCAACTGACATGAGTATCGGTGTGGAGTAAATGCCAGAAAATTCTTGATACTAATTAAGTGCCTTAGGGAAGGAGATTTGTTTGAAATTAAATGGAGTGAAAATTCTAATGAATGTTAATGAGGCACTGATTTACTATCTGACCTGAGAAAATATAATAAACCAGTTGCTTTTATTCCCATCTGTAAAATGGGATTAATGCTATTAACCTCCTTTAAAAGAATTACCCCTACAGATACATTGCACATGAAAAGTGCCCACGGGTGTTGAGAATGATTCCTGTGATACATTGCAATGAATCGCATCTGCCGAAATGGGGACATGCTATGAATAATCTACGTCAACAGAGCTGGGGACAATGGCGTTTCTGTTTTGAATTGTTATTGGTGTTTCCTATAATTCTGCTTATGGGAACATTCACTGTAAATATTTCTTTTAGACTTCTGTCACATTTGGAGAGAGATTGCTGAAGAAAATATTGTCTATCATGTGGTTAACAATTACTGAGATCATTTGTGTGAATTGTCAGTAAGGATATATTGTCTAAGAATATTCTAACAGTGGAAAATCCCAGGAATACGCTGCCTTAACCTGTCAAAATAATGGATGGGAAAAGAGTATAAATATGGAGGGCACATATCCATTATTAGTACTGGAGAAATAAAATGTTTGAATTAGTGATTGGGAATACATAACACCATCTTCGTATATTAAATAGGCACCATGTTATTTGTAACCTGCAATACTCCCCAAGTCTTGTCGTTCTTCTTTTAAACCCAGCAAGATTAACTAAAGCCTGATTAGGACAATATTATAGCTAATTTCCTCTGCCACTAGGCAGCCTCTTCCCTGCCTCGAGGCCACAGCAGAGCTGTGGAAACGATCTTCCTATAAAACAAGGCTGACCATGCTACCTTCTGCCGAGGCCCCATGGCTCAGGTCCCCAGCACAGACCAGGTCTACTTCTCCACCCCGCTGCTCCCTGCCTCATAGAGGCTTCACCCGCAATAACCTTTCTCACGGTTTCCCTCACACAGGAATCCCCACAGGGGAAGCACTTGCTCTCTTGATTACAGGCACTTATTGCATTGTATTCGATGGATTTGATAATGCCTTGCTGACTGAACTGTTATCGTATTAAGTCAGGAAACAGCATTTATCAAAACATCTGGAAGTTAGGAACCCCCTCCCCATTCCAGCAAATATGCTCAGCCAAACAAGTGAATGAATGAGTGGACAGCAGCATTCCCTGACTAGTCTTAACATTAGCTATTTTTTTTCTGGCTAATGGGAAATTTTAGAACAAAGAGAAATGGCTGGATTTTTAAAAATCTTGAAATACCAAAGTTATCACTAGTAAAAAGTATAGCTATGGATGATTTGCACTTGAAGTTTACATTCTTAGCCTAGTTCTGGCTCAAAGATGCCCAGAGGTTGACTTCATCAAGGAGTGGGTGGATGATCTCTCCCTCCTCTCCATGAGGCTCCTAAGGACATCAGTACTTTGTACTCTCCGTTCACATTTTCCACAGAAGGCAAATTCCTCCTTCTCAGCTGAGTCAGATATCAGCATCTTGAGGGAACTAAGGAGGTAAACTAGCTGCACTGGGCATTAGGCTAGCATGGGTAGGGGTACAGTTCTTTTAAGAACTGAAGATCTCCAGCCAGTTGAGGGAGACTAGATTTCTGAAGATGAAAACCTCAGACTTAAGTACCTTAGATTCTATATTTACTGTTTGACCTAGCTCGAATGTCCTTGTCAGATCCAGCTTTTAATTTAATTTAATTTCCATCAGTGTTCAGTTTCCAGTCCTCACCTGTTGTCTCTGCCTGCCTCAAACCTTGATCCCCTTAGTTTGGCTACATCGGATGTCAGTCACCTTCCCGACCTCAGTTGTGTCTGACCTCAATTACCTGCAATCCCTTCCTGACCCCTGCCCTAATTAGGCCTTCACTTGTGCCTCTTGTAGGATGGGCTGCAAACGTCACCCATCATAAAGGCACCAGTGAAACTTTTGTTAAAGCACCTCCTCTCCCAGTGTCCTTGGGACATGTATGGGTGTTATAAAATGTTACAGTTTAACCATAACTTTGGTTAGTCATACTTATTTTTCTGATAACTCACCAAAAGGATGTCTTTCAAATCTCATCCTGGGTTAGGGGTGGGTTTTCTGTACAATCACAAATGATGAAGGAAAAATAAGTGACCATTACTTCTCACGCAGGGCATCCGCCTAACATCAAGTCTCAGGCTGGTCCTGGTATAGCTCTGTTATACCCTGTGTTAGTTTCCTAGGGCTGCTGTAACATAGTTCCACAAACTAGACAGCTTAAAACAACAGAAATTAATTTTCTCACAGTTCTGGAGGCTAGAAGTCCAAAATCAAGGTGTTGGGAGGGTTTGTTCCTTCTGAGGGCTCGGAGGGAGAGTCTGTTCCATGCCTGTCTCCAGCTTCTGGTGACAGCTGACAATTCTTGGTGTTCCTGGCTCGTAGAGGCCATCACCTCTGCCTCATTGTCTTCACATGGCATTCCCCTGTGTGTCTCTCTCTCCTCTTCTTATACCAACACAACTCATTTTGGATGAAGGGCCCACCATACTCTGGTGTGACTTCACCTTAACTTATTATGTCTGCAACAATCCTATTTCTAAATAAGATCACATTTTGAGGTACTGAATGTTAAGACTTCAACATATCTTCTTGGCGGACACAATTCAACCTGGGACATCCCTCTCACATTTTAAACCATAGCCATGGGTTACAAAGAGAATTTCTTATGCTGTCCTGGAAACAGCACATATGAGCTTTGGGATTAGTCAGATTAGTCAGACCGAGGTCAACCCAAGTTTCCCTATTTACCATCTCAGGGCATATTTCCTGTTTTGACCAGCTTTGTCATCTTCAAAATGGAGATACATTTCCACCTGGCAAAGTAGCTGGGAATATTAAATTAGATAATGTATGTACAGTCCATAGTAAGTTCTCAATAAATTCTATTGAGAATTTCCTTCTTTAATGAATGATTATTAAAGAGCAGAAAGAAAAAAAAGTCAATTTCTATTAAAATGAACCTTCACATCAATGTTTCTCTGGGACTTAATAACGAACATTTCAGTACAAGTATGTACACAATCACACCAGTTGTCAAAAGCATGATAAAGCCCTTTCAGTTTGTCAGCTAGTGAACCTCAAAGAAAAACATAAGAGTTGTGAATAAATGCTTTAAAACAATCACTCCTGACATTTTGGTAAGAAAGCATTTATTAGACTGTATCTCATACTTCATTGTGAAAATAAACAAGGGCCTACGTGATCTGGCTTTATGTGCTCTATAAAATCTGCTTTTCAGCACTCTGTTCTCTGATTCATAAAGGAAACTTCTGTTTTGGTGTGCCTGGGTAAATCTGGCCATGTAAACTTTGAAAAGCCTTTGAATTAAAAAAAAAAAATGGTTATGGTTTACTGCTTGACAATCTTTTCAAGGCAGAAGAGGCAGGTGCTGCATCACCAAGATAATTTTATTTAAACTTAATTAGTTGTTGGAAGATTATTTACTCCCTTTAGTCTATAAAAAAACAAAGGTCTGTCAGCACCAGATGCATCTGATTTTTGCAGATGTGGTTGTGGCTTCTGAAATCTTTAAAGATTCATCTTAAATATGCTTTCAGGTCTCCCTTTTGTGAGGCTTTGACAGGATAATAGAATTAGATTTGCTGAATTTCACTAAACTGTAAAGTAACGTGTCATCAGCTTCACTTACTCCTCAAAAAATATTTCTCTCTGGTAATGCTCATCAATCTAGCTTCTCAACCCCTAAACATGAAACTCTGAAACAAAAAGGATGACTCCATCAGTTTTGCAAGTGACAAGATGTTAAACATTTAACATTCCTACATTGTAGCACCAGCTGCCTCTGGATAATGCAGACTTGCTTAGGTTTGGTTTAGAGAAAAAGGGGGAAGAAAAGAAGAAGGAAGAGGGAGGAACGGAAAAGGAATTACTCTTGCAGTGAGAATGCAAAATTCTCTACAGATGTGGAGGATGCTGAAGAGGCATGTGCCTATTGAACAAACCTTTTCTCCTGAGGTAACATTGCAAGAGAGTCACCATCAGGTTCTCAACTCCTGGCAGTGCCCTTGTGTCTCCACCTCTCCATGGACTCACTCTGACAAGAGCACTTAGTGCACTGGGTTAAAATTATTTGTTCATTGAGAGAAAGGGTCTTAGTCAAGTACATTCCCAAATCCCACTATAAGTGCTCAATAAACGTCAGCTGAGTGAATGAACTGGAAAAGCACGTGTGGCCCTCTGGGTCATGCCAACTCTTTCTCTACAGCCAATTCCTCATCTCAGGCACCTTGGCTGTGATCTCAGGCCAGTCAACATATTGGGAGAGCAACCCATGTGCTTGGTTGATCTAACAACAAAATCCTTTGACAAAGCCTGTGTTAACCATCACAAACTAGCATCAACTTTAAAGAGTCAAGAGTGTTTTCTTCTTCTAGTGTCTTGTCATGAGTAATGCTCAGAGATGGCAAAAGTCATCTATGGCTTTCCATGATGAGCCATTGTCCCAGGTGAGAGGCAGAAAAGGCCAACTTTGGGTGTTTGCAGTCTGCCCAGTCATAGAGCTTTGTAAGAGAGAAGTTTTCCATGTGGAGTGAGGCCTGCTGAAGTGGCATGCCCATTTTGAAGGACATAGTATGAAGTTCCCAACAGGGAACATAGAATAAATAGGGAATATAGTATAAATAGCGCTCTGTCAGTGGCAGGTGCTGGTTCTTTCACTCAATGAACTTTTGATGAGGGACTACCATGTGCCAGGTGCTATTCTAGGCATCGAAGCATGAAGGCAGATGGGAGTGGTATGGGAGTGGAGACGCATGTAAAGAGGAATAAGGCATATGGCTGAGATGCTGGGCAGTTACCTCAGTAGGTCTCAGTTTCATCATCCACCTTTCAATGTAGGGATGAGCAAACTACAGGTTGTGAAACCTTTGGGTAAGTTACTTTCTTTCTTTTTCTTTTTTAAATCATGATGCCTGGATCCTTAATCTTTATTTCACGTTCCTCAACATTTAAATAGACAGCCTCATAAACAGATGATCATGTGCATGGTGTCATCAATTAGCTGAGTGCCAAGAGCCACCCCTGTAATGCCTTCTGGTGTGCATAGTCCCAGGGGCCATTCTTGGGTTCATGGTGGAGCTTTACTGTGTCTATGTCACTCATGTCTCATCTATATTACCACATTTTCTCTACCCACCTGAGTCTTTCCAATGACCCATTCTATTCACAGTTGCAGAAATCATGCTCACTAGGAGTCGCTTGGAATTTAGAGACATGCTCCAGTGCAGTCTCAACAAAGACTACTGGTTGCTGTATCTAGTCCCATCCAAAGCCTTACATGCTGTCTGGGTGAAAAGTCTGAGGTCTTAGCGATTGGATGGGAAACTACATAAAGGAAAGCTGTTCTCTTCCTTCCAGTATTCCTTGGATACTGAACTCCCTAGTCTCCATGTTCTTCTCTTATTTCTACTTCTGCTCACTTTAAATCTCCATGAATCTCTTCTGCTCTAGTCACACCCAGCTTTTTGCTATTTCCCAAATGCATCACACTGGTTCCCATCTAGCTACTTTTGCCCCTACTGCTTCCTTTCTCTAGTATACCTTTCCTTCCCTCCTCTGCTTGGCTGATTCCCCCAAATTCAAGTTAAATAGTATTGGCTTCAGGAAGCCTCCTCTTACCTTCCCCAGACTACCAGGGCATACCACTCCTGGTTCAGTACCTATCTTCCTGTTGGTTTCTCTGACCTCCCGACTAGATTTCATTCTCTCAGGGCTAGGACGATATGTTATCCATATTTGTATTCCCAATATCCATTACAGAATCTGGCACATACTAGATGATTAATAAATGTTAGATGAATGCATCTCCAGTGGAACAACCTAGAGAAAGAGTGACAGAATCTAGCCCTGGAAATGAAGGAGCTAGAGGAATAGGGAACAAGACATACATACACTCATCAATGTGTAAAATATTGTTAATTCTTTAAATAAAGAAAAAAGGGAAAGACAAATAGGGAGGAAAGAACAAATGATAATGTATTCAATTTGCCAAGAATTCGTATACAAGTCTAGCTATCAAAATATTGGAGGCTCTCTGGATAGGGCCAGATGTAGTTCTGTGTACCTAGTAGGAGCCCAACACATATTTGTGAGTTAACTGATTAATTCCATGAGTTTTCCAATTCTAGCCATACTCAGTTAAACTTTATATACTGTTCAAGTTCCTATATCTGTTTCTCTAAGATAAAGAGGAGCTTATTTAAACAAATGTAACACATAGATCTTTAGGACAAACTATAGTGTAAGGTGCTGGCCTAATTCAGTGGTCAGTAATTGAAAAAAATACAAGAAACTTGATAATATTTCAATTATCTCACTTTTCTCCTTCCATCCAGATATAAGAAAAGGATGGTAATGTATTGCCCTTTATGCTAAAGATCTCAGGAAGTAAAAATCTGGAGGTGAATAAGGTAGTTTAACTTTTCTAAGTAGTCTTTAAACTCAGAACTGTCCGCCCTTTAAAAAAGAAGGGAAATAGCCAAAGAATACACAAGCAACAGAAAAGTTGTTTAAAAAAATGAAGTTCAAATCTCTCAGTACCAGAGAGTAGTTCACAGGTACCTTTCACAGTGAAATACTCTATTCCTTAACACATGTCATGTGTCAAAAACAACAACCAACATTTTAACATGGTGTTTTGTCATCAATTTTTATTTTACTTTTTTTATGATTCCATAATTTTTTTTCTCTATGTTGATTTGGTAAAATATTATTGAAGAAAAATATATAAGGCTCATGTTGCCCTGAACGATAAAGGATTTTTTTTTTTTTTTTTTTTTTTTTTTTTTTTTTACAGAACGAAAAATGCTCATTTGGGTAAAAACAGTATATTTAGATGTGTTGTTTCTAAAGCATTTTAAATCTTTTCCATTTTCATGTAGTGCTAGCAGGCATGTTTACAATTAACTACAGTTTTCTTTTCAGGGATTACAAAGAAAGAAAAATTGAAATCCTCGAAAGTCATTTCCCCTGATTTCTGTCATTTTCATGTAAATAGCTGTTGAAGAGTAAACATCCAGAAACCCTGACTTTAATCCAAATGGCAGCTTGACTAGGAAACGGTCAACAATGTTGAATTTGACAAACAAGTAGTGTAGATGGGTCAGGGAAAGCTATGAGAAATTTATGGGTAAAGCTGCTATTTAATGAGAAAAAGAAGTATTCTACTATCTCAAAGAGAATAAGTGATAAAAAGGAGAAGAGAGTGCCTGAATTAGGATTCTGAATTCCTGGCAGACAGAAGCTTTCTCTTAGCCTCAGAATGGTGTTTATATATCTCTGGGTAGAACTATGAAGTAGTGGACAATTAGCTCTAGTTTAAAACAAACAACACAATCTTCCCAGGGATGATTTAAAGTGTTTTATAAGTATTTTCTCCAATCCTTGCAAAAACCAGGCAAGGTAATATCATGATAACTATTTTAATAAATTCAGGCCCAAGTTTACACTGTGCTTAGGAGGCAGAACCAGGATTTGGCACAGATATCTCTGGCTCCAAGATGCTTGCCCTTTTCTAGCATATCACACCAACTTCCACTTCTGTTATCAGCAAATTATCCCCTTCCTCCTGAGCCTCTCTTCTACCTGACACCTGTGCTAGGCCAGGTTCTGACCATTAACTTGCAGTTGATATTCCCAGAAGGCTATTGATTTCCTGCTAAAAGGATATAGGACAGAAAACCATGCTGGTACATGCTAGCTCCCTAAGTCTGCTTTAAATGAAGACATGATGCCTGGAGCTGTTGCAGTCATTTTGTGACCAAGCAGCTACAAACATGAAAAAGACAGATCAATATGCTGAAGATGATGAAGGAGAAAAAAAATTAGCCTGGGTCTTCTAAAGCCCAGCAAGCAGCAGTACCATTGCCCATAACTATCTCCTTCCAGACTTCCTGTTATGTGTGAAAAATGAGCCCCTATTTTATTAAACAACTATCACTGAGTTTTCTGTTACCTTCAGTTGAAAGCTTTCCTATTTGATATGTTAGTGTGAGCAGAAAGCTAACTAGGTATTAAGTAACTAATGTTGTATTGAGTAGGAAAGGAAGAACATGATCTCTTGTCCTTCCCACTTCCTATTCCTTATTCTGACACCATTTTGAGGAGAGACAAATCTGATGGGTCCTGAAGCTTTTCTCTGTCCCCTTGTAGAAGCATAGGAAAGGGCCAGCTCTGTAGGTCCAAGATAACTACATAGAGGTCAGCTCCAGAGACTTTCCCTTTCTAAGAAAGCCTTTTCTCAGGTCAGAGGGGGATGTTTCATCCTTAAATAGTTGCCCAGATGTTCTCTGTTTCATTTTCCTTTTAAATATATAGAGAGCAAAAGTATAGATCCTTCTATAGAGTAGATTATTCTGAGGGCTAATATGAGCTCAAGGGATTGTAGACTTGGATACTTCTCTGTTTATAACTTTCTCCCATAAGACCTGTTTCTTTTTCTTTTATTAAAATATAGTTGACATACAATATAACATTAGTTTCAGATGTACTACATAATGATTTGACATTTGCATACATTATGAAATGATCACCACAATAAGTCTAGTAACCATCTGTCCCCATACAAATTTATTACAATATTATTGACCATATTCTTTATGCTATATATTATTTCACTGTGGCTTATTTATTATATAACTGGAGGCTTGTACCTATTAATCCTCATCACCAACTTTGCCCAACTCCCACCCCCTCCCTTCCACAACCATACCTTTTTTCTCTGTATCTATGAGTATGTTTCATTTTGTTTTGCTTTTTCGATTCCACATAAAAGTGAGATAATGCAGTATTTGTCTTACTCTGACTGACTTATGTCACTTAGCATAATACCCTCTAGGATCCATTCATGCTGTTGTAAATGGCAAGATTTCATTTTTTTTAAATGGCTGAGTAATATGCCATTGTGTATATATACCATGTCTTCTTTATCCATTCATCTTTTGATGGACACTTTGGTTGCTTCCACACCTTGGCTTTTGTAATTAATGCTGCAATAAACATAGAGGTGCATATATCTTTTCAAATTAATGTTTTTGTTTTCTTCAGGTAAATACTCAGAAATGAAATTGCTGGATTGTGTGGTAGTTCTACTCTTAAGTTTTTGAGGATCCTCAGTATTTTTTTCCATAGTGGCTGTACCAATTGACATTCCCATCAACAGTGCACCAGGGTTCCCTTTTCTCCACATCCTACCAACACTTGTTATTTGCTGTCTTTTTGATAATAGCCATTCTGACAGGCGTGAGGTAGTATCTCATTGTGGTTTTGATTTGCATTTAGCTGGTGATTAGTTGATGTTGAACATCTTTCCATGTGTCTGTTGACCATCTGTATGTCTTCTTTGGAAAAATGTCTATTCAGGTCCTCTGCTCATTTTTTAAAAATTGTATTGTTTGTTTTTATGATAATGAGTTGTATAAGTTCTTTGTATATTTTGGATATTAACCTCTTATCAAATACACTGAAAATATCTTCTCCCATTCAGTAGGTATTTTCATTTTGTTGATAGTTTCCTTCACTATGTAAAAAGTTTTTAGTTTGATGTGGTCCTATTTATTTATTTTTGTTTTTGCTTCTCTCTACTGAGGAGACAGATCCCAAAACTTCTTGCTAAGGCCAATGTCAAAATCCATACTACCTATGTTTTCTTCTATGAGTTATATGGTTTCAGGTCTTAAATTTAAGTCTTTAATCCATTTTGAATTTATTTTTTAACATGGTGTGAGAAAGTGGTTCATTTGATTCTTTTGTATGTAGCAGTCCACTTTCCCCAACATCATTTATTGAAAAGGCTGTCTTTTCTCCATTGTATATTCTTGCCTCCTTTGTCAGAGATTAATTGACCACATAAGTATGAGTTTATTTCTGGGCTCTGTATTCTGTTCCATTGCTCTATGTGTCTGTTTTTGTGTCAGTACTATACTGTTTTGACTATTGTAGCTTTGTAGTATAGTTTGAAATCAGGGTATGTGATACTTCCAGCTTTGTTCTTCTTTTTCAAGATTGTTTTGGCTAATTGGGGTCTTCTGTGGTTCCATACAAATTTTAGAATTATGTTATCTAATTCTGTGAAAAATGCCATTGGAATTTTGATAGGGAATGCATTGAATATGTAGATTGCCTTGGGTAGTATGGTCATTTAAAAAATATTAATTCTTCCAATCCATGAGCACAGTATATATTTCTATTTGTCTGTGTTATCTTCAGTATTTTTTCATCAATGTCTTATAGTTTTCCAAGTACAAGTCTTTAACTTCCTTGGTTAGATTTATTCCTAGGTATTTTATTCTTTTTGATGCAATTGTAAATGGGATTTTCCCCTTCATTTCTCTTAATTGATAGTATGTTGTTATTGTATAGAAATGCAACAGATTTCTGTATATTAATTTTTCTCCTGAAACTTTACTGAATTCATTTATTAGTTCTAATAGATTTTTGGTGTCATCTTTAGGATTTTCTATATATAATATCATATCATATGTAAACAGTGACAGTTTTACTTCTTCCTTCCAATTTGGATAACTTTTATTTGCTTTTCTTGTGTGATTGCTGTGGCTAGGACTTCCAATACTATGTTGAATAAAAGTGGAGAGAGTGAGCATCCTTGTCTTGTTCCTAATCACAGAAGAAAATGATTTCAGCCTTTCCCTGTTGAGTATGATGTTGGCCATAGGTTTGTCACATATTATGTTGAGGTATGTTCTCTCTGTATCCACTTTGTTTACAGTTTTTATCATAAATGGAAGTTGAATTCTGTCAAAAGCTTCTTCTGCATCTATTGAGATGATCATATGATTTTTATTCTTCAGTTTGTTAATGTGGTATATCACATTGGTTAATTTGCAGATATGAACCACCCTTGCCTCCTTGGGATAAATTCCATTTGATTTTGGTATATGATCCTTTTAATGTTTTGTTGAATTCAGTTTGCTAATGTTGAGAATTTTTGCCTCTATGTTCATTAGTGATATTGGCCTGTAATTTTCTTTTTTTTTGGTGTCTTTGTATGGTTTTGGTATCAGGGTGATGCGGCCTTGTAGAATAAGGAACACTCCCTCATCTTCACTTTTTTTGGAAGCGTTTGAGAAGGATAGGGTTAACCCTTCTTTAAATGTTTGGTAGAATTCACCTGTGAAGTCACCTGGTCATCTGGTCCTGAACTTTGTTTGATGGGAATTTTTTTCATTACTGATTCAATTTCATTACTGTTAATTAATCTGTTCATATTTTCTATTTATTCCTGATTTAGTACATTTCTAGGAGATTGTACATTTCTAGTTTATCCATTTCTTCTAGGTTGTCCATTTTATTGGTGTGTAATTGTTTATAATTCTGTGGTGTTGGTTGTGACTTCTCTTTCATTTCTGATTTTATTTTATTTTATTTTTTTTAACATCTTTATTTGAGTATAACTGCTTTACAATAGTGTGTTAGTTTCTCCTTTACAACAAAGTGAATCAGTTATACATATACATATGTTCCCATAACTCTTCCCTCTTGTGTCACCCTCCCTCCCACCCTCCCTATCCCACCCCTCTAGGTGGTCACAAAGCACAGAGGTGAACTCCCTGTGCTATGCGGCAGCTTCCCACTAGCTATCTAATTTACATTTGGTAGTGTGTATATGTCCCTGCCACTCTCTCACATCGTCACAGCTTACCCTTCCCCCTCCCCATATCCTCAAGTCCATGCTCTAGTAGGTCTGTGTTTTATTCCCATCCTACCACTAATCTCTTGATGACATTTTTTTTTGTTTTTTAGATTCCATATATATGTGTTAGCATACAGTATTTGTTTTTCTCCTTCTGACTTACTTCACTCTGTATGACAGACTCCAGGTCTATCCACCTCATTACAAATAACTCAGTTTCATTTCTTTTTATGGCTGAGTAATATCCTATTGTATATATGTGCCACATCTTCCTTATCCATTCATCTGTTGATGGACACTTAGGTTGCTTCCATGCCCTGGCTATCGTAAATAGAGCTGCAATAAACATTTTGGTACATGAGTCTTTTTGAATTATGGTTTTCTCAGGGTATATGCCCAGTAGTGGGATTGCTGGGTTGTATGGTAGTTCTATTTGTAGTTTTTTAAGGAACCTCCATACTGTTCTCCATAGTGGCTGTATCAATTTACATTCCCACCAACAGTGCAAGAGTGTTCCCTTTTCTCCACACCCTCTCCAGCATTTATTGTTTCTAGAGTTTTTGATGATGGCCAATCTGGCAGGTGTGAGATGATATCTCATTGTAGTTTTGATTTGCATTTCTCTAATGATGAATGATGTTGAGCATTCTTTCATGTGTTTGTTGGCTATCTGTATATCTTCTTTGGAGAAATGTCTATTCAGTTCTTCTGCACATTTTTGGATTGGGTTGTTTGTTTTTTTGTTATTGAGCTGCATGAGTTGCTTATAAATTTTGGAGATTAATCCTTTGTCAGTTGCTTCATTTGCAAATATTTTCTCCCATTCTGAGGGTTGTCTTTTGGTCTTGTTTATGGTATCCTTTGCTGTGCAAAAGCTTTTAAGTTTCATTAGATCCCATTTGTTTATTTTTGTTTTTATTTCCATTTCTCTAGGAGATGGGTCAAAAAGGATCTTGCTGTGATTGATGTCATAGAGTGTTCTGCCTATGTTTTCCTCTAAGAGTTTGATAGTGTCTGGCCTTACATTTAGGTCTTTAACCCATTTTGAGTTTATTTTTGTGTATGGTGTTAGGGAGTGTTCTAATTTCATACTTCTACAGGTAGCTGTCCAGTTTTCCCAACACCATTTATTGAAGAGGCTGTCTTTTCTCCACTGTATATCCTTCCCTCCTTTATCAAAGATAAGGTGACCATATGTGTGTGGGTTTATCTCTGGGCTTTCTATTCTGTTCCATTGATCTATATTTCTGATTTTGTGCCAGTACCATACTGTCTTGATTACTGTGGTCTTGTAGTATAGTCTGAAGTCAGGGAGCCTGATTCCTCCAGCTCCATTTTTCGTTCTCAAGATTGCTTTGGCTATTCGGGGTCTTTTGTGTTTCCATACAAATTGTGAAATTCTTTGTTCTAGTTCTGTAAAAAATGCCAGTGGTAATTTGATAGGGATTGCATTGAATCTGTAGATTGCTTTGGGTAATAGAGTCATTTTCACTATGTTGATTCTTCCAATCCAAGAACATGGTATATTTCTCCACCTATTTGTATCATCTTTAATTTCTTTCATCAGTGTCTTATAGTTTTCTGCATTCAAGTCTTTTGTCTCCTTAGGTAGGTTTATTCCTAGATATTTTATTCTTTTTGTTGCAGTGGTAAATGGGAGTGTTTTCTTAATTTCATTCTCAGATTTTTCATCATTAGTGTATAAGAATGCCAGAGATTTCTGTGCATTAATTTTGTATCCTGCTACTTTACCAAATTCATTGATTAGTTCTAGTAGTTTTCTGGTAGCATCCTTAGTATTCTCTATGTATAGTATCATGTCATCTGCAAACAGTGACAGCTTTACTTCTTCTTTTCCTATTTGGATTCCTTTTATTTCTTTATTTTCTCTGATTGCTGTGGCTAGAACTTCCAAAACTAGGTTGAATAAGAGTGGTGAGAGTGGGCAACCTTGTCTTGTTCCTGATCTTAGTGGAAATGGTTTCAGTTTTTCACCATTGAGAACAATGCTGGCTTTGGGTTTGTCATATATTGCCTTTATTATATTGAGGAAAGTTCCCTCTATGCCTACTTTCTGCAGGGTTTTTATCATAAATGGGTGTTGAATATTGTCAAAAGCTTTCTCTGCATCTATTGAGATGATCATATGGTTTTTCTCCTTCAGTTTGTTCATATGGTGTATCACGTTGATTGATTTGCATATATTGAAGAATCCTTGCATTCCTGGAATAAACCCCACTTGATCATGGTGTATGATCCTTTTACTGTGCTGTTGGATTCTGTTTGCTAGTATTTTGTTGAGGATTTTTGCATCTATGTTCATCAGTGATATTGGCCTGTAGTTTTCTTTCTTTGTGACATCTTTGTCTGGTTTTGGTATCAGGGTGATGGTGGCCTAATAGAATGAGTTTGGGAGTGTTCCTCCCTCTGCTATCTTTTGGAAGAGTTTGAGAACGATAGGTGTTAGCTCTTCTCTAAATGTTTGATAGAATTCGCCTGTGAAGCCATCTGGTCCTGGACTTTTGTTTGTTGGAAGATTTTTAATCACAGTTTCAATCATTTCTGATTTTATTTGGACCCTCTCTCTTTGATGAATTTGGCTAAAGGTTTATCAATTATGTTTATCTTGTCAAAGAACCAGCTCTTAGTTTCACTGATATTCTCCATTTTTAACTGTCTATTTCACTTATTTCTGCTCTGATCTCTATCATTTCCTTCCTTCTACTAACTTTGGGATTAGTTTGTTCTTCTTCTTCTAGTTTCTTTAGTTGTAAGTTTAGGTTATTTGAGATTTTTTTGGTTTCCTGAAGTAGGCTTGTGTTGCTATAAAATTCTCTCTTAGAACAGTTTTTGCTGTGTCCCATAGATCATTGTGCTTCCATTTTCAATTGTCTCTGTGTATGTTTGGATTTCCTCTTTGATTTCTTCAGTGACCCATTGGTTCTTTCATAGCATATTGTTTAGCCTCCACATGTTTTTTTTTTTTTTTTTTTTTCTTTTTTCTTTTGCTGGCTTTTTCTTATAGTTGATTTCTCATGTCACATGTCATACCTTTGTGGTCAAAAAAGATGCTTGATATGATTTCAATCTTCTTAAATTTACTGAGACTTACTTTGTAGCCTAGCATGTGATCTGTCCTGGAGAGTGTTCCATATGTACTTGAAAAGAGTGTGTATTCTGCTGCTTTTAGATAGAATGTTATTTATATATATTAAATCCATCTGATCTAATATGCTGTTTAAAGCCAATGTTTTCTTATTGATTTTCTGTCTGGATGATCTGTCCATTGATGTAAATGGGGTATTAGAGTCTTCTATTATTGTGTTCCTGTCAACTTCTTCCTTTGTTTGTTAATATTTGCCTTATGTATTTAGGTGCTCCTATGTTGGGTGCATATATATTTACAATTGTTATATCTTCTTATTGGATTGATCCCTTGATTATATACTGTACTTTTTGTCTCTTGTTATAGTGTTTGTTTTAAAGTCTATTTTGTCTGATATAAATATTGGTACACCAGCTTTTTATTTCCATTTGCGTGGAATACCTTTTTCCATCACTCACTTTCAGTCTGTGTGTGTTTTTATATTTGAAGTGAGGTCTTTACACAGCATAGATATGGGTCTTGGTTTTGTACATGATCAGCCACTCTATGTCTTTTGATTGGAGCATTAGTCTATTTACATGTAAAGTAATTATGTATAAGTATGTACTTATTTTCATTTTGTTTTTTGATTGTTTTTGTAGCCCATTTTTGTTTGATTCTTTTGTTCTCTTACCTTGTGATTTGATAAGTATCTTTAGTTATGTTTGAATTCCTTTGTCTTTTTTTTGTGTGTATCTATTATAAATTTTTGATTTATAGTTATCATGAGGTTCATATATAACAACCTATATATATAGGTGATTATTTTAAGTTGATGATCTCTTAATTTTGAATGCATTCTAACAACCCTACGTTTTTACTTCCCTGGCCAATCAATGTTTAATGTTTTTGACATCATATTTTACATATTTTTGTTTTGTGTATCCCTTAACTACTTATTGTGAATATTGATAATTTTACTACTTTTCTCTTCTAACCCCCCTACTAGCTTTATAAGTGGTTGATCTACTACCTTTACTATATGCTTGCTTTGCCAATGAGATCTTTTCCTTTCATAATTTTCATATTTCTAGTTGTAGTCTTTTCTGCTTAGAGAAGCCCTTTAACATTTCTTGTAAAGCCAATTTAGTGGTGCTGAACTCTTTCTAGCTTTTGCTATTCTGTAAAGTTCTTTATCTCTTTTTTAAGTCTGAATGATAGCCTTGATGTGTAGAGTATTCTTGGTTGCAGGTCTTTTTCCTTTCATCACTTTGAATTTGTTATGCTGTTTCCTTCTGGATTGCAAAGTTTCCACTGAAAAGTCAGCTGATAATTTTATGGGAGTTCTCTTGTATGTCACTAGTTGCTTTTCTCTTGTTTCTTTTAAGATTCTCTCTTTACCTTTAATTTTTGCTATTTTAACTATAATGTATCTTGGTGTGGATCTCTTTGTGCTCACCTTGTTTGGGAGTCTCGGTGCTTTCTGGACTTAGATGTCTGTTTCCTTTCCCAGCTTAGGGAAGTTTTCAGCTATTATTTCTTCAAATAAGTTCTCTGCCTCTTTCTCTCTCTCTTCTACTTCTGGTACTCCTGTAATGTGAATGTTAGTATGCTTGATGTCCCAGAGGTCTCTTAAACTATTCTCATTTTTAAAAAATTCTTTTTTCATTTCTGTGCAGTTGGGATGATTTTCACTACTCTTTCTCCCAGTTCACTGATCCATTCCTCTCTATCATCTAATCTACTTTTGATCCCTTCTAGTGGATTTTTGTCTTCAGTTATTGTATTCTTCAGCTCTGTTTGGTTCTTCCTTATATTTTTTAACTTTATATTAAACTTCTCACCATGTTCATTCATTCTTCTCCCAATTTCATTGAGCATGATTACCTTGAATTCTTGATTATTACCTTCGATTCCTTACCAGGTAGATTGCTTATCTCCACTTTGTTTTTGTTCTTTTTCTGAGGTTTTGTCTTGTTCCCTTGTTTGGAACATATTCCTTATCTCCTCATTTTGCTTAATTCCTGTGTTTATTTCTACGCATCAGGTAAGTCAGTTAAATTTCCTAATCTTGGAGAAGTGGCCTTATGTGTGAGACATCCTATGAGGCTGAGCAGGATACTCCCCTCTGGTCACCAGCGCTAAATGTTCTAAGGGTGCCCTCTATGTGGGCTGCATGGGCTCTTCTGTTGTGGTGTGGCTGACTACTCTGGGTGCATTGGTAGGTGGGGCTAGCACTCAGCCCTCTTGGCTGCCAGCCCACTGGTGGGCAGGGATGAGTCCCAATGTAGCTGACTGTGTGGCCTGGGGGGGTCCCAGGCCTGGTGCTGACCTGCTGGTAAACCCAGAGCTAATAGGCTAGTGGGAGGACACTACTTGCCAGCACCGGTGTCCTCATGGTAGAATAAGCTTTGAAAAGCAGCAGCTGCCTGCATCTACGTCCCCATGGGGGAGTCCCAGTTGCTTCCTGCCCCTCTGGGAGGTTCTTCAAGATCAGCAAGTGGGTTTGACCCAGGTTCCTTTTAAATTACTGCCTCTGCACTGGGACTAGGAGTATGTGAGATTTTGCACATGCCCTTTAAGAGTAGAGTGCATTTTCTATAGCTCTCTGGCTCTCCCATATGCAAGCCCCACTGGCCTTCAAAATAGGACATTCTGGGGTTCATCTTCCCAGTATAGGACTCCTGGGCTGGGAAACCTGGTATGGAGCTTGGACCCCTTGCCTTGAGGAGAACCTCTGCAAACGTGATTATCCTCCTGTTTGTCAGTCAGTTACCTGAGGGTGTGAGTCTTCACTATACCATGTCTCCACCCCTCCTACCTCTTTCATTATGGTTCCTTCTTTATATTTTTAGTTGTGAAAATGTTCTCTGCTAGTCTTCAGGTTGTTCTCATAGAAAGTTACTCTGTAAGTACTTGTAATTTTGGTGTGTTCATGGGAGGAAGTGAGCTCAGGGTCTTCCTTCTTTGCCTTCTGGTAACAAATTTCCCATACATTTTGTTTAAATTTATACCATATGCCACTAATGAGTCTGCCCCACCAGCTTTCCTTATTTTATCCTATGTTTTCAGTGTCTCTCCTCTTCAGTATAGATTCATTGCCTGGCAATCCATAGCTAGTGTTCTTCTTACTCTCTAATTCACTGTCATTTCCAGAGAAGGACAAATGGGCGACCTGCTGGACATACCTCAAGGCCAATGGCATGTCTCTCCTCACTCTCATAAATACCTCCCTCTGTGTTTACATGACCCAAGAGTCTTATGCCTACTACTGTATATATCACATTGTATTATAAATACATTTGGGGTCTATTTTCCATACTAGACTACTTAAAGGGAGGAAAAATTGTACTATGTACTCTTTTTGACTTCTCCAATTCCTAGAAAACTCCTGGTATGATGCAGGCACATGTAAAATGGATGACTGACTTACTGAGACAGGAAAGAAAACAAACAGTGCTTCAATTTTCAACCTTGGGGTGTCTAAAAGGCACTCAAGTTCCTACGCATCAGGGCTCATGTGCCTGGATGACTACCTCATGTGACGCTAAATTAAAGAGCTGTATTGTTAGGGATTGCCAGTGTGGCTAAAACAAGTGCTTAAATCTCACCACAGAACTGTGCTTCTCCATGTTCTTAGTTTCAATGGACCCTAATGTGGAACAAAAAGTAGACTTTAGAGTCAGTCAAAAGGTTTGCATTGATTGAGCCATTCATTCATTCAAGATACATGTAACTACCACTTACTGTGTGCCAAATACTGTGATAGATATTAAGAATATAAAGATGAAAGACACAATTCTTAACCTCATGGAGTGTAAATGTGTGTGTGTGTGTCTGTGTGTAGGGGGGCAACTGAAATAATTATAATTATTATAATATAGTTTCTGACTCTGACAAGATATGCACGGGATAAGACGCCAACAAACATGATGTGTATCTAGCCAATTGAGGGTATCCAGGGAGACTTCCAAGAAGAAGAGATTTTGGAGCTGAGCTTGGCCTTCATTGAATCTTCCATGTATCTGTGTGCTAAGAAGGTGGAGGTGGGGTGAGGAAGTTTGAAAACTGCTCTTGTGTGTGCTGTTTGCAACTTGGAATGTGCTTGCCTTAACATATAATGGATAATACGGGGATCTTGCAACTGGAGCACTATATGATATCTGTAACAAAATTCAGATAATGATTCATTCAACATTTCTTTCATCGTATTTTCTTTAGTGTAATGGACTATGCCAGTTGGTATTGCAAGTATAAAATTATTTCACATGGTTGGGTATCCCCCTGAAGGAACTTACACAACATAGACATGATACTAAGTAGAAAGTGAGTTAAGGTAAATGAAACTTTTCTTAGAAGAGAGAAAACTCTTTCCATCAAGTATAAGGATGGAATTAGGAATGCCTATAGGGAGAGGTGATGCAACCTTGAAGAAGGGGTAGGATCTAGAAATATAGAGACAATGGGGACAACATTCTAAATATACTAGAGCTAGAAGTGTCCACAGAGATTGGCAAGTCCTGTGCTTCTTAAATTTTAATGTACATTCACAAGTCACGTGTTAAAATCTTGAAAATGCAGATTATGATTCAGTAGGCCTGTGTGGCCCCTGGGAGTCTTAATTTCTAACAAGTGCCTAGGTGATGCAGAAGCTGGTGCTCTGTGGGCCACACCTTGAGTAGCAAGGTCCAGTTCACATGCCTCAGAATAGTCCCTGAAACCCAGGGCGGGAAGGGACTTGCCCACGCCACAGGGTTGATTAGTATGAGGGAAGCCCTCTGTCTGACACTGCAGCAGCTCAGCAAGTAGTGAAAAGATCATAAGCTTTGGAGTCAGGCTGATCTACTCTCAATCTTGGCCCTGCTATTTACTAGTTGCAAAGCCTTGGGAAGGTCATTTATCCTTTCTGTGCTCCAGTTTTCTCATTTGTAGAATACTGATAAATAACTTCTAACTTGTAGAAGAGTTGTGATAAGTCAATGATCTGACTGGCATACCAAAAAGTGTATAATAGTGTCCGGAACACAGTAAGTGATCAAAACACACAATGTGTCTTCTCTTGCTTTTTTGACCAGGTTAACATTGTCATCAGTGCACATGGCTTTATCTCTGTCATCTCTCTCCTAGGTCCTAGGCTGTATTGGCATCCAGTGACATGCAGAGGGGTCATTAACACAGGTTGGCAAATAGGTCCCTGATTATTGCCAAAAATAGAGGATTTAATTTTTTTTTTTTTGCTGCCTCTTTGGAAAAGGATTAAAAAGGTAATAAACATATTACCTTTTATTGTTTCCAATATGCATTGTTATAATTGTTCAATATAATTGTTCCATTATGCATTCTTGGTATTTCTTTTGCAATTGAGGCCTTTAAAACACCTGCTCATTAATAGAAAATGCTCAGACAATATCAAAAATATTAATGATAGATGTTTTTCATTCCCCTTCAGTTAATACCTTTTTTTCCCCATGTCCATGATTTTTTCAGGCTGTCTTAACTCCTTACAGAAAAACTCAATCTCATGGTTTTCAAGAAGATAATAAGAAACAATGATTTGTGAAATGTCTTCTCTAACGAGAAATTTCCTGTTTTAAATACTGGCAAGCAAAAGAAGGACGTTGCAGTTTTTGCATTGTATGAGGGTTAGATTCAGTCTACCTGGAAGATGGTAAAGGTGAAAAGAAGAAAACAAATCTATGAGGAATTAAACCTGTTAAACTGTGCAGTGCCATTGTAAGAGCTTCTTCAGAAATCTATTTAGAAATCACTGCTCTTATATCTGAAGCATTACAGAGACACCAGCATCACCCACTTCTTATTACTGCAAACATGGCAACAGTTGCCATGCTAGCAAGAGATTCGAAGCACAAACACTGGAGTCAGGAGGGAGCAGGGCGGGGCACGAGCTGGAGTCAGGGCTGCTGAACAGTGCACAGGGCTGCCTGTACAGATTTAATTAGGCCAGTTGTTCTCTTTGGTCCCCGTGCTGTGTCCTGTCAGACATTTCAGTAGAGCAGCAGCAGTCTCAAAAGCAGCTTTTTTGGACCAGGTATTTTACTATCAGTCGTGCACAAACATCACCGCCAAAAGCAGGATCTGTGTGCTTTGATGAAGGCAAGAGTGGGTCTGGGCCCTCATTTTGGTTATGAATGGAGAAAGGACCAGAGTTTCTCTTCATTTCCAGGAATGAAAAACTCATAAAACTCTTATCATTAGAAAGTCAGGCTATTCATTGTCCCAATATGTCATTTCACCTAATTGAAAACTGAGAAGTCTGTCACCATTTATTTAGCAGTTTGCCTTGGGCGAATCTTTGCAGGTTCCCTTCCTGTGGCTGGGAATTAGTTAATTAGTATTACAAAATGCTTGAAGAGGGAAATGCACTCTGGCTCACCCTTTGGGTTATGAGGGAGTCCATTTTAGGTTGCTAACAAGCACTGCTGAAGGATAGAAAAGAACACGAGATTACAGCATCAGCCATGGTAAGAGCTGCATCTTTCCTTCTCTCAAGTGCATATGTAGTAACCTACATATGTCACTTGCTCACTCTTTTCATGCAAATCTTTTTTGCTTGACAACAAATCAGGTCCTTAAAGCTTATAAAAAAGGTGTCAACTTTACACATGTAGGGCTCTTCTTATATCTTCATTTTTATTAATTTCCTATTTTTCATCACTTCCTCTTTTGAACAGAATATTTTGTTTGATGTTCTTTCTTTTACACTTTTCATGGAGAAAGGCTGTTTCAAACTAAAGGTGGTTTTAAAGTCAAGGAAGGAAAGAGTTGACATTTTTCACCTGCTCCTAACTTTAAGGCTGAATGCCTCTGTTCAGTGAAATCTCTAAGCCTCTCTCCTCAGTACAGCAGTCAGAGGGCCGAAGGCCTCACCTGTGCTTTGTCAATTGATTGCTAGGTGGCGCTAGAGAGCAAGGCAACTAGAAAAGAGCTACTAACACAACTGCTGTAGGTCCACATTAGCTGAAAGGAAGTTCTTACATTTAGCCCTATTGCATTTCAGAACAGACTATTTCCAATTTTGATGACTTGTAGGATATCAGCAACATGAGATGCAGAGAGCACCAGCAGTCAATTTACCGTCTTCCGTCTTCCTTTCACTTTTTGTGTGCATGTGTGCCTCTGGGAATTGTTTTCTTATTTCACTACAGTACTTTCTGGGTATGGTACCTAGGGCTGTGGTGAAGAGGTTTTGTATAAATATAAACAGATGGATATGTTTATTTTTGGACCTTTATGGAAATAGTTTTAACTTCCTCCACTTTCTTTAATTTTCCCTCCTTATTAGATGACATTCAAGCACAGAATGAAGAAGTTTAAGAAGCATTTTCACACCCTCACACAACATGTGTAGCTATGTATTTTCTCTCTCAACCCCATACCCCATAACATTAAGACATTTTCTGCTTTTGTTAATTAGAAAAAAATTTATGGGCAGATTTGAGCTTAAAAAGAAAGAGATAAAAGGCAACTGACAGGCATCATGGCACTTGCTTAGATTCCAGCTGCTCTCCTTTGGCTTTTATATTTTTCCAGCACAGACCCTTAATGAGCTTGATTACTGACCTTCAGAAAGTGAGTGTCACAAAAATTATACATCCCAGAGGTGATGACTGTCCTGAGAAAAAAAGTCTTCTCCCTTGATTAGGCAAGCAATGTCTTATTCTCCTCACTATACAAACAATGTGAGCAAGGCCCATAGAACTTAAGTTAAGTGAGTTAGACCACTCTCTACAAGCTCAAAAGACATTGCTGAATTGAGGATTAGGTATTAATGTGATGCTCTGATACACTCTGAGTTCTTTTGTAAACACTAGATGTGATATTTTAAATCAACAATGTTTAACAAGTAAAAAAGAGTTCAGAAAGGCAAAGATCCTATCTTTTTATAATTTTCTTAAATTTATAGATCTTAAAATTATTTCTATGTAGAATCAACTAAAAGATTCTGGGCCTTCATTGTGTTTATGAGTTAAAGAGCAGTGTATGTCTTCATTTCCAGGACTGAAAAACTCATGAAACCCTCATCACTGGATAGGTTTTTTTTTGTTGGACAAAAATATCAGCTAAAAGATTTTTTTTTTTTTTTAATACAGTGAGTTCAATTGACTACTGTAGTAGAGAGTACATTTAATGAGAAAAAATGTCTGGTTTTACAATGTACTTAATTCAATAAAGAAATCATACTAAAGTAATGTTCAAAACTGGTCCCCAAATATTTAGAAGGAAGGAGTTTATCTTTTTATATGTTCTGATTAGTTTTTGCTGCTTCTAGAAATGTGGCCAGGGAGTCAGGCTGGTTTCCAGAAACATGATTAAAGAAGAGAGAGAGGGCAGGTTTAGGCCATGGTCTGCTGGTGAATGAGGCAGACAATGTGGAATTTGTTTTGTTCAGGTTAGGTGTGTATCAGTGCAGGCAGCTGATTATAAAGATCTGTTATGAGCAGGCATAAGCTGAGGTAAAGTGGCTAGTATCACAGGTAGTCAGAGTGAGAAGGGAAATTTTTCCTTCAATCAAAGGCTGTACTGGCCATAGACTGAGAATGAGCTATGTTCCATTGAAGCTGGAAGAGTTTTCCAGTGAGGTAGCTCAGTACTCTGGATAGCTCCCTGCTGATTATCCTCAAAGCCCAAACCAGAGGTTAGAAGTTTCTGCTTCTTAAAGACAGTTCAAACATGTTGGCCAAGCATAGTCTCCAGAGACAGCATGTTGTAATGGAAACACCACCAGACAGGCCCAGATTCAACTATTAATTACCATTTTTCCACTATACAGTTTCATTAAAATTACTTAAATCGTTGGAGTCTCAGTTGTAAAACAAACTGAAAAGTGGAAACCAGGAGGCCTACTTCATAAGATCGTTGTGAGGATTAAATGGAATAATGTTGTGAGACCTATCATGATCATTCATTCATTCCACAAGTAGGTATTTAGCACCTATTAGACCCTATTCTAAGTACTGGAGACACAGAATCAAAAAGGAGAGATGTTCATGCTCTCATGATGTTTACAATTTAGTGTAGATACCAATACAAAAGTAAGTGATTGGCTAAAACTATACTTCCAGGTAGCTGTAAGTGCCATGAAGAAGCTATTCTACTGATTCTTGTGGGCCTAAAGCTTGAATTTTATTAGACTACATGGGAGAAATAGCATGGGCCCAAGCCAGGTGGGAGGTCAGATAATAAACACTGGTATAAGGCTAAAATCTTTGAAGGGCAACACCAAGATTGGGTGAGCTAGGAATAATAACATCCATTCTACATAGGAAGATACAGAGGATAATTGCTCTATGTCATCCTTGGCTCCAGATAAACTGAGAAAAGTGAAAACATGAAATATTTTCCCTGAGAGGTCCCATCCACAGGCCCATTCACATGCAAGTTTTAAAACAAAAATATCACTACATGTGTTTTATGGAAAACTCCAAGTTGAAGTTTTTAAGTGGTTCGGTGGGTTAATGTCCCCAGATAATCAGAAAGAGCAAAAGCAAATAATCTGTGAAGTAACTTACACCAAATAAGGGTCAAAAAATTGCCAGCAATAAAGTTCCAAGGAATATGAGCTACAATAGAAACAAAAATTTCTAAATACATTTTAAAACAAAGAGCAAGAATTATCAGAAACAATGAACTACATAATTATATCCCAAAACTTCAGATACAGAAATAGCAGATGTGCAGATATATTCATAGACTCTAAAATAAATGCATATGAAAAGAAGAAATAATTTAGAAGTGCGTAGAAGAAACATTTTCAAAAGAGTCTAGTCAAATTGCAAAAGCTATACAATTTCTAGAATTGGAATAGATATTAGAAATGAATTGAATTAGAAATGCAATGAAGAGAACAGCATATTAGATCCAGCTACCAAGTGTACTGGATAGATTTGAAGAAATTACCAGAAAGCAGCATAGAGAAAGTAAAGGGTGGAAAATTTTAAAAAAGAGAGAGAGTGAGAAATGTGGAAAATAGAGTGAGAAGATCTAAAATACATCTAATTAGAATTCCATAAAGAGAGAAGAGAGAAGATGGGGTAAAGACATGTTAGAAGAGGTAGTGACTGAGAATTTTCCACAATTTATGAAAGATATCAATCTTCAGATTCTGGACATCTAATAGATTCAAAGCAAGATAAATAAAAATAAATCCATACCTATATACAACATAGTTAAACTATACAATACCAAAGACAAAGAGAAATTCTAACAGCAATTAGAAAGGGCAGATTAAAAATAAGTGAAATGACAATTAGATTCACAGATAATATTTTAACAGCAGCAACAACAACAAAGATGTGGAAAAGCACATTAAAGGTGCAGGGGAAAATAATTAAACACCTTAAATACCATATCCACTAAAATATATTTCAAGAAAGAGGGAAAATAAAGATGTTTTCAGAATGGAAATCTCCTTTTCCATTCAATAGTAAGATAAGAGAATCCCAGGTGAGAGTTACCTAAGGGGACAAATGTGTTCATGAACTAATGCTCTTGTTCTTTTTGGCCTTTTACCTGGGTACTCTCTTCTGACATCAAACATTCCAGCAGCTTTTAAAATCCCTCTGTTTTTATGTAGCTTCATGAGAGATCCCATAGCTTTTTCAAACTTGGTTACATATCTTCCATTATGGGGCCATAAAATAGAGAACAGAGGGTTTCCCTGGTGGCGCAGGGGTTAAGAATCCACCTGTCAATGCAGGGGACATGGGTTCAAGCCCTGGTCTGGGAAGATCCCACATGCCGTAGAGCAGCTAAGCCCGTGTACCATGACTACTGAGCCTGTGTTATTTAAGTCTAAGTAAACCATAGCTGTGTAAAACAATAAAATAATATCTAAGCTGTGGAATTAGAAAAATCATAATAAAATAAAATAATGGATAGAAGTATATAATTTGGGAGGGAATGAATGTAACTAAAATGTTCTAAAATCTCTCTTTTATTTGGGAGTAGGACAAGTATATTAATATAAAATTTATTGAGTTTAATATGTTAAAGTTTCTAGGGTACCCACTAAGGAACAGAAAACCAGAGTGCCTATTCAAATAATCCAAAGAAAAACAGGAAAAGGACAGAGTGAGAAAAAAAAAAAAAAAACCAGAGAGAATAAAATAATATGGTAGCAATGAATTCAAATTATTTCAGCAATCACAATGAATGTAACAATCAACATGACAAAAGGTATAAGAACCTTGCAGAGAAGATTATAAAACCTAACTAAAAGATGTTAAAGAGGGTGTGGAGAAAAGGGAACACTCTTGCACTGCTGGTGGGAATGTAAATTGATACAGCCACTATGGAGAACAGTATGGAGGTTCCTTAAAAAACTACAAATAGAACTACCATATGACCCCACAATCCCACTACTAGGCATATACCCTGAGAAAACCATAATTCAAAAAGAGTCATGTACAAACAAAAAATGTTTATTGCAGCTCTATTTACAATAGCCAGGACATGGAAGCAACATAAATGTCCATCAACAGATGAATGGATAAAGAAGATGTGGCACATATATACAATGGAATATTACTCAGCCATAAAAAGAAATGAAACTGAGTTATTTGTAATGAGGTGGATAGACCTGGAGTCTGTCATACAGAGTGAAGTAAGTCAGAAGGAGAAAAACAAATACCGTATGCTAACACATATATATGGAATCTAAGAAAAAAAAAATGTCATGAAGAGATTAGTGGTAGGACGGGAATAAAACACAGACCTACTAGAGCATGGACTTGAGGATATGGGGAGGGGGAAGGGTAAGCTGTGACGATGTGAGAGAGTGGCAGGGACATATACACACTACCAAATGTAAATTAGATAGCTAGTGGGAAGCTGCCGCATAGCACAGGGAGTTCACCTCTGTGCTTTGTGACCACCTAGAGGGGTGGGATAGGGAGGGTGGGAGGGAGGGTGATGCAAGAGGGAAGAGACATGGGAACATATGTATATGTATAACTGATTCACTTTGTTGTAAAGGAGAAACTAACACACTATTGTAAAACAGTTATACTCAAATAAAGATGTTAAAAAAAAAAGATGTTAAACAACATCTAAATAAATACAAAAAGTACTATGTTCATGGCAAGGGAGACTCAATATCATAAAGATGTTATATCTTCCCATATTGATCTATAGGTTTAAAATACCTATAATAAAAATCTTATGTTTTTGTGAAAAATGCAAGCTGATTATAAAATTTATATGGAAGAGAAAAAGTCAAGAATAATCAATATTAGTCAAGATGGGATGTGCCCTATCAGAAATCAAGAGTTTAATAATGCTATTGTAATTAAAATCATATACAACTGACACAGGGATAAACAAATGTCCCAATGGAACAGAATAGAAAAACTGAAAACAGACCTATCTAAATGTAGATCCTTGATTGAAAGAACTACTTTTATAGATAACTGGGAAAGAGTTGACTATTCTTTTTAAAAAGGAGGAAAAGAAAGTTCATGGTCGTTATTTCATGTTTGTTCATCCTGTTCTCTTTATACCTGAACTATATTTCCGTCATCTCTCTCTTCAGGGAAACCTTTCTCAACTACCTCAACTCAAAGCAAACTCCCCTTTTAAAACACACTGGGAATGAATGTGTCAGTGCCTTCTTTCGTCACACGTTTCCAGCACCCAAATTCTATTCGTTTGTTTATTACAAAGAAATAAGCAGACATTTAATGCCCTAATAGTGAGGGGGTGGGATGGAAAGAAGTTTGAATTAACTGGTCATTGATTATTTTTTGACAAAAAAAAATTTGAACTTGACCAGAAGGTAAGGGTCAAAATTCTGAGCGCCACAGTTTTACTCAAATTTCAGAAATACCAAGCATGGTATTCATAGCCCAACTAATGATTCCTCTAATTTATTATAGATAAAAATATTTAATATTCACCACTTACAGTTCAGTTATAAATGAGATATTGTAGGTACCAGAAAAAAAACACAAAAGAAAATTTCTTCCCTTAAAATATTTATGAGCTAATGGGGAATTAAAAATAAATGATTATAATACAAGACAAAATAACACAAATGTATAAAGTGGCACAAACTACAGTGGCCTTTGGTAAGGCATAACTGAGGAGGAGTTAGTCCCAGAAAAGGCTCTTTCACGACATAGTGATCAAGCTGACTAGATATTACTGAAGGCTGATTAATATTTTGATAAGATTGGGCGGGACTGTTGAGGTTAAAAAATAGGATATAGGAATAGGTTGACAGTAAATTAAACATGGGGTGTGTATGGGAAATAGTAGAACTTCTAGTTTGTCTATAGTGTGTGTCACCAGGGATGCTATTGCTATTCTGTGCAGGATAATTCTTTATTTTGTGGGATTGTCCAAAACATTAGGAAATTCAACACTCTGCCCCCCCCCCACTAAATATCAGTGGCACCTCCCTTGTCATTGGGAAATACCAAAAATACCAAAATACCAAAAAATACCTCCTACTGTTCCCAAAACCCTAGAACATTTTTTGAGAAGAGAAGTGACGTGATCAATGTCTAGAACCACTGGAACATCTGATGTTCACTGGGAGGTAAAACTGGAAATGTGTTTCTCTGGTCATTTTGGATTCTGGATGACATAACGTCACTTAATTTTAGAGGCAATGTGGAATTATTGGTCATTTTAAAGTAGGGTAGTGATATAAGTAGAGGTCTACAGCAGGAAGATTACGCTCGCAGTAGAGGGTTAAGTGGATTATGGCATGGGGAAGCTGGGACTCGAGGGAGAGAAGTTAAAGACATGACAAAGAAAGCAGAGCAGCCAAGTTTGGACATATGGACTGGGGGCTAACTTTGTGTGTGTGTGTGTGTGTGTGTGTGTGTGTGTGTGTGTGTGTGTGTGTGAGAGAGAGAGAGAGAGAGAGAGAGAGAGAGACACACACACACACACACACACACACACACACACAGAGCGAGAGAGAGACAGAGAGTTGGAGCCATGGGTTGAAACTGCTGATTGTGGTGAGCTGGCAAGAGAAATAAATTGGGGATGAAGAAGGGATTGGAAGAAAAGTGAACATTTAAGGGGCCTGAGGGAAGTTTTAGTACAAAGAAGCATGGAGGAGAGGTAGTAGACTAAAAAGGGGAGTATTTGCCCTTCGGTGGCGAGGAGACACCACACTACGGCTGATACTGGATAAACCGTCCTGCTCCACAGGAGCAAGTGGACACAAGCCCCTCACCGCTCCTTTTTTCATTCCTCCTAGGAACATTGGTTTCATGGTGTTATCATCTTACACAGTTGCTGCATTCTGGAAAAAGTTATGTGTAACTTAAAATTTGATAACATATTCAACTTTTATAAGTTGAATTGCATTCTAAGTGCACTAGGCAAGCTTTCTATTTAAAGGAACCCTTTCATGGACCCTTTTGTAATGTGAAAAATTAATTCCAAATCAATCTGTTTCACAGTTCCAATCTCTGGATCTCTGCTTTCTTCTCCTGGACAGCTAACTAGGTCATAGCGTTCTATTCTCAGAGCCCAGCCCCACATAAACACTAATTGGTTTTCACATCTGAAAGGTTGTGTATCACTTTGTCATTTCTAAATTTACATGATGTAATCCATGTACAAGATGGGAGATTTCATACCCTGTGGGAGGAGCAAGTGCCACATGCTTAGTTTTCCAAATATATCTAAAGACACAAAATATTTTAAAAGAGGCAGAACTTCAGGAGTGCCTTCCCCAAACTCAGATTTCATCAGTTTGGGGTTTCAGCAGGAATTAACAAATGTCTATTACCTTTGGAGAAGATATCTGACACAGTTTCCCACCTTGATATTTATTTTATAAAGGAAAATAATAATTAAAAACAAATGTGGAAATAGAAACCAAAACCCCAGCCAAATCAAGAATTACAAAACTACAGGCTGTAACTTTCATAACCCCAAAACTGAAAAAATAAATGCACTATTTTTAAGACATTGTTGAGGGCTCTGAGACCCAAAATTGGGAACATTTTGGGTGAGGACTACAGGTCATATCTTGTTGCTATTTAAGAAAAAGTAATGCTGGGCTAAAAATTACACCTTGTGTGATTGTAATGAGTTAGTTAGAAAGCCTCTTAGAGGCTGCTAGCACCTTGCAAGGACTTTTGGGAGAGACCACACAGGTAATCAGCCTTCAGAATGGTCGCCTTTGGTCACAGCTGCTGTTTCACCTTGGTGCTCACGTTCCTCTTTTGTTTATCCCATCAGTTGCATCAGATTGACTGGCAGGTTAGATTGTAGTATTCTCTTTCAGCATGCTTCTCATGCTTGGATGTATATTGGGCTCACCTGGAAAACTTTAAAAGCTTCTGAAGTCTGGGTGCCATCCCCATGGATTTTGATTTGGAAGAAGTCCAGCAAATACAAGTATTGGCAAAATATATCAAACTTCTGAAAAGTGACACCTCCTGTGCCAGAGAAATTCAGAAGGCATAGGAGAGTCCTGGGTGAGGACTCCAATTCTGCTTCAATAAACTTAGTAAAGTTACTTACTCTTTCTCAGCCTCAGTTTCCTTATCTATAAAAATTGGAATACCTAACTTATAAGGTTTACTTAAATGAGTATTCAGGGCTTCCCTGGTGGCGCAGTGGTTGAGAGTCCGCCTGCCGATGCAGGGGACACGGGTTCGTGCCCCAGTCCGGGAGGATCCCACGTGCCAAGGAGCGGCTGGGCCCGTGAGCCATGGCCGCTGAGCCTGCGCGTCTGGAGCCTGTGCTCCGCAACGGGAGAAGCCACAACAGTGAGAGGCCCGCGTACCGCAAAAAAAAAAAAAAGAGTATTCAAAGTGTCTAAAATAGTGCCTGGCATGGAGTAGAAGTGCAATAGTGATAGCTATTTAAATGGAAAGAATAGAGAAAATAATTAAAGCTTATTGGCTGATTATGCTCCAAAATAATAATAATTACAAATTACTGAGCCAATGTATCCAATTTTTTTATCCTCAGAACAAATATTTGTTACATATTGACTTCATTCCAATTACACTGCTAGCTACTAGGGTTACAGATATGAATAAAACAGACATGGTGCATCTTACAGCTTAGCTAAATGCTTTACTTATTTCTGGAGTTGATTTCAAGCAGTCCAAAGATTGACCTTACTAGAGGGGTGATACAACTACAAACTGACCTTCAATGCACCCTCACAACAAATACTCAGGGTGTGCTAGGCTGTTAAGAGAAATTTGTACCAAGTAGACAGACAAGTACTTATCAGGGTTCCATGACTGTCCTGAAGGGCCAGGGAGGTATAAAAAACCATGTGAGAATATCAAAGGGAGCATCTCAAAACACCTGATGATTTTTTCCCACCCTGTTTAGGCAGTTTTAGGAGTAGTGGTGTACCTTCCGGGTTCTTGAAGGCCAGAGCAGCTGTGTTCCCTCCACCCGCAACTCACCCAGTTGGGTGTGCTGCTGTGCCTCCCATCTGGGTAGCTGTCTATGTATTATACGTTGTGTGACTTACGTACATTATGGGAACTTGCATCCTTTGTTTGGGTCTGTTGGCATTTTTCACTCAGTCACTCTTGTGACAATACTGCCTCTCCCAGTAACAATCCTAAGAGCTAGTATTACTATCTGTATGTTACATACAAGACGTAGGTAACTTGCCCAAGCTCACTGAGTTCTTAAGTGGCAAACAAGACTGAACCTCAGATCTGACTCCACAGCTCATCCTCTTAACCTCTGCCTCAAGTGGACAAAGCTTGGGTGACTATGCTTTGGAAATACCAAAATCTGTCTCTTCAGATAATTAATTTTAAAACCACAAGTGAAGAAGAAGAGCAGATGGAATTAGAAGATGATGTTGTGACTGAACCTAATCTAATCTTGGCCTGTAAGCCCCTTATGAAATTATGTGAGAGACTGGAATCCAACAAAGAATTGTGTCCAGTTTGCCTTGTTATCAATCAAGCCTGCTGATACTTAACTTCATGACATTCCATAGATTAAAGTTCATGATTCAGGTTCTCATCTCTTCATAGCTGCAGCTGCAATTCTTTTGTCAGACCAGGAATATAATAACTATGGCTAAAAAGGCAAGAGTAGCAATTTGTAGATGGTATAGGATCCTTGCTAAATCCAGATAATCTTTCCTCACCTTCGGGATAAAAATGTTGACTCTGATGACAGAATGTGTGAATGTGTATACGTGCATGTGTGTGTATAAGTGTGCATGTGTAATGGCTCATGTATAAATGCTCTGGAGCACATGTGGAAGGACGGAGATTTTAAACCAGTCTTTTCTGATTTTTCGGGAGTTGCAATATGCACTTTGTAGGGTATCCATGGAGCTCACAGTGCCTGCCTTTATTGTTCTCCATCCAGATCAGGCCATTGGCGACCAGGTTTACATACATGAAATATGACCCCACCTTCACTCCAACCACATTTGTTTAGACCAGAGGTGGCCATATAATCCAAAGGGACCAATTATATTTTCTCGCATGGCAGCCTGTACTTATTCCTACTTCATTATGCTTTTTGTATTTATGCCCTTTGCCATATGACTCTGTAAGACCTCCCACTAGAGGCTGAGTATATTTTCTCTCCCTATCGATGTTGGACTCAGCTATGTGACTAGCTCAAGGAATGTCATAGGATGCAGGAGAATGTGTATTGGGGATTGGGGCATGTAAATGGCACAGTTTGCTATGGAAGAAAGCTGAACTCTTTTTTCCTCTCTTTCTGACTTGCCCCTTTGCTTAAACTTATTTTTGTGCCTTTTGTTTTTCCTTGAAGTACAGTTCACATAATATAAAATTAATCATTTTAAAGTGAAAAATTCAGTGGCACTTAGTATACTCATAATGTTTTGTAACCACCACCTCTATCTAATTCCAAAATATTTTCATCCCCCCAAAATAAAATCCTGTATCCATTAAGCAGTTACTCCAAATTTCCTACCCCCGCCCCAGACCCTGGGAGCACCGATCTACTTTTTGTTTTTATGAATTTACCTATTGCTACTGACAGAATTGTGTCTCCCCTCCCTCCAATTTCATATGTCTGGGCCCTAACCCCTTATGTGACTGTATTGGAAATAGGGCCTTTAAGGAGGTGATTAAGGTTAAATGAGGTCAGAAGAATGAAGCCCCTCATCTGACAGAATTCGTGCCCTTATCTAAAGATAAAAAGACTCCAGAGCTCTCTCTGCCATGTGAGGCTACAGTGAGAAGGTGGTCATCTGTAAACCAGGAAAATGGCCATTTGAAAGTCCCACTAGAACCCAACCATGCTGGCACCCTGATCTCAGATTCCAGCCTCCATGGTGAGAAATTTCTGTTATTTAAACCATCCAATCTATGGTATTTTGTTATAGCTACCAAAACTGACTAGTACACCTATTCTGGATATTCATATAAATAGGATCATACAATATGTGATCTTTGTCCCTGGCTTCCTTCATTTAGCATGTTTTCAGGGTTCATCCATGCCGTAGCATGCATCAGTACGTCGTTCCTGTTATGGCTGAATAATATTCTATTGTATGGATACCGCATTTTTTATCTATTCATCTGTTGATGGATTTTTTTTTCCCACCGTTTGGCTATTGCGAATAGTGCTGCTATAAACATTTGAGTACAGGTATTTGTTTGAGTATGTATTTTCAATTCTTTTGGAAATATACCGAGGGGTGGAATTGCTGGATCATAAGGTAATTCTCAGAATACTGAACTTTTGGTGCTCAGACCTTCAGAGTTGCTTCTTGATTCCCACACAAGAAATTCTTCCTTGAATTCCATAAGAAAATCCCAGAATACTTTCATTAAATTCCTTTTGTTGCTTTAGCTAGACAGTTCTTGCTGTAGTTAGACAATTCTTGCTTAAGCAAGAGTTAACCCGAAGCTTAGAGAACCTAGACTAACAGACAACAAAATTTCTAATTTTTGGTCAAAATATTAGAAGAAAAACAGGTTCAAAACTCCCCTTTCAAAGTTTGCCACAGGGGTGGTAAGTTCCCTGTTGATACTAAGCAAATCAGGCGATTATCTTGATGAAATTCTGGAATCTGACTTGACCGTGTAACTGTTGCTTATACTAACACTTACCTCTGGGACCAGGCAGCATAGGACCTTGCATTTAGAGCATATTCCAATTCAAAACGACTCCGTAAAGCTGCCACGTGGCTCCGGCCAGGCCCTCCGCGGCTCAGCAGACAATCAGAAGAAGAGGAAGGTGAGAGAGACCCACTGCTGTTACTTGATGCAGGAGACATCAGCTGAGTGAAGGAGGGGCAATTTCAATCAATTAATAAATCCAACAGGCTTAACAGCATAGTATACAATGTAGATTTATTTTAACTTTCCATTCTAGGATTTCTCATATTTTAATTTCTATTCATCTCAGCTTGCTTTTCCTTTCAGCCTCTGATGGCAACACCTGGCTAGCTTTTTTTGACCCAGTTCTGTGATGAGAGCTGGCCCATAAAACTTACGCTTGTCTTTAACAAAACACAGTAGGCTCAAATCAGATTCATAAAATAGAACATTATTATTTAATGGTTAAAAGATTCTCTACATTTTTCACTATGGTGATGAGATTCATGGCAGAGTTCCTTAAAACTGGAGCTTACAATTATTCCCTTTACATAAAATTATTCCCTTTACATAAAATGGATTTATACACTTTCCCAAAAATACATCCATTGTATAAAATGAAGGCTGCTTTAATGTCCAGCAAGCATGAGGACTAAATAGAGTTGTTGTAAGAGAATTTTTTAAAATATTTACAAATAGTTAAGTATAGTTAGAAAATAGAAGAGTGTGAGGGAAGAAAATGAGAAAGAGAAGGGGAAAAATAAGAAAGTCGTTTTCTTGAACTTTTGACACCCTTGTTACTTATGCGCTCTACCTAACACAACTGAGAATATTAGTGCTTTGACATTATAATTTCATAAGACATGTAGAGAGCAGACTTTGGTTTTTTAAAAAAATAATATATATAAATTCTAAACTCTTCACAGTAGCCAAGACATTTCTGAGTAAAGCTCCAAGAATCATGTGATGTCAGCATTGAAATGAACCTTCGAACTCTTCAATGATTTAATCTCTTCTGTGCATCCTTTTCAAGTCAGCTATGCAATCTGATGGGGAACCTCCAGTGATGGGGAACTCACTGTCTCCAGATCCATTCATTTATGTTAAGACAGCTCTGACCATTGGAAAGTTCTTCCTCACAATTAACCAGTTCTATTACTGTACTTCATTTCCATCTGTTGGCCCACAGAGAACTAGGCCTTCCCTTTCCTATATGACACTTCTTCAGATGTTTAAAAACAGCTGTTGACTCATCCTAGATTTGTCTTCTCTGGGGTAAGCATCCCTGGTTCCTCTAATTGGCTCTCACATACAGGATTTTCAATCCATTCACCACTCTGATCTTTATTCACTAAAATTTGTATTCCAGTTTTAATTATCCCTTTAAAAGGACATAACTGGGAACTATTTTGTTTGGCCATCTCAGGAGAGAGAGGAGTGATCTCATTCTTTATTCAGATGCAAGACAGATACTTCATATTCTAACTCTCCCAAAGCTTATTATCCACTAACCTTCATGATGCTCCTAAACCGTATCTCCAACATTTGATACTTTTACTATTGTTTCTTTGCCTCTGGTGTATGATGATATATTTATTCCTATTAAATTATTTCTTAGACATGTCCTACTACTTTTCCTGCTTTCAAATATTTGTTGTTTCTCTCAACTTTACTATATCTACAAATGTGATGAGCAGAGCCTTCCTGACCTTGATCTAAACCACTGACTAAAAAGTTGAAGAGTAGAGAGGATAGAGCCTTATGGAACTACACAAGTTAAGACCCTTAAAGATGATTCTAGTCCATTACTTAGTGCAATCCAGTTCAGCAAATTCTCTTTGCATATCGCCCATAGTTATTTGTCTTTTCCACTAGGGGAGATTGTGCTAAGAGGCTTGGTCAATATAACAAGACTAGCTAGCTTAGCAGATCCTACCATTGTCCCTGTTTCTGGGATTCACTCTCTGATATAACTGGATATATCCCAGGCTTGGCACAGCCTTGCTCTGTCAAACACAAAGGTTCAGAGTGAGAGGATACTTGGAACTCAAGCCTGAAAAGCATCTCTCAACATCCCAAGCCTCTGGCAGATGCTCTTGTTAGTAGGGGCTGCTGCAGTCCCACCAGATATACTTCTACTTCTCTCCACCTCATTTGTTTCAGGACTGAAGAGAAGGGAAAGGAAGTTTTATGTTTAAAGAGTAAAGCTTCCTCTCTGTAAGTTCCAGTAATGAGTCATGAGACAGAGCCACTCACTTCAGGCAGTAATTGCAGACCTGGGACACTCTTCCAAAAGATTAGGTTGCAGGGAATTCCCTGCTGGCACAGTGTTTAAGGCTCTGTGCTCCCAGTGCAGGGGGCCCAGGTTCGATCCCTGGCCAGGGAACTAGATCCCACATACATGCCTCAACTAAGAGTTCGCATGCCACAACTAAAGAGCCCACGAGCCGCAACTAAGGATCCCGCCTGCCAGAAATAAGACCCAGCACAACCAAATAAATAAATATTAAAAAAAAAAAAAGATTAGGTTCCAGTCACTCTTTAAGATTTTAAGGAAAGAAAACTTTCCTTGGATGGTTCCACTTTGGGATTTAGTTGTTCAATCTCAGGTTGATGCTGTTTTCCCCCATTTTTGCCCCTCCATACACTCGTTTATACATGAGCCTGTATGTGTGATGTTCATCCATCTCTCCTGTAGCACTCACTTGCGTTTGGGAATATATTACTATTTTTGAATTAGTGCTCATGTTTCAGTTCCCTTGCCTATTTTCAAATGCTATCTCCTGAACAGGTGTATAGAAAATTAAGGCAATTATAGAGAAAATTAAAGCAAACAGCTCCTTGATATTAAGGGAAAAAAATTCCATTAGTCTCATTACCAACACATATCACTTTATGTAACATATGTGTGGTATAAAAGCAATGCCTCCCAATTAATTTATGTGCTAATTTTAGTAATAATTTTTCCTGTTCTTATTGAACATAAATGGACAATGGCTTAATGTTTTAGCTTACATTTCATTGTTTGTAAGAAATTTTGTATAGAAAGTAATGATTTACATAATTACCTTCTAACACATTTGTTATTTTTAAATTTTTACATATCAATTTTTTAAGCTATGCATACCCATGTCCATTTGCTTGCCTGATTATTTGTTGGAAGGCCCCCAATTCACTCTGAATTTGCCTTTGCCCTACAGATGCAGTCAATTCTTCTCCACCCTAAGAACTTAACTGACAGGGTGAAAATATGAATGGAGTTATGGACACTCACACTTTCTTTCCACAAGCACCACCTTAACTACATTCCCCAACATCGTTGGATATTCAAGCCTTTGTAATGGACATATTTCAGAAGCCAAAGTTCTTACCTCAGTGTTGCAGAGACACTCTTCTAACTTGGTAACAACTTCAGAAAATTCGGGTCTTCCCTGTAAATAAAGAAAAGACTTATTTTCCCCAAAGAATAAAAGGGATGCAGCTGTCTTTGGATTTTAAAATTGGATATTTGCATGTGCAAAGAATGAGATTAACAATAAAGTATACTTTTATTTAAAATACACTTGTATTGAAGTGTTAATTGAATGTTCATTTGCTGTTCATGGAGGGATGTTGAGTCTTCCTCTGATAAGAGTTTTAAGTCAGAATTTGCAACTACATTCAGATAATGAAATAGTGGAAAAGCTTTAATTAGCTTTGCGCACTTTTACACGGCAGGTTTGCCTCTTCAAAATCAAAGAATAAAAGTGAATACTAAAAACTATTAACTATCTCAGTGCCCTATAATACACTGCTCAATGTGTCTGTAGGGAAAGAACTGCTACAACTAATTTTATAATTAGCTTCATTTTTGAAAATACCATCTCAGATTCAAAACTAAGATCAATAGCAACCTCATGACTATGCCCTACTTTAGGGGTTAAGATAAGCTTTTAATCTTCAAAAACTGTCATTAAAGATATTGTCCACTATGAACCTTTGTGTCAGATGAGTTTGGTCAAATAAACATTTCTTGTATTCTGATTATATTCCAAGCTTTTTTCTAGTTGCTAGAGATATATAAATGACTATGGATCTATGGAAAAAATTCTCGGGATTTTAGAAAAAGTTGGTTTCTTTTGAAGAAATTATATGCCTTCTTTTTTCAGGTCCTAAGGACATGTTACATAAACTATCATTTCTCCCTTTATGAAACTTTCACTGCCAGGAGGAGGATAGTCCAATTTAACATTCAGGTGCAGTAACCAACTAATTTAGATTCTTAGTAGAACAATTTCTCCCTTAATATCTAGCCCTCCCCTGAGGACACTGCTTCCCCCAGAGCTCTCTCAAGAGGAAGTTGTTTTCTCTCACATATTACTGTACTTCTAGGTGGGTGGGGTTGGTACTCGGGGTAAGCGGGGTTGTGGGGGGGGGGAGTCTGTGTCTTTCTCACTGACATTGTGACTTCCAAATGGTTTCTCCTGGAAAAGCCACCAGTTTGTCAAGCTTTTCCCCAGAGTCCCTCTCCTTTCTCTGAAGGTTTTGCATCTGGCTCACTGCCATGTTCTCTAGCACTACTCTCAGTGTTTTTATTATCCATGCAGATAATCATTAAGGTGGCCTGACATCTGGGTCCCTTTGTCTCCTCTTCTGCAATGCTCTCCTCCTCCACCTTCCCTTGGTCACTTAGCTCCCCGGTCATTCATACCCTAGGCCCTGTTACCAGCGATGCCTGCAACTCCTCCATGCTCTCCATCCTCACAGTTTCTGTCAGATGGCCCTGGGGCTCTACCTCCTCTCTACCCAGCTCACTTCATCCGGAGCTCCAACTCCAAAAACTTCGACTGCATAAACCATCTTACCACTTAAGAAGATCCTGCTTTGCATTGTGAAGATTTTCAAATGTACCCTGAAGTAGAGGAAAATAGTACAATAAACCCCCATGTATATATATATCACTCAGCCTTAAAAACCATGTTTTTGCTACTATTGTTCTATCTATCTTTTTGTCTATCTATCATCCGATGTCTCCCCTATTTTTTGTTCCTGTTACCATCTTTTCACCATCATCCAGTCACCTTATTTCCTCCCTGATTTAGCCTAGATTACACTGGCAATCATATTCACTCTGTTCCACATAGCCTCAACTCCCTTGCTCTATCATGAATTTTGTACACAGTTGGAAAAATCCTAGTCTTGATTAAATCCATCCCGACGGGTCTTATTTCAAAATTATGATCCTCTAACATGAAGTGGACCCTCAGTACTGTTTAGAGAGACTATTTTATATTCCTAGCTCACTCTCTCTCACTCTCCAAATGGCTATTTTGCACCTTCTCCTCTTTCCTCAAACCTCTAACCGCTAACACTTCAACCACCCACCTATATCTAAACCCACATCATCTGCCTTCACTCCCTTTTCTACCTCTTGTTTATTTTTTTTTTTCGTGGTACGCGGGCCTCTCTCTGTTGTGGCCTCTCCCATTGCGGAGCACAGGCTCAGCGGCCATGGCTTACGGGCCCAGCCGCTCTGCGGCATGTGGGATCTTCCCGGACCAGGGCACGAACCCGTGTCTCCTGCATCGGCAGGCGGATTCTCAACCACTGCGCCACCAGGGAAGCCCCTCACTCCCTTTTCTACAGATGAACTTTCCCTGATTCTATCCGAGGGCAGTTCCTTCACTGTGTACTAGATCTTATCCTTGCTAATCTACTCAAGGACATTGCTCTAACAATAATTCTCCCTTCTATTTTTTGCATCATCAGCATTCCCTTTCTATTGTTTTATCCCATCAACATACAGACATATAAATTCTCTCATCTTAAAAACAAATAAACAAAAGCAAAATAAAACTCTTGACTCTACTTGTTCCTCAAGCTACTACTCCATTTCTCTGTTCACCACAATTGCTCTAAAGAGTTGACTAAATTTGCGGACTCTTATTCTCCTTCCATCTGTCCTCCATCCCAGTCAGGTTTTCTCCTATAACACTCTGCTGAAACTGTTCTTGTCAAGGATACAGATTTACCTCCTCATTGCTAAATCCACCTTACTTGGCACAGCATTAAATGCAAATAATCATTCTTTTGTCCCTGAAACATTCTTCAACTGGACTTGAGGCCACTATTTTCTCATTTTTCTTCACTATTACTTGTTATTTCTCAGTCTTCTCTTTAGATTTCACTTCTCCTCTTTATCTTTAAATTTTAAATTGCACCAGGCCTCAGTCTTTGGGTCTCTTCTCTATTTAATTTGTTGAGGATTTAATTCAGTCTCATGGCTTTAAAAAACAACTTCCAAATATCTCCATCTAGCTTAGTACTCTTTCTTGGACTCAACTCACATATGCAACTTCTTGCATTTATAGTCTTCTCTGCTTCAGTAAATGGCAACTCTATCCTTTCCACTTCCAAAAACCACAAGATAATCTCTGAATTCCCTCTTTGTCATACTCTTGCTTCTAATCCACCAGCAAATCATAATCATTCTGCCTTCAAAATGTATCTAGAATCTGAGTGAACAAACTGCATTTATATTGGATCAACTCTCCCCCAGATAACAACTGTAAACTCTGGATAAAATGTAAAAGACGGGATCCTGAAAGCAACAGAGACTGAACAGGAGCAGGTAGATTTTGGAGGGGAGTCACAGAAGAAAGGAAGGGCATAGGATAAGTTTCTTATCTTTTTTTTTTACAACATTTACCCTAAGGGTAGGCCCCATCTGCATCTTAGGGAGCAATTAAAATTCTGATGGTGGCAAGCCTGCAGTTTTGCCTGCTTGAAGAACCTGAGGATAGAATTCAGGGCATCTAGGGTAGAGTGAATTAGCTATGGCTTTGTAACAAATTATCACAAGTGGTTTAAAACAATACCCATTTATTATCTCACAGTTTCCATGGGTCAGAGTCTAGTACAGGTTAATGGGTCCCTTGCTCAGGGCATCACCAGATTATAATCATTGTGTTAGTTCACTCTGTGATTCTCATCTGAGGCTCAGGGGCCTCTTCCAAGCTCACTGGTACTAGAAGTATTCATTTCCTTCAGGTCCCTGTTTTCTTGCCAACTGTTGTTCAGGGATGATCTCAGCTTCTAGAGGATGCCCACAGTTCCTTGCCACATGGCTCCTATAAGCAGTTCACAACATAGCCATTTGCTTTCTTTCTGGCCAGCAAGGGCATGTTTGTCTAAACTTTTTTCCCCTGTGACCAACTGGAGAAATATTCTTTGCTTTTAAAGGGCTCATCTGATTAGGTCATACCTACACAGAATAATCTTTGTCTTACCATATGAGGAAACATAATTATGGGAGTAATATCTCATCATATTCATAGGTTTTATCCAAACTCAAACGTAGGGGGTATTCCTGGAAAAAAGTGGAAGGAATCTTGGGAGCCATCCTAGAATCCTGCTTATCACACGTAAGCACTAGAAAATGAGGGGAAATCCTAGAAGAAAGGGGTCTGGGAGAGGGAGCCCCAGAATATGCATATAAACTCTGCCTAATTCTCTGGCTGACCTCTGAACCACATATGCATAGGGCAGACTCTAAGCAGCCCGGGTAGGCTAAAAGAAGTGAACTGAGATTAGATCTTTTGCTCAATGCAGGACATTTTTCTTACTATTTTTTCAGTCTGAATTATCTAACTCTTATTCCTGACTGTGGAAACCCTCTGCCCTCTTCAAGCCCAACTCACAAGACACATCCTTTTTAAAGTGTCCAAGGATTTCGCAAAATAATTTTTCACTATTATTTAGATTTATTTCATTCTTTCTTGTGTTACAACCAGTTATTTACATGTCTATATCACTAGCTGGAACATGATTTGAGGGTAAGCAAAGGTCTGTTTACTCCTGTATACCTAGCATGTTGCACTGCACAGGATAGCTTAGTTGAGCTCAAATTTTTTACATTAAATTGCATCATGATAATACAAAATTATACAGAATCTGACTACCTCTCATCCTGTCTAAACCACCATTATCTTTTGCTTGTATTATTATAGTTTCCTTCTAGCTGCTTTTGCTGTTACTATTCTTTGCCTATTAAAAGTATGTTCCCAACACGGTAGCCAATCCACAGCTACCATCATACTCAATAGTGAAATACTGAAAGATTTTTCTTTAAGATTAGGAATAAGACAAGGATGCCCACTCTAATTCAATATAGTATTAGGAGTACTAGTCATAGCAATTAGGCAAGAAAAAAGAAATAAAAGGCATCCAACTTAGAAAGGAAGAAATAAAACTCACTGGATGTGGATGAGTTGATATAGAAAACCCTAAAGACCACCAAAAAACTGTTAGAACTAATAAACAAATTCAGTAAATTTGCAGGGATACAGAATCAATATACAAAGATCTTGTTGTATTTCTGTACACTATTAACAAGTTATCGGAAAGAGAAATGAAGAAAACAATCCCATTTACAATTGCATCAAAAAGAATGAAATGCCTAGGAGTAAATTTAACCAAGGAGGTGAAAGACCTGTACACGAAAACTAAAAGATATTGAGGAAAGAAATGGAAGAAGATACAAATAAATGGAAAGATGTCCCATGCTCATGGATTGGAAGAATTAATAATGTTGAAACTACCCAAGGCAATCTACAGATTCAATGTAATCTCCATCAAAATTCCAATGGCATTTTTCACAGAAATAGAACAAACAAGCCTAAAAATGTTATGGAACCACAAAAGACTCCAAAAGCTGAAGCAATATTGAGAAATAACACGGCTGAAGGCATCATGCTCCCTGATTTCAAACTGTATTACAAAGCTATAGTAATGAACACAGTAGCCAAAATAATTATTTTAAAATGTGCTACAGATGAAGTAATGCCACTCACAAAAGCCTCCAATTACTCTCATCTTATATGGATAAAAAACCAAAGCTCTTGCATTCATCTCCAAGGCACATACAGCCTGCCCTGCTATTTCCTGGCTTCCTCTTCCTCTTGTGTAGCAGGCCACGCTGACTTCCTCAGGCTGAGAGCACATATGCCTTCAGGGACTTTGCATTTACCATTCTTCCCACCTGGACTGACCAGCACCTTCACCTTTCCCAGGTCTTTGTTCAAATGTTACTTTATCAGTTTTTTCTTGTCACCATATTTGCCCTATTTATTCCATAGAACTTATCACCAGATGACTTAATACATATTTTCATATTTTTTGTTTATTCTTTACATCCCTTCGTAGCATGTCCATCCAATGAGGGCAGGAATTTATCACTCGCTATTCTATCTCCAGTGCCTTCAGCAATGCCTGGCACACAGAAGGTATTTAATAAATACTTGTTGAGAGAATGATAAAATTAATAGTTTTATGTTTTTTTACATTTTATTTTATTTTCAAATTATTTTTGTATGGGTAGAAGGTTTTTATTATAATTTGCTTTAAGTTGTTTTTTTTTTTAAACCAATCAGGGAATACATTATAAATGAATGGCCTTTTTTTGAACATTAAATCCAAAACGGTGTTAATATTTCATTGGAGGGCTGAAATAATGGTAAAAATATGATACTCACTAAACACTTAGAATATTTTATCTAACTCATAATGCTCTGTAATGTAGGCATTTATTTTTTCTATTTTAAACATGAAAAGGAAAAAATAAGAAAAATTAAATAATTTATCTAAGATAGTATAGTCATTAAATAGAAGAGCTGAATTTAAAGCTAGGTAGAGCTTGTGATCTTAATGCTCCTTCATTCTCCCTCTCTTTCTGTGGCATCTATATCTGTGAAGAATAATTTAATTGTAAATATATGTTTCAGTGCCTGAGATTAGGTTCTGCATACTAGAAAGAACACTGGATTTGGAGTAAAAAGACTTGGTGTTAAATACCTAATAGCTATGTGACTTTGGATGGTTTATTAACCATTCTGAACTTCAGCTTTCTCAGCCTCAAACTGAGTTGCCAAATTAAAAGAATTAAATAAGGTAATGTATTTGCAAAAGCTCAGCAAACTATCAAGTGTTTTACAAAGTAACTTAATTTTTTAATAATCTATATTAATGGCTGTGCCTTGGATGTGAGTTCTCTGAATTTATGGTCAAATGCTTTAACAGTTCAGTTTGTTTTTTTTTTTGTTTATCGTGGGTATACATATATATTTGTTGAAGAATAGTTGATTTAAAATATTCTATTAGTTTTAGGTGTACAACATAGTGATTCAATATTTTTATAGATTTTACTCCATTTAAAGTTATTACAAATCATGGCCATATTTCTCTGTGCTGCACACTATATCCTTGTTCCTTATAATGGCTCAGTTTTAATTTTATTCAAAGTAAGGATTTCAGACATTTATCTAGCATCATGTGAGAGCCCAAAGTGCCCATTACAAACCAGAAATCACCAAAATGCCTCATGAGCTGAGTATACTGAAATCCCTGGATAATAAATGCCAACATTATGATGTGCATTGCTCTCTACTTTCCTTTCAGGTGGATGGATCATCTCTTTGCCATTATGCTGCGGTTGGTGGCAGCCTGCCCTGCCTCATGTATGGTGTGCACCAAAGATGTAACCCTCTGTCACCAGATAACCTATATAGTAGGTAATAAAACCAGTAACTCTGAAAAGCAGTGTTCAGTGTACCTGACAAATTCATTGCTATGCCTTTCTTTGTACTGACTGATCTCTCAGCTCAGCCTGAAAGAGGTAAACTTTTAAAGAGCAAGCTTTCTTTAGTGACTAAAGATTGATAATATTATTTTATTTTCCTGTTTGTCCCTGGTGGTCTCAACCAAAACTATTTTAAGACCTTCAGAAGTAACTGAGATATTTTGCTCTTATAAAAGAATACCACCATTTTATTGTTACACACTTTTTTTAATAAAAGAAAAAAAATAGATCACTTTAATTATATTTTGTCCACACTTTGTGCAGATTTGAAACCTACCACAGGCTGGAAGAAATATCAATGAATCAGGAACCTGAACTGCAATTGTTCAGCATTAGTAAGATTAAGTGATGTACCAGCAAAACAGATTATTATCAAAGTGCATCTAATTTTGAAAGTGTAGTCTTTCTTTATTGGTAGTAAATGAGCTGTAGAAATGCTAACAAGATACACTGCCTGTATTCATTACATATTGCTTGCTTAAGTCAACAATTTAATAAGACACCTTATTAACAAATTTGAGGAGAATGTGATTTACATCCTGATATCCAAGAAGAGATAAACAAGCTATAAACCGTGCCAATGGAAAAATCTCAGAAACAAATCTAAGATCGAGTGGAAGAAAATGAGTTCTTTCATTTCTAAAGTCCTATGACCCCATGAGAATTAAGAGGTAGATGGCATTGTCATTCCTGACAGGAGAGAGACAGTTTCAAGGCTAGTTGGTTGTATAATGTCTCCAATCTGTACAGAAAACACTTAACAAACACTAAACTCCTATCCTCTCAAAGAGATTTGACTTCACTACAATTTTTTTTTTTGATCAGAGATAGCTGATGTTTGTAAGAAACAAATATTGCTCATCTACATTGCTGCACCTCTATATATTCCTTCTCATTTACAAAGTGTCACATTTGTGAAGTTCGATTTCATAAACACAGAGACTTAAATGGATGAGTTGCAAGTGGAGTCTGTCTGGTCCTAGACAAGAAGTAATTGACAGAAACAATAGCCTGCTCCCTCAGAGTCAGAAATCTCTAGAGGACTGAGGATCCTTAAAAACAAAACTCCCTCAGACCATATGAAAAACAATGATGAAATGAACAAAATGACAAACTGGTTAGAATTAATAGAATTCAAATAATCAGTAATAAATACTAAAAAAATAGCACCCCCTAAACAAAAACCCCATGACTTAAGCTTGCTCATGCTACGGAGATGGGAGCAATTCTTCCAAAAGAAGACACTGTGGAAATCCTTTGTCTTTTACATTTTTTTAATCTCTTTGTTTCAGTGATGTAGTCTGAATTTCATAAGGAAATTGTGATTTGCTTCCTCCATGGTTGATTGTTCTAATATCACCTGTAGACCTCCCAGGGACAATGGACTCTTCCATCCTTATGACACTGTCATTTGCAGTCAAAACAATTTTAGCATGATAAAGATGTGTTACAATAACTCCTGATTATAATACATCTTTATCGAGTTAAAACGCTTTGATTTCTAATGACAGAGCAGTGATAGCTCTGGGGTGATTATGGTGAAGGAATTTAACAGTTGGAAGCCCTGAGTACCACCTGTCATCACATGATGGACTTCATTGGAGGGAACAGATATTAGACAGGAGGCCAAGATGGCCCAGACTATAATGAGAACCCCACTGACAGATCCTCAGGTTGTCTGGAGAGAACATAGATCCTTACCAAGTTGCCAACTTTTAGCCTGCAGCTAAAAAGCAGAAACCAACGGTCCTTCTCACTTCTCCCACCCCAATCCACACCTTTATGTTTGAGAGAAAAGATGATTGGCTTCACAGCATAAATATACATTGCTTGTGGAAAACTGGTTAGGAAGCTCAGACACAGGCTCAGCTCTTGAGTGAATCTGTCTTGGCCCAGCAGGGCTGGAGCAGGTCAGTACACAGCCTCACAGAGAGAAAGCCTGAAAAGCCACTTTCAAAACAACATCAATGATGATCATCTAAAACAATGAATTAAATTTGACATCTAAAGGAACAGATGGGTTTGTGTTTCTCAAATAAACATGTCAAGGTAACAAAGAATATAAAAATCCATCATTCTGATAAAGAGCCACCTTTCCCTTAAACTGAGAAATCAGAGAATCATTTTCATTTCGTTTATTGTTCTTACCCAGGTGATAGGATTGTGCTCAGAGGGTATTGATTATCTCTGCTCTCCACTGTGCTCCCCTCCCACGTGTGTGTACTCGCTTCTAGTCTGTGCTTTTCTTCTCCACAGCAGCCCCCGTGACCACGAGGGTTTTAATCATCACTGATGGATCTCTCTCCTCTATAGAGAGCACAAATCTGTCCCTCTTGTTTAATCTTGCTCTGCTCTCCTTGAGCAGAAATGGCATCGAGGATGTTCGGGAAGACGCCCTGCACACCCTTTCAAAGTTGCGGACGTCGTTGCTGGAGCACAACCAAATATCCAGCTCTTCGCTTACTGATCACAGCTTCAGCAAGCTCCGCAGTCTGCAGGTGCTGGCGCTTAGCAATAACGCTCTCTGCGCCCTGCAAGGGTCTTGGTTCCGAAACACCAGGGGCCTGACCGGGCTACAGCTGAATGGGAATCAGGTCACTAAACTGACAGACAGTTCTTTCGGAGGCACAGATCTCCACAGTCTCAGGCATCTGGATTTATCTAACACTTGTACTTCCTACATTGTGAAAGATGCCTTCCGGCCCCTGCCTCGACTACAGGAAGTAGTCCTGCCGGATGTTTTTACACCACTGAAGCAGTTAATCCTTCTGAGCTTAGCTAAGAGCCAGTGGAGCTGCACTTGTGATCACTACCCCCTTGCCTGGTTCTTAAGAAACTACGTAAAGTGTTCTTGCTCGCACGCACAGGAATGCCAAGGACCTAAATTGTCAGCCATCCACCATGGCTGTGGCCACTGCAAAGAGTGTGCTAAGGCTGTCTGAGACCAACTGCGATTCCAAGGCTGCCAACCTCACTCTGGTTCTAAAGGACAGAAGTCCCCTCTTCCCAGGGCAGGATGTGGCCCTGCTGACTGTCCTTGGCTTTGCAGGTATGACAGGGAGAAGTGTGCCCAGCTTTTCTCCATATTCTTGAAGTACACTAAATGATGCTTTTCTCAGGCAACTGGGGAACCTTTCCAGGGTTTGTGGAAGGGAGAGGTTGTCAGTAGTGTGGGAGGATGTTAGTTGATTTGGCATAGGTTGAAAAAATTACCTGTTGCAAAGAAGCTGTCTAACATAGAGGAAAGGGCCTTGAACCAGAATTTAAGAGCTCTAATCCTGGTATAACTAGCACTGTGATCTTGAGTACATTAACCTGCTATTCAGACTTCAGTTTTCTTGTCTGTAATGAGGGAATAGTCTATATGGCAGTACTGGTACATTCATTAAGATGCTGGGAGATAGGGGTTAAAAAAGTGATGAGACATAGGCTATTTCCTCAAGGCACTCGCATCGGTGTGCTTTTCTGTGGTGGAGTGAGAATCAGTGGGTTTTACCAAGTGCAGGGGGAGATGCTATTATGACAACCAGGTGCATCCTGCTCTATAGTGCTTGTATAAGTACTACAGAGCTTATACAAGCTCTATAAGCGTATACAAGAGCATATATACAGCTTATACAAGCATGAGCTCCACAGTTAGATTATCCAGGTTTGAAACCTGGCTCTGCTCTTACTTGCTGTGTGACTTGGGCAAGTGATATAGCTGCTATGTGCCTTGGTTTCTTCTATTTGGGGGTTTTGAATTCTTTTAAGATTTCTGTTTGTCTAACTTGTTCATAAACTTGGGGGGTTTACCCCTTGGTGTATTACCCCACCCCCCAAAAGACTAAGGAGAGGATACTATCCAATCCTTTAAATTTTCTATGGTAGTTTAAAAATTTTTTAAACTATGCATCAGCTATCATTACATCTCACTGGATGAATGATCTAATGTGATGCTTTGTGGCATTAGCCAAAGACCAAATATGCATGAGATTTGTCAAGATATCTAGATGTTTGTATGCTTTCAGTGCATGGTGAAATCCTTTGCACCTGTGGGCAGCCATGGTGATGAGAAGTGTGTGTGTGGGAGATGTGTGTGTTTGTGGGGGGTTCCCCAACACTGGAGGACCAGAGGCTTGCAAATGACAGTCAAGACTGAACTGATGTACTTTGAATATGTGCCATAAATAACTATTCCATAGTAGGTTTCCAGTGAATCACTTGAACATCAGATTTTTAGCTCCTTTTAATCAGGATAGATGGAGACCAGTGTCAGATCTAGACAGTGAAACTACCACCATCAGTAATCAAATTCACTTGGAAGTGAATTCGAATTCTCTCAGGAAGATAAATTGTTTTAGAAAATGTGTAACCATGTCAGTAATTTTACGTACTAAGAAATAATTTACCACAAAAGACAAAAGCACTAGAGCAACAGAGAGTTTTTTCTTAAATGTGTTTCTTAGAATACTTAGTATCTTATAGGTATCTTTTATGTCTATTTTTAGAGAAGATTTTTGCCAAGCTAGCAAATCTGCATTAGTGTAGAGATAGATAAAAACTCTGGAAGCTTCCAAAGGCTTTGTCAAAATGATAGGAAGCATAACATGCTGATAAATTATAAATATTATTACATGCATGTTAAGTTATTGTGTGTGAAATTTCCATTAAAATGTACCTTTCATTGATTAATTGTTATTAAAGATGCTGTTCTTAAGCGAGATTCCTCTTTAAAACAGCTCTGACTTTTGATACCGATTTACTCCTTCAAAGGTGCTTCTCCTCCTGAAGTGAAAGTGTGGTCAATAGTCTATCCCTCTAGATTGTGGGGAAAAGACTTAGAACTAAAATTTGGCCTCTGATTCTGTTTTCTTCTTTGGCTATAGATAAATCATCACAATTCCAAGCAATATATAAAATCCTATTCAGTGAATTTAAAACTGATAAGTGGCTAATTGGCACCTAACCTCTTGACACTTCCTATTCTGTGAACTGGAGGATAAAAAGAGAAAGCTTTCATGAAGCTCTAACGTTTCCAATTCTTCAATGAGATTTTTATCATTAATTTTGCATTTTTGTTGTCTTTCCAACTCAGAAATATTCTTAGAATACTTAAAAAAAATTGCAACAATGCCCATGGCAATGAAAATTCAGCCATCTTCTTGACAGTAGGTTCAGCCTACCTACAAGCTTCATCTGCTGTTTTGCTCTCTGCAGTAATAGAAAGTGACCATAGCTGAGTGGTAATGTGACACAGACATAGCTCTAGCATCAATAGCGGGAGAGTGAGTGGTTCCTCGCTCTTTGGACACAATTACTGAGAAACTTTATCCCATAATCAGATTACGCTTACTCTCATTTCAGTGGCTGATTCATGCGTTTAAGAAAATTTAGGTCTTTCTTTCCTTTATTATTTGGTTGAGTAACTGCATCAGCCATACAAAGTCTTCTCTTAATGATTTGTTTTGGATTTCTTTTCCTAACAGCGGAGGCTTTTAGGATCTAATAGGACAATACCAAGCCTAAAAAGAAGCAGCAGCAATTACAGCCACAATAACATATAACAATGACCATTCACTGAATCTTACTATATCAAAATACTGTATTAAACATGTCACATATATTATCTCACTTGATCTCTGAGTGGTATTAATTATTCCTGTTTGATAGAGGAGGAAAAATAAGGCTCAGAGAGGTTAGAAAATGTTCCCAAGAAAAGTATCAGAACAGAGCTTTGAATCCTAAGTTTTCTTACTCCATGTAAGAGATACAGAGATGTTTCTAAAATTTTATTATTTACATGTTTTTAACATTTAAAAACCAAAACCTTTGGAAAAACCCAGACTCTCGGATCTGGCAATTAAAATGTTCTGATATAACTTTTGCCACTACTTTTTAAAAATGTTGTGTTTTTAATAGAGATTTCATTATTTCAATATGTTGTAGCACTTGCCAAGAGTGTATTGTTGTCAAAGAAATAAAAATGGGGCTTAAAACGTTACGATCTGGTAAGCTACAAAAAGGTTGGCAGATTTTGCCAGAAACTGCTATTCTATTTGGTTAATCTTCATCTTTAACAGAAAAAAATGAAACAACTATGCCTGACCCCTTCTCTTTTCTTTCAAGTTTAAAAAATATCATTACATTTTCATTAAAGTTTTCTGCAGTGGAGAGAACCAGGCATAGTGCAATCAAGGAGTCTAGAATGCTGGTATCATCTTATTCACTGTCCTCACCTCCAGAGTCAGGGAACTGAGTTTTCCAGGGCAACTGACTTGCCCAGGGTCACACAGCAATTTATAGGTAAAGCTGGACTCAGAATGCAGAACTCCAAACTCAGTCTATACTGATACCATATCCTCCTGATCATCATTTTGGAGATTTGTAAGATTAGACCACTCTTTTTTTTTTTTTTTTTTTTTTTAATGGTACGTGGGCCTCTCACTGTTGTGGCCTCTCCTGTTGCAGAGCACAGGCTCCAGACGTGCAGGCCCAGCGGCCATGGCTCACGGGCCCAGCCGCTCCGCGGCATGTGGGATCCTCCCGGACCGGGGAACAAACCTGCATCCCCTGCATCGGCAGGTGGACTTTCAACCACTGCGCCACCAGGGAAGCCCCAGTGCTTTTCATTATTAGGATTCATAAACAGAATTCCTTCTGTTTATTTAAGGAATATTCAATAAACAATTCTGGTATGCCTCCTTTGTGCCAGTGTTGAGAACATTGGAGATACAATATCAAATACACTGAAAAGATCCATTTCTTCATAGTGCTTAATTCTAACAGAGGAGGACAGACAGTGAACAAGCAAATGAATAAGTTAACACAATAATTTTATACTGTTATAAGTGCCAAGAAAAAAGGAAATCACTGTGTCAGAGAGAGAGTTGGGTGTAACTCAGAGACTTTGGTATGAACGTCTATGTGGTTGAGGACGCCGTTTGTCAAGATGAGAAACTGAGGTAGAAACAGGTTAGACTCTGCACTTGAGTTTGAGAAACAGTGCCATTTACAATGTTATTTAGAGGATAAGCTAGCCTATAGAGAACATGAAATGACAGTACCAGGAATTCTGAGATTAGATGTCAATAATTTTATTGTGGTAGTTCAAAGAAGGGAGTGATCTTCGCAAGATGGGAAAAAAATAGCCAAAGTGTCAAGAAATTGGGAGGTATGATTTAGATTTTAAAGGATAAATGAAATTCAAATAAGCAGAGATAGGAGAAAGTATTAGAAGCATCACTGAGAGAATACACAAAGGCTTAGAAGTACATTTTAAGACTAATGAATTGAAGAGTTTGAAACATAGTGTTTGAATGTGGGAAACGATAAAAAATGAGGCTAGGAAAGAAGGTTATGGCAAGATTATACTGAGTCTTGAATGCCAAGGAGTTTGACCTTTATGCTAATAGAAGCCAATGATGTATTCTGAGGTAGGGGATGAATCTTTAGAGATGATTAAAATATGGCAATAGCTTGTAGAATCTTTTATTCTTTGGGGGGAGGAGGTTATTGTACATGAGATTTTCAGGGTATATGCTAAATGTGGTCTATTTTTATTGACTATGGGATTAAGAAATAGGAAGTTTCATTTCCCATAGGCAGAAAAAGAATTTTAATGCAGGAATTATCTTATCTTGAATGAATTTCAGTCCATGAAAAAAAAACCCTTTTTCTGTCAAACACATTCCAGATGGCATTGTTTCTTATAATTTTTAATCAATACAAAGAAAGATCCAAATTGGAAAACAGAACAATGTCGATTAAATGTCCTGTCTGGACTAATATTTTTCCACATGGTGATAGATTTCCCACCCATTTCGACACCCTTTAAGCCATTAACCTTGATATTTGTGGATTTCACATTTGATGATTTATATGTTTCTTCCTATGATGTTATCTTTTGATAGTCTCTCTATTTGTCACAGGAGCTGTTGGTCTCACTTGCCTGGGTTTAGTTGTATTTAACTGGAAACTCCAACAAGGCAAAGCAAATGAACACACAGAAAACCTTCCTTGCAGAACCTTCGATGAATCCCTGCGTGATCATGAGGCAAGAAATTACCACGCTGAGGGATACTGTAACTGCCACTTAACTCAGGAAAACGAGATAAAGGTCATGTCCATTGTGGGGTCCAGAAAGGAAATGCCACTCTTACAGGAAAACAGCCATCAAGCAGCACTAGCCTCTGAGTCCACAGCCCTTGACAGATCATTTAGAAACCTGAAAGGGAAGGGCCATGGGGCAGACAGCACTCTCCTCTGCTTTGGTGGCAGACTGCTGCAGTCAGGATGTTCAGAGCCTCCTGGGAATATGGCAGCTTTTAATGAAGCCAGCTTACTTACCAGATATTGTCCAAAGAGAGTTGAAAAGCTGAGGAATCGTGAGCCTAGGGAAGTCCAACCTCAAACTCTGCCACAGCATGTAACAAGAACAATAGGTGAGTTGTCTTGTTTTAGAAAATCCCACTCTGTTTAAATCCCTCTGAAAGGGTAGCCTCCTTTGATTTCCTCAAAAGAGAAATGCCATAAAAATCATCGTGGCACTAGCCTATTCCTCTCCTAAAGATACTGGACATGTATCTGTGCGTATGGAGTGAGGTATAAATGGACACTTCCCACCCTCAGGAGTTGAGAGTACACCTTGTGCCCATTGGCAAGTGAATTTTGTGACCCAACACCTAACAATGTTTTTTTTTTGGTTTGTTTGTTTTTAAGAAGCCTTTTAAACAGCAATAGTGCTGTTAAGATTTACAGGAGGCTGAGTATCAGCTTCTATTCCAACATCCTTCGAGTCTAATGCCAGTTCTACAGTAAGCAACCTTCCCAGAGCATGACATGTTAGAAGAATGGGCCTTCTAATGCTAGTGATTCATTTCAGGAATAATGTCAAGACACATACTTTGCTTGCTGAGCTGTCAGGGATGATAACTTCCCAGTTCAGGGAAAGTCAGGACTTAATTCATTGTCCCATGTTGGGAGCCGAGTGAATCTGGCTGTGACATCTACCCACTGTACATGGGCGATGTCAATATTTAGGTGGAGGCAAGGAATTAAATGTCTTCCTTTTTCTCCCTGAATAGTAAGGCAATGCTTTCAGGCTCAACAGTGAAACCTTTGACAGCTGCTCTGTAAAGAGGTTCCTGTCGTTTATTTGCATTGGTTTACAACAGGCAGAACTTTCTCTCAGAATATGAATGACAGAGGTGCTGCACCAATAAATTCTTACCATGGGGATCTGGCCCTAAGGATGGATTTGGGGACAATTGGAAAAGAACGAAACTGTATGTTATTCCATGTGTGGTATAAAGCAGGATGTGAATTTATGGAATTGCATCCCCCAGACTTCAGATCTTACTAGTTTCGGGGGCCTGATGATTTGACTGAAAAGAGGAATGGCGAAGGAAGAAAACATCTGCCATAGAAACCCTATCAGATTGGTTTTATTTTATAAAGCAATAAGCACTTAGCCTTTCAATAGAATCATACCTTAGGCAGATGTTTCATTTTAGTTTTGTCCAGAGCCTTCACTTCTCTGTGGGAAACTCCTATACTAAAGGGAAAGTGGCCTCTTAACCATTTAAAACCCAGTCTCTTGTTTCACACAAATGCTGGTTTGTCAAATCAATACAATTATTTTTAAGAAAGACTTGAAATTTTGCTACATGCCAGGCATTGTACTGAAGCTGGAAAGAACAGTTATTGGAGAGAAAATGTTCAAGACCACACCTGCTCCAGAATAGAAGTCTGTAAGAGGCAATATCACTCTAATTAGGGCTTCTAACTCAGAAACATAGAATTAGAGTATGTCAGGGGTAGAGGAGATTTTAGAGGTGATCTAGTCCAATAGCTTTTAATATTTATCTTTGAGCCACAGAACTCTCTTAGAATATGTTAAAGGCTAGCAGTTCTTTCCCCAGAAGAATTTTATACCCACATAAAGTTCCCACTAGTCTAATCTCCTGATATCCAGAGAGTAAATGGCTTCTTCAAGGTTACTCAGAGAGTTGAAGTTAGATCTTAGATTAGAACTGGATGCAAGTTGGGGCTTATTTCACCTCTTTCTTTTCTATCACTGAAAGGAATACTTTTTTCTTCCTTTGGATAAACCAATTTCACAAAATAAGAAAAGGTACACTGGTAAGATGTAATTTTAAACTTAATATGCATTGTGGAAGAGGATAGGGTTTAGTATCAGACAGACGTGGGTCAAATTCTGCCATATCATTTAGCTGACATGTGACTGGGAGAAAACATGCAACCTCTCTAAACTTGTTTCTTCCTCTGTAAATGTGCTGGGAAAATAGGACTTGTCCAAGGGATCAGGTCTCTTAAATGAAAAAAATTAATGTATAATATTTAACACAATGCCTACCTCTTATGCTCAATTAATGGTGAAATATTACTAATATTTTTGGCATTAATATTATTTAACATGTATCATTAATAAATATTGTATTAACATGCACCATTTAAAAGTCTCAGACAGATTCTTTCAACACAGACCAGGCCATAGTCCAAAACACATATTCATTTAACAAATATTTAATGAATATTAAGTGATGCCAAGTAAAGCAGATACGGACTCTGCCTTATTGGAACCAGTAATATCACAAGTATTTCTCTGTTATTGTTGAGGTTATTATCTGCTTGAAACCTATATATTACTCAATATTTTATTATGTTCTTCCTAATATTTAGTCCCAAGTGGTAAATGAATTGAGAAAACAAATTACTATAGCCACTTGGAAAGAATGTAGATATTATTCATATTTAAAGCTAACCTAATGGACAACTAATCTAAAGACTTACAACTATGAATATTTTTATTTCTAATTCCACAACTTTTACATCAGCATCAGAACTGATTAAAATGTGGCCATAAAGAGTGTCATTGCAAACACACCAAACTGCCAAATGTTCCTGGAGGATTTGGTTAAAAATTAGGAAATTTTCAAGAATTACCATAATCAGAGGAGTCCTCTTTGCATCTTTCATAAGGCTTCTAAGCGTCTGTTCGGTTGGGGTAATAAAACTCTGCTCAGTGCTAAATTCCTGCATTTATTGTTCAACAGATATCAGCAGTGACACATTTAGTAGAAGATATGCAACATCCGCTTCAGCCTTGGCAAGAGAAAGTCTTGAAAAGCATTTAACAAATGAATCATGGCAGCCTCCAATAGAAAAAGGAGACAATGGCTTACAACCACACAGGCTGAGACATTTTATTACAGGCTCATCATCCAAGCTTTGTGAGCCTGAGGAACACTCTGTACAAAAAATCTTACAAAAACATAGATCAAAATATGATGATCCTTGTGGGCTGTTAACACGAGGCAGGCCTGGGTATTTGCAGCCAAACTGTTGTCTTATCTGTAAATATGTGCCCTGTGATCAATTTCAAGATTATGTGAAAGAAAGGAAGCCAAATCGTCGAGAACTTTCAAAGCCCAAGAAAGAGCAAATCCAAATTAACAGAGCAATAGAAAAATTCCTCATGAGTGAGGACAACATGGAGTTATTGGGGATATCAACAAAAATCAAGAAAACATATTCCCCTAAGAGGGCTAGCTTCCATCATCCTGATTTAGTAGAAAAAAATACTTTGGTGATGTCATCCAAAACATCAAGCCATTGGAAAGAGCAGAAAAATCAGAGTAACCACCTGACCAACTTGGATCTCAAAAAATGTAGCAATCCTCAGGAGAGAAACGAAGGAGGAAAATGGCTTACTGATCCACAAATTCTGCAAAAGAAGAGAACCAATCAATCTGACTTCAAAGGGAAAATTAAAGGACAAAATTTAAGGATAAAATTAAATTTAAACCCTTTTAGAAAAGTTAGAGTCCATCCAGAAAAATCCTTGCCAGAATTCCCAAAGAAACGCAGACAAGTGTTGTCACCTTCTAATAAATTCTCCAAAGTTTCTGAGAAAGAAGCCAAAGTAAACCTTGTGTCCTCTGCAGATTTTCGCCAACAGTCAGAGAGTAACAACTATGTTAGATTCACTGCAAAACGGCTGCCTCTCAAACATGCACCAAAGCAGACCCCATATTACAGAAAAAACATTAAAAAGTTTCCTGTCTTCAGTGCTGACAACTTGTCAGTGGCCAAACAGAGCTTCACGGAAGGAAACTGTCACCTTGCTGGTCACATTCCTGATGGAAACCCATCAACATTGCCTCAGCCAACACCCACTGTGACTGAACACAGGCAGTCACACTCCCCCGTCTCAATTGAGCAAGTGGGAGGTGCAGCTCACCTTGCACTGGGCATTCCTTGTTATTTACCAGTGACATTGGAAAACATAGGAAGGGATATTTTACCATCCCACTATTCTAGGGGGGCTACTGACCAAGGGGCGACAGAGCCCACTGAACACATGGAGCAGGACAAATCAAAGACCAGTGAGCTAGACCAGTTTTCTTTGTCCCTGGGGAATCAAATCCACAGGACTGAAACCTACAAGGAACATACTTTAGATCAAAATCAAACCTTACAACATGTAGAGCAACTCTCAAGTCAGGAACAACTTGGAAACGAAGAAAAAACATTAATGACAGAACCCAAAATATCACATCCAATTGTGGAAATTTGTGTTACGGGTGAGGGAAATGATGTAGAAAAGAAACTTCCTAAAACAGAAACTTATGATTCCTCTCCCATTTCCCAGACACAATCCAAGGGCAACTTTACATTTATGAAGACAAATTCTATTCCATACCCAAATAAAAGAGAGCTCCCCAAGGATATGAGTACCTCTCTTAGTACTCAAGTCATCTGGCCTCTAACCAATAGTAGTGAAAAAGGAATTGACAGCACAAATGCATTGCCCAGAGATGATGGCGCCGAAGCACTGGAGATAAAAATAGTAGGGAAGGAAGAGAAAAAAATGTTTGATGAAAGCAAGGCAAATTCTCGTATGTTAATTAGGACCACACAGATGACCTTAAATGGCACCACAAAAGAAAAGCAACAAACTTGGGAAAATGGAAAAAGTGAAAAACATATATTATATGATTCAAACTCTGTTGAGGGGACTATTACAGCTAAGGATTTGAGAATGACGAGTTCCCATGAAACCAAAAATAGACTACCTTGTAGTGAAATAGATCTTAAAATTAACAGTAATATGCATGATTTGAGAGAAGTTCAAGATTTTCAAACAGACAAAGATAACAGTGCACATAAAGAAGGTGCAATGACAAGGGAGACATTACCAGAGTTAAAAGACATTAGTTTTGAGGCAGAAAATAAGGTGTCTCTAATTCTTAGAAGAATAAATGAAGCTGAAAACTCTGCTCCTAAACCTACATTGTGTCCACCATCTGCTGAATATGTTAATTTATCACCTTTAGAGACAGAACAAAGTGAACAAAATAACTCAAGTAATAATCCTTTTCTACTTTAGCTTTCTTCAAAAGGACGCACAAACACTCCCTAGCCTTTGCATGCATTTCAAGTGCAGTATTTTGGAGGAAAAATCCTCAGTAACCCTTTGTTATCAATAAAATAAAAGTACACAGTTGAATATAATGCAAAAATCAAAGAGCCACAAGGTATTTTTGGCACAATTAATTGAGTTTGCTTCTCTAAGGAATGGGAAAATGGGAAAGAAGAGTTGTGCCTCATCCTGGAAAAGAAAGCAAACATTAAAAAAAAAAAGCCTTAAGCAAATGAAAGATTAAATAAGAAAAAGTCCTTGAGCAGATTTACACTTGATGATTATTTTATGGAAATTACTATACACATCTCAATTAGTGGTATTACAATATTGCTTTTGACATAGATGATTATATATTCATACTTGTGCCTGATCTGTTTTCCTAATTATGGTATGAAAATAAAAATTGAGCTTTGTTTGTTAACTGTAGTGTAGCTGATATTCATATTGGCATATTTCAACCATTTGCGACTGTTCTATTGACAATTATGCTATATTCTAAGTAGAAGTCTTTAAAAACTGTTATTTCTCTAAGAGAAAAATTTAAGGATTTCCAGAGGTAGTAGGCCATTTCTGTAAAATCTGTAAAATCCTATACATCCACTAGGTGGAGATCTCGACTTCAATCATTTTAGAACAAATGGGACTTCAAAATCAACACAATAGCTCCAGAACAAAAGGAATATTAACAAGCTTTATTGCCAATTGTTATTAACTTAAGATTTTGAAAACTAAATAACCCATTAGCATGTGAGCTTTCAAGGCCTGAGCTCTTGAGTTTGGCATGCCACTACTGTTTGGTGTGAGTATTCTTCCTTATGCACAGGAGAGAAATGTCTTTATAAATGTTAGATTTAAAAGCCACAGTAGAATAAGCATTTCTTATTCAAAGCCACACTTATTTGAAAGATAGAGGTATACTCAATATTATTAGTGAGATCTTAGTAAAATGTTGAAAGCATAACATCATGGTATAGAATACTATAAAATTTCACATTTTCTGGTGGGAAGAAAGGTCACAAATGCAACTAACTTTCTCTTCCCCTGTCTCTATATCGAAGTCTCTATATCTTTATATCTACATGTGGCAATATTATAAAGCTTAAAAACTATTCGAACAATGTAAATATTGCTTACATGCCTCCCTATTTCCTGTTTTCTTTCCTATTCAGAATTGGTAGCAAATGACAACTTTCTTATTTTGAAAACTTCCTAAACTTATTATCTCTCTTCTTTCCCTGCATTCAAAATGTTCTTGCTTTTACCTCCCACTCCTCTCCCCTCCCTCCTCGAGCTCAACTCCTATGCCATCTGTCTGCCTCCCCTGATGCTACTTCCTTTTGTCAAGCACCTTGAAGGTAAGAAGAGCATCTATGCCAACTTTTTCTTGCACATTAAGTTTACTGTATTCTAATTGCCAGCTCCCTCAGTTTTGTAGAACAGGTTACTCTTTTTCTCTGTAACTATCTTTCTCTTCCCTTTTCCTATTTTCTTTTAAGCACCTTCATTTTACTGCAGAGCTGTTAGCTTTGTCACTGCCAACAATGTCCCTCATATCTAAGGGCTTAAAAGTACTCTGTTCACTAGCTTTCATTCAGAAGGCAGTGATGACAGTTCTCCTGGACTCTTTCCTCTCATCCACTGCCTAAATCCGGTCTTTTCCCTCCTTCTGTTATGGTTCCTTTGAAGTAGTTCTCAGACTTACCCCTGCTCCCGAATCCCCATGGTAACCATTGTAGTCTTTGTGTTGTAACCAACTGGATTACTACTGCAATAGCAGCCCAGATAGAGACTCTTGACTTCAATGTCTTTTGCTTCTATGTCACCCCACTAGTTCTCTGTCTTTATTGGACACAAATCACCTGGGGTGCAAGTTAAAATGCAAAGTCCCAGGCTCCATCCCAGAGATTTTGATTCAGTAGATTTAGAATAGATGCCAGAGTCTTTGTTTTAACAAACATTCCCGGGTAATGTGGAGCATATAATACACAGCCTACACTAAGAAACAATGCTTAGCTATTCTAGTGTACACTATGAGATAATTCAGTGCCTACCTCACCACAGGAACTACATACAATTCTTTAAGTGAATAAATCCTTCATACCAAACTCTGATGAACTTTCCAGAAAATTACTTTTATCATATCTTTCACTACTTTAGAGACAAAATATAATTGTCTAATTTCATGTCCAAATTCCCTAGTCTGGTTTCCAAAGCTTTCCAAAAATCTGATTCCATCTAATTATCAGAACTTTTTCCCACTTCTCACTGTTTTCCAGCAAGCACCCTCTATCTCTAATAGGCTAGTGTTTTCACTGTCCTCTTCTATTTTTATGGGTCTTGACTAAGAAGACCTGCACAGGAGACAATAATGTGTTTCAAATTTAAGGAATGAAGCAAAGACAGACATAAAACAAAGAATGAGAAGTGAAGTAGATAACCTATCAAACAATGACCAGGCAGCATGATGTTAGTGTCTTAGATCTAAATATGACTGTTTCAAATGAGGGTCTGGTATAGCCCCTCAGTAGCTACAATGTTCCAATAACTAAGTCTCTCCCTTGTGTCTTTTCTCACAATAAACTTGCCCATGTTCTGTTTCCTTGAACTCTTTCTCTCTCACCAACCCCATTCATTCATCAAATTCCCATTTATGCTTATAAATAGGAAGTATCACCTCTTCCAGGAAGCCTTCCCTGACCTAGCTCTTTGTCCCCCACTTGCTAATATTCCTTTAGCATTCATTCTCATCTAATCTTGGTTTCCTTCATCTTGGCTTGTAACTATAAAACCAGTAATGTGTTTATTCTATTAATCTCCATATAACCTCTAGACCTTAAGCACCATTAAGAGCACATCTCCATTGGATCTCCTCACCCATCCCTGGGGCTGTATATAGTAGAGACTCAGTAAATAATTATTTAAGGAAAGAGTGAAAACTAGCCCATTGTTCCCTTTCTCCTCAGTACTTAGCTTACTGACTAGGTGAAGACCTTACTGGGCAATGCGATGGTGACTTAGGCATGTCACATGCAGAAGCAGCTCAAATTTATAATGCTGAGATGGATACCACAGCCAAACCGGGATCCACCTGACTGACAAGCACAAATATTGCCAGCCAGTCAGAGACTTAACTTTCCTATTATACTTTCTCTCCATCCTCCTCTGGGAGAACCTCATCCCCAGAGCCCTGTACTTCCTTGCTTAGCAATAAGACTTTTCTACTAAGCACTCAATTTTTGACCTCTTAATATTTTTATTTTTAATCTTTACTAGCATACTCCTTTGATTCTATTCTGCTTTCTCTATCTCATTTTCCAAACTGTTACTTCTGGTACCCATCCTACCTAAAAAATATTTTTAGAAGTGCCAATGACTTGCTTTTATTCCAAATTAAAACTTCCATGTCCCTTATCTATAATCATGAAGAGTCAGTTAATAAAAACAAAAGGGATTCCCTTTGATTGTTATGGTATATTTTACAATAGTTCATACCCCAAGGAGAGAAGGAAATTCTGGGTTAGATGCCTGACACAGTTATTCCTAGAAAATATGCCTGAGATTCATACTGAAAGACAAAGAAAGCTTTTCCCAAACTATTTTAAGTCATGTAATTTTCAAGACAATTTTCTAAACATTGAATTTCAGATAAGGGGATTGGAAGCACTGATAAGCAATAGTGATATTCATTCATTTACTCAACATATATTTTTGAGCATCTACTAGGTACAGTTCTAGGTAAGGAGGTTACAGCAGCAAAGAAAACAAAATGAACAAACAATAAAGTCACTGCTTTTATGGAGCTAACATTCTGGTAGTGAGAGAAGATTCTACACAAATAAATATATAATCTGGTGAATTAAATGGTTAGAGGAAGAGGTTATTTCTTCCGAGATACTCAGTCCATGTTCCATAATTATCTTCCTTTTTCTTCATAAGAGTTTTTGTGTATACTTGTAGGATTGGGTAATGACTTGGTCTGGTTTTGCCTTTAGAAACAGAATGGGAAATTTGCTTTCTCCTTCCAAACATCTGGAATAGGGTTTATTCTATTTCTCTTTTGGTGAGATACCAACAGCCTACTTTATCTGCTCCCTTGTTGAAGAGAGGTAAAATGTCTGGGAAGGATCAGAATCAAGGTCATATAAGAAAAGGACAACAAAAACTAGGATGGTTTGGACCGGACAATTAAGGGCTATTGGGCCTTTATGTATGAGGATCTCCAGTGTGAAGAGTGTGAACTAATTCCCTCCACGTAGAGCAGAAGAATCAATGCGGGCCGAACACAAGGATTTCAATAGACATCAGACATACTGGCAGGGGGAATTCCTAGACACTATATAGAACTGTGATATAAAGAGAGAAGTTGTGAAATCTCCTCCTTTGTCAATCTGTGAGAACAAAGTAGACACCAATCTGTCTGGTACGTTTCAGAAGAATCCTTTCCTATAGACAGATGATCTGGGATTTCATTCTGGGATTATATGACTCTTCCCCTCTACTCTCTCAGATCTATGATCGTATTAATTTTTTTTCACTGTTTACATATCCTACTTTACTTATTCCTTCCCTAATACTGATTCCTCCATTCAAACTCTAAATCTATGCTCTTAGCTACTTTGTCATACAGCCACTCAGAGAGTTAGAGAAGGACTAGGACCAGGGCTAGCCTCCTGCTTGAGCCAGGGCTCAAAGACCACTGGTCATGGGGTATTTGCCTGCAGGCCTGCCTCATGGTGTAAAGCCCACACAAATCCATCTTGTGTCAAACTTCTTTCTTGAAAAAAGTGACTAAGTGTGGTTCAGGCGTAGTTAATAAAATTGCAGCTGAGACGAGACTGAGTCATCTGTCATACCAGGGTCTCTTACTAATCAGTTGTGAGAAACATTTCAGAATCAGAGAGCAACAGCAAAGAAATATGAGATACTCAGACTTCTTGAGGCAATTAGAGACTAAAGAGCAGAAAGCAAATCAGTCTTCCTGCCTTGACAGTCTTAAAATACACACTGAAAGTAGACTTTGGAGCTACACTATTTGTGACAGATGTTGACCATAACACATTTTCTAAGAGGAAGTAAAAATTACTCACTTCGGGACATGCATTCCACCCTCGCATCAGCAGAGATGATATGGGCTTGGGAATGGAATAGCCGATGGGAGGTCTGATATGGTGGTAAGCCATGTCTGCTGCGGCAGCCGCTGCAAACCAAATGGTCACGTCAGTTGTGAAAATCACATATTTGTTTCAAGAAACATATGAACAGACAACAAAAAAATCATTAAAAATCAATCTGTGCAACATCAGCAGAGATTCAAAGAGACCTCTATGCTGTTTTTAAAATATGTTTAAGCAAAATAGTGGATAATATGCTACCATAAGTTTATCTTTATAATTGTTCATTTCTTCGGTTGTTCATTCCACAAATGGGGAGCAGAGGGGATTTATGTGTTTTGTTTTTGTTTTTGCGGTACGTGGGCCTCTCACTGTTGTGTCCTCTCCTGTTGCGGAGCACAGGCTCCGGACGCGCAGGCTCAGCGGCCATGGCTCACGAGCACAGCCTTTCCGCGGCATGTGGGATCTTCCCGGACCGGGGCACGAACCCGTATCCCCTGCATCGGCAGGCGGACTCTCAACCACTGCGCCACCAGGGAAGCCCAGAGGGGATTAATATAGGAACAAAGGAACAGACAAATAGCAAGCAGCACAGGGTATGTACATGATGTTTTAGGAAGTAAAAACTGAAAGGCAGATTGGACCAGCCTATACAATGCATAAATCCCAGGCTAAAGAGCTTATACTACACATAGCAAGACAAGGTGCCCCGGAACTTTGTACCCCTGAGAGCACGTGTATCACTTGGGCAAAATAGATTATTTTTTAAGTTTAACTCTGGTTACTGGTTACAAGATTGTTGGGATTTTAAATTTTAATATTTATAAAGTAGTTACTATTTGCTAAACTCTTGTTAGATATTCCAAAGCCATCATTTTAGCTAATAGTACTCATTGATTGAACTCTCTAGTGTTCCCTACCTGCTTGGATGTCTGAATGTTGCTCATCTTAAACTCCACATCACTGTGTTGTGATTCTCAGGACTTCTTTGTGGATTCCTGATTTCTGACTATTTTTCTGTTCTGCAACCAGTGATTTCCATACTCCCTGGGACACCAAGCTTATAGCTACTTTTATTGAACACATTTTGTATCAAGTATCATGGTAGATACATACATAAGTTCTTTCGATCCTTTTAAACCATGAGTGCAAGGTAAGTGCTATTGTTATGTGTGTGTGTGTTGTGTGTGTGTGTGGTGTATGTAAGTAGTTTTTAATTTATAAAAATTTTAATATAACCAGTAGTTGGCACAACTTCTTTTTTCAGATTTCATGCTCTCTTCAGCCATTTCACATTGAAAGTACTTTGTAAACAACCCATGAATCTCTTTTATTCTTCTGAAAAATTGCTCTGCATCGTGGGATGCTAAAGTTCCAGGATACTGCTGCCTGTGTTCTCGGTTGTGATGTCACAATCATCTGTCTATATCTTAATGACTTTTGAGATGTGACCCACAACTACTATCTCTCTTCCACCGAAGTTTACTCCAGCTAAATTCTGTTTATAGATCTGCATCCAGCAGATGTAGTGAAATTATATACAATGAAACTTAACATTTTGCTTTATGGATCATTCAGAATTACTATATAAGTTTGCCAAATGTAAAATTAATACTTGTTTTTCATAGAAATTTAGAACATTGGGAGAATTAGAAAGAATAAAATCTTATTATTCAGAGGAAGCAATTGTTAAAATATTTTGAGCATTTCTTATATATTCTTCATATCATTGAGCTCATGTCCAATATACAATTATGTAATACTTTTTCCCCTAAATTAAATATAAGCATTTTCTCATGTTATTAAAATTCTATGTTAACATATTTTTAATGACTCTGCATTTAGTGTGATTTACTTAATTATTTCTCAATTTCAGGTTGTTCAAATTTGGGTGTAAACACTTCAAAGAATATGTTTTTTAATATGACTTTCCCAATTTCACAGATCACTTATGGTATTTTGAGGAGTGAGTTAATATGTCAAAGGGTACAACCACCTTAAAGACTTTTGATACATACTGATGAACATTTTTCCTAAACAGTTGTAGTAATTTATACTCTCAATAACAAGTGTATGAGATGGTTGTCATTATACCTGAGTCAGAATTAGGTTTTCTCATTTTATAAAAGATTTTGCAAATATGAGAGGTAAATATATCAGCTCATTTGTTGCTGTTTATATTTTGTTCTTGGATAAGTAGTGAGGCTTAATATTTTCCCAGACATTTATTAGTTATTTGTATTTAAAATATTAAGTTCATGCCCTTTGCCCACCTGGAATTTCAATATTTCCTTGCAACAGTCATCTAATTGTACAAATGGTTCCAGGCTGAGGGCAGAGTCAGGAATTTCATTCCTGCTTTTGTCTTCAATGCCCTTTGTAACATATTTGCAATATCACATTTTCCAACCATTTCTGGCCACTATCAAGTACAGTTGCTGACACTAAGAAAACAAAGAAACAAAAGACTGCTCAGAACATATTTAGCAAACTTAACATGACTCACAAAATATGTTTTTTGTGTCACAAAATACTAGGCTTTTTAGGTTCCTTCCAGTAGCTACTCTTGACTATTTTAAATTCTTTTTGGAATGAGGTACATAAATAAGCAAACCAATAAACTGTTGCTTAATGATCATTGATCTTCTAACTCTACTTTTTCAGCTTATGATCAGTTGGATATTGTTGAGCTGGTACAGCTATAAGCACATAAACCGGTGTAGTGAACACATTTAAACTAATTATACATATCCTAATGGGTGGGGAGGGACTATTCATAAAGTGAGTTAAACTCAGATGCAGGTGCCAAACGTCTCCTCTGAAACTCTTAGGCTGTGATATCAAGTATATAAAGTTACTTGTTTGCTTCTTGGCACTGTGTCTGAAAAATCAGTTTAAGATGAACGATATTTAATTTTTCATTATTCAAAGTAGATTCTGCAAGGTCTCGGCATCTCCTTCTCCCTTTTGCTTTACGCACTCTTGGCAGTGATACTACTCATAAGCACCTCTGTCAGAAAGTGGACAATGCAACGTGAAGGGTCATGGAATTGAAATTTGTCACCTTTGAGATTGCTTTGTCAGTCTTGCCTAAGTGGTCATGCTACATGAGCTGCTGGGAACTTTTCTGGTATTCCAGATTCAGGAATGAGACTATCACCAATTAATCAAATTTTTACCTTGATTGTTACATAAAATATGTGAAATGATTTATGTAAACGTTGGTTTCCACTTTCACGACTGAAACTTTGCTATTAAGAGAAAATAAGGATACAACTGAAAATATCAAAAACATAATATTGAGTGCCTATTATTTCTTCAGTACTACCCTAAGATAGTTATCAATAGTTTGGCAAATTTATAATCTAGATTCTAGAGTAGGACTGTCTAACAGAACTTTCTGCAATGATGGAAGTGTCCTTCTCTCTTGTTCAATATTGTCGCATATGGCTATTAAGCACTTAAAATGTGGCTAGTGTGATTGAGAAACTGAATTTTTAATTTTACTTAATTTCTATAAATATAAATAATCATATGTGTCTAGTGGCTTCGATATTGGACAGCACAATTCTAGAGCATAGCTCCCGTTATCCTGAATGAGACAAATTAAACACAAATTTGTAAGTCAACCTCAAGGGTCTGCATAACCATGGTGTTGGTTTGTGGATTCAAGTTCTTCGTTATCAAGAAAAGAAATGAAAGGAGATTGTGAGTGTTGTCTCTCAAAAGAGGCCAGTAACAGAACAAGCATTCAATACAACATGTGTTAACCTTCATTCATTTATTCAAAATGTATTGAACATTCTATGTGAGTGATAATAGGCAGAAAAAAATGAAGGGTTATGCTTTTCCAAAGAAAATGGAAAATGGATGAATAATAATAAAGCAATGAATTACTGTATATTTCACTGATTTAATGGTTCAATCATAAGTTGTGAAATATGATTCTTTTTCCCCTGCAATTCCTTTTTCCCTACCCTCTTTCTCTGCATTACATCTACTGTCATTTAGGTCTTACTTAGCTTAGATGAATTCTCTCTGGATGCCCTTCCTATGGACTTCCATAGCACTCTGTACTACAATAGTATGTATTATATTAAACTTAATTGCCTATTTACTTGCTTGTCTCTTCAAACAGATCACAAGCTCCTTGAGGTCAGGGATTGTATCTTTTCAGCATTGTGTCTCCTGTGCTTAGCACAATGACTAGCAATTAGTAGGCATTCAATAGATATGCAATGAATGAATCAATAAATGAGATAGTTCAAAATATGATTCCATTAAAAATAATATAGATCATGGTATACAGGATGCAGTACACATTTATCATACAAATGAATGAAGATGATGGATTAATGCCAATTAATATATTGCCCATTATTATGATTTTAGAACAGAACATAATGCATAGCTATCAAGAAACACTGTAGAATGAATATAATGTTTAGTTTAATGTGAAATTAAAACATACTTAGATAAATTATTGAGATCTGGTGGCATATTTAGTCCATAATATTATCTTTTGTTCAAAACATTTTGGGAGGGGGCTTCAATAAACTGAAGCAGTATAAATATTAAGAAATGCCCTTAACTAGCATATCTGAGGCCTAATTTTCAGTCTGTTTTTACTTTTAACTCTCTGGGAGATCCTAATTAAGCCAATTTGCCTCTGTGAGTACTAATTCCTCTAAATGTAAGATGAAGCAGTGAGGGCACACTGTAATGGTGACAAGTGTGGGCTTTGGGGACAAGAAGCCATGAATTTAAGTCTTGACTACACCTCTTACCAGCATATGATGTTGAGCATACATCTTATCCTTATAGAACCTGATCCATGGCTTATCGGTAGAATTAAGAGAGAGTCTTCATAGAGCATCTGTTGCATTATTGGCTCTCAATGAGTGTTAGCTGTTATGGTTGCTTTAATTTTTATCTACAGATCTAAGGCTCTTACTGATTCCTTTTAGTCTGAACCTAGAGAACTAGATATCAAAAATATTATTGCATATTTTCTATTCTGTTTAGATGAGAAATCTTAGTTCTTTGTGAGGTTTCTTTGAGCATGAATACCAAGTGAAACATTGCATTGAGTTATTGCAAATCACAAGGCTAAAAACCACCTCATCTGTCATCAGTCCCAGTTTATAACGCAATGTGGCCATTATGGAGAGGATGACTAATGCAGCTCTCCATGATGAACTTAATTAGCTTTATATTGCTTATGGATAAATTGGTACTAGATTCTGAATTCCTAAAGTAACTTATCACTTCCTCTCTTAGGTTTTATAAAAGTAAAAAAGAGAGCAATGAAGTACAATATTTTGTTTGTAAGTTCTGACTAAGATAAAATTGCCAGAATTTTTTTTCTAGTTTGTGTGTATGTGTGTTCTAAAAAATACAATTGATTCTACTTCATAGTTTTTAATGGGCACGGCTGTGGTGAGACAAAGCAAATTCATTCTACCATCCCAGCAAGAGCTAAGACACATTCTTTGTTAAACTGACACTTTTCAATGATGTATCACCAGAGCATACAGCATCTGAGAGAGACCATGAGATTGCAATCTTGAGATTGCACTAAGAATGGCTTAATTTTTTAAACCACATCCCATTCTCATTACAGACTGTCAGAAGAATAGATTAATTTGCACCATTGTCTGTTCTCATTGCAATCTTTGTCAGTGTAATGAAGTATTGGCATGTTAATATCACTATTTTCATAGAAATATCGTCATCCGTTGGACTGATTTGATCTTTCCAGTGATCTGTGTAGTGAGTGGCTGGCATTACTCTTCTCAGTGATAAACTGATAAAGATGTTAGCATAGCAAACACAGGATTTCAGAACTTTAGTTCACTCCTATTTTCCTATCACCTGTCAAAGCACAGTCCACATCATCAATGTGCTTATGCCCTTTGAGGGTATTATATTTAAGATGCTTTAGGATCCTAATCATATATGAGCAGAACATAATCATCTAATATTAAGCAGGTGTAGCAAATGCAAATGGCTATAAATATATGAGACCTGTGACATAACTGGGTCTCTAAATTACATTAATTAGTATTTTTTTAAAACCACATGTGACACGCAAAATGTCTGCAAGCCATATTTGGCTACTGGACTGCAGTTTGCAACTCTGAGGTAAAGCCTCAATATGAAGTTTCACCAGAATCTGGCTAGACTGAATCGGCAGATGTTCTTAATTTGCTGCCATGTCCCAGACTTAGAGTCTGGCATTAAGGAAACCCAGGACACTGAGTGAGTTGAGTCTCCTTGTGAACCAGATGGCACCACACATGAAAGCAAAAGGAAAATAATAGGCTCTCTTCTTTGGCTCCAAACTATAATCTGAATGTGATCCACAAAATTGGGTACCTGGTAATAAGGGAATGGGATTGGATAAAATATAGACTGATGGATTAATTCATTCCAGATTTCTTCTTTAGTTTTTCATGAGGTACCAAAGGAGACAGGCCCAGGAGAGAAATAAAATATGGGAAGCAGGTGTTGGTTTCTTTTTAAAAAATGTATCCAGGACAAGTCTTGTTTGCTAGGTCATACCAACTCCTTTTTCATCTTGCCTGGTTCTTGTCTCTCTGCTTGATTACATAGCTTGGCTCCTTGTCCTCCTCTCTTCCTGTATCCATCATCCTCCTGCTGGCTAAGCCAGAGGCCTGGAAGTCATTCTGGTCTCCTCCCTCTCTCTCGTGCTTCCACCTCAATATGTCCGCAAGTCCTGTTAACATCTCTCAAAACCAAACCTCTCCTTTCTCTTCACTACCTTAGTTAAGATTTTATACATTCTCTTCTTGATTACCTGGTTTCCTTGCCTCTGTTTCAAACTTCTCCAATCCAGCCTTTGCTTTGTAGCAAGAGGGAGCATTCTAAGATAATAGAGTTGTACTATTGCCCTGCTTAAAAATCTGCAGTGACTTCCATTTTTGACACAGAAGGCCCTTCACCATGTAGTTCTAGCTTTACATTTACAGCATGTATCTTGCTGCTGATTCCCTTGTATTCTCTGATTCAACCCTACTGAAAGATTTGTGAGTCTCTCATGCCTCTGCACCTTGCCCAGGCTGCTTTCTGCCAGGACACCTTCACCATCTCCCCACTATTTACCAGTTAAATAGTACTCATCTTTTAAAGATGCAGTTCAGGTATCATCTGCTTTAAGAATCCTTCCCTGATTTCCTTCCCCACCACCAGTCTAGGCAGGAGAGCCCTCGAAGGAGCATCTGTTGCACTCTGTGTTTCCCTCTAGCTGGGATTTACTCCACTAACTGTACTTTTCTCATGCCGTCTCTGCACTACAAGGGAATGCCCCTTTCCTCTTTGTTTTCCTCTTCCTCTCGCACAGCTCCTGGCCAGAACTGTGGATGGCTTAATATAATAATAATAGCTAATATTTATTGAGTGCTTACTGTTGCCAGACGTCATTACAAACCTTTGAGGCAGGTCCTACTAGTATCCCTGTTTAAAAAATAAAGACACTGAGGTACTGAAGTATAGCTTGGTTAAGCAGTTTGAGTAAGCTTGCAAGACTCATGCTCTTACTCTTATGCCAAGTCTCTTTAGCCTGAAAAATATTTTCTTAAAAATTGAGTTAATTGCCAATATTTAAAAATCTTTTGATTTCTGAACAAACACACAGAAATTAGTTGATATGGCAACAGTGAGCAAGCATCCCTATACTTCCTTCATGGCACTATTTGGCTGGAGCTGGGTAGCAGCTGTCCCCTTGAGTCAGAGCATGTGATTTCCTGTTCATCACATTATCCTGCACCAAGTGTTTTCTTGCTTCCCCTGATCCTGTAGGCATTTGATCTTGTGACCCTTGGGATAGTGAAAGCAATGGCTTTTTCATTTTTTTCTAAACCTGAGATTATAAGGTTAATTTGAATATATACTATGTAAAAGAGACCCTAACTTCAAGTTCTCCTGAAGGCATACTCATCACTTGCATAGGAGTCAATGCTAATATTTGCATTCTATTTATATATTTCACCCAGGAGATAGGATTCTGTTAAATCCAGGAGGATAAGCCATGTGTAATGTTGCTACTCCCATAATTGATAATCCTGTCCCACACTGTAGTCATGGATTTGTTGCTCATTGTAAATGGCTAATATGTAGCTTATATTGAATCTGATCCTTCACATAATTTATTGCTGAACATTTGCTAGAGTGCCTAACCACTGTGATGATATTAACAGCCTCAGTTCTTGATGCATGGTAACTGTCCAACTTTAAAAAATTCAGTGTCTATCATGAACAAACTCTTTTGCCAATAAAGTACTATAAATTCCAATATCTGAGATATTGGATTCAAGTTATTCTTAGGCAAGATATTTAACTGTTTTATTACATAATATTCTCCCTCCAAAAAGAGTATATATTCCTGAGGGCCCATGAGAGAGGGAATCTTTATCTTTTTGAACTACTCATTTTATAATTAGCAAAGGGTAACAAAGTAGAGAAAATTGCAAGGACACTGCACTTAACTGAATATTAAAGAATTAAGGAAGATATTTTTGGAAGAAGTAATATTTAAGCTAAGGACTAAAAGTAAATTGGAGTTAGTATGATGACAAGTGGGGAGGAGTGTGTCTGACAAACAACTAACGTGAGCAAAGACACGGAAGTGAGAGGAAATGTGTCATGTTGGGGAAATGAAATAGTTCCCTGTGGCTGAACATAGAGGACAGGCTGCAAGTGGCAGGCAGTAGACCTGGGGAAGAAAGAAGAAGCATAACTATGGGGGCTTTGTAGATTGTTTTATGAAATTTTTTTAATCTTAAGAACAAAGGAAATGCATTGAAGACTTTAAGTAAGGGGAGCCAGATAATCAAATTTGAGTGTTTAGAAAGCTAAATGTAGTTATAGTATGGCAATTGGTGAAAAAAAGATGGTGAACAAAACTAGAGACAAGGATACCATTTAAGATACTGTGCAGGATTCTACTTGTGAAATAAAGAAGTAGCAGTGGAGAGCAAGATAAGTGGATAGATTTGAAAGATATTTAGAAAGTGGGATTGAAAGTAAGAAAACAATTGAAAAGAAAAGGAAGGAAGGAAGGAAGGGAAGAAAGACAAAAAGGAGGAAAGAAGAAAGAAAAGAAGGAAAGAGAAAAATTAATGGTGATTTTGAAGTTTTTATATGGGCTCCCTGGAGAATGAGAACTCCACTCAAGCACAGAATCATAGGAAGCCTCGACCTTGTATTAGTTTGCCCTTATCTTTCATCTTACAGTTGCAGAGAGATTTCAATTTACAAAGTTCACAAAATCATCTCATTTGATCCTCACAGTAATCTCTGTGGAGTCATCATTAATTGCACTTACCAAAGAAATTGAGCTTGTGAAAGCGCCCAGAGGCTAGAGGAAATGCAACACATTCAAGGGAGCAAGGAAAGAAGGTTTGGAGTGGCTGGAGCATAGAAAGTGAAATGTTATGAGCAAGGTCATAGATACTGAATCATGTAGAGTGTTGCAGGATATATTAAGAATTTTGAGATTTAATCCTAAGAACAAGGGAAGCCATAGACGATTTTAAGCAATGGTCACATAATCAGGTTTATATTTTTAAAATATCATTTTAGTGGATGTGTAGAGATTGGAGAGGAAGAGAAGAATAAAGGGAGAATGATCAAAGAGCTATTGCAGTAGTTAAAGTGATAAAGATGGCAGTTTGAACTAGAGTGGTGGTGGATAAAACTTTAGATGTAGATACAGGTATATACCTCACCAATTGTGTTCAGTATTATACTAGAAGTCCTTGCCTGTGTGAGAAAACAAGAAAAAGATTTAAAATACACACATATTTGAAAGAAAGAAATAAAATTTTCTTTATTTATACATGACATAATTATCTATGTGCAAAATCCCAAAGAATGTACAAGAAAGCTACTTGAACTGATAAGTTAATTTAGCAAATTTGTAGGGTACTAGGTTGTTATTTAAAAGTTAATCATGTCTCTATACTAACAAAACACATTATACATTGAAATTTTAAAAAACATTTAAAATAGCATCAAGAAACACAAAATTTCATAGAAATAATTTTAAAAATATATGTTTAAGGTTTCTATGATGAAAACTACAAACACGCTGATGACAGAAATCAGACCTAAATGAAGGGAAAGACATACTCTGTTTATCAGTTGGAAGATTCAATATGCATAAGTTATAAATTCATCCCAAATTGCTCTACAAATTCACTGCACTTCAATCAAAATTCCAACAGGCTTTTTTTTTTTTTTTTGTAGAAATAGATAAGCTGGTTCTAAAATTTATACGGAAAAGCAAAAACCCTATAATAGCAAAAGTAATTTTAACAAAGAAGAGCAAAGTTGGAGTATTCATAATAAATGATTCTGAGATTTACTATAACTTATCAATATATTGTAGTATTGGTGTAAGGGTAGACTTATATCAATGTAACAGAATAGAGTCCACACATATGTGGTCAATTAATTTTTGACAATAACACCAAAATAACTTACTGGATAAAGGAAAGTTTTTTAAACAAATCATGCTGAAAAATTTGGATCCATATTGAAAAACAAACAAATAAATTAACAAAAGGATAACAAACTCAAATTTTACCTTATACTGTTTAAAAAAATAACTCTAATAGATCTTATAAATATAAAATCTAAACCTACAAGATTCCTGTGAGAAAACACAGGAGAAAAACTTTGTGATCTTTGGTGTGGCAAGAATAATTTAGACAGAATGCACAAAATATTTAAATGTTTGATAAGGTAAACTTCATTGAAATTAAAAACTTTTGCTCTTTGAAAGACATTGGTAAGAATATGAAAAGGTAAACCACAGACTAGAGAAAAATACTTGCAAAACACATAGCAGATGAAAGATTTTACCTAGCATCTAAGAACTCATTAATATATAAGATAATTTGAACAAATACTTCACCAAAGAAAGAGATATGAGCAGCAGATAAATACACAAAAAGATTATCAACATTATTAGTTATTAGAGAAATATAAAATAATACCACAATTATTTACCATTATATACCTACTCAAATGGTTAATATTTTATTTTAAATAGACAATAAAAAAGTGCTGGCAAGGATGTGGATCAACTGAAATCCTCATACACTGCTGGTGGGAAGTCATAGTGGTACAAATGCCTTGGAAAAAATCTTACCGTAAGATCTAGTAATTACATCTTATATATTTATCCAAGAATAATGAAAACATCCACACAAAAACCTGAATGGTTTTGGCAATTATATTCATAATTGCCCCAAAGTGAGAATAACTCAAATGATCATCAACTTGTGAGTAGATGAATAAATTGAGGTACATCAATATAATGGAATATTACACAGGAATGAAAAAGAATAAAGTACCAATAAATGTACTAACATGACTCCATTTATATGACATTCTGGAAAAGGCAAACCTGTAGGGACATAAATCAGATCAGTGGTTGCTAGGGGCTGGAGGTGGGAAAAGTGAATTGATTCCAAAGATTCATGGGGGAGCTTTTTAGAGTGATGGAAATGTTCTATATTATGATTGTAGCTGTGATTATACAACTGTATACATTAGTTAAAACTCTCTGAAATGTTAGTCTAAAATGGTAAATTTTGCTACATAAGTGATACTACAACTTATACTATATAAGTTAAACCTGATTTTTAAAAATGACAATTGCAATAGTTTAAATGATGAAGATGGTGGCTTGAGCTAGGATGGTGGTAGATGACGGTAAGTAGTAGATAAATCCAAGATGTCCTTAGGATGTAAAATCCATAGGAAGAGGTGAATGGGTTGACACAGGAGGTGAGAGGAAGGGAGACATATCTCTCTCTTGTGAAAATACTACAATGTGTCTAGAATTACAGTGGATTTTTAACATATACTCATAAGTCTTACCAGAAAGCAAATTCTAAGAGATAAAGAGATAGCAGCAGATCAGAGCAAGACATTACAAATAGCAATTTTGGTCCAGTTCAAAATAGTCTTCTCATCCACCCTATAATAAGGACCATATCTCATCATTTAAAACCATGAAAGCATATAGAGAAAGGTTAGGACGATTAAATAAAGAGCATATAATTTGTGAAAAGTACTTTGTTAGACACTATGTAGATTTTAATTAAAGACCATATGGTTATTAGGGGAAAAATGCCTTGAATAGACAGTATGAGTTATGGTTTTTGCTCTGCACATGAGTATTAATAAATATTGTGATCCTGGTTAAGACTTTGAACTTGTGAGCATCCACATTTGTAAGATATGTCTTTCCCGAACATCCCTTTTGACTTGATCCATCTGATATATTGTGATAGGGTGGCCACTTAAGAAGCCTACAATATAATTCATTTAAAATTTATTTATGATTTAATTTGAAAACAACTTTTCAAGCATGGTAAGTTCTGGGGATGCAAAGTCAAGGAGTTTTTAGACTCACAGTGGATACAAGTAAGTAAACAGTGTGACAGTGCTGTTGTATCTACAAGAGCAACCCAAATAAAATGGAGAGAGATGCAAAAAAATTTACCTCAAATATTTGTACATTTTTTCCTATGATTAGATTCCCTATCTCTACCTTCTACATGTACACAGAGTATCATGTATATTATCAACAACAAAATTATAGGCTCACTCACAAAGTCCCATTTTTAGAATGCATCTATATATGTAATACAAAATTAGAAAAAACCAATTCTGTTTTGTATAATGTGAGACAAGCAGAAAGCTGTCCTGATAGGTTATTTTTATGTGTTGCTACTTTCAGCTCACTCTTATATGCACATCAGAAAGGCACTTCTAAATCTAATCTCAAAAAGTAAATATTGCATTGTTCACATTATTTGTACCCACATTCCACATGGCCATTATAATTTGTTTGTTTTATTAACAACAGATACATCAAAGCCCTAAACTTTAATAATAAAATATACCTACACTTCTGTGTGCCTGTGTCTAAAACCACATAGTTATAGGCCATTAAGTTTTCTGGATTGGGCCACACCTTTAAACAATTTGATACCGTTTCCTTACTTCTCACCTTGCCAATCCACCAAGAATAGTCATTTTGTGGGAAAAAAAAATGTTTCTTGAATTTGTGAAAATGCACAGAACTCTGGAAATCAGAGAAACTTCTTTTTTTTTTTATCAGCCGCACCCCGCATCTTGAGGGGTCTTAGTTCCCCAACTAGGGATTGAACCCACGCCCTTGGCAGTGAAAGCACAAACTCCTAACCACTGGACCGCCAGAGAATTCCCTCAGAGAAACTTTAACTGAGGCATGGCTTACCTGGCTTGAGATGAGCGAATGGAATTTCGCCGGTGAGAAGTTCCCACAGACACAGAGCATAGCTGAAGACGTCAGCTTTGATGGTGTAGCGTGTACACTGTGTGAACACCTCAGGAGCCATCCAGCGGAGGTTCTGTGGGTCAAGAAACATCCACAAGTCATTTACCAAGTGCTTAGTTCTTCTACTGTAGAATAGTGTTCTTCTTAGGGAGGATTTGTTAAGTGTTCTCTAGAAGTTCTCAAAAATATAAACTTAAAATAACATCGATACTGCCCTCAGTGTGTGCAATAAACTGGCCCATTCATATAAAAACAGTGTGTTTACTGCTGCTGTTTAGTTTTTCAAAGGGCATTTTCTTTTACCATTGGAAGATCATGAAATCCATAATTCTTCCCCCCAAATTGCAACAATATTAATTACCAAGTAACACTGCCTCTTATGAAATGATGATCACAGCAGCAGCATATTTTTGTGTATCTCTGAGCATCTTTCCCCTGGAAGCCTTACAAGCTTCTGAATAGCCACCCATGGGTTCATCCAAGACCTCTATGCCTCCCTGGGGGTGAGTCACGCACTGTGGAAAGAAGCTTCCCTCCTTTAGAGGTTCAGGTTGTAGTTTAGGAAGTCACTAAATTAGACCCATAAATAGTGCCCTGATGACTGAGGAGAGAAATGACCTGAGGGGAGTGCTCAGAATATTCGTGTGAAGCAGATTTCTCACTGGCAGGATCAGGTCTGTCACATCTCCTTTGTTTGCCCAGCGGTGTTATTTCTGAATGCTGTTTGTGCAATATTCCAGAAAGCAAGACCATAAAACGTTACAAGTTTCCCTGTACAAAGGTCTACCCTCATGTTTTTACGGCATCATTTATACCCTTTTTACTTGCAGTAATGTATTTTTCATTGTTAAATATAAGTTTCCGTTCTGGGATACAAATGCATAAATTTGGTTTATTTGTGGTTTAGGAAAAAGAGCACTAGATTTTGAGTTAGGAGATGCAAATTCTAGTTCTGGCTCTACTGCAGACTATTTGGGCAGTTCTGGGAAATTCTCCTATGCTTCCTGGACCTCAGATTCCTCAAGGGCAAGACTGAGGAGGCAGGCCCTTCCAGCTCTAAAACCCCATGGCTTCATAGCCGTATCAATGGATTTTGCCAAATACCTGCTTTCTTTGTATGTCCACTGAAAGAAACCGGTATTCTTTTATTACTCCTAGTGAAATTCTGTGTGTAGTGCTGCCTGCTGATAATTCTTTTGAAGTGTCTACATTAGTTTGAAGTCATGCATAATTGCAGCTTTCCAGGAATATCTTTATTTCGATTATGGTGCCTATATGCAATTCTTCCACACGAGCATTCACATTCCAAATAGCCTCCATTTATATAGCATATTATGTGTTGTGTCACAACATTGCATAAGGGGGAGTAGGCATACAGTATGGCCATTTTTTCACAGGGGTGTAATAGAGTAATTATAAACTTACATAAGGCCACATAACTAGTAAGAAAGAAAATAACCTTCAAAATAAATCTAGAGTAGTGCTGTGCTTAAAGACTCCACTGCTGGGATAAAAGAATATTACTTGCTATTGGTGAAATTCAATTCAATTCCGTTTGACAAAAGGTTATTTAGTCAGAGAGTCTCAACTGGCTGCATTTTAGAATCGCCTAGGGGAACTTTTAAAAGATACATGTACCCAAGATCAACCTCAGGCCAGCGAGATCAGAATTGCTGGGGGTTGGATTCAGGTAGGATGCTTTTACAAAGTTTCCAAAGTGATTTCAATGTGCAGCCATGGGTGAGATCCACTGAGTTAGCTATCTCTATGTCAAAGGTACTAGATGAGATCTGTGTGTCCTGCCAAAAAAGGACTCACTCTTCCCACCTCTCATATCTTACCATTCTCCTCCTTGCTTACTCCACTCCAGTCACTCTGGCCTTGAACACACAAAGGACTCTCCTGCCTCAGGGCCTCTGCTCTTACTGTCCCCGCTTCTACACTGCTCTTCTCCTCTCATGGATAACTCCACCATAGGTCTCTTATCAAACGTTATCTTTCTCTTTCTCTCATCTAAATGGCTCCCCCCATCATTCTCCATCCATACACTCTGCTTTGTTTTTTCTTCATAACACTTATCATTGTCTGATATATACTTTGTTAATTTGTTCAACGTTTATCTTCTTCTATTAGAATATTAGCTCCATAAACACAAGAACGTTGCTTTGTTCACTGCAATATCCCCAGTTCCCTAGAATGTCCGGCATCTAGTAGGTATTCCATAAATATTTGTTGAACGAATGAGTGAAATTTAATTGGGGAAACCAGCATGCTTAATCCTACTTACAATACAACATGGTCCATGATGTCATTCCTGCCTTCCTCTCTAACTCATCTCTCATTTTGTCTTCCTCACACAGCGCATGCCAACAATGCCAAGCTATTTGAAGTCCTCCAGGAAGTCTGGTGTTTCTCATCCTCCCCTGTGCCTTTGCTCATGCTGTCGTTCACTCTGTCTGAATTTATTTATCCTTATTCATTCCACCTGAGCTCCTATGATGCTTTGTCACATCTCTGTCACTGAATGTCCCCACTGCTTTCAATCTTATCTGCTTATTACTATGTTCTTTCCGCTAGAAAATGAGTTACTTGAGATCAAGGACTGAGCTTTTATTTGCATTTTGTATTCTTGGCCCTTTGCAAGATGCCTGACACACTGTAGGTCCTTGATAAATGTTTGTTGAGTGAGTCAGAGTACTACCTAGCAGTGCAAACAAAGTGCTACAAAAGCACAGAGAGAAAAGTGTGTGGGGAGGAGGAGGGGGGAGGAAGTGTATGAGAGGGAATGTACTTAAAATGGATAACATTTCCTGGGCCATGCAAGATGAGAAGACTTCCTCCAGGTGGGGTACAGTGAAGGGCTTCTCCGGCAGAGAATATGATGCTGGCAGAGTCACAGGGCTGTGAAAGTGAATGAAATGTTTGGGGAATAGCCAGATGGCTTGTATGCCGGGGGCATAAGGGACTTGAGAGAATGTTAAGTGGGAGGGGAGGTCACAGAGGAGCCTTGGGGTCAGATTTGGTGGGGGGCGGGGGCGGGGGTATAACATTTTAAGCATCATTGATGGTTTATAGGAAGGAGTGAATTGTCAGAACACAACACTTGGCTGATGTTGCAAAGAAAGAACTGGAAGAGAGGACTGTAGTTAGAAGCCTAGAGTAATGGTCCAGAAAAGAGATGGAGAGGACCCAAACTGAGGCAGTGGTAAATGAGAGTTTGGGATGAACTTTAATAAAGAAAAGGAATAGAAACAAACAGAAAAAGTGATTGAGCAGTGTGGAAGCAGAAGCAGGAAAGGGAAGGAACAGAAAATTAGCCCGAGCTTGGGTAATTAAATAACACAGCCAGTCCAGAAAGAGAAGTGCACTTCTTTGTGCAGAAGGGATGGGAGAAGGCAGATGATGAACCTAACTGCAGACATTTTGAGTACTATTATGCTTGCTTCAGATGCTAGCATTTATATTTTTCTTAAACATTAATGCTTGACTATATCACCCATTGCCTTACAATGCTGAAATGGAAAACTAGGAATTGTTAGTAGATGCGGGTTAACTATGGATTTTATGGTTACCTATTAAATGTTAACTACCACTTAATAAGGGGATCTAAACATGAATGCCAATTATCCACGCCTGCCATGTACTTTTCAATTATATTTGAAACAAATTCTGTTATTTTTTCTGTAACATTTTCCAAATATATATCTAATCTATTTCTCTAACAGAGCCTTGAAATAGTTCTTTTGGGGGCTTCCTGAAAATAGAAACATAAAACATTATCCCCCCCTTGGGAGAATGACATTTCTTCCAGTTAAAGCTGCTTTCATCTCCCTTCCTCTCATGCTGAGTTTACACATTTTAATTGTTTCATAATTATAGGGAACAGGAGCAGCAACCAACCCCAGGTTGTTTTGTCATGTTGTCTTCATCCAGAGACTGCAGAAATCTTGATTCTGAGGGAAACAGAAAACAAATTCATGTCAAAGGAAATATTTCAAAACCAAGGTCAAAGATTACAGCTAACAGTTTGAAATCCCAAGAAACCTCTATCTTATTTAAATGTTCACTTCCTTTCTTTTAGCTGAGGATATGAAAGAGGAAAAACCGAAATAAATGATATACTTTTAAAATTCATTGAAATCTAAATGACTTAGAGAGGTATAGCTGTCAGTGTGAAATCCATTTTCAGATTCATCATATAATATCAGTACCAATGAGGAATGGAGAAAGAAATGAATGCCATTTGGGGCTTTATTCATGGAAATCTCACCTCCAAAATCTGCCACCACAGCATGCCCATCCTCATAGAGAAGAATATTGTGACTGTAAAAAAAAAAAAAAAAAAAAAAAAAAGTAGATATCGAGTATACTATTTCCTAATCTGAATGGCTTCTCAATGAAGAGGACGATAATCATCATTTGTTTACCCCAGAGGCTAAAGGACTCCCAAAAGGCTAACAGACATCTCAGATTAGTGACTCTGATTTTCTTAGTGTTGCTAATCTGAAAGGAATGTTTATAAAATGCGGTCATCTTATATCTGACTTTGAAAGTATACAAAGTATTCTACTTTAGATAAACCTTCTAAACGTGTCAAAAAGACCCATTAGCTGAAGATCAGGTTTTCAGCTCTTTGAAGTTCATTTGCTAACAAAATTTGGCTACAGGGAATAGTAAAATGTACCTGTGAGCATATCAGAGTCAGAGCAAGGGAATAAGCTTGCTAGAACCCTAGGCTTATAAGGACAGTTCAAGGCAGCACCTGACATGAATAGGAAAAGGACTCTTTATGGAAAGTGTCTTGGTCATTATGTTCTAGCTAGAATCCCAGGACAAAGAAGTGTTTTTAAGACCTGTGAAATGAGGCTGGCTAATCTACTTTTTAAGGTCTTGGAGAGGAAAACATATAAAGGTCTTCAAAGTCTCCTTTCCAAACCAGAATTCAAGCTAGATCAAGGCTGTCCTTTTCAAGAAGTAAATCAAGGCTGGGGCAGTCCAAAGAGAGGTCATTCCTCCCACATATTGGTGAGCCGAGTTGTGGGATATCTTATGGACAAATGTACTGTGACCCAAGATTGTCTTTGAGAGTTTCTTATTGAATGCCTTTCTTTACGCTTATTTCACATTTGGCTTCTAAATGAGTCATTTCAGCATTAGGAGATCTCCTACTGGGTTTCTTTTAGTGCATGTAGGCCATACTATATTAATTTATCTCCTCTATCCTTAATTGTTTTGCTTCCTGATCAAAAAAGGAAAATTTTATTATTTTCTAGTCCTGAATAAGTCCAGTATGATATTGAACCATTTATATAAGTGCTTCCAGGTGCTGAGTTGAGCTTTATAAGAAAGTTAATTTTGAACTTCTCTTGTATCATAAATGAATTTTACCTTTATGGTATACACTTAATCCTCTTTTCAACTACCAAAAATCTAGAATGTGTTCAAGATTTTTTTTTCTTGGAAGAGCTCAGTGTAGAAGTAATATATGATGTTGAAACAAAAACCCCAAGATGTTCTCTTTAGCTGTAAATTACCAATTAATACACGCTATGAGAATGACACTATCATGATAAAGAACTCTACAGCATCAGGAACTCTCTGGAAGTTCAAAGGCGGCAAGAAGAATGCATCAAAATGCTGTACCACTAGATTCCTTGAAGGATTTAGGTGAGTTCCTGTACCACAATCCCTTAGCTTATCAAAGGATAATGAGTGTTACATTTCATAGATATCATTAAAACACATGCTGAACATGAATTACCAATCAAATTAAATGATCATATGTATAGTATCCTATCCATTAATTTAATTTTGATTCAAATTAATTATCTAGAACAGTGGTTATCAAAACAATTAGCAGCATATTCTCAATATAGAAAACAGATTTGTAAATGGAGCTGCCTTAGTTAAACACAGGGAAAGGCTCACAGAACCCCTACTTAAGCTTCACCTTTTCCAAAAATAGCAGTCCTTGAGGCAATAGCTTAAAACTATGCATGTAGAGAAGCCCCCAAATAAGTTACATGTCTAGGGAATATTTTGTTTATTCATTTGTTTGTTTAAATTTCTCTAAAGTAAATATTTTATGTTAACAAGAATAAGGATGATAATACCAGCTAAGTGGAGTTGGGGTAGTGAAATGTTTAGCAAAATTTTACTCTTCTAGCAAAAGAAACAAGTGAATTTGGTCACTGGGCTGCCCAGTGCTTCCTGGTATGAGAGGCAGGATGTCTCAGGATGCAGGGATTACACATTGTTGTACCTCCATCATTTTTAGCACGTGCTTATTTTTGGCACACTGCTTATACTCCTTATCACATTGGAGTACTCAATAAACATTTTTTGAACAAATAAAAGAAACTTAAAATAGAAAGTCACAAGTTTGGAAGGGTAAAGATTACATTAGTTAATCAGCAAGTACTTATTGAATATCACTCATAATTCTATAAATATTTAAAATTCATAGACTCATATGATTGGAAGATAAATTAGAACTAACCTAGTTTAACCCTCTTAGCTCCGGAGGAGGAGTAAAAAGCTCAGAGAATTTAAATGTATCAACAGACATTATATAAGTAGCTAGTGGCAGAGAAGATATAGAATCCACTTCATCTAGGCCAGCATCTCAGATTTTAAAGTGCCTGGCAAATAGTAGGTGATCAGTGAATTTTATGAATTATTCTTGAATCATATTATGGACCCTTCCCCAAAGCATGCTATTTACTTTCTTCACATTATCAAGACACACTGTTGTTGGGAATGTAAATTGGTACAGCCACTATGGAGAACAGCATGGAGGTTCCTTAAAAAATAAATCACAGCAAGATCCTTTTTCACCCACCTCCTAGAGAAATGAAAATAAAAACAAAAATAAAAAAATGAGACTTAATGAAACTTAAAAGATTTTGCACAGCAAAGGAAACCATAAACAAGATGAAAAAACAACCCTCAGAATGGGACAAAATATTTGCAAATGAAGCAACTGACAAAGGATTAATCTCCAAAATTTACAAGCAGCTCATGCAGCTCAATATCAAAAAAACAAACAACCCAATCCAAAAATGGGCAGAAGACCTAAATAGACATTTCTCCAAAGAAGATATACAGATTGCCAACAAACACATGAAAGAATGCTCAACATCATTAATCATTAGAGAAATGCAAATCAAAGCTACAATGAGACATCATCTCAAACCTGTCAGAATGGCCATCATCAAAAAACCTACAAACAATAAATGCTGGAGAGGGTGTGGAGGAAAGGGAACCCTCTTGCACTGTTGGTGGGAATGTAAATTGATGCAGTCACTATGGAGAACAGTATAGATGTTCCTTAAAAAACTAAACATAGAACTACCATACAACCCAGCAATCCCACTACTGGGCATATAACCTGAGAAAACCATAATTCAAAAAGAGTCATGTACCAAAATGTTCATTGCAGTTCTATTTACAATAGCCAGGACATGGAAGCAACCTAAGTGTCCATCAACAGATGAATGGATAAAGAAGATTTGGCATATATATACAATGGAATATTACTCAGCCATAAAAAGAAATGAAATTGAGTTATTTGTAGTGAGGTGGATGGACCTAGAGTCTGCCATACAGAGTGAAGTAAGTCAGAAAGAGAAAAACAAATACTGTATGCTAACACATATATATGGAATCTAAAAAAAAATGGTCATGAAGAACCTAGGGACAAGATGGAAATAAAGATGCAGACCTACTAGAGAATGGACTTGAGGACACGGGGAGGGGGAAGGGTAAGCTGGGACAAAGTGAGAGAGTGTCATGGACATATATACACTACCAAATGTACAATAGATAGCTAGTGGGAAGCAGCTGCATAGTACAGGGAGATCAGCTCAGTGCTTTGTGAACACCTAGAGGTGTGGGACAGGGAGGGTGGGAGAGAGACACAAGAGGGAGGTGATATGGGGATATATGTATATGTATAACTGATTCACTTTGTTATAAAGCAAAAACTAACACACCATTTTAAACCAATTATACTCCAATAAAGATGTTTAAAAAAAATCCTAAAAACTAAAAATAGAGCTACCATATGATCCAGCAATCCCACTCCTGGGCATATATCTGGAGGAAACCATAATTCGAAAAGAAACATGAATCCTAATGTTCATTGCAGCACTATTTACAATATCCAGGACATGGAAGCAACATAAATGTCCATCAACAGAGGAACGGGGGCTTCCCTGGTGGCGCTGTGGTTGGGAGTCCGCCTGCCGATGCAGGGGATGCGGCTTCGTGCCCCGGTCCGGGAGGATCCCACATGCCACGGAGCAGCTGGGCCCGTGAGCCACAGCCGCTGAGCCTGCACGTCCAGAGGCCTATGCTTCGCAACGGGAGAGGCCACAACAGTGAGAGACCCGCATACCGCAAACAAACAAACAGAGGAACGGACAAAGAAGAGTGCTACATATATACAATGGAATATTACTCAGCTATAAAAAGGAACGAAATAATGCCATTTGCAACACCATGGATGGAACAACAGATTGTCATACTGAGTGAAATAAGTCAGAAAAAGAAGGACAAATATATGGTATCACTTATATGTGGAATCTAAGAAAAAAGGTACAAATGAACTTATCTACAAAACAGAAATAGAGTTACAAATGTAGAAAAGAAACATATTTACCTGGGCATAAGAGGTGGGGAGGGACAAATTGGGAGATTGGGATTGACATATACACACTACTATATATAAAGAAGATAACTAATAAGGACCTACTGTATAGCACATGGAACTGTACTCAATACTGTGTAATGGCCTATATGGGAAAAGAATCTAAAGAAGAGTAGATATATGTATATGTATAACTGACTCACTTTGCTGTATGCCTGAAACTAACACAACATTGTAAATTAACTCTACACCAATAAAATTTTTTTGAAAAGTGTTAAGTTCGTAGGATATTCCCTACAGAGGTTTTTCCTATATCTTCGTTTTAAGTCAAAACCTTAGAAAACTAACTGAATTTTAGGACAACACAAACTCAATAGCAATGTTAATTACTCTTGCTAACTTGACTTTGCCTTAGAAATTTCAGCCTTTTAACACCACTTCTTTGATGACCTGAACTTTGAGAGAAGAAAAACAATAAAACATACAAAGAAGCATAACTCAAGGTCTTTTTTTTTTTTTTTTTTTTTTTTAGCTTTTCTTCTTTTCTTATTTCTCCAGTGGCTTTCAAATAACAATGGTTGCTTTTGCTTGGGTTTCCCAGCAAAGAGAGATCAAGATAAAAGCATATAAATATATGCCAACATTGGACTGATTTAGCAATCATAAAGCAATGTGATGATGGAGGCAGCAACTAAAGCAAATCATCCAGAAGCCAAGGAATGCCACAGCTTCTGGAAGCTGGAAGAAGCAAGAAACTGATTCACCTCTAGAGCCTGTAGAAAGCACTGTCTCTGATGATTCCTTGAGTTTAGCCCAGGAAAACTGATTTTGATCCTCTGACTTCCACAAATGTAAAAGAATAACTATATGTTGCTTTAAAAAAAGGACACTATGAGAGATGAAAAGTGAGGCACATTATAGAGTCCATCCTCAAAGACCTTACAATCAGCTCAAGAAAGCTTAGATGAGTGTGGGTAACATAAGAATTCAAAGAGAACAGTGAAGTTATGAAAGAAATTAGCTTTGAAGCGGGCCTCAAGGAACAGTCTACAAATATCGGCTGAGAGCAGATCATGCGCCAGGAAATTTCCTATACACTGGGATATAGTGGTGACCAAGACAGGCAAAGAGCTTATGAGTTTACAATGAAGTGAGGAGGAAATGAGGCTGAGACAAAGGGGGAAAGAAGTGTAGGTCAGGGAAAATCTTGGTAAAGGCCAAGAGTTGGGAATGTGTATAGTCTGTAAGAGGAATAAAAGAAGGATGTACTTACTAAATTGGAGACTACATGCTGGGGTGTCATGGGGGGAAACTGAGCGGAGGTGGTGTTGGATTACAAGGGAATTTGAAAGCCAGGGAGGGAATTCCAGGCTTGACACAAAAAGCTAGCAGGTTTTTATATATAGGGTGCAATGCTCTGAAAGCAAGGGGCTAGTGTTCAAAAATAATTTGAGGTACTGAAAGACAAAAGTAATAAGGTAAAGTGGAGGACAAAACAAAACAAAAAAAAATAGGATGAATCCATCAAAATATTTGAAAGAAGTGTTTAGATTTTGGGACAGCTTAGATATAGAGAAAAAAAGGGAACAAAAAACTTAGGATCATCTTCAACATTTCTAGTTTGGAATACTTAAGCAGAAAGCAATAGAATATCAAATAGAAATGGCTGTCTTACTAAAAATCCTGTGAATATTTTATGAAAAGTATAGTGGCTGACTTGGGAGGCTGAGGAACTTGACTAAAGTCATTGTTGTGCTTGGCAAGATTGGACTCACCAGAAAAATAGCTATTATTTTTACTAAAGTGAAATAACATTCAAAGTGAACTCTTTTGTCCTTAACAAACAATAGCAAATTAAACAAAACAAAGATGTTGTGACAATTTAGGAACATAAGGACAATGTGAGTTCATAGCAGCAAATGGGGCCAAATGTCAAAAAGGATGTTATGAAAATGTCATTGCAGAATGAGAGCACTTTGGGAAGTGCTGGAATAAAATGAAATGTTCTTTTCACCTCAAGATAGTCTTTTGGATCTGTCCATTTCTTCTTTAAATGCTCAGTAACAAAGAAAACTAATTTTTAGAACTACCTCTAAGATTCACCCATTAATTTTTTAGTTTAGTGCTAAGCCATACTTCCTATCTAGAGTGAAGCAAATGGAGAGGGACAAGTGAGGATGAAGTTGATGGAATCTGTGCTAATCAGTGACAGCACAAATGCCAACCTGATGGATGTCATATAAGAGTCAGAGAGGTAATCTGACAGGTTACCGGCATTGGAGTGGAGGGTTCCTAGGGAAAGGGCTGACCTTGGAGCTGGGATAATAGAAGTGGTGTGATAATGATTAATGATGAGCTCAAGGGTTTATTACTGAGATATGTTGTGAACTGCAAGTTTTGAGAAGGGTGAGAACAGTGAAAGTTGTGGGAGTCATGTGACAGTAACAGAAAGGGTGGTAGTAAAGAGAGAAGGGATTAAATATTGCGTGAGAGCCTCCTGTGGGCACACACCGGTGCTTTCAAGATTTTTACGTTCCTCCTGGAGCCACTTTGTGGTTGGTATTAGCATACTTCTTCTACAGATGGATAATGCAGGCTCAGAGCGGTTACATAAGATGGCCAGTATCATAGCTGGTAAGAGGTGAATCCAGCAGTCAAATTTCAATCTCCAAAGTCTGCCCTTTTTAGGAGAAGCTCACCCTTGCATCGTCTGGATGGGCCCTGATGAGCCAAAACTGCTAAGGCTGGATGTCTAGACAGAAATTCCAGAAATTTTGCTTGGGTGAAGAGTGGTCTACCAACTAGTGTCCAAAATACCTGTGTTCAGTGTATGACTGTAAGGTCATAAGACTGAAGTCAACAAGCTACGTGGAAAGTAATCTAGTACACCTCTGTACCACCAAGACACAGCAGGCAAAGACTAACCTTCCTCCCTCCCAGAGTATGATTAATGTGTCATACGCAGGAATGAAGCACAGTCACTGTGAACGGGTACTTGCAATCCGACCTGGGAAATCAGCCAGGCACATGCGGAGTGTCAATGGCTTGGAAGCTATTATCAGGATCAAAAGAGAGAAATAAAAGAAAGGTGATGGGAATTCTGAGATTTCCTCTCCCCCAGAAGACCATTTGGGAGGTTCATTTTTATTTCTTTGCTTTTGTGGAAGGTTCTGGGGAGTGGGAGTCTGTGGTTATATCTGATGTTTTACAGAGCACCTTCACGCACATGGTCACATTGGGTGGAAACAGTCGTGTCAGACCCTTTTAACTTGAACTTGATAAAGAAACCTGTCAGTAACTGCTGGCACTAGCACCTTAGCCCCAATCCTACCACCTGGGAAAGGAATCCAGGGGAGGTAAGGGGCAGGAGATGAGATAGAGTACCCCGAGAGGAAGGAGGAGAACAGCTACTGTAATACACCAATCTGTACACACAACAGCGCCCACGCCCACTGGCACACACTGCTTGCCTTCTAAACTCTCCAGACACGTGGTTAAGGGTGAAGTGTCACTGAGGAACGCTCTCCAGATAGCAGTGAGTTTGGTAAAACCATTAAAGGAAGTTAAGTAGATAAAGGTCAACAGGTCCTTAATTCTTACAGCAATTTTTTTTGCATTTCTGGATTTAACACTTGGACTTAATCTAAGTGAGTATGATTTTAAAAGCCCATGTTATTTGGTAACTTGTGATTTTGTTGTTACAAGTGAGGCTTACGTTCAGAAGCAAGCTCTTTGGCTGACAAGTGTGCCGGGTCAACCTGGCAGAGTCAGCAGCTGAAACAGCTTTCTTGCTGCCCTGGGTCATCCTGTGTTGTAGGAGAAATGATAAGCTGCAATCATGGTCACCCCTGTGAGCACTGCTCAGCTTTACTCTTCCTGCTGTGAAGGTCTAGTTTGGGGCTAGAAACTGCAGTGTCTGCCTTCAAAGAGAATGCAGTCTGATTGGAAATGCAATGCAAACTAAAAGGGAGAGACATTATCATCACAAGCTAGAATTTAAAGCGGTTTTCACTATGAAAGACCTAGAGAAGAATCCAGAGAATGTAAGAATTAATTCTGAAAAAGATCATTAACCAAGAAGAAGAGTCTTAAGAATAGGACGGATAACAGGTAGTATGTAGGACAAGGACCCATATTCAGGATACCTGGTTTTTGCTGTTTCTAGTCCTGTGATTAAATCATAATACTTGAACTTTTCAAGTCTTCCTTTCCTATCTTTAAAAATTGTGAGGGGAATGCAGGATATTAAAAGAGATAACACATGGAATTTTGTAAACTGTGAACTGCTAAATAGGTTTTTTTAAAAACTAAATTTATTTATTTATATTATTTTTGGCTGCGATGGGTCCTCGTTGCTGCACACGGGCTTTCTCTAGCGGGGGCTACTCTTGGTTGCAGTGTGCAGGCTTCACATTGCGGTGGCTTCTCTTGCTGCGGAGCACGGGTTCTAGGAGCGTGGGCTTCAGTAGTTGTGGCGTGTGGGCTCTAGAGCACAGGCTCAGTAGCTGTGGCGCACGGGTTTAGTTGCTCCGCAACATGTGGGATCTTCCCGGACCATGGCTTGAACCCGTGTCCCTGCACTGGCAGGCGGATTCTTAACCACTGTGCCACCACGGAAATCCCAGTGTTGGTTGTTGTTAATAAATATAGGACCTGCTTACGGAGTGTTTTTATGACTTAAAGGCAAATGTGCTTTGTAAACCACACAGCCGTGTACATGTTGGGTATTAAGTGATGAGTCTTGAAAGTGAAGTGACTTCCTGAATCAAAACCCACAGACTTAGAGAACGAACTTATGGTTACCAGGGGGGAAGAGTCTGGGGAGGGATTGTTAGGGAGCTTGGGATTGACATGTACACAATGCTATATTTAAAACAGATAACTGACAAGGACCTACTGTATAGCATAGGGAACTCTGCTCAATATTCTGTAACAGTCTAATTGGGAAAAGAATTTGAAAAAGAATAGATACATGTATATGTATAACTGAATCACTTTGTTGTACACCTGAAACTAACACAACATTGTTAATCAACTGTCCTCCAATATAAAATAAAAAGTTAAAAAAAAAAAGAAACTGACTTTACCATGGAATATTTCAACTCACTTTTAGCCCTAGAGTCTCTTCTTCCATTCCCATTGTCTAAATGTACAATACTACTGCTGCTTGATTGAATGGCTGCATTTCACCTAAAAGAATCTTTGGTTCCCTGACTGCATTGATACTGCAGTATCTGGACTTGGCTCCAGCTTTGTCTTTCATCATGAAGCAAATGATTTGGGTCAATTGTTTATGTAACAGAACTGAGTATTTATTTTTTTGAAGTGTCTGTCCCTTACAGATCACTCCACAGTAAAGTTCTTTTAACCTCAACAATGCATGCACTTAGCAGAATACAGAATGTAACTGAGGGAAAGATTTATTTCATTCAAATAAGCGATGTGAATACAACCCATGCTCTGACCTTCACTTCTTTCTTCCACAGTAATAACAGTTCACTTTCAGAAAAAGAGCAAGCTGTTTTCAATATGGTGTGTGTGTACATGTGTGTGTTTATATCTCTTAAGTGTTTTCTCCAGTTTTCTTTTAAACAAAAGTGAACGGAAGTTAAATTCTGCTGGTTCCTTGTGACAAAAGAAAATTTTCTCCAACCTCAGAACTGAATTAATTTAATGAAGTCATTATGTAAGCATCATGAGTCTTTTCATTTTAATTGCCCGTATTGAAAATTTACCTAAAGTGCTCAAATGATTCATAATCAGTTGGTTATGCACTATAGTCCAATACTAATTGTCACTATTAATCAGACTGGCCTGATTGTGGGACAATTTTCCAATTCTGACTTTCTTCCAGAACAAGACTGAAGTCCATGGTGGCCTTAGAAGGATCAAGGTGACTTGCAACTCTCACGCCACTGCCATTAAGAGTTTTTTTAAGCCACTTAAAAAAATCGCATAAATATTAATTCATTTTTTTCTGAATTACACAACCATGTAATTGCCTATGTCAGTGGCTACTAACGAACACTAGTTTGCGTAGCCAACCTCTCAGTGTCCTTATTTGAAGAGATGACAGCCCCCAAACTGTAAATCTAATAACAGAACAGCAATACTTCCCAGATTTCCTATAAGCCACTGTTTTCTGTTATATGCCTGATGGTGATTAACTCACATGATTAAAGACACAAGGCTATCGGTATGCCTGGAAGCATTCCAAGGGTTAAATCAGTGGAAGCAATTAGGCTTCATTTTCAATCTCATCACACTGTGAAAGTCATTAGTTTACAAACACATCTGCATGACAAGCAATCACTCAGACCTGATGCTGAGAAGCCCTGGATCTGCTTGCTGCCACATTTTGCTGGTGGGGTGGTAGTGCTACGTGAGACTCTCTTCCTGCCTAGGACCTCTCTCTGGGGAGCACTGCCTTCTTGACTTCCAGCATAGGCAACCACATTATTCTCTCCTCTCCAGTCATCTTTGAACCCTTGCCACAAACTCAATGTGGCTTCTTTAACTCTGAGTATGTGACCCCCATACTCTGAACTGCTTCCAATTTGTTTCAAGTATAATCTAAGGTGTTAACTAGACCCTTGAAATGCAGTGCAACTCACATCTACTTGTTTGGAGCTTTGCACCCTTTCCTAAAAAATATTTCCAAGTCATCTAGATTAGCCCCTTGTAGTCTACACATATTCTCATAGTCTCTCCTTTTTGGTATCTTTCTGCCTCTGACTTTTTTCTATCATCTCTGCTTCCTACTTCATTAGGTAACAACAACTAATCAAAAACTCATTATCTTCATGAGGGGTAACTGCTGGAGGTCTTGGGTTTGAGCCCCAGATAATGGAGATAGCATATTTGGGTTCAGAGAACTTATTGATATTTACTTATTATGTACGTTTATGTGGTAATGGGACCCTCAGCAACCACTTGAGAGTTCCACAATGTTGGCTGCATGTAGAAACCTGGTAACAATTGTATAGTAACATCAGAAATCACAGACTCTGCTTCATAGCTAAATAAAGCCTCTACGTATATTCTTGATGCCTCCTTTGTACCTCGGGGCTCAACATAAACTATTCCAGGATGCCTACCACGACAAGGAAATTTTGTTGTTGTTCTTCTGCAAGAAGTGTGAAGCCTCTGAAACTCATTTGTAAGATTTTATTTCATCAGGGCACCTTCCTTGCCAAAGGCCAGAGAAGCCTAAGCCTGGATTTCTCTATTAATCTTTTGAAGGTAGTTCTTCACTAAAAATAAGAACTGTAATTTTATTTTTTCATGCTGCCAAAAAGTGACCCTAGTTTGGCTTCATACAGATTGCCTTGGTCCTTTGGAAAAGGCATGCAGGAGAAGAAACATGTTGACAGAACGATAGCTCCCCCAAGCTCATTTAGGAATAACAATATGCTAATCTTGAATATAATCTAGGTAAGAGAAAAGGAATTTACCAAAGTCCCATATCATGAACTTCCAAACACTGAAAGCCTAATTTCAGTGAACTCTCAGAAACCATGGAAACAGAAAACTCCAATAAATGCAAAGGATTGCAAAACCTTGACTTTTCTTAAAACAAACTCCAGTCTGTCAGTAGAAGTATATTTGAAGGCTTACTTCTAAAGCTACTGGATTTGTCCCATTGCCAGTGGGATTGAAGAGGTGGATTATAAGATTTGTACTGTGGTTAAACCCATTTATTGAGGGTAATGTGAAAAAACTCCATACTCTTCTTCATTTACTATTTGCTCAGCACCATGAAACGCGAGTGGAGCAGCGATAATGCCTAAATAAATCTAACCACACACACACACACACGCGCGCGCGCACGCAGACACACACATACACACACTATTGATTGTGACGTTTCTGCAAAATAGTGCCCTAGAATCAACAGTCAAGTATAATTTCCATTTCTACTCTAAAGTTATTGCTTATTCTTCTTAACAAGGCGTAATCTTATGAGGAATCTTAGGTACACAAACTGCAAAATGGAACATTTTTGAATGAGAAAGGGACAATCGATATCACAGACATCAACAGCGATGCATTCATCATATATCATTTGTTTTATTTTAATTTAAAATTGAAAAAGGGAATATTGGAAAACATCATATTGACTATGTTTCCTTCACAGGATCTAACATTTTTCTAATGCACTGGGACCCTGGATGAGCAGGGGGGTTTGGCTTCAGACATTTGGTTGTGAAACCTATGTTTGGGGGGGTGCAGTCGCAGGACAGTGGGGAAACTTTTCTCCCACAAAGCACATGGTCAGGATTTTGAGGAAGGATGAAAATGGCAAAGATATGCGACATCAAAGAGTTAGAAAAGTAATAATTAGCTGGCCTGATTACCAAAATAAAACCACAAAACCAAAAGCATCAAAAAGTTTCCAGCTTTTGCTGCTTCCACTATCATCTAAATACTGCTTCCTAGTCACTTTTCCGAACACAGTGATTTTTAATAATACTAAAACCTCTAAGTTTCGTATGCAAACCCCACTTCGCATGTAAACCCTGAAATGCACTGGACATTTATTTACATTGAGGAGAGAACATAAGTCTACCAAAAGAAAACACAGAAAATAATATGAAAGCAAAAAACTTGGGGGACTTAGGACAAACAAGAGATATAGCAAACAATATTTTAGAATTTGAAAGGATATTAGAAATTATTAAATGATCTGTTTATAGAGGAAGAATTTGAAGAGCTTTGTTTTCTGTCAAGGTCACTACTGGATTTCCTGACTAATAACTGTTCATTTTCCTGCCTCACTTACTTCATTTTCCCTGATCTCTGAGGACCCAAGCCCATGTTAAATACAGAGACATAGATGCTAAGGGCACCAACTACAGACTACCCAGACTCAGTTGTACCCAAAAGTGTCATAGGACTCTTCTCACCCACTTTTTTTTTTTTTTTTTTTTTGCGATACGCGGGCTTCTCACTGTTGTGGCCTCTCCCGTTGGGGAGCGCAGGCTCCGGATGCGCTGGCTCAGCGGCCCTGGCTCACAAGCCCAGCCGCTCCCCGGCATGTGGGATCTTCCCGGACCAGGGCACGAACCCGTGTCCCCTGCATCGGCAGGCGGGTTCTCAACCACTGCGCCACCAGGGAAGCCCCACTCACCCACTTTTAAGAGAGCAGATCCAGTACCAACTCTTTGGGAATGTGCCATGGGCCTTCTGAGCATCTATTTAACACTGAGACACAAAAGGTCTGTGATAAACCCTCTATCTTTGCATGTTAAAATTAATTCCTAGACACTGATGGGGAAAAAGAAAAGGCCAGAGAGAGCATGGAATAAGAACTGAAATATATGAAATACAAGTAAAAGAAGAAAAATCTGAGTTCGGCGTGACAAACACCATTGATTATGCGCCAAGTTTCCTGATAAAAGACCCCAAAGTAGGTGTACACGTGTCCGGCAGAGGAGGGCTGAGCTTAAAAATAACAGCTGAGAGGAGAGCTGGGCTTTATCAACAAATAAGGTTTCCGTATTAAACGGAGTAGCGTCGGAAGTGGGCAGCTCCATGAGAGCAGGCGAGTAGGCTCTATCTCTGACAGAGGCTGTGCTCCTGCAGAGCTCGGCCTCTAAGGAGGGTCTCCTTCCAACTCTCAGAATGAGCCACAGATGAGTGTTCTGAACAGTGTGACTTCAGGGGAACTTGCTTGCGGTCCTTCGGGAAGCAGGGATTTGTAGGTAATCCAAGAAAGGAAACCGTTTACCTACTGGACTAATCTGACGTTACGACTTTTACTATGAAGTCTCCATCCCTCTCAGGGAGCACAGCGAGACGAAGTGCCCATGTCTCTGCAAAAGGGCAGGTTACAAATGTACTTAATCCTGCATGCCTTCCTTCAAGGACACTTTGAAAATTCAAAAGGAATGAACAGGTCTATTTTTTTTTAAACTTGCTGAATCGTTCAGTGTCTCTTTGGTTGCTGAGGAGAGGGGCTCTTAGGTTTTTTCCAGACACTAGATGGTCTATCCCTGTGGGATAGAATATTAGTCACAGAAATGTAACTCATCAGCCATGAAGGTTTAGGGCTATTTTAGTTCTAACACTTTGTCAATGCTGCGTGGCTGTCCCCACCATGGCCCCTGGCCCTTCCTCCCTCTCTCCTTCACTTTGTTCCTGTTGTCTCCTCCAAGTGTGAATTCACTTCCAACTTTTCCTCTAAATAAATATCCCCATTTTTCAGCCCCCAGTCCAGTGATCTCTTCTTATCCTGGCTTTCCCAGCACTTGACCCCAATATGATTATAAGCTCCATGGGCACAAGATCCATGAACCAGGGAAATTATTGGTGATCGATAATAAACTCTTATTGAATTAAATTTTCTTCTTGATCCTAGAGAAGTAAAGGTAAAGAAAGAATTAGAATGACTGGGGATTCGAAGGGGTGGTTATATTCAGCACTGACTTTTCCTAAATTCCATAGAATTGAATTCTGTAGCTACTCTGACCAAACTGCTTTTTCTATTTTCTATAATAGATACAAATTTGTGACTCAAAATAAATTCTCTGAGACTTAAGACCTTGATTTCACTTTTTAGCCTTATTCCAGGCAAATTCTTATCTGTCAATTTCCTGTATAATCAGCATTTACCCAACAAATATTTGGTTAATATTTATTTGGCATCTACTATACTGCTGAACACAGAAAAAGCTTTAGAACAAACCCACCTTTCCATTAAAGATACGGAGATGAGCTGAATAAGCATTTCATACTCCGCCCCCCCATCATTGACTGCTCTGCTTGAAGCTCTATTCACCCCATTGACCCCTCCCCCCATGCCCTTTGTGCAAGCAACAGCTTCAAGAACAAGCTTACCCAAATATTCTAGACCACGTCTGGGACTCTGAAACTGAATGCCTATAACACTATTTTCAGTTCCATACATTTGGTATTTAGAATATGCTCTCTTTTCTTATTTCTTCTTTTTCTATATATCTCTTATTTCCTCCAGATACATTAAAACTATTCTTAAAACATTTTATTATACATTGTCCCCTAGGACTTGGCAAATTACAGCAGCTCAAGAAACATTATGGGGCTTCCCTGGTGGCGCAGTGGTTGAGAGTCCGCCTGCCGATGCAGGGGACATGGGTTCGTGCCCCATTCTGGGAGGATCCCACATGCCGCGGAGCGGCTGGGCCCGTGAGCCATGGCCGCTGAGCCACTGAGCCTGCATCCAGAGCCTGTGCTCCGCAGCGGGAGAGGCCACAACAGTGAGAGACCCGCGTACCGCAAAAAACAAAACAAAACAAAACAAAACAAAAAAAACCCATTATGGTTGTGAATAATCAATATACCTACTAATACAACATCCTGCCTTTTTCAAAGTAACCCTCCAAACAACATTCTATTTCTCTCTTCCTCTTTCTGGTCCATATTCTTGAAGGGTTTTCTTAAATTTACTGCTTCTACTTCTTTACTGACTACGCCCTTTTCAATACACTAGTCTTACTTTTTGACCTGCGACTCCAAAAAAACCCCTTTTTTCCAATGTGAACTTCTGTTTTGCTAAATGCCACAGGCTGTTGGTCCTTGTACCATATTCTATCTTAAGCCCTTCTTATTCTTGGCCAAAGCTTGCTTCTTTTCTCTTAGTGAAAGATATCACCATAAATTGAGTTATCCAAATAAAAACCAGGGAACCAAATTTGATTCTTTCCTGTCCTTCGATCCCCTCTTAAAAATGTCACCATGTACCATCAGTTCTACCTTCTAATATGTTCTACATCTGTCCAGTTATGCCTTCTACACATTGAGCACTTGTTCCCTATGGACAAGTCAATAATGTTGATTAGAATCCCATTTGTAGTAAAGATCTGTAGGAGATCTTTCAGTGTTAGGCAGGGTGTTAGATATTAGGTAATAACAGTAAGTAACACTTAAATATAACTATGAGCTAAGCATAGTTCTAAGCAATATATGTTAACCTATCTAATTGTCACACAACCCAATGAGGTTGGTATAATAATTATACCATTTTAAACATGAAAAAATCGAATTGCAGAAAGGTTAAGTAACTTCCCTAAGGTAACACAGCTAGGTAGTTTGAATTCCTCATTTCATTTAGTCTCCATAGTAGCCTTCTGTGGTGGTATTAATATTTCGACTTAGAGCTGAGGAATTGAAGCTGAGAAACTTAAAATATAAGGCCACACATTTGGTAACAGTGTCAGAATTATGCTTAGAATCCATATGTAGTTGGCTTGAAAATTCATTTACTTTCCTCCACACATGCTCTGACAGGGTCACATGGAATAGTTTAAGAAAAATTAAATTGGAAGGTACAGCCTAATTTCTAATATGTTGCGTTCATTTAGGAACATTTATTTTGAATACTGCTTTTTATGAAAGCAAAGAGGATGAGCGTTAAAATAGTGAAGTCTATAAATCAAGGAAAGTAAATGCAACAAAGGACAGAAAATGATGACTAAGGAGAAAAGGCTGGACATGGAGAAGGGAGCAAAAAGGGACCAAATGAAGGAGAGAGGTGAGGTGTGGGAGTGGAGCAGCTAGGTAGGGGTGCTGGTGATGGAAGGGACTGGAAGGAGGAACTAAGCTGGAGCATGAAAGGATGAATGTCCTTGATAGTGCTTAGAAAATCTAATGAGAATGTGTTAATAGAAAATGTGGCATGTGACTAAATAGTTCAACAACATGCATATTTCATGACGTTGGCCTTATGTGGCTGGGTTACCCATGAATCTACCAGCTGAAACAAAGCCAAAAGATACCCGGTGATTTTATTCAAGTTTACCGTCTACCCAGTCTTTGCATGCAGCATGGAAGTGACAAATGATTACCATTCTAAAAACGTCTACAGGCTATCCAGCATGTTGTGGATACTCTGTATTCTGTGCTTACGCAGCGTTGCAGAACATTTTGTTCCTAAAGTATTTAGTGGTTTTTTTGTTTTGTTTGTTGTTTTTGGCTTTCGTTTTGATTTGTGTATAGCCCTTCTATTTAACTCAATGATGATGGAAACAACAATCTTATAAATGTTATCCACACATGCTGTATAGTCAAGGAAACAAATGCAAACATCTATTTGAGTGTCTGTTCTCCAGAGGACATGATGATTTGGAGTGGTCCCAGACTCAGACCCTTGGAGGTTGGTTAGAGGGCATTTATGGAACATGGAATGAGAAAGGCTCTGGGAATCAGAGCAATTGGGTTCAAATATCAGCTCTGCCATCTAGTCAACTGAGTGACTTGGGGGAAGAAATTAATTTACTGAACTTCAAATTTCTCTTCTTTAGCATTGTGAGTTTTTTTTTTTTTTTAAAGATAAGTATTAAATGAAATAATACTTGTGAAAACATTCATGGTTTATTCATATAAACCTGACACAAAGATGACAACACAAACAAATGATACGTTCCTCATGGAATTAAAAATATACATATATCCTCATTTTATGACATATGAATGGGGATGTACGAACAATTTTAAATTGTGCTCAAAAGAACAAATAACCTTAGGTAGAAATCACCTTAAAGCATTAAATCTTCCAGAAGATGTGCTAAAAATTTATTGGTTCCAAAGATTACAAGTCATTACATATCTCAAAAGGGTTGACATAACCCCCACATTTAGAAAACCCTTTCTTAGGAGGAGTAGGTCCTAAAAAGAACCTATTGAACTGAATAAATTAAAAAGCAAAACAATCCAGGTCTCTTTCCTTGACTTACATGTTACTCTTCAGTTTTTCAGATTTTGCTCAGCTGGGAAGGAAGCTTTCAGAAGGTTGCTAAATAAAGAGTTTGGCTGTCAGTAGGGCATTCCATGCAAGAGTGCTTATGGTGGTAATCTACAGAGTGGGCCTGAGAAGGCCCAGCAGGCCCCCACCTGTATGACATGACTTACATCTTTACTCCTGCCAGCTTTCATGTGATGTCAGTACTCTTATCCTTAGCAATTAGACCTCTCCGGTGAAGTCTCCACCAATTTCTTCATTTTACAATCATCTTTCTTCCTAGTTTAAACCCTTTCAGCTATAGTGTAGTAGAAAGAACAATGGATTTAGAGAAACAAGACTTGGACTCTAATCTGGCTCTCCCAATAAAGAGTCTGTTTTGTAAAAAATTATTCAAATTATTTGTTACCTGAAATTCTCTTATCTATAAGAGCTATCTTTTCAGATTATGGTAAGGATGAAAAACAAGTCTGTATGACTTTAGTAATATGTAGAACACTATATAAATGTAACCATTCATTGTGTGTGTATTTCTGCATCCTCCACCCAGCTGTAAGCACCTGAAAAGCATGAGCCTTCATTTTTATGTCTTTGAATCTTCAGGGATTAGAAGTTGGTGAAGTTTTTGGTTTTTTTTCTGCACACAGGGCACTCCGTAGATATCATCCATGCTGGCAGTGTTGTAGTAATTGTCAAATAGCAGAAAGCCTTTAAACTTCATAGGAACTCTTAAGAAAGTTCCAGTAATTTCTCTCCCACCTAGAAGCTAATAGGTAACTGATGATGACAATGGACAGAGGTAAACATGTTCAAGATAAGAAAAAGAGCAAAACTAAATAAAATTACAGACAGTACACGTAAGAACAAACTAACTTTCCCCATTTGAAGGTGGCATGTAAACTTGAAGTCAAACAATTACCTTCAAAGATGGATAAAAGTCACATTCCCAGCTTGAAAGAGCTACCATGTGATAATGTTTCCTCTGACACCTATTATCACTATTGCTAAAACTGGCATTTGTGGAACATTACATATTAATGCCAACATTGCCATGTTAGAGCTTGAGTGGAGGTATCTTGGCTGATAAAGAATTCTGAAAGTTGCGATGCTGCTTGCAGTGTCTTTTCCTGATAAAGTAAATGGAGATGTTGAAGATGTATGTTGGTATTTGATAATTTTGAAAGCTTTGAGAAAGCTACAACAGGTTGACAAAACATAGATGTCCAGAAAATTCTTTGACGTATTTCTCAATCCCTGTGCCTAACCTCAAAGGCAAAGTGAAAGTCAGGACAGACACTTTATGGAAGCAAATCCCAGCACCTGCCTCTGCCAGTCTTGCTAGAATCCTTTCTTGCTCTTTTCCTCCTTTTCACTGAGCAATTAGATAGATAGAATGGAATATATGAAACCTAAAATATTTATTTTCAAACCGCAGCTTTTAAATGTATAAATTTAAACATAGAAAACATCTAGCAAATGTTTATTTGCAGTTTTACTCCTCCAAGTATGTTAGAACTTTTTCCACATACTTTCTGGTTTATACTTATACAGATTTCTACATCTCTGGTAGTTACATATGCATAAAAATGCATGCTAATCTATTTATTTAATCATTTCATACATATGTGGTAAAGGAACAAAATGCACATCTCAACACCAAATGCTAGTGAGAATGTGGAGCAACGGGAACTCTCATTCATTGCTGGAGGGACTGCAAAATAATACAGCCATTTTGGAAGACAGTTTAGCAGTTTCTTAAAAAATGAAACATAACTCTTACCAAAAGATCCAGCAATTTCACTCCTTAGTATGTACCCAAAAGAGTTGAAAACTTATGTCCACACGAAAAACACGCACATGGATATTTATAGAAGCTTTATTCACAATTTCTAAAACTTGAAAGTAGATGCATGGATAAATAACTGTGGTGCATCCTGACAATGGAATACTTTCAGTGCTAAAAAGAAATGATCAAGCCATAAAGATACTTGGAGGAAACTTAAGCGAATACTACTAAGAGAAAGCAGCCAGTCTGGAAAGACTGCATACTCTATGATGTACTGTATGTCCAACTAGATCACATTCTGGAAAAGGCAAAACTATGGAGACAGTAAAAAATCAGTGGTCGCCAAGGTTAGTGGGGAGAGAGGGATGAATAAGCAGAGCACAGAGGATTTTTAGGGCAGTGAAACTACTCTGTATGGTACCATAATGGTGGATACATGCCATTATAAGCTTGTTCAAACCTGCAGAATGCACAACACCAAGAGTGAACTCTAATGTAACTATGGACTCTGGGTCATAATGATGATGTGTAATGTAGGTTCATCAGCTGTAACAAATGTACCACTCTGTTAGGGGATGTTGACAATGTGGGATGCTATGCATGTGTGGGGATAGGAAGTCTCTGTGACTTCCTCTCAATTTTTTGTGACCCTAAAGTTGCTCTAAAAAATAATCTATTATTTTTTTGTAAGGCACATTGCTCCTAAAATGTTTGTCTTTTGTCTCTGTCCCTGACTCCCTTGCCACTTGATTTCATCCTCTTCTTTGATACTTACTATTTTCTATTTTGATGTATAGACATTTACATTATATCATACTCTACTAAGGTATTGTGGCATCTTTTAAAATTACCTCTATACTTGGCACTGTGCCTGGCATCTAGCAGTCATTCCAGAAATATGTATTTAATGAATAAATAAAATAATACTTAGCTTTTGCCATCAGTTTCCATTTGTTATGCTACTTTGATAATATCCTATGTAGGTTATCAAAAATTTCTACCTTTTGGAAGAAAACTGGGATGAAACTTTTGCCTGAGGAACTATCTATCATATAATTTAATATAGGTCCTGATTATCTAAGTTGTAGACACTTGTTACTGGGTACACCTGAGCTTCCTTTCAAATATAAAAAAAACCCCAAACACACACACATATGTGTCCCCACACTTCACTAATATATATACACAAATTCACAACAGCACTGTGATATACACATAATATACAATGGTACAAATCAGTGACTTGCTAATCTTTTGAAGGAAACCCCCTTAACTGCAGCATGGATAGTATAATGAATTGAATGGTGGTCTCAGAAAGATATGTCCATCTTCTAATCCCCAGACCCTGTGAATATTATCTTATTTGGAGTCTTATTATTATTATCATCTTATTTGGATCTGTGTTTGGCCCTAAATCCAATGACAAGTGTCTTTATAAGAGACAGAAGAGGAGGAGACACAAACACACAGAGGAGAAGGCAATTTGAAGACAGTCAGAGATTGAATGATGTGGTCAAGAACCACCAGAAGCTAGAAGAGAATTTCCCCTAGAGCTTCAGGAAAGAATGAAACCCTGCTGATGTCATGATTTTGGACCTCCAGACTACAGAACTGTGAGGGAATAAATTTGTGCTGTGTGAAGCCACCGAGATTGTGATAATTTGTTATGGCAGCCATAGGAAACTAACATAGACGGACTGGATAGAAAAATAATTCCCTGCTAAATCAGGCATAGCATTTTCAAACAAAGGACCACCAGAAACAAAAGAGGAACTAGGAGAAGGCATCCAAATTCTCCGTGACAATTATTACTACCTATTAGGTAGGACCATTCAGATACATCTAAATAGATCCTGAAAAATTATAAAAAATTTGATAATTGAAGCTATCCCATAAGCATCCAAGAAAGAAACTAAGTTAAGCCAAAGGGATAAAAATCATGTCTACTTTAGGTTTTTGCATGACAACTTGCATGCCAGAAGACAATGGAATACTGTTCTGCAGCACTTTGGGGTAACAGGATTTTAACCAAATTATTCTATCCCCACTCATTTATTAAAAATTATTTTTTGAGATTCTGCTATGTGCTAAGCACTGTTACAGTCACTGATAATGCAGAGCAGTAACAAAAACAGAAAAAAAAATGTTCCTCTCATAAGACGTTCAAGGTGGAAAAGATAGACACCAAATACCTATATATCATATAGTGATAAATGTCATGAAAAGAAACAAAATAAAGTAAGATGAAAAGGGAATATGGAGATGGGAGTTCTAGTTTTTATAGGGCGGTTGGGAAACCCTCTCTGAAAAGGTGATATTTGAGCAGAGGCTTGAAGAAAGTCAAGGAGTGAGCCAGAATGATATCTGATGCTGAGGGTTCCTGACAGAATTTACAAGTTGCAGGGCTCTGAGGCAGGAGTGTGCTTAGGGGTTTTAAGCAACTGCCCAAAGGCCAGCTGGAGAGAATTGAGCTAAGGGGGGCATGGTAAGAACTGAAGTTAAGAAGGTGTGGGGGGCAGAGCACACAGGATCTTGTAATACACTGTTAAAACTTTGAATCTTACTTTTAGTGAAATGGGGAAGGCTGGTGGGTTTTGAACTGGGAGTGCCATGATCTAGCCCATATTTTAAAAGGATCACTCTAGAAATTAAATAATAGGGACAAAGGCAGAAATATGGAGACTATTTAGTAGGCTATTGCAATAATCCAAGATAGACATGATGCATGGGTTAGGGTGATTGAAGTGAAGGGAATTCATAGTGATCTAAAAATGGGATCATATCCAGATGCTGGAGTATTGGGAAGTAGAACTCACCTTCCCCCAAGAACACATCAAAAAATACATCTACATGTGGAACAATTCTCATGGAAAACAAACTGGAGACTGGCATAAAGACTCCTGTGCAACCAACACTATGAGAAAGATCCTCACAGAATCAGCTATGAAGAGAGGAGAATCAATCAGGTCTGGACCTGTGCTCCCAGGAGAAGACTCAGAAAAGGAGGGAGATTGTACAGGCAGAGATCCTGCCTTGGAGAGTGAGAAGTTCCAGCCATATATTGGGTGCCCCAGCCCTGGGGTCTGATACAGGGAAGACAAGCCCCCTTGGTTGGTGGGAGGCCAGTGGGACTAACAGGAGGGATGTAGGAAGCCAGGACTTTGCTTGTGAGGAGCATGCAATGCTTGCTTTCTTCTGAATCAGGGTTTAGACTGAGAGTGTGGCTTGAGAATGTATAAGTAACTGGCTGGTTCCCCATGACTGCTCGGCATGCACCCCAGCCTGAGCCTAGCAAACGCTCCAGCCTTGCTTGCTTCATGACACAGCTCCTCACTGGAGTGAGGGCTGCAGGAAAGAAATTGGCCATTAGACACAGAGGCAACCCAGGCCCAAAGTGGTATCTGAGCAGGGTGGGGCAGCCATTACTGGCACTTATAACAGGCAGTAAACCAGAAGCAGTCCTGATCTCTGATGGCGCCAGATCACCATAGCCTGCACCTTGTCACATGCTGAGAGCCAGCACTGGCGATGCCTGCCTTGTGGTGCAACTCCACAGCAGGCCAGAGGTGGCAGAGGCCAAGGGGAGAGCTCAGCCGTGAGGGACAAAGGAGAATTATACTCAAAGTAGCATCTGAGCAGGGTGGGGGAAGCCACTACTGGCACTACACAGGCAGTGCATCAGAAGTAGTCCTGGTTCCTGACCCCAACTGGACTGCCACAGCCCAAGTTGAGTGCCCACACTGGCCCCTCTTGTTCCAGCGCTCCTCATCTTTGGGGTGAGGGTGTCAGTGCTGGAAGCAGGAAGAATACACACTTAAAGGGAATGGAGCCACATCAGACCCAACACTCAGGGTTCTGCTCCAGTAACTTGGAATCTGATCCCACCCCCCACCCCAATAGGGTGAAAACAGCCACTGAGCAGAGGGAAAGCCCCAGCTCACACCTGGCTATGGCCCTGGCTCCTCCATCTCCAGCCCCACCTCCTACCAATGTGATAGCTGCAAACACAACCAGAGGAAAGAGACTTGAGTTCACATCAAATCCAGCTCTACCATCAAAGCCACTGAGTACACAGAGACTGTATAGGGTTGCTCTCTCATAAGGACAAATTCAAGACCACAATAGGTAATTGTTTCACCTAATTTCATAGAGACAGAGAAAGTTAAGCAAACTGAGAAGACAGAGGAATTTGTCTCAACTGAAAGAGCAAGAGAAAACCCTTGAAAAAACAACTAATGAGACAGAAATAAACAACTTACCAGATGAAGAATTCAAAACACTAGTAATAAGAATGCTAATGAAATTAGTGAATAAGACAGATGAACACAGAGAGAATTTTAACAAGGAACTAGAAAATATAAAACAAATCAACTAGAACTAAAGAATACAATAACTGAAATGAAAAACACTCTAGAAAGAATTAACAGCAGACTAGGTGATATAGAAGAGTGCATAAGTGATCTGGATGATACAATAATGGAAATCATCCAATCACAACAGCAAAAAGAAAAACAAATTAAAAAAACTGTGAACAGTTTAAGTGATCTCTGAAATAACATCAAGTGTACCAACATTTGCATTATAGGGGTCCCCAAAAGGAGAAGAGAGAAAGAAGGGGGAAGAAAATGTATTTGATGAAATTACAGCAAAAAAATTCCCAAACCTGAAGAAGGAAACATATATCAAGGTAGAGGAAGCACAAAGGATCCCAAACAAGATGAACCCAAACAGACCCACACCAAGATATATCATAATTAAAATGGCAAACTACATATACAAGGAGTCATATACAAGGGAATCTCCATAAGGTTAACAGCTGATTTTTCTGCAGAAGTTTTGCAGACCAGAAGGAAATGGCATGATACATCAAAGTGCTGAAAGGAAAAAACCTACAACCTAGGTTACTCTACCCAGCAAAATTATCAGTTAGAATTGAAGGAAGGATAAAGAACTTCTCAGACAAACAAAAAGTAAAAGAGTTCATCAATACTAAACCTACCCTGAAAGACATGTTAAAGGGTCATCTGTAAGTGGAAAAGAAAAAGCTATAGTAAGAAGTATATATAGGAAAGGAAAAATTCCACTAGTAAAGGCAAATATATAGTAAAGGCTGAGGATCAACCACTTAAATAAGCTAGTATGGGGGGCTTCCCTGGTGGCGCAGTGGTTGAGAATCCGCCTGCTGATGCAGGGGACACGGGTTCGTGCCCCGGTCTGGGAAGATCCCACATGCCGCTGAGCGGCTGGGCCTGTGAGCCAAGGCCGCTGAGCCTGCGCGTCTGGAGCTTGTGCTCCACAACGGGAGAGGCCACAACAGTGAGAGGCCCACGTACTACAGAAAAATAAATAAATAAATAAATAAATAAGCTAGTATGAAGATGAAAAGACAAAGAATTGTAAAATCAAGTATAACCACAAGAATCAGTAAAGGGATAAACATGAATATATAAAATATGACATCAAAAACACAAAATTTGGGGAAGGGGTGTAAAAAATGTAAATTTTTAGAATGTGTTTGAACTTAAAAGACTACCTATTTAAAACAAGTAGATATAGCTATTAGTCAACACACATAAACCCCATGGTAACCACAAATCAAAAACCTATAATATATATATAAAAACTAGAGAGAAAAGAACATAAGCATACCACTAAAGAAAATCATAGAACTATATGGGGAGAAACTAAAAGAAGAAAATAACAGAAGAATTACCAAAACAACTGGAAAACAAGTAACAAAATAGCAATAAGTATATACCTATCAATAATTACTTTAAATGTCAATGAACTAAATGCTCCAATCAAAAGACATAGGGTGACTTTTGGATTAAAAAACAAAACCCATATACATGCTGCTAACAAGACTCATGCCAGAGTTAAAGACACACACAAACTGAAAGTGAGAGGATGGAAAAAGATATTTCATGCAAATGGAAACAAAAAAGCAGTGGTAGCAATACTCATATCAGACAAAACAGACTTTAAAACAATGTCTAAAACAAAAGAAAAAGAAGGACATTATATAATGATAAAGAGAGCAATACAAGAAGAGGATATTACACTTGTTAATATATACGCACCCACTACAAGAGCACATAAATATATAAAACAAATGTTAACAGACATAAAGGGAGAAATAGGCAATAAGACAATAATGGTAGGGAACTTTAACACCTTATTTACATCAATGAACAGATTATCCAGACAGAAAGATCAATAAGTCAACAGTGAACTTAAGTGACACAACAGGCTGGTTATCTACAGGAAGTTCCATCAAAAGACAGTAAAATACACATTCTTTTCAAGTGCACATGGGACATTCTCCAGAACAGAGCATATGCTATGCCACAAAACAAGGGTCAACAAATTTAAGAGGTAGAAATCATATCAAGTGTTTTCTCCAACCACAAGATATGAAACTAGAAATCAATTACAGAAAGAAAAATGGGAAAAACATTAACATGTAGAGACAAAATAACATGCTACTAAAAACCAATGGATCAATGAAGAAATCAAAGAGGAAATCAGAAAAGACCTCAAGACAAATTAAATGGAGACACAACTACCCAAAATCTATAGGATGCAACAGAAATAGTTCTAAGAGGGAAATTTATAGTGATACAGGTCTACCTCAACAAACAAGAAAAAATCTCAAGTAAACAACCTAACTTTCCATCTAGAGGAATTAGAAAAGAAGAACAAAGCCCAAAGTCAGCAGAAGGAATAAAATAATAAAGAGAGGAAATAAATAAAATAAAGACCAAAGAAAAACCATAAAACAACAACACCAAAACAACAAACCCAGAAAAGATCAATGATACCAAGAACTGTTTTTTGAAAAGATAAACAAAATTGATAAACCATTAGCCAGATAGGCTAACCAAGAAGAAAAGAGAGATGACCCAAATTAATAAAATAAGAAATGAAAGAGGAGAAATAACAACCAATACCACAGAGATACAAAAAAATCATGAGAGAAAACTATGCACAGTTATATTCCAACAAATTGGAAACCTAGAAAAAATGGACAAATTTCTAGAAACTTACAAACTTTCAATACTGAATCAGGAAGAAGTAGAAAATCTGAACAGACTGATCATTAGGAGTGAAATTGAATTTGTAATTAAAAAAATACTCCCAGTAGACAAAAGTCCAGGAGTAGATGGTTTCACATTAGAATTCTACCAAATGCATAAAGAATAACTAATACCTATTCTCCTCAAACTATTCCAAAACATTGAAGAGGATGGAACACTCCAAAATTCATTCTACCAGGCCATCATTACCCTGACACCAAAACCAGAGAAAGATGCTACAAAAAAAAAAAAAAAGAAAAATTACAGGCCAATATGTCTATTTACTGATAGATGTAAAAATCCTCAACAAAATATTAGCAAACTGTACTCCACAATAGTGTATTCAAAAAGGATCATATACACCACAATCAAGTGGGTATATGATCAAGGAGGCACAGATGGTTCATTCACAAATCAATCAATGTGATACCCCACATTAACTAAAGGAAGGATAAAAATCACATGATCAACTCAGACACAGAAAAGCATTTGACAGAATTCAACATCCATTCATGACAAAAAGCTCACATCAAAGTTGGTACAGAGGGAACATATCTCAACATAATAAAGGCCTCTTATGAAAAACCCACAGCTAACATCATATTCAATGGTGAAAAGCTGAAAGCTTTTCCTCTAAAATCAAGAATAAGATAAGAATGCCCACTCTTGCCACTTCTATTTAACATAGTATTGAAAGTCATAGCCACAGCAATCAAACAAGCAAAAGCCATCTAAATTGAAAAGAAATAGGTAAAATTATCACTCTTTGCAGATGATATGATACTCTATATAGCTAACCCCAAAGTCTACACCAAAAAACTATTAGAATTAATAAGTGAATTCAGCAAAGTTACAGGATACAAGATTAATATACAGAAATCTGCTTTTCTCTACAATAATAATTAATTATCAGAAAGAGAAAGCAAGAAAAAAAACTCATTTAAAATTGCATCAAAAAGAATAAAATACCTAGGAATAAACTTAACCAAAGAGGTGAAAGACCTCTACTCTGAAAACTGTAAAAAATTGATGAAGGAATTTGAAAATGATACAAACGAATGGAAAGATATCCCATGTTCTTGATTTGGAAGAATTAATACTGTTAAAATATCCATACTACCCAAAGCAATCTACTGATTTAATGCAATCCCTATCAAAATACTCATGACATTTTTCATAGAACTAAAACAACTAATCCTAAAATTTGTATGGAACCACAAAAGATCCTGAATCGCCAAAGCAATCTTGAGAAAAAAGAACAAACTGAAGGTATCACACTCCCTAACTTCAGACTATATTGCAAAACTACTGTAATCAAAACAGCATAGTACCAGAACAAAATATACACATAGATCAATGGAACAGAATAGAGAGCCCAGAAATAAACCTACATACTTATGGTTAATTAATCTACAACAAAGGACAAGAATATATAATGGACAAAAGATGTCTCTTCAATAAGTAGTGCTGGGAAAGTTGGAGAGCTACATGTTAAAAAAATAAGATTAGAACATTTCTTCACACTATATACAAAATAAATTCAAAATGGATTAAATATCTAAATGTACAACCTGAACCTGTAAAACTAGAAGAGAACAGAGGCAGAACACTCTTTGACATAAATCATAGCAATATTCTTTTGGATCTCTCTCCTAAGGCTAAAAAAAAAAAAAAAAAGCAAAAAAAACCCGAATGGGACCTAAGTAAACAAAAGCTTTTACACAGCAAAGGAAACCACAGACAAAATAAAAAACTTATTGACTAGAAGAAAATATTTGCTAATCATATAACTGATAGGGGTTAATATCCAAAATATATAAACAGCTCACACAACTCAATATCAAAAAACAAACCCACTTTAAAAATGCGCAGAAGAACTGAGTAGACATTTTTCCAAAGAAGGTATACAGATGGCCAACATGCACATGAAAAAATGCTCTCTCTATATATAAAATGGAATATTACTAATCCTTAGAAAGAATGAAATTCTGCCATTTGCAACAACATGGATGGGCCTAGAGAGTATTATGATTACTGAAATGTCAGACAGAGAAAGATAAATACTGTTATCATTTATATGTGGAATCTAAAAAATAAAAAAAAAATGTAAATAACAAAACATAAACAAACATTGATATAGAGAACAAACTAGTGGTTACCACTGGGGAGAGGAAAGGGGGGAGGGGCAAGATGGAGGTAAGGTATTAAGAGATACAAACTACTATGTATAAAATAAATAAACAACAAGGATATATTGTATAGCACAGAGAAATATAGCCATTATTTTGTAAAAACTTTAAATAGAGCATAATCTATAAAAATATTGAATCACTACGTTGTACATCTGAAACAAAACAAATATTGTAAACCAACTATACTTCCGTGAAAAATAAATAAATACAGATTTTTAGAAGGTTTTTCTCCTAAGAATCTAGAAGAATGGACTAAGGAGAATGTTGATTTGGGAGTGGGGATAGAAATCAAATCTTTGGTTTTAGTTTAACTTAGCTGTCTAAATAAACTCAACAGCAAATAACAACATCTTTAACTAGATGGGAGTTTGTTTCCCTCTCTTATTAAAGAATCCTGGCAGTAGAAAGTCTAGGGCTCTTGTGCTAACTGCAGACATTAGGAATCCAGACTCCTTCCTTTTCTGCTTTGCTCTCTCTGATGTGTTGTCTCAAGGTTTAAGATGACTGCTTGGCGGTGGAACAATAAGAGCAGCAATCAGAGCAGTCAAATATGTTCCCCACAATAGAAGATCTGAGGAGCACATTTTCATAGTTGCTATAACATCTAAAATTTCATTATGTATCTCCTAAGAACAGAAATATTTTCCTACCATTGCCATTATTATGGCCTGGCAATTACATTATCTGATATATTCTGTGATATCTTTTAAATGTTCAAGTGGAGATAAACAGTGGGAAGTTAACTATAAGCTTCTGGAGTTCACTGGAGAGTAAAAAGGTAGAGACAACCTAGCCAAACCTTTATTAATATCTAAAAGTAATAGGAGGGGACTTCCCTGGTGGCACAGTGGCTAAGAATCCACCTGCCAATGCAGGGGACACGGGTTCAAGCCCTGGTCCAGGAAGATCCCACATGCCGCGGAGCAGCTGAGTCTGTGCACCACAACTACTGAGTCTGCGTTCTAGAGCCCATGGGCCACAACTATTGAGCCCGTGTGCCACAACTACTGAAGCCCATGCGCCTAGAGCCTGTGCTCCGCAACAAGAGAAGCCACCAAAATGAGAAGCCTGCTCACCACAACAAAGAGTAGCCTCCGCTCGCCTCAACTAGAGAAAGGCTGTGTGCAGCAATGAAGACCCAAAGAGGCCAAAAATAAATAAATAAAATAAGAGTACTAGGAGGAAATTATCAGATATTCAAAGGTTCCAATTATACACACATCATGGAGTCTTACACAAAGATATACTCTAGAAGAAATGAACAGAAAATAAAATGATAGAAATGGAGAAACTGCAGTATAACAGAACTCCAGAGAACATTGATACCAGCAAAATGGGTAGGTTTTTCCAAATGAGAGTGGTGCATACAACAAAATTAAATTGTAAGAGTTAAAATTACTCTTGAAAGACAACATATTTAATAAAAATATGAAAAATGTATTAATAAAAATATATGTATCTAATTTCAAATCATTTTAGAAAATATTAAGGAGTGGAATTAGAATCCTATTAGAATCCTTGCTTTTAACTGGGGGCGTCCAAAGTTATAATACTGTTCTTGGATTTAACTATATAAGCTCTCTTTCCACAACCCCAACTACTAATTTAAGATCTCTATCTCCTGGAAAAGTCTACTTTAATAATTTCTAGGATGCTTAGAACTATGTCATATGTGCTAACAAACACTTCTTTTCAGTTGCTCCATGCCTGTTCAACAGTCCCTGCTGCTTCAGCTCTGCTCATTACGCTTTATCATTAGCACAGCCCTTCCAGGGCACCACACCATGGTCCCTTTTGGTAGTACCCACCATGATGTGCAAGGTGCTTATTACCAGAGGTTGCTGCACATCATGCACTGAAACACTGACTCAGCTCTTTGAATTCTTCTGGTCTTTGAATTCCAAAACTGTGCTATGCTTCATGTCAAAGCAGGAAAAATTCCCTCTCGCCATTATGTGCCATATTCGGACATTTGAGAACCAGAATGTTGCTATGAAAAGAGTAGCTATTACTCTAATGTATAGCCCCTTAAATATTTCAGAACTGAGACTTGAGGAGTGTAGGACCAGACTGAGCCTGATCTATGCTAGTTCTCCCCTTTCCACACTGATAATTCTTTGTGCTCTTTCTGTACACAGAACTTCTCAAGTAAACCATCTAAAAGTAGTCTCTCCTGAAAGGGAAACCAGAAATGGCTACACATCCGTAGTAGTCACAGCTTGGCCAAAAAGCTAAGACTCCCATCTCCCTCATAATAAACAGAGAGAAAGAGTTCAACAGTGGTTTGTAAAAATGTAAAGATGACCACAACCTAGAACCAAGAACAGGGTGTATACTGTTCAAATCACTGGGGAAAAGGAATATAAAGAAAGCTTAGTCTATACACAAAAGACATAAGGAAATAGCAAGGAAATGTAAAAACAAGTCAGTAAAGCAGAAAAAGTATAGAAACCAGAAAGCAGTAAAACCTAGTAATAATTATGATAATGTGATTGTATTTAAGGTCAGTATTAAAAGATAAAGAGTTTTACAAAAAGATTTGTTACAGTAAGGAAAGATTTATCAGATAAGTATAACCAGCAAAAACAATGAAAAAAGGGATGGTAAAAGTTTAAAAAAATAGACACTGTATCAAGCAATAATTAACACTGTACAAAACAGGTAAGTTCCTACACTCATGAATTTATGTACAGTAGGATAAGTAAATTAACATTTAAGAAACCATTTATTTAAATAAATAAAAGAGTGAGAAGAGATGTGCAGGAAAACCCAGCAGAGTAAGGAAAGCAGGAAAAGCTGCAGGGGGCAGGAGTTGCTATTTGACCTAGGATGGTCAGGGAATGCCTCACTGGTGAGCTGGTATCTGAGCATGGAAGGAAGTGAGGATGATCCCATGTGGATAGGTGGGGGAAGAAGGTCTGGGCAGTTGGAGCAGAAAGTGCAAAGGTCTGAGGTTGGGCTTGGAGTGTTCAAGGAACAGGAAAGGAGGCCATTGTGACTGAAATGGAGTAAACCAGGAGGAGAGTACTAGGAATTCACATCAGAGCATTAGCAGGGATCAGAAGATGTAGGGCCTTTTAGGCAACTGCATTTTGACTTTTATTGCAATTGATCTGGGGAGCCACTGGAACATTCTGAGGATAGGACTGACATGATCTGGCTTTTAAAAAAAATGCCTTTTTTTGCTTTGTTGAAAATAGAATGAAGAGTTGAAGGGACCAAGAATGGAAAGAGGAATATAAATTAGAGATTTACTTTGACAGTTCAGGTGAGAGACAAAAGTGGTTGGGATAAGGATGATACTGGTGCACAGAGTGTGAAATGGTCCAATTCTGGACATATGTTCAAGAAAGAGTTGACAGAATTTCCAGATTGGTTAGATGCCTTTTGTAGCTCTTGATTTGCTTGTCTGTCTTCCTTATAAGACTTTAAGTTCCATGATGACAGAATAAATGTATTATTCAGCTAAGAACATTTGCACTAACATAGTATTTGCCTTATAACAAGCAACCAGTATTTTTTTTAAATTAAGGGTACTTTAATTAATTAATTTATTTTTGGCTCTGTTGGGTCTTCGTTTCTGTGCGAGGGCTTTCTCTAGTTGTGGCAAGCGGGGGCCACTCTTCATCGCGGTGCGCGGTCCTCTCACTACCGCGGCCTCTCTCGTTGCGGAGCATGCGCTCCAGATGCGCAGGCTCAGTAGTTGTGGCTCACGGGCCTAGTTGCTCCGCGGCATGTGGGATCCTCCCAGACCAGGGCTCGAACCTGTGTCCCCTACATTAGCAGGCAGATTCTCAACCACTGCGCCACCAGGGAAGCCCACAACCAATATTCTTAAACTTAATTTCTATATACAGATATTTTAAAATGATCACTGTGGGATGGTAATAGAAGCAGAACAATGTAAAATGCACTCAACATCACTCAAGAATTATCAGCCCATTACTCGACGTAAATTCACGAGCAGAATAAGAATCTAAAGTAGAGCTAAAAGAAAGGCTAAGATTCGTATGCTAGACAAAATGGCCATATGTTTCATTCATTGTGATAATTTTTCATGCAAAATTCCATGCATATTTTATTCTTTAAAATGAACTGCTGTTAGACTCTTACATCATAATTTCAAAATATAACTTTTAGAGAAAAGGCACCATACATTTGGCACTATATAATCAAAGATGTAAAGTAATCAGCATAGATTGTTATGTATGGTTGGAACATTTTCAAATCAAAACTTCAAAGGACTTTTAAAATGTGGTCAATTCAGATGCTACCATTACAATACTAATAAACACGATAGCTCAATTCTAAAATTGTTAACTCTCAATGCACTCAGTGATCCACTAATTCAAAATCTTTAGAGTCAGTTTTGGAGACTAAAACTAGCAGAATGCTTCTATTCTGCTACCACACAGCAAATAGCCATTGGAAAGGATGTGCCCATCGTTATGTAATCCAATAGATAGTATATATCTTAAGGCATTCTAAATGCAAAATAATATATCAGCTTTAAATCCCCTGCCATCATGCAGCTGAAAAAACGGATTGCAACTGATTTCACTGTAAACTATATATTGTTCTAGCTTTACACATTCTTTTCTATTCTCTTTGAAAGACATCTTGAGCATTTTTAGGAAATAACACTAAAAAGTAAAATAACTTGGATGCACACTAAAAAACCAAGTATAATGTATTACCCCACTATAAACATATTTTTGGTACTTCCTTGCATTCAAATTAGGCAGAACTCTCAATATTCTTCATACAGAACTTAAAGGGCCTCCAATTAACTTCCATGAAAGTTGAATCTTCAAAATTACATTAAACGCAATGACATGTATAATTTGCATTAAAGACATTTCATCAGAGGAGATCAGTTAATTTCTTGAACACTAACAAATCAGACTTTACAATACTCTTGAAATTCAGGAAGAATATGCGGCTCTCCTGTGACCACTCCTTTAAAATTGATTACCACTATGTTAGAAACCACTATAGCTTGGAATTGTTTAGGAGGAAGTATGAAATAAGCTTTATATAGTGAAATGTATTGTGTTAGTATATTGGGAAAAGGCTAGAAAAGTTAAACAAATCACATCTTCTACTGACTACTTAATACTAACTAGGACTTTCCTTTGGGTTCAGCACACTTATGAATGTAACCAATATATCTATCTACTTGTTATTTAATGCTTTTTAGAAGAGCCTGTATTATTCCTTTCTATGTTCCTACAATGCCTGACACACGGTAAACATTTAATAAATGTTTAAATAGATGGTTACAAGTGAAAGAATAAACAGATAAATGAATGAGTTAACAGACCAATTGATTAATCAAGTCATTGTTAATTGGACATCACTGTTATAACTTTGCACTGGATTGTTTTTCTAGCCATGACTGTCTTTTCCTGAGTTACTTACATTTGCTTATCTAGCCCACTTAGAACTCATGGCCTATGTTTGAGGAACAGGAAATCGAGATTGACTGTGACCAAGAAACAGTACAAAATTATATGGCCTTTTATTAGAGAGTCAAGGTGAGACAATGTTTAGTAGGAATCTTGAATATTCCAAATATTCAAAAACCTGCTACACTGGCTGCATCCACCTCTTCCTCCTTAGTTTTAGCTGCATCCACCTCCTCTTCCCCATTCTTAGCATGGGTTTCTTTACATGGTAACAGCAATGTTCCAAAGGATAAGTCTCAATGAACAAGCACTTATCAAACCTCTGCTTGTGTCATGTTTCCTGATTCTCCTTTGGCCAAATTTAGTCACTTGTCCGAGCCTTGAATTGGGGTAAGAACAGAATATGCAGGGATATGGATACCCAAAAGGCATGATTCACTGGGGTGGGGTGGGCTTAACATAACAACATGCCAAAAAGTAACATAATTGATTATATATTCTGAAACAGTCATCCCAGACACAAAGTAGAGGACTGATTAATGTGAGGAAGATGAAATTTGGGAGGGCCTGTTGAGAGTCAATTTCAGCCACTAAGGGAGAGATATTAGTAGCTCAAACCAAGAGGGTGGCAAAGTGATAGAGAATAGTGAGTAAATTTGAAAGCTACTTATGTGTTAAAAATCAAAGGACTTGGGCTTCCCTGGTGGCACAGTGATTGAGAGCCCGCCTGCCGATGCAGGGGAAACGGGTTCGTGCCCCGGCCCGGGAAGATCCCACATGCCGCGGAGTGGCTGGGCCCATGAGCCATGGCCGCTGAGCCTGCACGTCTGGAGCCTGTGCTCCACAACGGGGGGGGGGGGGGGGGCCACAACAGTGAGAGGCCCGCATACCGCAAAAAAAAAAAAAAAAAAAAAAAAAAAAAACCAAAGGACTTGGTATGATTGGATATGGGAATGAGAGAGGAGAAATTATACAGGATGACTCTAAAACTTTTGGTATGTGCACTAGGTAGGTAGGTAGGTAGTACTATTTCTGAGAAAAGAAACATTGGATAAGAACAATGCTGTGATCACAAGTTTGGTGGTAAATATTTTGAGTTCGAGACTCCTTTTAGTTATCCAAGTGAGAAGGCCAAATACGTAGCTGGATGTACATAATAGGCAATCAAGAAACATTTAGTGAATAAATGTGTTGGCAGAATTTCAGGCAGCAGTCGGAGTTCTTTAAAGCCATTATTTCTGGACCAGAGGTGTGCATATGTGTAGGTGGGGTGAGGGGAGGTTTTTCTTCAATGCGCATCACAATGTTTGTTACCTATTTGACAGACTCATTAGACCCCTTTTTGCTGCATTTGTACTAAGAGAATTTCTAATTGAGGGTTGTCTCAGGTTGATACGTACAAGAGACAATGAGTTTTACCCATGGTTATTATCCTCTCTTTTAGATAAAAAGTTTTTATCTCAGGGTATCCGCACTTAGTTGCATCCCAAATGGTTTATAATGATGATAATCAGCACTTAAATAGAACCTTACCTGTTCAGGGGCCTTAAAGCCATGCTTATTATTTAATGGAATGGTCATGCTATTATCCTTCATTGAGAAATCTTCAAATATAAAAACCTACGGTATACAGATACCATAAAAACCTAGGAGCTGACAGAGTTAGTGATGCTATGCATTTTGCCAGAAACATCAATTTTATTGTATAAAATTGAACGCGGAAGACCATTAGTACTTTTCCAGCCCTGAAACTTAGTATGCAATGTATGCTCTAAGGTACAACTACAGAAAGACAAAAAAATTCCTTCCACAATAACCCACCATTTGTCAAGGAGAGAAACCTTTTTTCAACAATCTCTTAATCACCACAGGACATGAGTGAGCAATGAAAGAAATCAATCTGTTTGAAACTCTTGGTGAGATCATTCAAAGCCAGTCTTAGGCTGTGATCACTCATAAGACACTACTGACTTTGAGAGCACCCTAAGAGTATAGGTAGGCCTTCAAAGAATAAATCTCAGTTCAAGATGCCTATTGGCTTTTGACAGTTATCTCATCACCTTGGCTATTATACTATTTTATCTTGGAAGGAATACTAGGCTTTTTTCCCCCATTCTCCTCTTAGATGTCAAGTTTATATCTGGTCTTTCATGGCTTAATTTTACATGGTGAGCTCATAAGAGAAATACAGGACAAGGTCTGAAACCATGTTTATGAAAGAGCTGTAGTATAACTTGAGGTCAATTGTGAAATGCAGATAAAAAATTGAAATTTCTTATCCTGCTAGAAATTAATATACTTTTCTATTTCTTAAGAGACACAACATTTATTTTCTCATGAAATTTGGGAAATTCAAATATTGAGGGAGACTAGAGTAGTGGAAGGAACACTAGGATTAACAGTCAGAGCTAGGCAGAGTTCTAATCTCTGTTTACCATTAACTCTCTGTGTGATTTGGGGGGAATTAGTGTAACCTCTCTAGGAAGTATTAAGTCGTACATTATTAAAATAAATAATTGGAAGTTAATTATTACCTTAATTGTATATTTTGAGGTGAGAGTCTATAGATGGAAATATATAATTTAAAAGTAGAAATTGACTTTATTGGTATGATTAGGAGCCTGGGTCCTCTAATATTTTATCAGAATTAATACATCATACAGAATCCCATTACTATATTCATCAGTCAAGAACTATTTTAAAACAAAATCTTTCTTTCATTTATGCTTTAAATTAGTTCTACTAAGACAACTTTTTGCCTAGGTATCTTTAGTAGAAGTCAGATGTTGAGGTATTTCCATAGAACCTGTGTTTCTTAGAGTATCTAGGAATAAATACTTAATAAGTTGGAATGCTGTTACAACTTTACTCACTGGTTTTCACAATAAAGTCACTATACTATCCAAGTGCTAAGAATAAAAAAAAACCTAAAAATTATTTTCAAAATCTCTACATAAAATTTTGAGATATACACAAATGCAATCAGAAATATGGAATAGTTTATATATTGCAGAACACATAGTTCAAAGTGTTATGCATGGAACCTCAAGCAAAATCAAAGCAATAAAGAACCCTTCATCATATTTTAAAATAATAACCAGAAAAAAACTGACAACACAAATTAGAGCAAAAAGCACTGCACTTTGAATAAGGAGATTTGGGTGACTTCTTGTCATAATGGTGAGGAGCTTGGGCTTTATCCTTAATCAGACTTGAGTTTAAACACTGGCCCCTGGAATTCCTAATTATGTGACCTTTGGCAAGCAACATAACTTCTCTGAGCCTCAATTTCCTCATGTGCGAATTGGTGATAAATGTGTTTTTCCTGACTATTTTACAGGTTGTTGAGAAGATCAAATGAGTAATGGATGGAAAAGTATTTATAAATCGCAAAGTGCTGTGCCAATGTAATTGTATTTGACGGAGCAGTAGCTAAATCTGGTACTAAGAAGAGCCTTTGTTCTTCTGGCTATGTGGAGGCATTAGCTCAGTGTCAACTTTCTAGAAGTCTTCTATATTTACATATAATGAAGAGAAAGATTTTTCTAATTAAGGGATATGTGTGATGAGTTGAGATAGGTTTTCTATAAAAACGTACAATACCACAAAGTATACAGATTTGGGTTATAAAATTGTCAAGTTGAATGTCAAACTGTAACCTTAGCCTGAAGGACTTCTAAAATATAACACTATGCTACATTTGGATTTGAAGCAGGGACTTTTGATTTGTTTATCAAGACACACTAAATAAAGAAGGATTTTACATTCTAGGCCTATGACTTGTGACTAACGTGAGCTAACTTGATTTACACACCTGGCAGTATGAAAGGTATCTTAGAACCATATCCTCATTCAGTCTTCATTGGAACAGGAATACTGGGCAGATGGCAATATTAATTCCAGTTTTTATGGAAGAAGAAAGTGAGAGTGAATAAAATGGAATACTTGATCTTATCCATGAGCTACTAAGTGGAAGAGGTAAATGAGTTTCGGTGATTGCTAAGGTCCTTTCTAAAGCCAATACTCCATAAGAAAGGCTAGCCATACTGAAAAATTGTCCTCAGCTTTGCATTCAGAATCCCACCCATATACCTATAGAACTTTGTGGTAGGAAGCAAGGTTGACTGTTTGTTACTAAGTATAAGACTCTCATATGTAACCATTATATGTGTGGTGAGGTTGAGAGAAAAACATCTTGTTCTTCAAGTGGTAGAGGAGGGGTTTCTAGGAATCCTGGGATTTCTTGGAGAAGGATGCTTATTATATTGGCCATGGGGGTGGTAGAAGCAGTGACTGAGGCAGAGAGTAAAGTAGTTCACATTTATGAGTGAGGTCTATGATGAGTGACATCATGGAACTGAGAGAGAAAAACTTGGTGATAACCATGAGCACACCCAGCACGGCCTGCTCAAGGAGTAGGTGGCTGCCCTAATGCCAGAGTTCCACCTTTATCCTGTTTAGGCATCATAAATGGTGTCTCCTTATATTAGCTTCTAGCAGATCTAGAGAAGCCAAAAGCCCCAACTTCTCTCTCCGGGACCTAAGAAGCGGTTCTATTTTGTACCATCCTGTACAATTCATAATACAGAAAGGGGATGAAGGTTAGAGACCAGAGGGCCGTCAGGTATCAGAAGACATCATCTCTACTTGGATTGTAACATTCGTCCTTAGAGAGCTGTGCTTTTTATGTTGGGCATAGTACTTTTCATCCCCCTGGCATCTTAAGTATTTCTCTCAGTCTCTGACACCACAGGATTTAGGCTTACAAAAAATAAATTTCTTCTTCTTTTCTGGAGATTTAAAAAAGGAATCAGAAAAAGGCAAGCAAAGACAGGAGAAATATTCTGATAATTGTTTGTCTTGCCGAATTCTTCCAAATCACCGAGGAATGTGGCTTGTGCTTCTATCTTTTCTGTAATACTAAAAGAAAGTAACACATGACGATACAAGTATATCAAAATGAAGAAACTATGAGTCTGGAGGAGAAGACATAAGGATCCAGCTAACCTCTACTCCAATATATAATTTTAGAAAAACAAAATAACCATAAAACCTGTGATTGTATCAAGTGCAAAAATGAAAATCTTTAATCATAAGACCTAAAAAAATGTTTCCCTCAACAAAATTTTAGTAAAAGTTAATACTAATTTAATTCCCTATTGATACCTGCCATCACATTTCCTTTTCACATTAGGTATCAGAATTACATTTCTGTGTATCTGATATGGCAGAAATCCCTGCTGGAAGGCAAAGCAGCATAATAACTGCAATAAAGAATATTATACAATTACATCTTCCAAGGAGTTCTGAGTTAATAGCATATTTAGAAGCCCCTAGTAGACTTGCTAGTATATATTAACTACATCATCAATAGTTGAATTATTTGTCATGCAGTATTGACTCTTAGTGGGGAAGGGATGGCAAAAATGTGAGCAAATAATCTTCATTGATTCTCTCATTAACTTTGGCTTTCATCGAATACAATGCCTTCAAATATACATGCTAATCTTGAGTGTTCATTAGCTTAAAAAGAGCTCAAATCAACAACTGATTTATTGTAGACAGCTTTGACACAAAGGCATTTTCACTGATACTAAAGACACTAACTTTGACAAATGGAGTGATGAAAGAAGAGAAAGAAAGAAGTAAAGAGGTAATCTTAAAGCAGTTAGCCTGATGTGGACTATTTATGGAGGTTCTTTGTGTCAACAGAGGAGAAGCAGAGAAATTCTGCAATGACAATGGTAAATGGCATAGGCCATTCACACTGGACTATGGTTTCTGTTTATCTTAGTAAATGGAAAGGCCTAATATGAGTTGTGGTAGGTAGAATGGGCTGCCCAAGATGTTGACACTCTCATCACCTTGTCTGTGAATATGTTAACTATATGTGATAGATAGGACTTTGCAGATGGAATTAAAGTTACAGACCTTAAAATAGGGATATTATCCTGGACTAACTGGAAGTGCTCAATTTAGTCACCACAGCCCTTAAAAGCCCAGAACTTTCTCAGCCTGGAGTCAGAAGAGATGTGGCAAAAGTCAGAGAGATCCCAAGTATGAGAAGGGTTCAGTGTGCCTTGCTGGCTCTGAGATGTGGTGGCCAACATGCGGGGACTGGAGAGAAGTCTCTAGGGGCTATGGGAAGCTCCCAACTGATAGCCAGCAAGTAAACAGTGACTTTAGTCCTACAACCACAAGGACTGAGTCTGCCAACAACCTGAATGACTTTGGAAGTGGATTCTTCCCAGAGCCCCCCAATAAGAGCCTAACTGACCGGCACCCTGTTTTGTTTTGTTTTTTTCTTTTTCTTTTTGCCAAAACACACACACACACACACACACACACACACACACACACACACACACAAAAACCCAGCCAAGCCAACCCACATTTTTACCCATAGAACTGTGAGGTAGTAAGTTTATATTGTTTTAAGTTGCTAAATTTGTGGAAATTTTTTACAGCAGCAACAAATTGGCAGAAACTAATTAATGAATATAACTAAATGTGAAGATGTTCATATAAGAAAAAGGTCAACATTCAGATGTAAAAAATTCAAATTAGCACTCAATTGTCTTTTTGAAAATCATGAGTGACTAATACTACCTTAGTTGGTTTATTCTATCATTACTCAGATGTTTACAGGGAACGCAACAGTTGATCATAAGAAATCATGTTTCTTTCTTTCCATTTCTAAAAAAATTTCTTTTTAACCTTCATTCTTTTGTCTAACTAGCCTCTTCAATTTTTCCTTCTGGTGTGCCAATTGGTTCTGCCATAAGATAGTGAAATAATCCTTGCTATTTTTATTTTTTATGTCATGAATTTGTATAAGGGCTATCTCATTAATAGTTTTGAAAAATTTAGTTCACTGAATATCAGTTTTTACTATTTTGGTTTATTTTCTCATTATCATTTACTTAGAGCTTTGCTTATTTTCCTAAGACTAGTATTTTTCACCACTTTCTAATTCTAAATATGTAATGAGGATCAGATCATCTACCTGCTTAAAATCCTTCAATGACTCCCCACAGATCCATATTCATTGCTTGGCCTAAACAACCTTGTATATTTTGGCCCCTGCTTAATTCTTTAGCCTCATGTTCTTTTTAGACTCACATCTATTACCTTTTGATCAACCACACTGAGATTCTTAAGTGTTTCACAGTTATTTGTATGTGCTCCACCCTCTCTGGGTGCCTTGACTTTGTCAACTGGATAACTCAAACTGGTACCTCAACTGAGGCACCTTCTCTTTCTAGAAGCCTTTTCTACTACTGTGTAGTCAGGGTTAGATCTTTCATCTCTGTGTTTTTGTAGAACCCAAGCTTAACATTATAATAAAACTTATTGTACTGACATCAGCTTATTCAATGATCACTCCTTCTTAAACTATAACCTTCTTAATAATAAAGCATGTATTTTTCTCATTTGTATAGACAACGACTGTCACATACTAGGCATTAAGTAATATGTGATGAATGATGGAATGAATAAATAATGTGAATGAATCAATGAATCAATCAAATCAGTTAACAGAGCTCTGGTTGCTTTCAGGGCTAAAAAAAAAAAACCCTAGAAAAACAAAAAAATAGAATCAGAAACAGGAGTTTAGTTAGCAGGAATATAGTGGGCTATAAATACAGATAAGAATTAGAGCCCAAACATAAGTGATCCATATAGGGGATGAACTGTAGGGAACTGGGTGATCGGCATAGGCCAGTGGTTCTCAAAATGTGGTTCCTAAACTAGCAGAATCAGTCTCACCTGGGAACTTGTTAGAAATGCAAAGTTTTGGCCCTAACCCAGATTTACTGTACTGGAAGTTCTGAGAACAGAGTCCAGAAAGCAGTGCTTTAATGAGCCTTCTAGATGGTAGTCTGAGAACCGCTGGCATAGGCCAAGATAATAAGATGAGGCACTTGGAGCTTAGCAAGCAGTGTCAAATATCCAAGGGATCAAGTTGCTGGGAAGAAAAGGCAAAGTTAAGAGACACTGCATATAAAAAGTTAAGCTATCAATCCTGATGGAATTGAACAGATATAGAGAGACAGAGAAATAATTACAGGGAAAAAAAAGCAAATAAGATTGCAATATTGAGCCAATATTTCCTAAGGTGGTAAGTCTCAATAGGTTAGGGGCAATGGGAAGTATGGATTCTGATACATCCTTTGGGGTGATAAAATAGATAGGGGTAAGAATCCATATTTAATAAAGTCTTTCTAGGTGACTCAGATATGTATTACCTCTTGTTCCTAGGTGAAAGGCATTAGCTTATTAGAATCCTTATCCAGACATCCTGACTTGGAGCCAGAACTAAGGTGTTAGCATGGGTAGGAAGTAGTTAATCTAGTTCAAATAGTAGGATATTGGGGTGGGAACCAGCTTCTTTAACTGACATACTTTAACGCATAAAGAAGATGGAACAATTTTCAACTCCTTACTCAAATAAAGGTAATGAGAATCCGATGTGGGTAAAATGAAGCACAAGAAGTAGCGCTTTAAAAACAAATAGCTTATTTTTCATCATCCACAGTAATGTAATTAGCATGGACTTCAACCAAGTCTTTCAACTCTGTTTCTCATTAACTATGCACAAGAATTCTTAACAAGGAACCCAGTTTCCATGTGGCTGTGTACATGATGCCAAAGATTCATATAAAAATGAAAACCCAGCAGATTATTTAGGAATTTCCCCAAATCTGCATATTTGGCGCTGTGTAAACAAAGCTACTGATTTATTTTCACTTGTCATGTAGGTGTTCTGATAGCTATAGCAAATACAATGGGTTTTTTTTTTTTTACCCCCTCCGGTAACTTGCTATTGTTTTGAATCTATTGATCAAATGTTTATTGAACCCCCCTATATATTCAGCAATGCCTAATTAAATTAGCAATGAGATCTCCAAAGTTTGGCAGTAATACAGAAGAGGAGAGAAACAAATGTTACTTCAGAAGCAAGAAAATTCAGAGCAAAATATAATCCTGTTTGCTATATGGAATTGAACCTGAAACTTTATGTTGACAAGTTAAAATCAGTTAAAAGAGGATGTGTCTTGAGAGTTCCACTTTTGGTAATAGCACCTCAAACTTCATTCTGAGAGGAGCTATACAAGCATTAAAAAAAGCTATTTGAAGGCACAAAATGGCTAAGAAACAGTGCAGAATTAAGGGGCTAAGATAAGGAGGAGAAGGAAACCCAGAGATGTGAGCCTAGAATTGAGGGGTCAATTTCCCCCTTTGGGAATTTCCCTGTTCCATCCCTAAATAAATAACCAATGGAAGTGCATGCATATGACCACCAAAAGACATGTAAAGAATGTTCAGCACAGCATACTCTTACACTATGGAAATAGCCCAGATACCCATCAACAGTGAAATGGAAAAATAAGTATATTTGTAGAAAAGAATACTGTATTATGGTTTTCTCAGGGTATATGCCCAGTAGCGGGACTGCTGGGTCATATGGTAGTTCTGTTTTTAGTTTTTTAAGGACAGGTGAATGGATAAAGAAGATGTGGCACATATATACAAGGGAATATTACTCAGCCATAAAAAGAAATTAAATTGAGTTATTTGTAGTGAGGTGGGTGGACCTAGAGTCTGTCAATCAGAGTAAAGTAAGTCAGAAAGAGAAAAACAAATACCATATGCTAATGCATATATATGGAATCTAAAAAAAAAATTGTACTGATGAACCTAGCTGCAGGACAGGAATTAAGATGTAGATATAGAGAATGGACTTGAGGACACGGGGGTGGGGTGAGGGGGAAGCTGGGGTGAAGTGAGAGTAGCATCGACATATATACACTACCAGATGTAAAATAGTTGGCTTGTGGGAAGCAGCTGCATAGCACAGGGAGATTGGTTCAGTGCTTTGTGACCACCTAGAGGGGTGGGATAGGGAGGGTGAGAGGGAGGTTCAAGAGGGAGGGGATATGGGGACATGTGTATGCATATGGCTGATTCACTTTGTTGTGCAACAGAAACTAACACAGTATTGTGAAGCAATTATACTCCAATAAAGATTTATTTTTAAAAAAGAATAGAATACTGTAGAGTGTTTTAAATGGATGAATATGAGACATGCTGGGACCTGGGCCCCTTTGCTGCAGTGCTGCAATGCTTGCACCTGGACACACCTTTCCTCTAGCAAATATAAAACAGTGTCTATGAATATAATATATAAAGCTAAAAAACAGGCAAAACGAATCCATGGTGTTACACATCATATCAGGGAAGGGGTAATGATTAGCGGTTCAAGATCTGACCTACCACAGTTTAAGACTTCAGTGTATTTCTAGAACAGGGGAAAAAATGAGTTTTCCATATGGTCCAGAGCAGAAACACGTTTTTCAGTAGGTTTTGGGCCCAAATTCTGAGCCAATAATTCCTTACTATTCCTTGCTTTGTCATGGTCCTCTGTACTAAATTTCCTCAGGGACTTCTAAAGGAAGAGAGGTATAATCACCATCAAGGTAGACTTTAGGCTTCCTGGGTTGCCTACTGAATTATCTTAATAATGCCCCATTCTATCACTTCCAAGAATCACGTAAATTACTGTAATGAGTTGATATAAGAAGTCAGGTCACTTGACCCAGTATCATTTTCATTTATCTACAGTTGGATAACTCTTTATGATGGAATAAAAGCTAGTTATTAAAATACAAAGAAATAAACTAAAAATATGAAAGATGAGAACACAGATTATTCCAACTTGAGTTTATCATTCAATGTTCAATATATACCAATCTAAACTTTGTATCATCTCTCTGAATATCATTTAAGATGGCAATAATAAGGTTAGATCCAAAACTGCATTCTTTACTCTTTAAGTAACGAGTTCCCTTCAAGTGCAAATACTATGGATGATCCAAAGTCCAAATGTACTGGCAGACCCTTGGTTGAAGAATTTAATATCGAAAAATAAAATAAGCAGAGTTTTAAAATAATTAAATAGCAATTTTGTTGTTTGAATTTATATGGCAAAGACAGATCTGATCATATTTGACATCTTATTTCTTTTATTTCCTTCTGTGTTTAGCTGTTACTATCTCTCAACATCCTAATGGGAGAATTATATTTGAGGAATTGCCTCTCCAGCAACATTTATGAAAATGAGTGTAGTACTCTGAAAATACTTCTCTCTATAGCTCACTAAATGCTCTTTTCTAACTTGTTCACATGGAGTATGGATTATTTATCTTCCCCATAACTGAGCAGTAGAATTTACCAAACAATGGCAAGCTATTTATATATTCTCCTTTTTGTTACAAAATGCAGACAGGTACATGCCTTTTCATTGATCGTGTTATTAACGATTCAATACTACTTGTGAATAACAAAGGGCTGAATTATATAGTTAAGTATTATAACCAATAAATAAAAAGAATTTAGAAAATCTTTTTTCCTACTATGAATGCATTAAAAAAATCTCTTCTTTACGTCATCACAAAGAAATGTACAAAGTACCAGAATTGCTATGACCTGGAAAAATCAACAAATATAGCATTCAGTGTATCATATGTATGTGTGCACACGGATTTGAATGCATTATAGAAGGAAACATCTATATCTCTGTCATAGCTGTATCTGTACAGAAGAAAAAAAACCCATAGAAGCTATGCTCACTCAATCCCTTTGCCAGTCCAGAATAGCTACTTAAAAACTGACTTTTAGTACAAGGCTCATCATCAGCTTTGAAAAGAAAGTGAATCTTGAATTTAAGAGTAAAACTTTTCAATATTCCTGACATCCTATTTCTAAATGCTACTGAGGTCAGCTCTGTTTTAGTCTGTAAAAATCACACAAAACTTTTCTGATGTTTTCTTCTGTCCTCATAGGCCGAGAAATTGAAATGGTTCAGTACTCTGCTCCCAAAGACATTGCTTCAGTAATGTCTTCCCATTCCTCTCTCTCTCACCAGGAGGCACTGGTGAACCCATTTTTTCCTCCCTTTTTTAATTGGCCTCTCTACTGCTAAATAGCTCTTGAGAAAAGTTGTAGTATCAAGCAGTAGTCTGAGATGCTGTATAGGATTCTTCTCTAAATCCCTATAATGTTCTAAACTGCTCCTGAACCTCCTCACCCCATTGGTATTTGTGTCTGTGGTATGTGTGAACACTCAAAGTTTTCCCTCCTGACCCTTATGTACCTTCTGCTCTCAACTCATACAGCAGTAATAGCTTAGGAATCCCTCTTAAGCATCAAATTACCCTTGCTTATTTTAGTCACTGCTGTTTTACTTTTTGTTCTGGCTGAAAATTCCTATTCTGTTAAGTTCCACCTCAAGTATCACTACGCCTGTGAGCTCTTTCATATTCTCTGTACAGAGTTGGTTAAACTTTCCTCTGTACTTTCATAATAGTTGGTTTATCACATATCAGTTTTGTCAAGGTTTAGAGTTCCTTGAGAACAGAAACTATGTCTTAGTCAAATTTGAATCTCTTGGTACAAAACATAATACACAATAGACTCTTAATTAATTCTTGCGGGATAAACGAATAGGCCAATTACCTGTAAGAACAAGGCAAGGCTATACATACATCTTTCATTGTATAATCTTTATAGCAGTGATGTCAAACCATATACCATCATCCCTAGTGGCAAAGGAGTTATTTCACAGGGATTACAGAGTTGGAAAACTTTTATTTTTGTTTGTTTAGCATATACTCACACGTCTTTATTTTTCTTGAGGAATTTCTCTCCCTCCTTACTTTTAGTTCATGAGGTTCATGTACATCTAGGATTCTAGGAGTGGTTTATGAATTATTTGGCCAATTAGAACATCACATTCTCTTATCTATAGCAATTGGTTCAGGAATAAGCATGAGGCCAAAGCAAGGCCAGTCAGAGCCAATGATAGATATACAATTCTAGGACATGTGTTGGTAATATGGAACTAGAGGACCACTTTACACTGCCATGGTGGCCACCAGTTGAAGATTAAGAGTAAAGCCAAGAATAAGTAAGCCAGTAAGAAAAAAAGCCTAGAGATTGGGAAAAAAGAAGTCTGATGATATCATTTGAAATCCTAGATCTAGCCATGTTTAAAACACATCTATTCTTGGACTTTTCAGTTACATAAGCAAAAATCATTTTCTGTTTTGCTTAAGCCAGTCTGAGTTGGGTTTTCTGCAACTTGCAACTTAAAAAGGCTGTCTAATACAGCCTAACGATCCAAGTTTGCAATAAGCTTTGTCTAGAAATTAAATATATAAATGTATATGTATCACACATACACATATATGTGGATATATATACTGTTTACACATATGTGTATATATATATATGCTGTTATTTTTCAAATATATGTAGCATTACTGTAATAAATAAAACAGAAATATTGTTTATAAGTGTTATTGACATTATGCCAGCTTGGTTATGTATTTTCTCACTTGATGGACTCTAAAGGTACAACAGCATCCCCTGAAGTCTAACTTTTAATACTAAAAGAGATTATCATACTCAAAATATTTTCTACCACTGATTTGGAACATCTGTGCAGTCCTGAATCTACAGTCCATCTTCAGTAAATACATATTGATTGATTTCAATTATAAAAGACATTTTCTCCATTAGTTTAAAGATAGTATTACCTTGAATCATATGTTATTGTCAATTTGCAACCACTTTGACCAAAAAAGGGTAATTTCATATGGTTCAACCTAATAGAAGCCCAATAAGTATTTATTGAATGAATGCATCAATCAATCAATATATTTTTACTATTTGTATACTGTAGCTCTAAAATACTATTCCAAAAGGAGTAGAAAAAAGCAATTTTGTGAGTACTTGTTACTTGACTCACCTTATTTTTGTTCAAACTGGCTTCTGTGTTTAGGCACTGCCTAAGAGATTGAAATTGCCTGGGAAATTTTCATTTGCATTTTTAGGTATGAAATAGCCATTTCAGTAGCTTTCTCCACCATCTAAAATAAACTCACTTTTTTTTCCTCTTCCATCTTGATGAATGAGCCACATCTGTGTGTTTCTTCTTTTTTTTAAAAATACTTACGTGGTATGCTGATCCAGAGAAATGCTTGTAAATAACTTTTTTTAAGCTTTCAAATCATTTCTGTGCTCACATTTTTCCCAGAAGTCTTTACCAGCCTATTTGTATCTCCTTCGAATTCATTATTCCTTTCTCTCCACACTGTTTGAATTATCTAAGATATCATCTAGAATGAAATTGAAGAAAACTGCCCTGCAATTCTGAGAATAAAAGAAATATAAAACCAGTGTGCACTCCTTTTCACCTCCACCTCCACCTCTCCTCCAGCATATTGTTTTCTACTAGTTGTCACAATAACCATGCGGTTTACTCGCCATCTCTGTGAGGACTACACGTTCTGTTTCTTCTGCCCAGGGTGCTTGTGTAACAAAGAAAAACAGCTATAAGAGGTTTGTGTTGAAGCAGAAAATGTTCTCAAAATTCTAGATACAAAATATAGCTTATTTTGTATTCCTGAAGACACTTACGTACGGCCTGAACTTTAGTTATGCTTCCCAGCGCTCACAAAATTAAAACCTCAAATTAAACATCTCATCAGTGTAGCTTCTTTGCATTTCATCTATTTGTTTCAAAAATGATAAAGGAGGAAAATTATGCATTTTGGGAGGTATTTGGTCACAATACAAACTCACATTTATTTGAAAGTTTCAGAAAATAGAAACTGCAAAGCCTGTTGTGAGAAGAGTGTGGAATACAGGAAGTCAACCAAGTGAGTAAACATGAAATGGAGGATTATCCTTATTTGTAGAGAATCCATTCCAGCAAGAAATTGAAACAGGGGCTTCTGCATCTAAAACAGTGGGACTACTGACAATTTCCAAATGCCCTATACCATATTTCTCACAATTTTACATAAAGTAATGATGATTATTTCACCAGCATTTCAAACATACACGGTTGACATCTTGATATCTTTCAATCCTTTCTACTCCTAACACATACTTCAGATCAGTTACCAGATCCAGTCAATTTCATCTCTACCATAGATCTTTGATCCTTACACTCCTTTACTTTCCCACTGTTACTGTCTCAGTTCATACCCTTATGACTTCTGACCTGGGCTATTTTAACTTCTCCCAACCTATGGTGAATGCTCCTATACTAAACCACTCTCTGTAACATTGCCAGAGAGATTTTTGAAATTTTATCTTATGGTGTCCTGAATCTGTGGTCTATCCCCTTGTCTGTTAGCTAACAATGAAGTAGGATGTGCTCTCCCCACTCAACAATGTTCTTACAGTGGCATGGGTGCTTTGGGGATGGCTAAACTTTTGCAGTAGTAGACAGGAAACAAGAATTCATAGCAAGAATGGTAGCTCCTGCACTGTCATGGACTTCCCAGTCATGTCCCATTTGAAAGCCTAGAGGAGATACATCCCCGAGAGATGCTTCTCAGGGCAGCGTGAAAGTTTCGAATGGGATTCTGTGACTGTGATTTGATGGTAGATTTTCCAAGAATTAAAATACAATAATAAAATACCCTGAAAATGTCTAAATATGAGAACCATTTTCCTTGTTCTTTTTTTCCCAGATAAGTCAGAAGATGTAAGCTATGATTAAACAAAACATGAACAAAAAGTAGGGTACTGTTAACTCTCAATTATACACCTATGAATTATTTATGGTGACCCAATATTTCCTTTTTACCTATCCGCATCTCAGGTGGCTGCGTTAATGTAAAGTCTGACACTGCAGAAGAGAGGAGAAAGAGACTATTTACGGTTTGACTTTTAGAAGGTACAGGTTTTTTTGGTTTTTGTTTTCTTTTTTTTTTTGCGGTACGCGGGCCTCTCACTGTTGTGGCCTCTCCCGTTGCGGAGCACAGGCTCCAGACGCGCAGGCTCAGCGGCCATGGCTCACGGGCCCAGCTGCTCCGCGGCATGTGGGATCTTCCCGGACCGGGGCACGAACCCGTGTCCCCTGCATTGGCAGGCGGACTCTCAACCACTGCGCCACCAGGGAAGCCCTAGAAGGTACATTTTTAATAATGATCTTCAGGCTATTATTTCTTCTCGTTGCTATTGCCTCTGCACATTTTCTTCGTTGTCATTGTTGTCGTCCTCCTTTCTTCTTCTGCTTTCTCTTCTCCCTCCCCTCCTTCTTCTTCTTCTTTCTCTCTCCCTCTCCACACCCACCCCACTCTGATTAAATGAGTTAAACAAAACATGTTATGATCACCAGGAATGTTGGTTGAGTGGGAGAGTGAGAAGTCAGAAAAATAATTACTAAGTATTTTTCTTGAGAAGTATTCTTTGCGACTCTTATTTGTAACAAATATATGATTTGGAACCTTGGTAAACATACATGCAAATAAGTTACGTCTGGAACCATTTTAGGAGAAAGGACCAAGAGCTAAAATTTATTTAATGTCTACTATGTGCTAGACACTGCTATAAGGTAGATATCTTCCCCATTTTATAAATGAAGAAACCGATGTCTAGAAACAACTTGTTAGCCATTACAGCATTAGGAAATGGCAGATTAAGCCTTGATATTTCTGACTTGAAAATGCACATACCTGGGATATAGGTTCTCTTTGAAACTAAACTGCTCTTAAAACTGCCACCTTAATTCTTAAATTCTTAGTCTCTATATTGTTGGCCCAAACCCACAGTAACGTTTTTCATACAAGAAATGATACTGTAAGCTAGTGTGGGCAAGCCAAGCCCAACTTTTGAGAGAAGAGCTTCAGTTTGAGAAGTCTCAAAAGTCCTCTTTTTGTAACAAATCACACTTCTGAGTGTTGGCCTCCAGAGCAGAAACTTCTTGTGCATAAAGTTGTGTAAACTTACTGGTTATACAAGCATTTGAGCAATTTATGACTTTAACAGCACTTCATTGATCAAATGCTCAAAATATAAATTTTAATTAAATGTATTAATTAACTTGCTTTTTGGGGGGGGTTTCTTTCACCGAGTATATTCTCTTAGTTCTCACTACAGTAGGTTTTATGTACCGAAAAAACCCAAAAGACACAAAACATACTTTTCCTTAAAATATTCTGAAAAATATGAAGTAAAAATTAAAAATATATAAAATAAGGTATTTGTAATCTCTAATTGTTGAGACATTTGACCAAAAGAGGTAAGACTTTGAAGCTAGACAATTCCAGCTTCCTTTAGTGCTTGTTTGTTTTTGTAGCAAAAAGTATTTGTTAAATGTATTTGCTAAATTAGAATAATATATATAGTTGATACATACCGTGTAACTTACTTATAGAAATTTTAACATTTTCAAGTAAACAAATGGCTCTCTGAAGTGGTTAAACCTGCCTTGCCCTGAAAATGAGTAGAGCTTAGTATCCAGCTAAGTTTAGCAAACTAAATGAACTACTGCTCAAATGAGAACTATTTGAACTATACATTTCTGAGTCATTTATAGTCATAAAGAGAAGATTCACTTTATCACACCTTCATTGTGTTTATTGTTGAAGCTTAAACATTCACATTGCTCATGCCCTTGTCCCAACTAATTGTGAATTGTCCAATTCAATTTTCTGAATTTGGGCTACACTGACCTTAGATCAGAGTGCAAATGAGAACATTTTTCACAGACCAGTTATTTGACATATACTTTTTCATTTGTTGACACATATAGAAGTGCTTTACAATTCTAATTTTGAAAAAATCTGATTTTATATTTCTTGCACCTGAGTTATGTTGCTTATGCAATCTCACTTCCATGGTCTTGATTGTAAATTAATTATTTCATTGTATCTTTCCTGAATCACAGCATCAATTTTCATTAGATACTTTAGATGTCTTCTCTCATAAATGACATTTTGAAAACTGAAAAAGCCATTCAGGCTGCATCTCCATGATCCACAGTTTCATGCTGCATATCTAGCAGCACATTGCTTTAATCAACTTAGTGATATTAGGGTGGTTTTTTTCTTTCCAGATGTTGTATCTGCCAGTTTGCAATTTTTGAGATCCAATGTCTTCATCCCACCAGTTTTTTAATGACATATAAACACTCTGGGCCTTTTCTTCGCCATTCAGTATATGCACTTTCACATTTGGCTGAGAAGTAAATTCTGGTACTGAATATCATTTGCATCAGACCAGAACCAGCAAGAGTAAATAGAGGGTAAGCGCATAGTCTCAAAGACACTCTCTCATCTCCCTTCCTGTCAATGTCTACAGTCCTTTGACTGAACGCTAACATTTGCAGACAGCTAACTTGACCTTCGTGTGATAAGATTTCTATTCAGTGATGGCATCTGAGTAAACCTTTTTTTCTTCCAATCCAGTTATGTTGATTCTTCTTCTCTAGCTAGAATTGGTTTTGATATCCTCAGTGAGATTATTTGGCAAATGTTTGTTTCTCCTTTTTACGGTTTTAAGAAGAACAAAAAAATACCTTTCGTTCATGATTAGAAAGGTAAAATTCATATTACTTTGCCTATCTCTTTTTAAGGATTTCACTTAATATTTACTACTTACATTAGACAATTCATTTGTATTCGCATTAGAAGGAAGAACTCATCTATTTAGAGACAACAATTCAGTGAGTTTTAAGAGACATATACTCCTGTGAAACCACTGTCTCAATCAAGATACAAAACATTTCTGTCACCTCAACAGAATTCCTCACTCCCCTTGTATATAGTTCATTCCTCTCTCAACTCAGCCCTATGTAACCACTGATCTGCTTTTTTGACACTGGAGATTAGTTTGCATTTTCTAAAATTGTATGTAAATGAAATCTTATGGTAGGTACTCTTTAATGTTGCCTTCTTTCACATGGCATAAATTGAATGTAGACAGAGAACACTGACTATATTTGAGTCCATATTTGGGATAATTCTGGTCAATTAGGAGTAAAAAGTAACTAAGAAGTGAAAAGGATAACTTAGGTACTTGCGTTAAAAAAGGGGGAAAAATCTTAACATAAGTAGATGGCATATTATATTTGTGCTGTTGAAATTAAAAGGAATATTTTAAAAAGGAACACAAATCCTTGCCAGAAAATAACTTCTGGGTCAGTTAAAAATTAAAACTTTTCCATTAAGGCATCCAATAATCACTGTATTTAAGAAGCCGAGTGTCAACATAAAGCAAAATTGTGAAATGATTAATTTAGACATAAAAATATAACAAGTTCAGGAAATGTCGCCACTGGTTTTTCAGGTTCACATGAATCTGATTTTAGTTCCCACATACTCTTTTCAGAGGATATTTAAATAATTTGACTGTGACAAGCCAAACTGTTTTGATACCTCATTGAAAGTCAAATGAAAACATTAATCAAATGCAAAAATATTCCAGTCAGGCATAGAAATGCTGCAGGTTAGAAAATAAAATGTTGCCTTTTGAGAAGGAAAATCAATCAATTCAGAAAAAGCAGGTATTGGTTCAAATCTACATGGTCAGTAGTGACTAGAAATTACTAGAATTTTGGGATTGTATTTTTCTTAGAATCATCAGATAGTCTTGGGCTATATCTATATTGCAAAACCAGCTTGTTTGGCTAACTTTTCACCTGTGTAAATTAGAAAATCAGAGCAGTCAAAAAGCTGATTACATTTCCTTTTCTTATAGTCTTCACTATTTCTTTGGACAAGCTTTAGTGACTAGCATGCAAATAATTATCTGCAGCACAAAACAGCCAGGTAAGTGACCTGTGGGATAGCGTCTTAATTGAGCAAAAGAATGACTTTCATATTATTAAATGCTACTGAATTGTTCAATATTAAGTAAAAATTACCTTCTCATTTCTGTTATGAATTCTGTAAACTACACCTCCCTTGGTAAGGCAATCTTTCAAATATTGCTTAGCTGTTCAGTCAGAGCTGCTCCTGGTTTGTGGGACTAAATGACTATATATCTCTATGTTTTGGACTATATGAGTATATAGTATGGGGAATAACCTTAGTCTGTCACTTATTAGCTGTATCACCTTGATAATTTGCTTAGTGTTTTTAAGCCTTTCTATACTTTATCTTTTTTAAAAAGCTATCATACAGAGTTATGAGTATTTAATAAGCCAATGCCTGGAAATATTGAGCTCAATGCCTGGCATAAAGAAAATATGATACTCTCATATTCTTTAAAATGTTATTAATTCGTTCATGCATCTGACAAATATTACTTGAATTTTTATTAGGTCCCTGTCACTGTGCTAAGCATTTGGGATTAAAATCCACAGCCCCTGTCCTGAGTGTATAGCAGGGAATATATTCAAATACATGAGCAATTTTAAGAGTGCTATCCTGAGATAAGTAAGAGCATGGTGTGCTGTAGGAGAGTAGGAATTAGCTAGGAGAAAAGTGATATTGGAGGAGGGGAGAGAAGGGACACTGAGGGGAAGAAGGGAAGAAGGTATGGTGGGGTGGGCGTTTTCATCAGAACAAATAGTGTGTGTTAAGCCCTATATTAAATTTACCTTTTCAGATAGAGAATATAGATGCAATTCAGTGGATAAAGACAAAAACAAAAACAAAAAACCACCCCAAAACAAAAAACAAACAAACAAAAAACAGAAAGGCAAAATAAAACAAAAGAAAACCCCCCCAAACCTTTCTGTCCCTACTGCTTACAATGCTGGGGAACAGGCTTGGTAAATAAAAGCTCTTTAGGAAGCAAAGAGCTCATATTTAGGAAGCAAAAAATAAAGAAACTTTTTCAAACTCAGAAGAGGTTAATAAAAGTTCAGTGCTAAAATGTCTGCCCTAAAGGCCAACCATATCTCAATAGGAGGAAACTCAGAATATCTTTCTCATTCTTTGTATGAAATGGGAAAAAAAAATTAAAGAAAGAGAAAGAATTAGATGAAGCATGTAATCAATCCTTTCCTTTACAAATCCCGGCAATTCAGGAGGCCTGCCAGCAGCTAAATCTTTCAGGGACCGCAGACAGGAAAAAGCCTATTAAAATGTGACCTTTCCCAAAGAAAGGGGTCACTCAAGATCCTCAGACCCTTAACTCTGAATAGATTTAATGAAAGCCAACTGCTATTTTAAGAATTTAGAAGGGGATTTCCCTCCCCAAAGAAAAGAAGCCAGACATCATCAATGTTCTAACACTGTTTCATCTATGGCACCAGGCATGCTTTTCACTAACTTTCTGTAGGTTGTTAAAGCCATTAAAAGAGGATTTAGTGACTGAGAATACGTTCTTCACATACAAGACTTAAAATGTAATTGATACAAAGACCATCCCTCTAGGATTAAAGAGTTCTAATCATTCTGTGAGGCTCACATGCTCTTTTCTCCATGCTGGTCAAGGTAATAATCAGCCTTTCAGAAAAGAAGTGTGTTGTCTCCCATACCATTTAATAACCACAACACCTTTCACCCTCAGTAGGAGGAAGATAATCCAGACTACTCTACAAATAGTAGAGATCCAGCAGTTGGATGCAAAATGAACCTTATTCTGAGACTTTCTGGCAACTCAGTTCCATGTGATTAATAAAAATGATACACTGATTTCTCTTGCAGAGTCTTTCTCTAACGTGCTCCATGTATTTTTGCCCTGACACCCCCTATTAACTGCAAGGATATCTCTGTGAAGGTAGACATAGACACCATTATCTCCATTTGCAAATGAGGAACCTGAGGCAGAAAGAAGTCAAATGACATAACAACAGTGACACATGAGAACAGAAATAGAAATGAGAAAAATGACTGTCTTTGGGGGAATCAAGAGGGTGTGAAGGGATGAACTCTTTCTTTTCTTTGACTATTGAAAGAAGAGCAGGGGGCAACCTTCTCAGTGTTAACTTTGAAAACATCTGCCCCTGCTCCTTAGAGTGAGAAGGACAATATCTCAGTTGAGTAGCCCGGTGAGCTAACTGGGCATAGGGAAGGAAAGATGCCTAACTACATAGATGCTCCATACATCCTCTGCAAAACTAGGGCTTCTCCTACTTGACATTTTTTCCTGGCGTGAACTCTGGTATGTGCCTTTGATGATGCTTCCCCTTCTCTGCCATTGTGTTCCCAACAAATGACTGTTGAATGATTGAATGGCAGATGTTTAAATTGTATGCTTCTAGATCTGCATCAACCCAATCTGAGTGTCAAAGTGAATCCCTGTTGCAAGTTTGAACCATGATGGGATGGAGAGGTCTCAGTGAAGAAAGTAATACAGGTTTAGAATTCCCTGGTCCATCTTCATATATATATATATATATATATATATATATATATATATATATATATATATGATCTTCAGTCAAACAATCCAGTTACCTCTTACATCTTCATGACAAGAAGAAACTAGCCATCTGAGATGTTATAAACAAAGTTTGTGGTACTACAATCAAAAGGGGAGACAGGTCCTTAGAAATATTTAATTCAGTAAAGAAACTTGGGCATTCCAGAATATTAAGTAGTGAAAATATTCCTTAAGAAAAATAATGACAATAATATCTAATGAATTTTCTCATTTAAACCCAATAAGGTAAGTATTATTATTGCCATCTTGCAAATTAGGAAACTGGTATTTAAACAAATGGCCCAAGGACACAGGTAAGCTGTAACACAGCTGGTATTTGAACTCGCATGGTCTGGTTCCGTAGCCTGCAATCTCAATTGGTTCATCTTGTGGCCTTCGAATAGGGTGGTAACCCACACCAACACAGATTCCCAGAACTGTTCATGCTGCAAGTCTAAAGAAGACTAACATTATTGGAAGAGTCACGTCCTCACAAGGCTGACAAGGAGGATTTTGAGACAGAAAATATTAAGCAAGGCAAGAAAATTTATAATTTTCTGAATCTCTTTTTCTAGGCCAAATTAAATGTAGAGCTACTGAAATTCAATCAATGGAAAAATATCTACCTATTAAGATCGTTCCTCATTTATTAGCTAGCAAGTCTGGCTCTGGGCTCCGAGTCAGGCTGCTCTCTATTATAAACTCCAGGATCTGAAGAACATAACAACATAAATGAATCTCAGCAAGCAAAGATTGAAAATGATGAACTGAGAAATGCACAGGTAACCACAAGGTGGCATTAATATCATTATTGAAAGGTTAGCTGCTTAGGAAATTGACATGGTGCCAAGAGGGGCACTCACAGTGCCTCCCAAGAAATGAGAGCAGAGAAGAAACAAGACTGAACAGAGAAAAGCCTTTGTTGACATTCTCAAAAGCTGACTCTATACAGGCCATATCCCCAAAGGATGGAAAATGGCAATGTGAGGAACCAGCAACACTAGAAAATTGCAGGCCAGCAAGTTCACTGCCAGTCATAGGGAAGCACTGGAAAGGTTTTGGCAGGTCAAAAGGTGCAACCCTTCTCCTCCAAGCTCCACCCTGGGGTGACAGAAGGTAACCCTGCCACAGGGAAAGCACTCCTGTCTCTGGCTTTGGGAATTCCCAGGGTATGGCCGTGTTGTACTGAAGAAAGAGGCAGCAGACTGAACCACTTCACCACAAAAAGCATGGGTGTAAGAAAGTCTAAGGCCAGGTTCCAGTGCAGACTAGTAGCATTTTTATGTCAAATCAAAAGTGAATTTTGGTATCACAGAATTCCTGTTTTTCGCCAAACCCTGACTTTCTATGTTCTCTTTACACACAGATACATTTATTTTGTACACACAAATAATCTTGTGTACTGTGTCACATGGCATAGGGTGGCTTAGAATCCACCTGTAAGATGTGAGATTCAGGGATGTGTCTAACTGGGAGGACTGAGGCAAAGATTCTAATGGAAGTTTCAGCAAAAGATTGCAGGTTTGACTAGGTCTGTGTTAGCAGTATGATAGTGCGGTCAGAATGAAGGAGCTTTCCTCTGATTTAAATATACCTATTTTAATTTAAAGGGAGTATGTGTCTAAGGGAATTTACTTAATGAGGTGTTAAGTACGCACACTATTTTTAGAATTGGTGGATGCAGCCAAAATTAAACCAGACATTCTAATGGAGGCAGCTGAGAGAGGAAGAACATTTTAACTGGACCTGGGAGGAAACTTTAGCTATTTCCACAGGAGAACAAAGAAAGCACAACTCAGGACTAAGGGACGTTATAGGATAGAGTAAGGAGGGGGAACCGCTATTTTGGCTCAGGAACCAAAATGAAATGTGCTGAGAATGTTTGGGACACATCTGGCCCTCTGGGAACTGTGGGAATCAGGTTAGAGGGCAGGGGTGGATCTACTATCAGAGAAGAGGAGGATGAGCTGGACAGTGAATTTCTATTTAAATAACAGGTAGGAACTTGAGAGTCAGAGGGAATTGTCTGCTTCATCTGGAGGTTCAGGGAGCTGAGGACAGACAGACTGACTTTAAGCATGTCAGAAATGGGAATGGGAAATCTGACTGAATATCAACACCTGAGTGAAGCTTACAAATAGGATGTTTTAAAAATTAATTAATTTTATTTTTGACTGTGTTGGGTCTTCGTTGCCACGCACCGGCTTTCTCTAGTTGCGGCAAGCGGGGTCTACTCTTCCTTGCGGTATGTGGGTTTCTCTTGTTGTGGAGCACGGGCTCTAGGCACACAGGCTTCAGTAGTTGTGGCATATGGACTCAGTAGTTGTGGCTCGTGGGCTCTAGAACGTAGGCTCAGTAGTTGTGGCACACGGGCTTAGTTGCTCTGCGGCATGTGGGATCTTCCCGGACCAGGGCTTGAACGTGTCCCCTGCATTGGCAGGCAGATTCTTAACAACTGCGCCACCGGGGAAGCTTTGCAAATAGGATTAATTTGTAGAATTAAATGTCTGAGGAACCCTTTCAGATGGATATGGTATAATAAGGTTCTATGAGTAGAGTGATCAGAGTCTGTGTTTTAATTTTCACTTATAAAGAAAAATGTGTATGTGTGTTTTCATTGACCTAGAGCAAATGGAACTGTGAGATGTTTTTGAATTTATATAGCCTATTTCATACTATTATATCCTATTACAGTATATGTTTTTTACTCTTGAACCATGTTTAGGTTCAGGAACACATGTCCCCACATTCCCAAAGCTATTCTCATGTTTTTAATGTAACAAAAAAGGTGAATGAGAATTATTTCAAAATCAATTTATATATAATATGCTTTACTGAGTAGCTTTCACCACATCTCCCAATTAGTGGTATTAGTTTATACATTGTGAAAATGTGTTTATAAACTAAAAATATTTAGTATGCAGTTGACATTATGTTTGTGCAACTAATTCAGGCAAATCTAGATCACCCTTCTACCCAAACCCTAGTACCTGTTATCACTAGTGCAAATAAGGCGAATGTAACACAGACTGCTGGCTGCCTACCAAAACTCATTTCCTCTTCTGGGCACACAGCTGGACTACATTTCCCAGTACTCCTTGCAGTCAGGCATGGCTATTTGAGCTCTAGCCAGTGAGATGTGACTGAAAGTAACATATGCCACTCTAATGCCTGGCCCACAAAGCATTTCATGCACGTCTCACATATTCTTGTACCATTTATGCTCACTTGAATAGAGATGATCCCCAAGGAGACCCTAGATGCAACATGGTGAAAATGGGTCCTGAACAACTTCATGGGTAAGGGACCACCACAACAACCTGTTAATTCACACAATCAAGACACAAACTTCTACTGTTTTTGAACCATTATACATTTTGAGGTCTGTTATTGCAGCAGATACCTTAGCCAAACAAATCCAAATTTCATCTTGGAAAGCTGTATAGCTTAGTTTTTTTCCCCTCATTACTCATAGTAGTAATGAAATTGACACAGATTGAAACTGATTACTTAAAATTTTTTTTTTTAGTTTTGCAAATCTGAAGTCATCTTACAATTTTGGATATAGACATTTCATAATTAGGCACCCCTTAAGCCCTCAGGCACTAAGCCCCAAGGCATCCCTTGTACGTAATGAATTAACTTCTCTATGAATCCCAAATGGTAACAGCTAGGTCTCATCCTTGGGAGAATTGAGAAAAATATCTCTCATATCATTTTCTATAGGGCTTAATTTCTTCAGAACTGCAGATAAGAAAGAATGGAAGCATTACAAAAACATGAAAATGTGTATGCTTATATGTGCACTAATGTATAATGTTCACATATACATTTATGTGAGTCTTTCTCTATATATGTGTGTATTGATTTACTATACATAGGTCTATATTCTTCCAGGGTTTTACAGCCTTGAATACTCGTATGAACTGTGTGCACTTCAGTTGTCTAATATTGAAACTTTTATTTCTGTTTGGCTGCTTATGAAGATTCTACACTCCTGGGAACTTTTCTAATATTAAGTATGAATTATAAATTAGGTGCTCAAGAATGCTTTAGTATACATAGCACAACTCCCATGGAAACTGCTGGATCTTGGAACCTACTCTGTGCCATAGGTATCATGAGCATGTGGATCTGTCTTTTGCGTTAGTTATTGAATGAATGAATGAATGATTATATTGTATTTAGGGCAATGATTCACAAAACACTTGGAATTACATTGTGACTTGATTTCCCAATATTCCCACTCCATGCTGGAAGAAGAGAAGGATGAGATTTTATAGCAAATGGTTAAGAGGAGTAATTGGTATTAGATTAGAAGGTAGTTCTCAATGCTACCTGTATATTGGAATCACCTGTATTGCTCTCTAAAAATATGACACCTGGGCCCCAACTCTGAAATTCTGATTTAAGTAGCATCAGGGTTTTCTTAAAGTTTTCCTAGAGATTCAAATGTGAGAACCACTCCAACTAGAACAATGTTTTCTCTCCTTGCTTGATTATAAGAATTAGCTGGTAATCTTGTTTAAAAATATAGATTCTCAGGTCCAATTTAGGACATTCTCAATCTGTGCCTTTTAGGAAGGAGTTTTTGATGTTTTTTAAAAATGAGGGCCCCCCAGGTGATTCTTATGACTGGGAAATAATACTTCGGCTCTAAGCTCTACTGGAAAGGGGCTACAGCCTATCATCCTCAGCTGTTCCTCCAGGCACAGCATAGACTCTGGCTCATATCAACCATTCAAATATTTTATATTAATTAATTAATTCACTTAATTTTAAAGTGGAAATAAATGAAAAAAATTAACAAAATTAAAAATGCCACTTGTGACTGGTTTTATACTAGAGATTTACAAAAGTAGAGTTGTGAAGAATTTCACGAGTTTCAAGGGTTCTCTTTTAAGACTTACTATAAATATTGCAGTGTAATCAATTAATTGGCCTGCATTCAAGTATTCAGAATTCTTTGCAAGATGGTATTTGCCAGTGAATGCTAAATTCCTTCTGTATAGTCACTTATTAGAAAAGTCACAAGCAAAAGGAATAGCTGAGAGCAAACTCTATAATCTATGTGAATCAAGGAATACAATTCTACCTAATAGGTAACAGAAAAACAATTAATAATTTGTTAATTTGTACTTGATTGCTGTTTTTTTAAAAAATGCAGGGTTTTTACATTTTGTATTCAACTGAAAGGCAAACACATACATCAACTTAATATAATTATTAAAATTTTTAATCAATTTTTTCTTTAATACCTTCTGAAATCTTCACTTAGTTAAATCCACCTTCAAAATTAAAATTCTTTTAGCCTTTACTAGCATTGTCATTTAAAATTATCTGCCATTTGTCATCAGCAAGTTGGCTGTTTTAAAATTATCACTAATTATTTTCCTTTATAGTCACTCGAATAAGCTGACACTCAAAAACAGCCCTCAGATCTAGACCTAGACCCCTAATTAATTAGTTGTGTTATATAAAAATAAATATCTGTATGGATGAGAATACTGTGGAGTGTTTTTCCATCCATATCCTTGACCTATAAAGGAACAAGTGAGGGATTAATCACAATAACAACTGGCATTTCTATATTGCTTCACAGTTTACAGGATGCTTTTGTATATATCTCTCTTGGGAGTGCCATGGCCACTATGTTGGAAACATCACTGTTTCATTGATTACAGTGTTGTTATATTATTTACTTAAATACAGAAAAGACCATTTATTTGATGTTTGCAGTGATGTTTGATTTCAACATCAATAAATTTGGAAAATGGACTTTACCAAGAAAACAAAGATAGCTGCTAGTATTAAGTAAAAAACATTAAAATGTTTAGTTGTAAACCATGTTTTGTAAGCTCCAATGCCACAAAATGAGCATATAAATTGGACCAGGTATAAACTGGTAAGTTGGTAGGTGGTGGGGTCTATGACAAATTGAAAAGTACCTTCCTGTCTAAAGCTACACATTTAAAAATTTAAACATTATGGGCCAAAAAGACATATCCGTATGCCTCATATGCAACTTCTGCTCCATACTAGCAGAACATGGAGTGGAGAAGAAGAAATAAGGCAGAAACACAGAAGCACAAGGAGATGGTATGAGAAATGGTTTGGGTCACAGGAATTGCGCCTATAGGACTGAAGTACAAAGAGCAAGGTTGATCAATGTGGCCGATGCTCATCCAATATCACCCAGCCTCCTCCTATCTCTCTGTACTGACTTGGTTTTGCTGTGTGGTTGCGTCAGCATAATATAGCTATAAGCATGTGGCTGTGGGCTTAATATCTTTAGTCAGTTTCCTTACAGCAAAATGGACATAATAATAACTGTATTATAGGATTGCTGTGAAATTAAATGAGAGCATACATAACAAGAGCTTAGCAGAGGTTTTTCACATTGTAAGCACTGTATAAATTCTCATCATCATCATTGGAAAGAACCACTTCCTTAAGCATTCCTTGATTTATATGGTAAGAAACTTATAAGGGAAAAGGCAAAGTGTTTTCCTTTCACTCAAATAAAGTAACAACCACAGAACCAAAGATAGAAGTGTCCCCTCTCTGTGGGCTGATCTTTAAGCTCAAACAACTTCTTTCTTTTAGAACTATAAAAGGTATTGGGCAAGTTAGTCAGACTCTATCTACAAGGAGTCATACTTGTACCAATTAGGCCATTTCTTTCTGAAATGACATTCATCAAAATGCCTAAAGAATTTGGTTCAGTTAAAAATGCATTGACTGAACACCTCTGTGTAAGACACTATGTTTAGTTTTGGAAATCTGAGATGAAGAGAGCAGGATTGCTCTTCCTGAGGCCCTGACATACCCAGAAAAGTTGGGGAGAGAAACATGGAAACAGGTCATTTCAATACAAACGTAATGCCTGAGTTCCTCACTCTATTATGTACATCTTTCCCTCTACCTCTTTCAATGGGAGGGACTTTGTAAGCATTGTGCAAATACAAGGAATAGTGTGCTATGAAAAGACTGAGGAAAGATACATGCCTATCCTTCAAAGTCTAGTTTTAGCTCTACATCCTCCAGGAAGCTTTCCATTCTACTTTGATCTTTAATTTACTCAAAATCCTTTGTAAATTGCTGATTAAACATTTTGGCCCTTAATCATTTTCCACCTTAAATGGCAATTAATTTGCTTCCTGGGCATATGTTTTATGTACCTAACCAGATTGTAGTAGTAATCCCTGAGGAGAAGGACTTAGACTCTTTTGGGCAGTACACATGCTACATTTGCATTAAACTGAAAAACTGAATGTTTTATTGCTACCAGATTAAAGAGCAGTAGAAAATAGTCCACAAATGATAAATGCAAGAATTTGGTACTCTGTTATATTGAAGGCACCCATGAAATAGTGTTTCATAAGACTTGAAGACTTTTTGGCACAATTTAAGTATTTAGGTTAGATTAGACACAGAAAAAATGGTAAATATATACTTATATCTGTTACATAATACATGTTCTATTTTCACTTTTAATCAACATTTATATTTTTGGTCCTGCTTTATAACCTGGTGGCAACAACTTACACTTACTCACAGGGCAACAGAACACACTTTCAGTTGCCCCACAAGTGAAGCGCTGCAGCAAGAGAAAACTTTCAATGAGCACATTTGTTTCAATGACACATGCAAAGATGGTTGGGATAACGAAACAATACTCCAAAAACTCACAAATGACCAGTTTGAATTATGCTAATTTATCACCTAAATCTGTTTCCTGAACATTGTTACTGAAACCCAAAGAAAAAGTATATTTATTAACATAAATATTTTTAATAGAGAGGTAAAGAAAATAACAGGGAAGAAATAACTTTTATTTGAAAACTAGTAAACAATTATAAATAGATTGAGTCCTATATATGTTTACTTCCAATATCTAAGATTCAACCACTCTTCATATCTAATTTATTTTATCTCTCCTATCTGTCTCTTCCGTTCATTTCCTCTGCCATTAGTGAACTTCTGCTTTTCGTTACTTATCTAGATCACTGCAACAACTGCTTCACTAGTTTCCCTTCAAGTTGATGTATTATAAAGACACTGAATTAATCTTTCCATACTACAGTCCCAAATTTGTGGCTCCTTGCTCTAACATCCTCAGTGCCTCCTTCTTGCTTACAGAACAAAGTCTAAACTACCTTACTCTAGCATTCACTAATTTCTGTGCTCTTGTTTCAGTTTATTTTTCTTTCCCAAGAGTCCTCTTCACACATTAAATACACTACCTACATTTATACATTTCATCTACTGAAGTGAAACTATTCAGTGCTCCTATACATGCCTTTAACTTTCTAATCTCTTTTTTTTTCATGTCTTCCCTAAGCCTAGGATATTCTTCCAAATTCTAACCATCCTTTATGGCCAAGCCCGAAGGTCACCTATTCCATAAAGTTGTTCTAAATTTCTCAGAAGTAATTAATATTCTTCTTTCTGAAATTTTATAGAAAATATTTCACTATTTCCTTAAGAGAACTTGTTACCTAGAGCATATTTAGGTATTTTTCTCCTCTGCTAGACTAGGAAAGCTCCTTGAGAATGGAGTCTATGGAAGTTTCACTTGGCTCTACTGTGCCAAGTATAAAGGCTTTGAATGTAGCAGATACCCAAATAGCTATTGAACAAATGACTGGAGTAATTAATGAATATTTAGCAGTTTTAGAACTGTGGGCTCTGTATAAAGGATCATATATGGGATCTACTTGAACCTTACTGGCAACCATGAAATGAAAGTTATTGATTTTGAATAAGCTGGCTTGTTTCGTAAACCAGGGGTTTATCAGATTGGTGGTTTTCCAGATATTCTCCTTAGCACCTTTTTTTTTTTTTTTTTTTTTTTTTTTGTGGTATGCGGGCCTCTCACTGCTGTGGCCTCTCCCGTTGCGGAGCACAGGCTCCGGACGCGCAGGCCCAGCGGCCATGGCTCACGGGCTTAGTTGCTCCGCGGCATGTGGGATCTTCCCGGACCAGGGCACGAACCCGTGACCCCTGCATCGGCAGGCGGATTCTCAAGCACTGCGCCACCAGGGAAGCCCCAGATATTCTCCTTAGCACCTTTGAGATTCCAGAGAGATGGCCCAAGGATCTCCCTCTTTGGCAGTGGGAAATGGTAAATGAAGAGAATTTTCCACTGTATACTCTGCCTTCAACTAAAGCTTCTCCGTTTGTGTATCGTCCTTTCTCTAAGACTTCGCTTAGAGAAAGTGTTCACTATATTAAAAAAAAAAAAAAGAAAACCTTGGGGTTCCACCACTGAAACATTCTAGTTCTATATTTGTTTCAAGTCTCCATTCCACATGAAAACATCTTCACATGATAGCTAGGTAAGTGAGCTGCTGTGTTTTGGCTGAATTTATAATTATAAGAAAAATAACAAAATGTTAGCATAAAAGTAGCATTTCAGGTAATTTTATAACAGGTCCTACTATAATACCTGACTTTGTATGAGACATGACATTCTCTAATGGTCATTGATCTCAATCCCTGATCTGACTTTACTGGCCTGAGAACTAGCTAGCTGGTGAATCTTACAGATGTCATACTCTTTCTGCATGTTTTTCACAGATTTGAAAGGTCCCTGAGAGGCAGTTATACAACTTTCTATTTCTGTAAAAGACAATGACAAACCTTTCTATCCCCTAGGCTTACGGTAGCCTGTCCCCTTACCCACATAGTAGAAAACTGTGTTCTGCAATAAATCTAAAACGTATCTTCACTGAAATCTGTCTTAGACCCCTAGTGAGTTACACAATTCCAAGTTCATTATTTAGAGGGAAAAAATACCTGTTTAAGTCACGGTGTATAATTGGCTGTGTCAAGTTGTGAAGGTACTCCATACCTTTGGCAACATCTACTGCAATAATTAATTTAGACTGCAAGTCAAGAGTCCTAGAATTTAAAAATAGATTTAATGAGGATGAAATGGTCAAAGCCAATACCATACCTTTCTAAAAGAAATCAGTAGTGTGTGTGATTTGTTATTCTGTATAATTTCAGCCTTTTTTGCTTGATTGAACATTAAGCTAAAAATTTAACAAATTTGGAAAAATAGCTTTTCTACATCTGATAATGCTTAATTATAGATCAATTCAGATACCAACCCCTCTTATTTAAACAGTCAACTTGATTTTATAATCTTTGTAATTTTATATTTAATTTCTTTGTAATAACATAAAAATGGAATCTAATCACTGAGTAAAAACCACATTCTAATTATCGTATGCATAGATATAGGAAGTGAACTCAAATTAGACTTGTGCAAGACTATTCTTTCTTAAAACTTTAAAAAATAAATACTGTGACCCCTGGTAATTATTTTATTCTGATCTTAGACATATCTGCTTTACTGGTATGTCAAATTTAGCCTAATTATTATAAGCTTCAGTTACTAATTTAAATTCCTTGAATTTGTTATCTTAAGATAACAAATTAAGAAAGCACAGAAATCTTTCTAGTCATTAAAACACAATTATTGGGCATAAATTAGTAGCCATCTTTAAAGTCACATTTCCTAGTGCTCAGAGATATCAGAAGGTAAAAGCTCACCTAAGCAGAAAGCGTATGAGGTGTTGCAACTGTAATTCCAATGACATGCAAAATGATAAGTCAGAGACCATACCTCTTCTGTTCATGAAGGAGGGAGAATAGAGAACCCCCTGATATGTACTGAGTGACGATGGCAAACTGGCTGGGATCATTCAAGCAAGCACCCACGAACTGAATGACACAGGGATGATTGAGCCGGCAGAGAATGGACACCTCTCGGCAAAACATATCCACATCTGACTTGGAGCAGTAGGTGTTGGCTCGATAACTGGAAATGACAGCAACAGGAAGTCTTCAGTCAACAGATGAATCAAAACAAGGGGCTAGTCATGCATATGCTTCTCGGAGTTTACTGCTCTACTTGGATGCTAAATTTTCTCATTTGCTTGCTTACCGCTTTATAGCCACTATTTTATTTCTGCATCGTCCTTTATACACTTTCCCAAAAGAACCTAAAATTGTTTAAGAGAAACAAGTAAACACATCTTATTAAACTGAGCTTATTAAACTAAAACAGACTAGTATTTTCTTAGGTTACCTGAGCCGATAATCTCATGGAACTCAATTTCTGAGAGCTGAAGATGGAAATGTGAAGGCAATCCAGCCCTTAGAAGGAGAACATCTGCCTTCTCTGCAAACAGGAATTATTATTTTATTTTTTAAGATAAAAAGCACACATGTGGATGCTTACACACACATAAACATGTATACTTAACCAAAAACATCATACCCTAGTTACATTTAATTTTCCAACTGTAATTGACTACTTGGAGATACTAAAACCTTATCACAAATGATCCCTATTCCCCTACATTAAAAGCCCGTTAGTTCTCTGTCTCTGTTACCTGACCTTTGTTATCAGAGCTAAGAGTTTATTTCTGATTTGGTCAACCACTAGCTTGTCTGTATGATGTGGCACCTCTGGAGTATAGTCCATATCACATCATGATATAAAGAGTCTTATCTGGTCAATCCCTGCAACCTGTCACAAAAAGCTTAGTCAAATATCAATAAACTAAACCTTCAGGAGATGCCAATTAGGAAATAAGCATATGAATTATTCAGAAGAAACATTCAAAACCAAAAATAATTTTTTAAAACTTCAAATTCTAAATAAATATACATTTACAGTTGAATATTTTTTACTTTCCTGATTCAATGGTATTAATTTCTGTGTATAGCATACATTCAAAAAAGTTCCCAAAGTATTACTTATTTGGGATCTTTTGAAAAATAATTTATTTTTCAATATTTTTCCCTATGGCAAACCTTTTTCCAATTCTCCTTAAAGATATTAATATTTCTAATTTATATTTCATTAAAAATACAAATGTCTATGTGAATTTGATCTTCTTTTGATATTCATATGGAATTTTCACCATTATACCTTCATGAACTAAGAGGATGTATGCAAAATAACATAGCAGATGAGGTTAATTATGGAAAGAATGGTCTGTTAATAATATTGTTTATGCTTGCAAAATAGTTATTTGTGATATATAAAACAAAATAGAAAGTTATCATATTTGAGGCAATAGTTATTGTTAGTAATAAAATATAACAACTGTCCCGTATTAAAATACCTTTTGTCATGCTTTTAATCTTCCCCAAAGGGGATGGAACAGACACATAGGAGCCATCTAGAAATCAAATTATAGAGTTAAAGGTAGCAAACATTTTTTTCCATAAAAGCTAAACATTATAAAAAGTAGCACGTGACAAAAGAAATTTGCTAAGAACACCAAGTGAGATTATAACTTAAGTCTAGGTTTTTCTCTAGATACTGAAACTGTACAGCAAGTGTTTATTTAGAGAGTACATAAAATGATTAAAAATTAAAATCCAAGGTCTAGCAGACTCCAGTGGATTTAATTTGTGTCTGCATATGAGTATTCTCTGTCCTGTCTTAATAGATTACTGAAATGGAAAATGACTGCTCTCAGCTTACCCAGGCCTTCCCAGTCATGCACCAGCCTCATAAACATCCAGTCCAGGGAATGTAAAACTTGGAGGAACTGCAGATTGGTGAGTTAGAAAGTAGCCTAAGTGGGGGTTTCTTTATTTTCAGCCTCACCCAGACGTAAATCTTCTTAAAATAAAGCTGATCTGACGTGCCTTCATCCCTAACCCCAGAATGTTGGTAATAGACACAGGTTTACCTTTAGGCACAATATTGCACTAACAATGAAAATTTAGTAAGAAAGGGGGTACCTCCTCCAGGCTGAGAATATTCATTACAAGGCAATTCATCCTGAGGTCTCTTATAATGTTTCAGGAGTGTGACAATTGCATCATGTCCTTTACGAAAAGACAAAGAAGGACAAAGGGTCTTAATTCTTGTTTGATTTATTCAGCTCACCACCTAATCGAAAAATAACCAAGGTAGCTTGAGACAAGATTAATCTTAAGAGGTAATACATTGCAATAGGAATTTAGTGCTTTCATTCATTCATTCAAACTCTACTATCATTTTATAATGTATAACAGTATCGAATCACTAAGTTGTACACCTGAAACTAACATAATATTGTAAGTCAAGTACACTTCAATTAACCAAGAAAAGACTGATATATGTGATGTGTTATTTTAGGCACTATGTTGGGTACAGGGGATGCAATGAACAAGGCAACTATGGTCCTACCCTCAGGAAGTTTAGTGTAATTGAACAAATAATAAAAATGATGAGAATTTCTAAATGAGTACATATCAAGTGCTATGGGAGTATATAATAAGAGCACGATTAAAAGGGTGAAAAGCACATTTGGTAACCAGGAAGGAGAGATGTATTTGCTGTGATTGAGCATTACATTTGGCTGGCAACTGCAGTATAACAGGGCATTAAGATAATCATCATGGGTTTTTGTGGCAGGAGACAGCTGACTGCCTACAAATATTTGTAGTTCCCATTCACAGAGTGATTTTGTCACTGGGAATGGTTGCCCACCCAGGGACAACAACTCCGTATCCCCCTTGCAGCCAATTGTGGCCTTGCGACAAATTTCCATCAAGTAAATATGAGCAAAAGTGAAATCACTTCCAGGCCTGGACTTTAAGAAATAAATGAGTCTTCTCTCCTCTTCCTATCTGCTGGCTGGATGCAGAGGGTTCTAAGGCCATACAGGAGGGGAGAAAGCCATCCACTGACCAGAAACGCCCACCCTGGACTGTTACGTGACTGAGAAATAAATTTCTATTACATAACACCACCAAAATTGGGGAGTTTGTTAACTGTACTAGGGGCTTATAATTGTGAAAATGCTAAATAAAATATAAAGATAAAAATGCTAGATTCTCCTCTGAGTAGAAACAATTTTCAATAGAACTACACTTTGATACTATCTTATGCTTTCACTGTGAAAATAATCTACTGTAGCTAATTTATACAAGAAGAAAACAAAGTCAACCTTAAAGACCCTGCCAAGAAACTTGTGAAATGCAACAGAACTCATTGGAAAAAGGGCAAAATTTAGAAACTGAAAAAGTATAAGTGCTTATCCACCACGAAGGGTTCATAGTTAACACTGGTTTGAATACACCTAGCTAATGTATAGAGTATATGCTGTGAGTTGTGCCTGCTTATTAAATCCTCCCTTCAAAAAAGAATTAAAATTAATAGAGCATGCAGGATCATAAGATGAAATGATTAAGATGTTTATCAGCACTAAAAGCTTTTTCAAATGTAACATTCCAAGTCCAGATTCCTCAAGAAAAAAAAAAAAGAATTGTGACTATGATTGTTACAACTTGTAGCAAAACTTAAATCTATGGAGTTAACAACTAGTGTCCATTCTCTATCATCCATAGCTTTCTATTCATGACTGGCAGATCTATGATATTCTCAAATCATAGACACAGGTTATGATGAAATAATGGGGAACCAGTCCCATCAATACTCTTTCTTTGGACTCTCATGTGCTCACAATCAGGGAAACCTCAAAACATGAAAGACATAAGCCAACAGGTAAATTTCTAAAGGAAGAGCCTACTAGTCAGAAGGAAAAGAGAATGTAAAGAGCCCCAAATGGGAGAAAGCATGACATGTTCAGAAAATGAAAGGTGGCCAGTGTGGCTGGAGCATCGCAAGCAAGGATGAGTGGTACCAGACTTGGCTGGAGAAGTCGGTGAGTGCACATCATGTGGAGTAGTGCTTTTCAAATTTTATTGTATGAGAATCACCTGGAGTGCATGTTAAACTACAGATTCCTGAGCCCTACTCTCAGAGATTCTGATTGAAAAGTTCTGTAGTGGGACCTGAGAGTTGCTTTGCTAACAAAGTCCCAGGTGATGCTGATCAGCAGTCCACATTTTGATATTATTGATGTGGAGCTTTATAGCTTTATAGGTTAGGACAAGGAGTTTGTGTTTTAATGCAGATGAGATGGGGGACTACTAGAGGATTTTAATTAATTGAAGGACATGGTTTGTCTTTACTTTTCAAACATATCCTTGTTTACAGATTATAACTGATGATGCATCTTCATAAGGCTGTTGTAAAGACTAAGTGAGACTATATATGTAACATGTCTAACAGTTCTAACACATAAATATGCCTTTTGGATCTTTTCACTGCTTTCTTGCTTCACTATTTTGCCTCAAGAATTGTAAATGAACTTAGAAACTAGTTTTTGGAACTTCAGATACATTTTCTAAATACCAAAATATTCAATTTTTGTTGCTGCTATTGTTAATTACCACAAATCTAGCAGCCTAAACAATTCAACTTTGTTATCTTTTTTTTTTTTTTTTTTTTTTGTGGTACGCGGGCCTCTCACTGTTGTGGCCTCTCCCGTTGCAGAGCACAGGCTCCGGACGCGCAGGCTCAGCGGCCATGGCTCACGGGTTCAGCCGCTCTGCGGCATGTGGGATCTTCCCAGACCGGGGCACGAACCCGTGTCCCCCGCATCGGCAGGCAGATTCTCAACCACTGTGCCACCAGGGAAGCCCTCAACTTTGTTATCTTATAGTGCTGGAGGTCAGAGTCCAACATGGTTCTCAATGGGCTAAAATCAAGGTGTTGGCAGGGCTGCATTCCTCCTAGAGGAACATCAGTTTCCTTGCCTTTTCCAGCTTCTAGAGGCCACCAACATTTCTTGGCTTGCGGCCCCCTTTCTATATCTTCAAAGCCATCAACGGCTGGCCTGAGTCCTTCTCACATCATATCACTCTGGCTTCTGTTTCTTCTTCCATATTGAAGGACCTCTGTCATTACACTGGGCCCACCTGGAAAATCCAGGATATTCTCTCTCTCAAAGTCAGCTAGTCATCAGCCTTAATTCCATCTGCAATCCTAATTCCCTTTGCTATTTGCCATTTAAGGCAGCATACTCACAGGTTCCAGGGAATAGGACCTGGGCATCTTTGGGGGCCATTGCTCTGCCTACCACCTTTAGTTGTGATGAAAATCAAATCTCAGTGTGCTTTGTTTGCATGCTGGTACAGTTTTTCTTTCTTCCCCATTGCTAATGGCCATTTGAGCCTAAGAATAAATTAGACCACCACCAAGAATTTCCTCTGGAATTAAAACACCCCTTCATCTGTCCCCTTGCTAGATTCTTAGGTTCTAACGTTGTATCTGCCACTATCCACACTGTCTGCTCCTACTTTAACAGGACCTGTGGTGCTTTTGGAGTTTTTATTTTACTTAATTTGATCTTTAAGTGTTTGGGACCAGGAAAAACAAATCAAAAACAAGGTTTTTTTCTTATTTCTGTTTTTCCTAGGACAGGCTCCTTGAGGCAAAAAACCAACCCAAACCACAGGCATTTACCCAAGTACAACAAAGCTTAATTCACAGAGCCCACCTCCTCCCCTGTCTCAGCCCCTCTGTTGGACTGACTGTGGCTGACAGCCGAGAGGGCCTCCTGCTTTCCCTAGTGAAGCAGAAAGCCACATCTTGAACCCTGAAGGCCTGTGTGAGTCAGTGATCACACCCTTGATGTTACCTTTCATCTCAACAGCTCTCTTGGCTCCACTTGCTCTGAGCAGTTTTAATTTCCTGCCAGCGCAGTGGCACAATTTGTTGGCATTTTCTTTAGGATGCTTTTCATCAAGAGCCTAATGAGTGCCTGGGTTCTGGCTGATGATAAGCATGAGGCTGCCAGGAAAATGCCAAGAGGCCCCCTTGGCTCTGGAAGGCATCTCCTCCTGATTTCCCACCTCCTGCTAACTGTGGGCACACATGTATGGGAAATTCTCCTCTGCTCTCACTGCACTGACAAACTACAGTGTATGCAAAGAAACCTGAAAACCACTAGGACCCAGCTCCCTGATACTTGGCTATGAGGGGTTAAACAGAAAAATGCCTTGATGGAACTCACTAAATGGACTTGTAAGCCAAACTCCTGATAATGGATATACACAGATAACCAAGGCACACTAATGGAACACGTCTAGAGATAATCGAAGTCCCACTAATTAAATAAAATGTTTTCCCATATCTAAGAATTTACTATCTACATCCAAGTATTTTACCCAAATAGGAGGTTGCTATGATATTAGCCTAATGCAGTTAGAATAATGATTTGTACTTTCAGAGTATTATTCATTAGTGCCCCCAAGGGTTTTGGCAAATGGGACTCTCCTGCTGGCTTGAAGTGCCTTTCATTTCCTGCTCCCTACTCTTCCAGTCCTGTCTATATTCCCGAAATGCCATGCTTCCCCTTTCATTTGTCATTTTCCTATGTTCCTTTACTCCTTACATTTGGAGTGATTTTCCCCACCTCCCCCCAAATTTTCTGAATAGCTCTTTATTTTAAAACCTAGGTTGTTCTTTAAGACTACAAGTCCATCCAAAGGGCTGTTACATGGAGAATTTAGTACCTACATCACGGGCATGTATACAACAGAGGATTCCTAATTATTGAAGAAGAAAAAGTACAAATTTTATTATTTCCCTATAAGGTTGTCTCTCAGTCTCTACCATTTCATCTTAGAAACAATGAATGCTGTTCATCGCTATGAGAAATTATTTTAAGAACATAGAAGAAAGCTTGCTATGAAAATCATTTTAAGAACTAGATCTGAAGATTAATGGTGAATGACACCAATACCAAAACCTTTGTGACTCTGACACCCTGTGGGTCTGAGATTAAGTAGAAAACATGGAGATTTGATCTCGATTACGGAAGCCAAGAAATTCTTATTGATCTCATATGTACCACATGCCCAGGTCATCAAAACAGCAGTCTGGGCCATTCTTTACATGTGCCTCAAAAAATAAAACTCTCACAGCAATGATATTGATGAGACTTTGCTCAATATTTTGCTATGCCCCTTTCCCATCATTTTAAAAACACACTTTCCAGAAACATTGAAAAGTGAGATCGGAGGACGGCTCCTGATGTTTGCACTTCTATGGCTCATTTTCCTCCTAACAATCCTGGTCCCATTCACTGACAATTAAATCAGAGGCAACAAATATTCCAGACTTGCTACATCTTCTCATGACTTAAATCTGAAAGATACTTTACTTTGATATCACAAGAAAGAGAACACACCCCCTGCTTCCTCCATACTTCTTATCCCTTAATCACCAGGCCCAGACAAGAGTCACCAGTCCTCCTTCATCTTGAGATAAGAATCCACAAGGATGAATGCTTTTGCCAAAAGGACATTATATACAAACCAAGCCATTTAACATTCCTCTTTCCTTTTTTTCTCCCTTCCCATTTTGCCTTTATTTTCCCTTCCCTTTCCTTCCACAGATATTTATTGAGTGCCCATTAGAGACCAGCTCAAACAACAACTTCCCAGGGAAGCCCTCTGTGACTTTTCCATTTAAGTGTCATTGAACTTTTTACTTACCATCTTTGTACTTTTTACTTAATAACTTTTTAATTTTTACTTTTTATGTTATTCATAGCACTTATTATTATCTGATAGTTTCCATTTGTTATCTTGCTCATGACCTGTGTTTTCTGTTAGAAATGCAAACTTTTTAAGAGCAGGGAGATATTGTCTGTTTCACTCACTGTTTTACCTCAGTTCCTAGTATACTGTCTAGAACATATTAAGTTTATAACACTTTTTTTGAATGAATGAATGAATGGTACAAAGTACGAGAGTGTAATGTTGAAACAGAAATGCTCTTTACTGTTGTAATGAATGTTGTGTAGTAGACAAGAAAAAAATATATATATAAATGTTCACTCAAAATTGTATTTAGCCAAGCTCTAGGAAAGAAAGGTAGAGGATGCTGTGAATGTACATAACGATGCTATTTTACAATAGGCTGGAGGGGTCAGGGAAGAGTTCCTTGAGGAATTGTCTTTTAAGCTGAACTTGAAAGATAAGCATGAGTTGATTAAGCAAAAAAGGAGAAAAAAAGAATTCTAGTCAGAGTATAAAATTTTGCAGTTCCAATGAATAGAAAGAGGAGCTGTATTTAGAATATTCTTTAAAATCTTCTGCCTATTAATCTGAGTATTAGGATTGTTCAGTTAATAAAAAACCTATGATATTTCAAAAATCCCTACAGAGAAAACAGAACAGCGGTAATTAGTATTCTTGAAAAGATCAACTATATTATGACTGATTAGATGCCAATTAGTGAGACATGGAATAGAATGTTATGACTGAAATATCTGCTCATTCTCTATTTCACTTCAACAAATGTGTATTGAGCAGCTATTAGGCATCAGCCATTGAACTAAGTTTCTGGAAGATCAAGATTAACAGCCCAAATGTTTGTTCTCAAAAAGTTTAGGGGGAGAGTGTTTCAACATGAGATAGAAATGTGCGTATGGCACAATAAAACATCAAGAAAGGATGTGTGTATTAGGCTGGAATGTCAGGGGAGACTTTCTGGAAGAGAGGGTCCATAAACTGAGTCTTGAAGGTTAAATAGAATTCAGAAATTTAAGAAGTGAAGTCAGGAAGGCAGGGTGGGAGGGTGTAGAGAAAGAGAGGACTGCTTGAGAAAAGGCTTGGAAGCATGGAATAACATGATATGCATAGAGGAGCGAGTAGTTTTGCATAACTACCATGTAAACAGACACTGGCTTACAGGGTTGTGGTGTAGATTTGATGGGATAATGTGGTGTAGAATGTGCCTGGCATAGAGTGAACCCCTAGTGAATGGTAGGGATCTAGTGAATGTGATGACAATTGCAGCATGTGGGGTCACTCATGTGACAAGAGGGACTGGATATGAGGTTTGAGAGGTAGGAAGGGCACAGGGTATGCCATGATAATAAACTGAGACTGTTTTGTCCTAAGGTGATAGTGTGTCAGTGAAGGATTTTAAGCTGGGGAATGATATGGTCCTATTTACAGCTTGGATATATCTTTCAGACTACAGTTAGGAAATGGAATCAAAAGATGCCGAAGACAAAAAAAAAAGAAGTAGTTATGAGGCTACTAAAATAGATCAGGAGAAGGAGGATAAGGTTATGGATTAAAACAGTGACAATTTAAAAAAAGGCTGCATTCAAAATGTAAGTATGAAGTAAAATAAAAAGACTTTTTGATTGAATGGATATGGGGGAAGGAAGGTTGAGAGAGAAAAAGTAGTCAAGCATCAATCCAGATTTTTGACTCAGGTGCTAAGTGAACGGCAATGCCGTTAAATGACATAATGAATAAGGGATATGGTAGAAGAACCTGGCTGATGAGGACAAAAAAGATATTAAGTTCAATTTTGGACTTGTTGAGTTGTACATGCTCCTCAGATATCCAGGTAAAGGGATCCAGCACGTCAGATGGTGTGATGTTTTGAAAACATGGCCACAGAATCTTTGATACTTCTCCATGACTGAGGAGGAAAACCCTGCTGTAGTAAAGAGACTTGCAAATTTGTACTAAAATTTTAAAATATTATGTTATATATTTGCATGCAACTATACATATTAGAACAATGATTTTAAATTGCTTAATATTCTGATTAGTGATTTTCAAAACCTCTTTGATCTTGCTGTAGTCCTTAAATTTTAAGTTTTAAATGAATGGTATTACTTAAGTCATAAACAAGAAATATATATACAACCAAATAACACAAGCTTTTATATATTCCGGGTTTGTCTAGTGGTGTTTGGTGGGGATAAAATGCTTCATTAGGAGGTTTAAAGAAGATGACCATTATCCTAATATGTCAATGTTATATTTCTTACTGGACACTAAAGCGTGTTGTAAATGAGGGAAGACTGTAAGATTTGGAAGCTTTGTGGAGCATGATTGTATCTCTGCTACGCACTTAATAACAACAGATACCACTATTTTTATTGAGAATCTGTAATCCAGACATTTACATCTTATCCCTAACTCTCAGCAGAATTCTTAAAGTGGTTATTAATTTACTCATTTTAAATCTGAAGATTAAGGCTCAGTTAAATAACTTGCCCAAGGTCATTAAGTAATAAGTATGGGATTTGGACTTAGATCTATCTGATTCTGAGTAGGGTGGTAAGCAGCTGAACTGTGCAATGAGACAGACCTCTGTTTGGTATCAGCTCTCCACCTAAGAGCTGTGTGGTTTGAGCTAGTGTGACAACACCTCCAAGTCTCAAACATTTTATCTGTAATACAAAGGTAATATTAATTTAAAGGGTTATTTTGATAATTAAATTATATACATATTATATATGCATATGTAATAAGTGATTAATTAATGTAAGTTCTCTTTTGCTGTTTGTATTAATGTTTGTAGCTTCTTACACAGTTATTATGTCTCAAAAATTTTTGTGTTATCCCCCATAAGGATAAAAGTTCTTCCTATTCTAATAAGAGTTGGTATTATTTTATTTATTTATTTTTTAAAAGATAGAGTTAACTAAATATGTAGAAAGGTAACCAGTGGACACAAAAGTGCACATAGATTTTAAAACACCATCTAAATATTTTGTTTATTCCTTCCTCTATCCCACCCCAATCCACCCTAGCATACTAAACTATGTTCATTAAACTAAGTAACTAAACTCCAAATAGGTAAGAATTCAATATGGAAGAAGCTTGGGAGTTTATAATCCATGGATGAAGATTTATCAAAAAATTTAATGAAGCCACCTCTTCTTCCTTCTACTCCTCCCTCACCCTTATCTCTTAGTTATTTTTTACTGGCTGAAAACTGTAGAAACTCACAACTGTAAGACTTCATTACTTTTAGAGAATACACTATGGTACATTTACTATAAATAATTCACACCACACTACACTTGTCAAAAGGAATGAACAAAGTATATATCATGGTACAGGAGCCTTGATTTTTATTGTTTTTGCTCACTTACTCACTAATTCTCCAACTGCAGCTCCCTGTCACTGCGAATTAGAGTAGTTCTGCTGTATACAAATATTGTATTCTGGGTAATTAGATATTGGGATAGGAGCCTCTGTAAATTACTTTAACTGGTGTCAGTACTGAAGCAAATAAGTTTTAGTTCTGTTTCTAGTTTGGGTTATTTTCTGACCCTAAACAGCCTGACATAAAGGAATGCTTTTCTTTGTCAAAGGCAGCCTTTTCAAATCTAACTGCCAGACACACTACTGAGCTATGTGCTCAATTCTAATTGGCTGAGATCTTTTCAATTCAGCAGTTTCATCTTTAATGCAATGGATGTAAGATTATGTGTAGGTCTTTTCAATGGGTTTTCCCTACTGGTGATTAGGGCAGAGGATTTGAACATAAGCAGGCTGCTGGCTATTTCTTCTGGCCAATTTAAATTGATTCATACAAGTCCTTTGTACCCCAGGGAAAGAGCAGAACATATCCAAGTGAGTGAGACAGCTATGGCTACTCTCAGGTGGAACGATAGAAAAGAAGAGGGAGGACAGACTGGGGAGAGGAAACATTCTACGTATTATAAAATTGGAGCTATGAGCCATCTGGCAGTGAAATATTGAAACTTAACCAGTAGGCTTCTAGTTACTGGTTAGAACCAAGGTCACCAGGAAAATTATTTCTAAGATTGATTTTGATACCTTTAGGTTAAAAGGGCTATGTAAATGGAAAATATTTTTCATACCTGATCCCACAGTGAGCCATAGTGAGTAAACTCTTTTCTAAAAATATTCCAAAAGATAGTAGATAATTCTTTTCAGAACTCCAAAGTACCTCTGAATGTGCTATAACAGAATAGCAGAAAGGGTCAGCTAAAAATTTTGTTTGGGACAGATGAAAAATTTGCCTTCTAACCATTCAGAGATGAGTGCTGTTGAGAAAGCCTCCTAGTTCTATCTTAAGAGGGTAGACTAAGATGAGCTATTCAAACTGGGCACATTCAAAAGTATTCCTTTTAAAATAGACCCTGGTTATGAAGTCTCTTCTGAGTTTTCTAAGGACTGGATACCATACAGGGCAAGCCATGATGGGGCCATTTTTACATCATCTCTATTCCACAAAGAAAGAACTCCAAGTGAAGTTTTAGTGCTTTTTCAACTTCATCTCCAAGTTGCTCAAGAAAATCCTTGGTACGCCATATCAATTAATTTGGTGACTCCCTCTCTAAAGGAGAAAGCAAGGCCAAAGAAAACAGGGACAGTGCACTGCTGACAATATTTTAACATGGCCATTTCAATCTTCCCTGAACACACGAAAACAGTGCAAACGTTTCTCTAGCAAGAGAAAACAGCAACAAATTTATTTTGTTGGTTTAACTTGCTTTGCCCCTGAACATATGCAAAACATCCATCTGTCTCCTGAGTAGTAACATTCAATTTGTTAAAATTCATAGTAATAATGAAATGCAACACTGATGCCTGGCACATTAGTTGAACAAATAAGGGTGATAAGTATGGCATATATTGCAGAGACCAGTATGTAAGTCCTCTAAGCTAAAGGATTTTTGTTGTCGTTTGGTAGGAAATTTTAGGAGCTTACACAATGATTCACTGTTTTATAAAGTGTGGAATTCCACAAAAAATAAAAGTAAAGCCAGTTTTCAACCATTACTCTCAATCAAGTAAAAACAAACAAAGCCAAACCCTGTGAAGAGATAAGCTGCAGCAGCTACTTCTGAGCTGTCTTCTGGAAGACTAATGATTTATAAACAGTCTTTCTCTGAAACTCAGATTTATTGAGAGACACTGTCTGAGAATCATTGGAATAAATGCAACATAACTAGAACTTAGTAAGGCCTCTCGAGGCTTCAGAATATGTAAGATTTTCCAACTGATATGCAAATATATAATTACCCATTCTTTTACACAAAGTAGAAGGCAGTTATACCTAACAGAAATGTATATAGCTATTCATCAAAAGACACATATGTGACATGTACACGTATAACAACTGTTCCTAATAGTCCCCAACTGAAAATTATCCAAATGCCGTGAAAAAGCAGAATGAATGAATTGTGATATAATTGAAAACATAATACCATACAAGAATGAACAGTCTAGAGCTACCTGCAATAATATGGATGAATCTCACAAACTGTTGGTCAAAAGAGGCCAGACATAAAGATGTATATAGCATAGCATTTTACTTATATTAAGTACAGAAAGAGGTAAAGCTAGTCTATGCCTCAAAAAGGCAGTGGTACCCTCTTTGGGGAGTGAGTGGAAGACAATGTAAGTAGAGCTTCTGGGTGCTGACCATGTTCAGTTTCTTCATCTAGACGCTGAGTGAGTTCAGTTTGTGAAAATTCATTGAGCTATAATGCGCAAGTACGCGTGTGCACACACTCGTGTGTTTATACAATACTCAAGTAAAAAGTAAAAAACATAACAAGCCTATATCTTAACTCATTCCTTGCTATTCCATGTCTGTTCACTTGTCTCTAGTAAAGTAACTCCTATATCATTTCCTCACTAGCAGTCTTCAGACCTATATGTTTTTCTTTCTCCTTGTCTATATCCTTATAATAGCTCTCTATTTGTATCCATCAAACTTCATCTCTCTGTTCATTAATGGACTTCCATGTCCTATTTCAGGCAAAAAACCTTTTAGATCATCTTGGTAGCCTAAGAAATCTTCCAGTTTAGTAATTGCTCTTTTTAAGTATGGTTTTCTAAGATTCTAACATTTAAAAAGATAAGAATAATTCTTTACATACTTTAAACATCCTAATAAGACAATGCAGGCATCAAAGTCTGATATATTTTACAGTATTTAGTCATAACTCTGATTTCAGTACTGTTCCATGTCACCTGAAAATTTACACTCTGTTGGAGTTTATGCGTTTATGTAGAGCTCTCTTAAGAGGTATAGTATATTTTAATAACAATGGCAAAGATGCTATTTTACCTTCTAATTGTGTCTAGTTTCCTCTCCTTTAAAGTGAAAAATTCACTATTAGTAATCTTTATTTCTGGATACTACTATTACCACTATTATTATTACTGAAATTCCAATTATTAGGTATTTATTTTGTGCCAGACACATTTATAAGCAATTTGCACATATTATCTAATTTAATCTTTACAATCTTATGAAGTTGTTATTGTCCTCATTTTTCAGATGAAAAACTAAAGCTCAGCAAGAATAAATAACTTGCCCAAGATCAAGCAACATGGTTTGATTTAAAACCAGGTGTTCTGCCCAAGCTTTCACCTCTTTGAGCTCAAATAAGTTTATACTTAAGCACTAAACATTGATTGCCTTACTTTTTCTAGTGCAGGCATTGTTAGCAGGATTAGATGTGACAAATACTCCCTTTCTTTCTTTGTATTAATTTTATTTTTAATAATTTGAATCCACATCAAAATTCTCCCATATAAGAGGTAAAGACTAGTTCTGCATCTACTCTAAGAAAGTAACTATCATTACCTATCACAATTTTGTTTCTCCAGTATCTAGCAATGTGATATCTCCTTCTCCCTTCAAAATGCCAATACCAAGAATGACTTCAGCTCATCTGCAGCCCAGGAGTTGCTTTCCCTATTGTACTCTTTGATCCAAGTCTCCAACGATTCAAATACAATCTCCAGAGGAAATGGGAGTATACAAGTCATGCAAGCAGAAGAATTATTGATGTACTGGCATAATCTGTGCACAGAGTTCAATGTTATCACTATAGAGATGCAATGGTGAAAAATATACCTTTTTCATAAGCCCACATTAAACATGTCTGCTCATCTTTTTCACCACTAGACCTGCTTGGATCACAAGCTACCAGATTCATATCAGCTCCGTTATCCAGTAAGAACTGAACCAGGTGAATGTGACCATGGTAGCAAGCAGAGTGCAATCCTATAATAGAAAAGAATGAAATAAGAATGAAAAGTGTGAAAGGAGAAAAGGGGAAAACTGAAACCCAATTTTCAAAAGACAGTCATTACCACATAATAGAATTGTTGCCATAGATATACAGCAAGGGTTGATTTCTTTGACAAAGAATTAATTCTGTCATTGAGCAAACAAGACATTGTTTAGGAAAAGAAGTACCTAGTTGATCTATATAGACTACCTTTTGCTTATCACAATTTCTAGTATTTCTATATCCACTGTAATTACCAGAATAAATGTTAGCAACTTTGTACAAATCAAAGAACAAAGACCCCAAACAAGTGTTTTTTTTTTCAGCAGCAAGCCAAGGGCAAGGCAGTATGATAAGTCTGTTCCTGGTGCAGATCATAATGGGTGCATTGACTGTAGATACTTTAGCACAATAATGAAACTGACCAAAGTCAGTCTGCTTTTTATTATCACCATGCACCACCAATTTAAATGATGTTATTGATAAAATATTCCCCCTTATTGGGGTTGACCACTCCCACGCCACCCCCCCCAACCCCGAGCCCACCACTTTTCTTAAGCATTCACATGCATCAGAAACTGGTGATGTTCTCACCACAGTCTTACCTGTGTGCCCATCCCTTCCTTGGTGGTTGATGCTTATGACATTCTGATCAAGAAGAAATTTAACCAGGTCAATGCTCTTGCCATAGGTACAAGCACTGCAAAAATGTAACACAGGGAAAATAGAAGGCTGAATGTATGCACTCCAAATTAATATATTGAAGCCCTGACTCCCATAACCTTATACTGTGACTATAATTTAAAGAGGTATAATTTATAGAGGTAATTAAGTGGAAATGGAATAATTAGGATGGGCCCTCATGAAATATGACTCGTGTCCTTATAAAAAGGGAAGATTAGTATACAGATGACATGAACAGACGGACAACCATGTAAAGACACAAAAAGAAGGTGGCCATCTGCAATACAAAGAGAAAGGCCTCAGAAGAAAATGAACCTGACACCTTGATCTTGGACTTTTGATCTTGATCTTGGACAATTCCAGCCTCTAGAATTGTGAGAAAATAAATTTCTGGTGTTCAAGCCACCCAGTCTGTGGTATTTAGTTACGGTAGCCGTAGAAAATTAAAACAGCCCTGATTCACCCAGGCTATTCTAGATGCGGATGTTTATATAAGTGCCAAAAAGACAGATGAGAGAAGAGGGAAAGAGAGAGGAGAAGGAGGTGATAAGAAAAAAAAAGCAATAAAGCAATAGAATCCTAAGATTCTCAAATATGGGCCTTCAAGAAAGGAGCTGCATAAAATTTCTAGCATTTTCTTATTAAATATTAAATATTTCCTATGATATTAATTCTTTTCTAGGCATTCTGCAGGGCAACTGAATGGAATGGGGGAACACAGGAAGGTTCTGAGAGATTTAGGTGACAAGTTAGACTTGTGATTGCACCTGAAGTGGGAAGAGGGGCAGTCTTGTGAGATCTGATGCTAATTCCAGGTAGGCAGTGCCAAACTGAAATGAATTTTAGGACACCCACTCGGTGTCTGTAGAGAACTGGAGAATTGTTTGGTGTAGAAAAATCTCACACAAAACTGGTATCATGTGTTTCAGAAGTGAGGTATTGAGTGTTGAGGTAGAGTACAGAAAAACAGTGTTTTTTCCTTCCAGATTTGTTCTAGAAGTAGTAGTTCACTGGATCTTACTCTTTCCTCTCCCTGGGATGACTTTGCCTAAATCCTTTTTCCTCTCATGGGATATTATTATTTTCTTTAAATAAATGCCATTATTTATCTAGTTGAACTATTGCTTCCTCTATGAAGTCTTCTCATGAACCAAAGGCTGAGTTCATTGCTATCTCCTCTGCTTCCTTGTAATTTCAGTTTTATGGCACTTATCATATTGTGTTATGGTAATGAATACACCTCTGTGTGTTCTGATACCTTACAATAGAGTTCCTTTAAGGAGGGAAGGGACTGTGTCATGTTAAGGTTCCTACCAGCAACAAAAGGCAGGTCCTTAACAAGCCTTTCTTAAATAATTAAGTGAATAAAAAACAACCATCTCAGTGTAATAGATCATATCACTATTAGTTATTTGTATTATAAATAGGACCATTAACACTATACTTTTAATGTTCCTTTGTCTGAATTACCTCATTGTTTCGGTTCAAAGCAACTATTTATAGGAAATTATGAATTCTGAACATATATATATATATGTGTGTGTGTGTGTGTACGTGTGTATACAAATGTGTATACATACAAACATATGAAAACAATAACAGGAATGTACTAAGTGCTGCTATGTGTAAAGCATTGTGCTTTGTACATAGAAAAATTCATAACTGTAGTCAGTTCCTTATATAAAAGGAGAATTTCTTTTATAAATATGTACTTTAAATGAATAGAATAAAAATATTAATATGTTATTCCTAGTAGCCACAGGTTTGCACAAAATAAAACAACTGGATACATACTTTTAACTTACTTCACTAATCTTGTCATATAGACAATCTTCTGAAGGTGACAATAACCCTCTGATTATAGTCGGTTTCAATTTATGTGCACAAAGTAGCAAAATGATTTGAAAACTAGCCTGTGGTGTCAGCCTCCACAAGAATGACCTAATGGGTAGAGGACACTAGTAACCCATACATATCCGTTCTGCCAACTGTCCCCTTCAGGGACAAATTCCACTGGTACACTTTGAAGGCATGATCTGAAGAGTTCTTGAATCTGTTCTGTTACAGAGTGTGTAGAAAACAGACACAATATTTTGGTACTAGAACATGAAGATGTATAAAAACACAGGATTTGGAATTAGTCAGGCATTTAATACATATTTTTCTAGCCATAACAGTCTTTGGCAAGTTACTTAGTTTCCTTGAGCCTCAATTTTCTCATTGGTAAAAAAGGGACAGTAAATCCAACTTCATAAAATGGTTATGAGGATTAAATGAGATAATGAATGCAAATCATCCAGCATATATTCACTGTTCCATAAATGGTAGTTTTCTTCACTTCCCTTTTGGCTGACCTCTTTGGGTGATAAGAAAAATCTGGAAATCCAAAGTGAAATTTGACAAGTTGATGCGTGATGCAGAAGTGTAAGCTTAATTTTAGTTCAGTATTAAAAAAAAGTGTCTCATTTCTATTATTCACTAGTACAGGACAAACACTACGTAAATAACATACTAGTCTCAAATACATGTTTTAGAGGTTGCTACCTAGCCAAGAGATCTGTAATATGTAGGTAAATAATCTTATATTCAAGGTTTACTCAATTCAAATGACTATGTTTTTATTTTTCTAAGCAAAACAGTAACCTGTTAAAAAATGAGTTTTAAATTTTATAAAACATCTGCCTTCCTTTTGGACATTTTAGGGAGTTATGTGCTTGAGTTCTTAGCAAATTTTCCCTCACTCTCTCTCCTTCTTTCTTCTTTTCTTTGTCACAACTTTTCCAAACCCAGCTGCCCCTTCAGGGTGCTTTTCCAGAGCATGTTGCAAAGGACTATAATTGATTCCTAGCAAGGAGCTAATGCCTTCTTAGGTACCTCAGTGGCCACCGTGTGACTAAGCTCTTACAGGTTCACAGATGGAGGTCTTAGATATGTAGATACATTTGCACATAAGGTTTAAGTGGTAAGGAAAAAAATGTCACATTTGATGCTGATGAATTCTGGTAATTATATTCTTGTCGGAGGAGGATTATGGGTACTGCTCCTTTTGGCAGCTTTCTGCAGAGTGAAGTGGAAGAATAGGAGCAATATGCTTACAGATGTTGATATGCCTGTTGCCTTGGCAACATCAGTCCCTGTCTTTGTGGCTGCTGCCAGGAAGGCAGCACCTGGCTCTGGCCCCATCTGTTGTACTGACTGCAGCATCTGCGTCTACCTTTTCTTCTGTGCATTTAGCTTGGGCTCCTTGTCCTCTACCCACCCTCTGGTCTTGCTCTCTGATTGCAACATCTGCCACTATTCATTCTTGCTTTATGTACATGACTTCCGGTGTTGTAGGGTATTAGCTAAGTTTAGAGGCTATTGCACTTAAATATTCTTTTACCTGTGAAAAGCCGTTTCACTGAAGATGTTTTCTTTAGTCAGACTTTCTATTCCTGATATTTGGATGATGTCCTTGGCAACTTCAAATTTGCCATTGTAGCATGCCCTAGAGTTAAGAAAATATTTTGAGAATAGTAAGAAGGTACACGTAGTATACCTGGAGTACCTATGGAAGTATACATAATACTCACAGGTGCAAAGGGGTGTCTCCATAGATATTAACAACATGTGGCTGAACTTCTAAATTGCTCTGGAGCAGGTACTTCACTATATCGTGGTGTCCAAAGCGAGAACAGAAATGGAGTGGAACATGATCTTCATTGTCCTGAGCATTGACTGTCATCAAAAGAAAGGGAAAGATATGTTATCTGGAATCCTCTATTTCTCAACCTGCTCATGTGTAGTATCAGGGACTTTTCTAAGTGCCTGAGAGACTCCTGGAAATTGCCAATTAATGACAAAAATAAAGGAAATTAAGTGCCACCAATTAAAAAAGTTATAATTCTATCCTATAGCCTATTTCCACATTAAGCAGGCTTTCTTCTAGCTCCCATAAATCTATGGAATGCATCTAATCAAATCTACCTTGCATACCATATGACCCAGCAATCCCACTACTGGGCAAATACCCCGAGAAAACCATAATTCATAAAGAATCATGTACCACAATGTTCATTGCAGCTCTATTTACAGTAGCCAGGACATGGAAGCAACCTAAAGGTCCATCGACAAATGAATGGATAAAGAAGATGTGGCACATATATACAATAGAATATTACTCAGCCATAAAAAGAAACAAAATTGAGTTATTTGCAGTGAGGTGGATGGACCTAGAATTTGTCATACAGAGTGAAGTAAGTCAGAAAGAGAAAAACAAATACTGTATGCTAACACATATATCTGAAGAAAGTAGGGGCAGGACAGGAATAAAGACGTAGATGTAGAGAATGGACTTGAGGACATGGAGAGGGGAAGGGTAAGCTGGGACGAAGTGAGAGAGTGTCATGGACATATATACACTACCAAACATAAAATAGATAGCTAGTGGGAAGTAGCCGCATAGCACAGGGAGATCAGCTCGGTGCTTTGTGACCACCTAGAGGGGTGGGATAGGGAGGGTGGGAGGGAGACGCAAGAGGGAGGAGATATGGGGATATATGTATATGTATAGCTGATTCACTTCATTATGAAGCAGAAACTAAAACACCAGTGTAAAGCAATTATACTCCAATAAAGATGTTAAAAAAAATCTACCTTGCACAATGGAAGAGTTCAAGAAACTAATAAGTATCTAAAAGGCACTCATAGCCTTATTTCCACAAGTATCTCCTTTCAAATTGATTCCCCTTTCACCCCCATGGAAGATGTTAAAAATTTCAGACTCTGGACAGAGCACCATTTCCCAAAATTTTGGCTCAATATGCTAGCATGGGGCCTAGTACTCTGTATGTTTGCAATACTGTGTAGGAGGTTCTGATGTCCCCTTAACTGAGAAATGTCACACTGCGGTATACAAAGCATGGTACAATGAAAAGGCAGCAAGTTTTAGAGTGAGGAAGACCTCATTAATTGTATTACCTAAGATAGTTATTTAACATTAACTGTTAAACTGATTACTCAGTAGCGGGCATTTGACCTTCTCTTTGTCCAATCCAGCCTTATAACCTCTTCTGACATTTGGGAAAATCCCTATACTGAAAGTACTGACTAGAGGCCAAGATCACCTTTTATCATAGAAGCTGAAAAAATGCTTTCCAAGCCTCCTTTGCAGTTAGGGGCACAGAATTACTAGAGGGTGACCATATGTCCGGGTTTAGGCTTGTTATCGTAGCATAATTTTTAATAGTGACCCTTTCACTCTCAACCACGCCCTGGTTGGACACTTATCTACAGGCTCTTCCAATCAACATGTTATTTCAGACTCTGACATCAGAGCTGATGACACACAAAAGGAGAGTCTATTCTATCTTGGCAAAGTAGCAGTGGTAGAATAGCTCCATCTAATTTCCAGTGGTACTGTTGCCCAGCCACAGACTGGGTGCCCCACATTGTTGGTGCCAGAAACACAAGTGTTGGTGTGTGTGCCTAGCTGGGGTGGCAGTGCGCCTTCAAAGGATTAGTTTTGGGGTGTGATTCTGGACACCATTTCTCACTGTGAGAATTCCAAACCTGGCTTTCTACTCTGTCCTGGGGAAGATTCTGTGTGCTAATTGATATCCTTTAATATTTCCCCTCATGCTTAAATTAGCAAGCATTAGTTTCCAACACTTGCAAATAAGAACACCTGACTGACACATAGTCATTCCTCAACAAGTATTAAATAATCAATATGCACCAAGCACTGTGCTAGGTGTTGGAGTTATTGATTTCTTATAAGTAACAGTGGATATAATAACACTATTGGTGCAGCAGGGATGCTGAAAGGATTAAGGGAGATCATTTCTAGAAAGTGTCTAGCATGATGCTTATCACAAATTAGATACTTAATAAAAATCTTCACTCTCCTTTTTTACTAATTTCCCTCTTAGAATTTTGCTAAGTGCTAAGGCAAATAAGCTATAAATGCATAGAGTCTATACCCTCAAATAATTTGCAATCTAGTTGAATAGTCAATAATTACAGGCCTGAAGTAATGACAAATCAACACCAAGCTGCTAAATTCTAGATCTGCTTTAGCACAATTTTTAAAACCAAAAATAACCAGATCGACTGCTCTACAACAATTTGTTTTATTATTTTACTACTTTGTCCATCTGTACAGGGTGCTTTATTCAAAATAGAAAATAATAGCCCTTAATAAATCCCATTCATTCTCATTCTTATATATATCTATAAAAGAAATTATCCATAGAACCAAAAGAATTGATAGAATTACTTTTTTAATGATGAAGGATTGGAAAGGAAAAAAAGGCAAGATAAGAGTTAATTTCAAAAAATTCAAATATAATCATCATTTAACATTTAATGAACACTGGTTTAGGCCTTATAGCTGCTATATTTGTAGACAATAATTCTTATTTTATCAACCTGCAAGATCTTAAGCCAAAGGGAAATCTTTAACAAAGTTCCTGAACTCCTCCTTCCAAGACTGTTATTGAAAAATAAATCTTTGAATCTTTTATATTAATGAGTGGCTCAGAAGGACACACTTCCTTCAGAAGAATTTTCCTGGTTGTTTTGATTATCTTCCTTTTTAAGATACTTTTCCTTTGTTCACATTCTGTTGGAAGCCAGGGAAAGTCAATACCATGAGTCAAAGCTTGAGGACAGCAGGGAGTCCAGGGCATCAGGAGGTCACATGTGAGCTCTTGAGGGCCAGAGGGGACATTGTAAAGCAGAATGAAGCACAATATTCCATTAATTCATAATTTTCCTTTAGCCATACATGTCCCCACCCAACATTATTCTTCTCTAGTTGAATCAATAAACTTCAAAGCAGACTCTTTACTTGGTGAATTACCTGCAATGGCCTAGACATTATTCCCATCAAAGAAGATATAAATACCAACCAAAGGGGCAAGCCAGAAGAAATCTGCATCAGACGCAGAGTTTATATATATATATATATATATATATATATATATATATATATATACACCTGTATTTCTGCTTCAGTCCTTCTGATCCCTTAATTTTGTCTTAGACCAATTTGCAAAAACAAAAGTGCATATATTATTATTCTTACCTGAGGAAAACTGAATGTATGAATGACATTCTGTTTGCTCTAACATCGTATTTAGAGATTTAAGTAAAGGAAAATTTCAAGCAAAGGAATACATGTAACTCATTATTAGGAAAATATTTGGTCACTAGTCCTCTACTTTGAAGAGAGTATATGTTCAGTAATGTCTTTTGAAAGAAAGATTGGATGAATGGGTAGGTAGCTGGATGCTACTTCTTGTTTATTTCTGCTCATTGACCTTAAAGATAAAATAAAAATTTCCATATTAACCCAGCAATGTTAGGACATCCCACCAGCTCTCTAAAGCAACTCCCAAGTGTGTCTTAAATACATTTTCAGTAACAAATCTATGTGATAGTTCTGACAAGACACATTTTTAAAAATAAATTACTTCTCCTTGCTGGCCATGCCCTAGAAATTTTTGTGACTTTCTCTAGTATCCAGTCCTCCAGTTAAGAGAACTATAGCATTCAACATTCAGATGACAAAAAATTAATAGTTTCTGAATTTAACATTTTCCATTTTTAACTTTATTAAAATGATAAATTGTGTCTCTATTTTCCTCCTATGGAGTCCAGCAATATCTTGACCTTTTCAATCTCATTCGATAAGCACTGCAGTTCTCCTTTTTAATTGCCCTACGAGGTATAAGGAAGAAGACTAGAGACTTAAAACATATGTGACTGAATAGGTCAACCTCACAAACATGAGGAACGTGCTTTTGGAAATACATTTTGGCTAATTTGCAACTTGAATTTATTTTCATTTGTGACATTCTGTTACCACGGAAACATGCTGTAAATACAAGATTTCAAATTGCGCTCCTTTTGGGGTCATTCATTTATTCTTCCCCTTGTGTACATTAACCACAGGCAAAGTCCAGATCTAAAATAAATCATCTGGAGGCTTAGATACATTTTGGAATAAGTAAACCAACTGATAATAAATCTTGTGCAGTGTCCACCAGCACAAAAGATTTTCTGATTTATTCTTTGCAATTGGTTGAAGTGCAAAAGGGACTTAAATATCAAGTGTATATTAGAAGGAAGTAAAAATACTTAAAAATCTGAGTCATGTCACTTGATTTTTTTAAATGATTGAGTAGGAGGCATGTAGTGCTTGTGTGAGTCAGAAAGAAAATGTTAAAAATTACATCATATGACGCTGGTATGTACCGGGAATACGGGTGCAGTACACATTTCAATGCCTTTTGTAGAAGAGTCCTTTGATCCTGGAGACACGCTGATCATAAATGACACTCATTTTGACACCACTGAGCTTTGGAGTTTTGCAGAGGAATAAAAGGCTGAGGTTGGCCTTGATAATAAAGGAAAAATGTGAGTGGTTCCTGACCCCTTGGAAGAGGGAGGCAGTTTCAAAAACAATTATGTGTTCAGTGATTCACATTGGTGTACCTCTGCCTATCCTAAACTAACAGAATCAAAGAGACTGCCTAAACAAGGTCCAGATAACAGCATTCCTTGCATTCTGACAACACAAGTGGTTTATGATAATGCTATAGAAAAAATTCCTGAGTTATTACACACTGGCTCAGAAAATGATACAAACTACATTTCTCAAACGTTACCAAATAAAATGGCCCTGTTTCCAACATTGAAATGAAATTGCCCTAGCCTCTTGCTACAGTTGTCTCTGGGAGCCTTTGTGTTTTCCTTAGAGTAATGAAAACATTGATTAGTTTTATTAACTGAATATCAATCTCAATTTTGGACCAAGGAAATGGCAGTTCTATAGATCTGACAACCTTGTGCTTTTGGAAATGTGCATCATTTCTGCTGCAAAGGCCAGCAGTTCTTACAGCTGGGCTTTTAATTAGGTCTCTTGGGGGTCAGTGGAAGAATGCTGGATATGCCTGAGAGAATTTAATGACAAGATGTAACTCTGAGTGAATTTGTGTCAAAAAATTAAGTTTGTGAGGAAGAGGAAAAAAGAGAAAGCTTTTTTTCAATACTTTCAATTTTCCAAAATTCATTTTGTAATTAAAAAACTAAAAAGTTGCAGGAAATTCTATTTTACTAAATGCATCTAAAATCTTTCTGTGTATTCTAAAGGTTTTATTTTTCCCAACCTGATCACATTCTAACTCTATTTCCATTAAAAATAACAGTAGTATAAAATACTGGGGAGAATGTGGGGAGCAACTGGAACTCTCATATATAGCTGTGGGAGTGAAAAATATTGCAAACACTTTGGAAAGTTATCTCAAATTTCCTAAAAAGTTAACCATGTGCATGCCCTTTGATGCAGTAATTCTCTCTCTCTCTCTCTCTCTCTCTCTCTCTCTCAAAACACGCACGCAAGCACGCACGCACACACACACACAACGAAGAGCGATTAACACATATATTCACAAGAAGAACTGAATGTTTCTGGCAGCTATATTCACAAAAGTCAAACACTAGAAACATTTAACCTTCCATTACAAGGAGAATGGATAAACAGTTAAATTGTGGGAAATTCATAGAATTTTCGGTAATAAAAAAGAGCAAATTATGATTCATGCAACAACATGGATAAAAGTCAAAATCATCTTGTTAATCAAAAGAAAGCAGTCACAAAATTATATCAACTTCAAGAACAGAAGAAAAGCTAACCTATAGCAATAGAAGCCAGAATATTGATTATCTTTGGTGGTGAAAGCTATTTACTAAGAAGTGGGCAACAAGGAACTTTCCAGGTGAAATATTTTCAACTTTCCAGATGAAAATATGTCTATATCTTGATCTGGGTGGCTTTTACATGGGTGTATCCACAAGCAAATATTCACTTAAGTCAATATTCAGTTAAGATTTGAGAATTTTGCTATATGTAAAATTTACCTCAATTAAAAAAAAGATTAGTGAATAACAAAAAGTAGGAAAAATTCAGGAAAACTCCTTACTTTTACTGCAGCACCTAATACATTAAGAGTTGAGCTAAAATATTTAAAGAAGGATTAACATATAGGTTTAATTAATATATTAAAAATAATAAATTATGACTTGTGGAATGAGTACAAGATTAATCAACTTAGATTATTCTCTAATAAATAAGTAGAAGTAAAAAGCATACATAAAGTAAAAGATAGCAAATTTCTTCTTCTAAACATAGTCTTACCATCTGCTTTGTTGCCTTCTTCCACCAAGAGTTTCGCAATATTAAAGAATCCTTTTGCAGATGCTAGGTGGAGGGGCCTATCTCCGACTTCACCGCTTACATTTACATCAGCACCAAATTTCAAAAGGAGGCGGGTTACCTAAAGGATCCATGCATTTGAAATTAGCATCAAATGCCAAACAGTAATGCAATGCCTTAAGCAATATGGAAGGAGACATACCATTTAGGTTTTCTCTTGGATACTTTTTGCCTGAAAATAACAGAAATTCTTAACTGGCCTAAACAATAAGGAATTTATTATTATATCACCTAGCAAGAAATCTAAAACTGGAGCAATTTCAGGGTTGGGTCTTCATTGTATCAATACATAAATAGTCTTCTCTCAAGTCACCCATAATCTTCTCTGAACAATCTTTTCTAAAGTCCTTCTGGCCAGAGCCAGCAGTGCTTACTTGATTCTTGATTTTCATAGAGGTTCCATGCATAGGTCACCAATGGTTATCTTGCTACCGGGGTTCTGAGTCCTTATTTGATTTGTGAGTAAACAGGAGATAACCACATTAGCCCCCAGCATCTTCCCAAATTAGCTGAGATTCACATCCAAGAGGACAGAGAGAGATGAAGTAATAAACAACTCAAGAGTTTCCAGGGGTTGTTTCAGGTAATTTATGGGATTCCTTCAAATTATTTATATATTCACTTAGGAACCTTCCAAATAATTTATCTAAAATTGACATTACCTCCCCTGTGAGGAGGTAATTTTTAGGACTCATAGTGATCCCAAGAGATAAGTTAGGATGCACCCATGCCATTAAAATAACAATTATGGGAGGACTCCTCAAAAGTCTTGACCATTGTGGCATCAGCATAAAAGTGAATTCAAGCTCTAAAACTATTTTGTGGCAGCAAATAAATATATCTTGAGCAGAAGCCTCTCAAGAATATGATATATTCGATAGAAATTCTAGGCAAAAAATTAGCTGGGTGAGATATGGGAAAACTTCCTATTGCGTGCAGTAAGTAAAGAACAATTGGAAATTGGGCTTCTGCTTATTAGGTATGTCACCTTGAATAAATTATTTGGCCTTTTGAAAATTCAGTTTCTTCATTGCTAAAATGGGAATGCCTCATAGAGTTGTTGTGAGAATTAAATAAGTTATTACACATAAAGTACTTAGAAAAGTGCCTGGTACTCAATAAATGATAGCAGAAGTGGTAGCACCAATGTGGAACACGTGTATTTTATCTATTTCTTGGCTAATGGGCAGACCAATACTTAATTCAAGAGAAATCTGAACAGTAGATATTTAGTCTCAAGAACCTTGCACTCCTAAGCAGATATTTCTACTTACACAGGCTCCATAAATTCTGATTATGTGACTTTATAATGGACAGATTTAAACTATTTTTGAAATCGATTGTCTATTAAGCACTATTATTATATACCTAGGAAATATTGCTGTTGGTAAAAAACATCTACTCTTCCACTTAAAATAAGTAAATAAGCAAATGGCAAGGAACATGGCACATTAGGTACATTTATATATCGAATGTGCCATTCTCCTGTCAGCATATTTTAGTAAATGACAATAGCTTCCATAAATTACTTATGTGCTGTCTTTGCACATAGTAAGTGAGTCCCTTATCTTAAAAGGGCCATCCACATTTTAGCATAATTTTATAAGACTGTGACTATATATTCAGGGAAAGTAAACAAATTTAGCTCTCCACACAACATGCATAGAAGCTCTTTATGTTTCTGCTGGGTCATGAGGTTAATCGTCAAAGAGGATGACTCTACAAATAACAGGCTCTGTGTATATCCTGTCTGTGCGTGAAGTCAGAAAAATATGAAGTTTTTTCATCACCTGAGTTTTGGACCCAGTACTTTCAGAAGCATTTTCAGTGCTCAGCTCTCCAGGGCACCCCAGTGCACTCTGAGCAGCATATCAATGAAATGAGCAATCTTCCCTAGCTAGAGGTCACACTTCACAGGTCTGAGACTGTCCAGGCACATGCCAGCCAGCAAAGAAATAAAGGCAGAATGACTAGAACAGCACAGAGACACAAGTAAGTTTGATTTGCAACTTGGGATCCTCAGGCAGTGCAATGGCATGACCTGTACAAAGATAAAATGGTATAATTCTGCTGCATGACTGAGACCAGATCTAGAGAGATAAAATGAGGAAGAGTAAAAACAGAATGTCAAAAGAACAGTTAAGTTTTGATTATCTAATTACATTTGTATTTCTGTTTTATTTGGTTCTATTGAGTTTCTTGAGTATAGCTAAAAGACAGTGTTTGAAAAGAGCATATAAAATTTTTCTTTCAATATGTTAAGGTTGAAAATCAGTGGACTGTGGAATTATAGCACCAGGTCTTGAATTCTAGCTCCACTACTTCAGTAAATGGCCTGGACTTTATGATTTCTCCCACTGATAGAAGGGGGATAAGAAGAGGCTCTTCGGTACAACAGAATGAAGATTGGCTTTGGGATCAGACAGACCTGAATACATACTCCAGCTCTTCTACTTATTAGCTGCATGACTCTGGCATGCTACCTGACCTGAGTAAGCTCCATGTGTATCATTGATTAGAAGGGATAAATAACAGCTGATTTTAGGGTTGGGGCAAAATTAGAAAAATATCCACATAAAGGTCTTAACATAGTGCCTGTCCCATAGTATGAGTTTGCTCACATGGTAACTCTTATTAAGTTCATAAGGTTGTCATGAAGGTCAAATGAAATTATTTGTTGAATGATGCTACATTGTAAACTTTAAAGCATTCTATACATATTATTACTTAATTACAGATTATCAAAATTTATAAATATGTTTCTGATACATAACTATATATTTAAAGCAATTATATATTTAAAGCACATTTCGTGATTGTTTTTTAGTTTATGTAGGTTATTCCATATATTAGTTTCCTGTTGCCACTGTAGCAAATTACCACAAAATTATTGGATGAAAAAAACACATTTTTATTCTCTTAGAGTTCTGGAGGTCAGAAGTCCAAAATCAAGGTGTTGGCAGGTTGCATTCCTTCTGGAGGCTTTCATTTCCTTACTTTTCAGCTTCTACAGGCTGCCTGCATCCCTTAGCTTGTGGCCCCTTCTTGTATCACTTGAATGTACTGTTTCCATTGTCACATCTCCTACTACTCACTCTGATTTTCTGCTCTCTATTATATGGACCCTTGTGATTACATCAGGTCTACCCAGAGAATCCAGGATAATCTCCCCATTTCAAGATCCTTAACTTGATCACATCTGCAAAGTCCCTTTTAAGGTAACATTCACAGGTTCCACAAATTAGAACGTGAACATGTGAACATATTTTGGTAGACACTTTTTAGCCTACCACATGCCAGGTCACTAGAAAAGAGGAAACTCCATTTCTAAAAGTTATCTTTTTTCAGAGAACTTTTGGAATGGGCTTTATGATTTGTTTTATTGTTAGTGTTAGTATCATCCCAGTGACATTTGTTGAGCATTTGCCAAACAGTTTAAATTAATATTTCATCATAACAGCAACCCTATGAGGTAGGTACTATTAATATTTTTTTCATTTTATAGACAAGAAACTGAGGATCAGGGATATTATACAACCTACACCTGGTCATAAAGCTAGTAATTTTTCAAATTCAGGCCGATTTCTATAGCCACACACTTACCCATATACTCTACTGCCTCCCTCGTGTACTAAAGTAGTCAGTAAAAATGTATAACTTGGTAGCTGCTATGTTTCTATGGATCTACAAAAGCTCTTCAAGGGGGGAACTGATGAGCAGATGGCAAAACTAATTCAAAGGGTATCTTAAATATCCTTTCTTTGAACCTAGTACAGTTCAAGAAAAGCCTGGAACACTTAAGTGATGCCCCAGGCTTCGGAAATGCCACTGACTTACCTGTTCATGCCCATAGTATGCTGCAATGTGCAATGGAGTGAAAAAAACTGCATCTTGAACGTTGATGTTAGCTCCATGTTGCAGTAGTACATCAGCAGCCTGGACAAGAAAGAGAGCTGGGTTAGGAGATTCATTGGTGTCATCTGCCCATCAAAATTCATTTTACAATTACAATGTACAACTCTTCTTTGGGGGTCCCCATCCTAAAACACAATTTTCTTCCATCTCCTTTCTCTGCAATCTCCAATGGCTTGCTTTGGCCTAGAAAATAAAAACCAAGCCCCTCACTATCACATTCAAGGGCATCTCAATCTGATGGTACCCTTTTAAATGTATTTCCCATTACTCCCTTTCATAAACCCAATTGTACAATCAAACTGCACTCAGTTTCCTACTTCTCAGTCTTTGTTCACATTATTTCCTCAGTCAAAAGGTCTCTTCTGTCCAATCTACAGATGTTTAAACACAAGCTAAATGCCATCTCCTCCAAGATTTCTTTACTTTCCCTCCCTTCATTGCCAACTGACTTGCTAAAATTAAGTCTTCCTTCCTTTTAAATCTCATTTAACTTTTTTCATGTCATTTAGAACATTTAAAAATTTATATACATGCCTTATCCTTATTAAAGAGCAAATTCTTTAAGGACAAAGTATATATCAAATTCATCTTTATAATCCTACACTAGCATGTTGCCATGCAAATAGTAATCATTCAATAAGAACTTGTTGAATGAATGAATGAATAAACAAATGAATGAGTGAAAAAAACTAGCAGGAGCTATTGGCCAATGAAAGGCACAGATTGCCAACAAATCTGCTCACCCTTTAGATTTCTTCTACTAAAGGCTCATCTCTAAGACTCTTTTCTCTAGAAAACTGATTGAAATCATTTCCTCCAGATGTGTTCATTTTCACTGTGAATTTTCCTAGTGCACTCTCTATTCTTCAGTTGGTAAAATAATACACATTTGGGGAAATTTTCAAAAGTCTGTTAGACTTAGAAGAGAGAACATGAAGATGAGATCCAAGAGCTCAAGGAACATATGCTCGCACACCTCTTCTGTTCCTAGAAACAAATTGCCTCCTAAGTCAAGTTTCCCTGCCTGTTTGAATCAGAGCCCTTCAGAAGTAGTGAAGAGTCATGGACATTACATAAAAAACCAGTATGTTTTAAAGAGGAAGAAATCAAGAATCAAAGGAATTAGGAAATTTCTCAAAGTCATGGAGCAAGTCAGTGTTAGCAGTGAAGTGAATCTCTAGTCTCTCACCACAAGCTTTGTTTCGAAGAGCTCCAGAGTATTAAGTAGTTCATTCATGCAATCATCCATTTGTTCATGTGTCAATACACCACTTATTGAGCATATATGAACTGAAATGATGTTATTTTACATGATTATTCTTACAATTTATTCAATCACTGGGATAGCATTAGAACTGATTGTAATTGTCATACAAAGAGAAAAGGAATTCTTGTTGTAACAGTTGAAATTTCTGGTGGGTCCAAAAATATAATAAGCAGGTGTATAGGCTTCTATACATTCCAAGAACAATGCTTTTTGCTAATATTTGGATATTGCTGACTAATGATCAGCAGAATACACAATGTGTACAGTGAGTTGTTTTACTAATAAAAAATTAAAACTACAATTAACATTTATTGAGGACACATTATGTATCAGACCCTGAACTAAGTACATAAATGGTAACTGGAGTGCCTCTGTTTCACTCCAAAACATAGAAAGATATGTTCTACTCTCCCATTTTAAAGGTGAAGAGACTTCGAAGTTTCTTTCCATCAGGCCCTTCCTGTGACCTTGATCTCATTAACACTAACCTTTAAGTAAATGAACTAACTGACTCAATCTCAGATAAGAGGAAGCTTTCTGTCAGTAGAAGCTTTGTAGATTCAGCTTGGAAAGAATGCTGGAGCCATTTATATCAAATGTCTGGTATCTTAGACTTCACATGCCTGTGAGCTCAATCTTGGGAACCTTTAAAGGAGGTCACAAATGATCAAGGTAAATGAAGCTTTTTACAAATTCTCTTATTTTAAATATAGCATAAAAGAGAGTAGACAGCATGAATTTTTATTGTAAAAAGGATTCTCAAATGTTAAAATATAGAGCCAATTTCTTAGGCATAGTTCTAGAACTTACTTTCATTCTAAAAGATAATGGCTTTTAGGCTTGAATAAATAGTCCAAAGCAATTTTTTTTTTCCTCCTAAGTTTGCACTTATCCAGTCATTCAGAAGGTCAGTCTTTTGGCTGAACAGTCATTAATTATGAAGTGTTGGCCTTCTAAGAAACTTTCAAAATGTAAGTTTTAATGAAACCACACAGAGTCATTATTGAACTATAGGCTTTATTTAGTTTGTTTTAAAATTCAAGGAAATATTTAACTATTGAGAGCAATGTACACTGGAATTATCTGAATAATTTCACAGGTTATTTATATAAGTTGAATGCATTTATTGATTCTTATATTTCGAGTCATGATAGGGAATGTATCTCCTAGCAATCTTATGTGGATATAATATATTGTGATATACAAATATGCCTGTCATGTGGTTAAGACAAATGCACTCATATTAATGTGTAGGCTGGAACATATATCTATCAAATCATTTTAACCATACTTCCCCTACTCCAGAACCTGAAAGAGCTGGTAGGTCAACTTCACCTTTTTTCCACTACATCAAGTCCCATGAAGTCACAAACTGAATCTCTTTTATTCACCACTATGCTAAGGGTAGAATAGGCATCCAAATAATGGTTGAATTGGACTGTATTGCTAGTTTAAAAAAATAGGAATATATACCATCAGTCAGAAGGGAAGTTAAACATTAACAATTAGGACCCAATTATATGATAGAAATTTTAAATAATTCAATTCAACAAACATTTATTGATCATTTTTTTTTGATCGTTTATTTTTAATTAACCTTTAGCAAATCCCAAGTGCCTACTGCATTCCAGGAACTACGACTGAAGTTTTACATACATTGTCTCATTAAGATTTTTGCAGGGCATAAAATTCTGTTGTATTAAAAATTTTTGAGAAAATACATAGTTTTGATTTCTTTCCCCTGAAACAATAACAAAACTACTGGTGAAATTGTATACTTGAAACAAGTCTTATCACAGAAAGGATATCTTAATAATCTTTAAACTCTTTATAGAAATGAATTTTATCATACTTAGATTTGTATAACTGACATATATATCATTATTATTATTATTAAAGAACCAAGGGTCTAATAACTTGGGCTAATAACTTGGTATCCTTTACTGACGGAAGGAATAAGCACCATGAATGCCTATCATTAAGTGGTTGTTTTATGAGCACAAAAAAGTGGATAAGAACACTTTGCTTGGATAGAAGGGAATTACTGTATATATTACCCTTTAAAGATACTTTTATTTACCAGTTGACTCCTCAAAAGATCCAAGTAGTCTCTACAATTTCCAGGTTGTAATTTAAACACTTATTCAAACATTCTGCTCTTTCTTCCTAGAAAACCTCTGTTCTCTTTCTCTGTCTATAACATACCCAGTCTCAAGGCCAAGCTCAGTTCCCAGGTTCTCTGAGAACCATCCACAAATCCTTTACTGTATTAAGCATTTCTTTCTCTAAATGCTTATATTATTTATCCTCACAACTTAATCTTTTCATTAATTATCACTGTGGGTAAACGATTATTATAATAATATCAATTTTTTTAAAACTATTTTTTCATGTTCTAAGCTTGCCTCAATGAAGTATAAGAAGGTTTGACTCCAGGTTAAAAAGATTTTTCACCACTGGAGTTTAATCCTTCTAACTAAAATAGCCAGACCTCATGATTTAAAATTCCAGAGATTTAAAAAGTAATGCCTACAAGAACAAAGGTCCTCATTGTTCTTGTTTGTTGAATGTTTCTCCTACAGTATGACTTTAACTTATTGACTTGGTCCCATTTGGCTCTCCCTCTGAACTTCATCTCATGAAAATCAATGACAGCGATGAAGAAGAAAAAAATGACTGTATCAATAGGAACTAAATGTCTCATGGAAGAGAAAGTAGAATAAGGTAAATTCTACATGGGATAAAATGGCAGTCAATCAGATTTGAAATTGCCAAAATTAAATATAGTGTCTTATACTACCAAGTAGACCTTCAATAAATATCTACACTTTGAAACTAAATTTTTCTGGGCTTTAAGTGATATCTCATTTCCTATGACTTCTTTGGAGTCTTCCTCAAATTCAAACTTACACTGATGTTTTCCTTAGGATTTACAGTTTGTTTAAAGCTACAGTTTTCTCTTCTGTATATCTTTATCTAACCTTTATTACTGAGACTTATAGAGAGCAGAACCATGAAGCTATTCTGGGTTAATAACCATTTCCATTTAGTAGAAAATCTGTATTATCAAAGCTTTAGAGGAAAATGTTTTCTAAAGTTTATGTCTCAGGAATTCAAAATGATTCGAAAGATATTAACATGCAAGTGGATTTAGATTTGAAATTTTTCAATTATTTCCAGTTCTAACTTTCAATAACCAGTTCCAATTGTGTCCCATAGAACCACCGCCTTCTCTCCTAAAATTTTCAATTACTTTTGAGAGTAGTCTATACCTTTCGTTCACATATCCTCACCTCCTATTCAATCCTCAGCCCACCTACAATCTGACTTCAGACCTCACTGCTTCAGGGAAATTTCTCTGGAACATGACATCAGAGGCCTACTAATTGTCAATTCCAATGAACACTCTTGGCTCTTTTCCTTATTTTAATACTTCTCCAGCATTTGTTACTATCTGTCTTCTCCTTAAGATCTGATCCTAGCTTGGATTGATTGACATAACGATCTTTCGAGTTTGGTCCCTACCTCTCTGCCAACTTCTTATTGTTCCTCTATAGAGGTGACTCTGTTCATCTCTTAAGTATTTCTTAAGTGTTGCTTTTTCCTCACTAAAACTTATGTTTTCTCCTGATTTCCTTTGTCTGCTTTAATTCTCTTGTATTAATTAAGTTAATACATGGAAAGAATTTGGGACATATTCTTGGTAAGCTAAGAATAAGTATTCAGTATGTAGTAGTTATTAGCTATCTTGCCTTATACATTCTCTAGTTGATTCTATCATTACTACTACTACTGCTACTATTTCTACAACACACACACACACACACACACACACACACACACTCTCTCTCTCTCTGTCTCTCTCTCTCTCTCTGTCTCTCTCTCCTCTCTCCAGCTGCATGTGTTTTTCCCAGACTTCCTCCAATACAGGGTCTACCTTATTTGGCAACTCATAGTCTCGTTACATATTTCCCCTCTATTTCCCAATTACTTTTACTCTGGGTTTATACTGTCCCCTGCATTGATCTCATCTCTATAACTAGCCCTTTGATTTTTGTTAATGTGAATGAAGCATTAGAATGTGTGCTTTGAGAATATCTATGAGCTAAATGAGAATATCTCATTTAATGCTCACAACAATCTCATGGAATTGTTACTAACAGCCCCATTTTAAAAATAGGAAAAATAAGGTTAAGAATTACACAGTTTTAAGGAAAAGCACCAAAGGTTAAATTCAGATCTATAGGAGTCCAAAGCACCATACTACCCCATACTGTCTTTTTGTTTTGTTTTGTTTTCTTGTGGTACGCGGGCCTCTCACTGCTGTGGCCTCTCCCGTTGTGGAGCACAGGCTCCGGACGCGCAGGCTCAGAGGCCATGGCTCACGGGCCCAGCCGCTCCGCAGCATGTGGGATCCTCCCGGACCGGCGCACAAACCTGTGTCCCCTGCATCGGCAGGCAGATTCTCAACCACTGCGCCACCAGGGAAGCCCTGTTTTTTTTTCAATTAAAAAAATAAATAATTAATTAATTTTTGGCTGCGTTGGGCCTTCATTGCTGTACGCGGGCTTTCTCTAGTTGCGAGCAGGGGCTACTCTTCGTTGCGGTGCGTGGGCTTCTCATTGCAGTCACTTCTCTTGTTGCAGAGCACGGGCTCTAGGCGCATGGGCTTCAGTAGTTGTGGCACATGAGCTCAGTAGTTGTGGCTTGCAGACTCCAGAGCGCATGCTCAGTAGTTGTGGCATGTGGGCTTAGTTGCTCCACGGCACATAAGATCTTCTCAGACCAGGGCTCAAACCCATGTCCCTTGAATTGGCAGGTGGATTCTTAACCACTGAACCACCAGGGAAGTCCACTGTTTTTCTTCTTATGTGTGCTTTTATTTGGGGCCAGCTAGCAATTCCTTGCCATCTCAGATAGTTCTGTACAGGATATAGCTCTTGGTTGATGTTGCTCTTCAAGGATTTTCAAGGATACCTATATAGCCAGTATATCAATAAGAATGATCCTGACTTTGTAATTGTTTGCAGATGACTGAAAAATAAATAAAGTTAAAACTTATTCTAAGTAGAAGTTGTATGTTAGGGATCTTGAAGAGTCATATATACAATGACAAGAAGTTTAGGACTTTTCCAAAATTTTTTCCGTATGGGGTTTCACCAAGAGATTTCAAGTAGGAGCAAGATATATTCTGATTTGCATCTTCAAAAGATCCTGGTAAGAGTCTAGCAAATGGATTGAAGAAGGAGTAAAACTAGAGTGATCAGTTAGCAGGGTCTTGCAGTAAGTTGAAAAGAAAGAGAGAAGGATAAAAATTATCTGAGGTAGAAGTAGTGGCCTAGAGATGGAGAATGGGTGTTAGAGACATTAAGATGGTAGAATCGCATGACTCAGCATACTGGGGATGGGGAGAGATGATGGAAGTTATCAATAAATGATGACTGTAAAAGAGGAAGCCTATATGGGAAAATGAGGATGAGGATAAAATTATGTCTAATTCATGAATATAAAAAGTAGGAACATTACCTATAGTTTCTTTCTTTTTTTTTTTCTGTCTAGGTATTTTATTTATTTATTTATCTATCTATCTATCTATTTATTTATTTATATAGATCTTTATTGGAGTACAGAGTGAAGTAAGTCACCTATAGTTTCTATCTCTCCGATTAATCACTTGTCATAACTAGTTTCTTCCAATTCCTCTTAGCAGTTCATTGTGATCTTTTCCAACACCACAGCTGTTTCAATTGGGGTCAATCCCTCAATCAAGATGTGAATCTAATTCTAGAGCTTTCAAACAACTACCAAAAGCTATACCAGTTAAAAATACCAATAATTGCTTATCCATTTGGATTCAAGGCTTACATTACTTAGCATTTTAGATGGTAGCATTGCTTTAATTTAATAAGCACTTCTTTTGACTTTATGCTCTATTTTCTGTAGAATTTTTTATTTTTATGTATATATGCTGACTTCTTGACACCCATTACAACTGTTCAGTGAGAACTCTATCATATAGTTATAGAGGTTTTCACTTCAAACACTATTTTTGTAATGACTTTTTTTTTTAACTTGACATAGCTCTAATTAAATATTTGAGTACAAAAACTTATTGGAAAATAGTTTCTTCAGGCTGTCACAGAAATGAGGTCCTCATGTGATCTTTCTCTTATTATCTCAGGTTAAAATTAAATTTGGTCTGAAAATTACTCAGAAAATGATTCCACAAGATAATATTATCAAAGAAATTAAAGGGAAACTCCATATTCTTAAGCTATAGAAATACAGGTTAAAGATATAACAACTTATATACATATAATAAAAGAATTCCATTGATTATATAAATCCATAGCTTCCCAGGAAATTATGATAACATAAATAGAAAAGCTGGTGGATGAAGAGTGATGAGAAGACATGAGGCCAAGGCTGGAGATACAAGTGGTACCATTTTAGAGAAGTAATAATTAAAACTAGGAGATAACACCACTTCCAGAAGGTAAGAGGACATATTTGTGGGATATTTATGGCTAAAAAGTAGGAAGGAAGGGAGCCAGCAAAGGAAAGAGAAGAGTCATCCAAGAAGGAAAGGAGGACAAAGGAATGCCTGTTAAGGAAGCCCATGGAAGAGAAACTTTTAAGAAAAGAGGGGCACATTTTTCTGAGCCTTTCAGCTAATCATCATCTTGCTGTGCTATTTTCTTCCTTATAGATATACTTTTTTTGCAGCATTTCCTTATGTGAGGGTCTTATTTTAAAATCCCTGGCTGAGAAAACAGGCTTTCAATGTTCACTGTGTTATGAATACATCATGTTCTATGCATTTCAAAAGCCACATTTTTTTTCTTATGAGGTTTATTTTTATAACGTGCCAAAGGTCCAACATTTTTCACTATATTGTAATTGTAGAGACTTGAAAACTGTAGTACAAGTTAGGCTCCCTCTCAGTGATGTTCCTCCCCACACTGCACACACCCTGGACATTATAATCATGGAGAGGTGTGAGTACCATCTGACAAAGAGTTTTCTCATGACTTTTGTTCTCCAGCCCAAGTCACCTATTGAAAACATGTAATTTGCCTCTACTTGAAAAATCAACTTCTACATTACACTTTGAAGGTGAGTTGCAGTCAACTAATAGAACGTAAGAAGGAACGCATAAAGATTTTGGCTCTTAGATAAAAATGAGTAATAAGAATCCTTCTAAAAATTATTTCAATGATCAATTAATTTCCAGCAGCTAGAATTTAAAAACATAAAAGACAGCATCAACAGTTAAGTCTCAGGTTCAGGAGTTAGTCATGTTACGAGCACAGTATATGGAATATTTAGTGCTTCCCTTTTTGAGCTTCCTCATTAATTAAGCCAGAAAAATTCACTGTTTGATGAACTGCAAGATACTACGTTAATTTGTTTTAGAATAGCAGATGTAGGTAATCAATTACATCCTACAGGCTCTTTATTTAACAACATAATTGAAAATGTTGGTCTGCAATAACTTAGAATAAGTGACACAATGATATTGGTAAATCCACAGTTGTAAAAATATCTTAACTGATTATGAAACAGTATACATTGACAGGTATAGAAATCAATTATAGATAATTTTCTTTCTAGATAAGAAGTTTATTAAAAGAACACACATCGGGGGAAGGGTAAGCTGTAACGAAGTGAGAGAATGGCATGGACATATATACACTACCAAATGTAAATTAGATAGCTACTGGGAAGCAGCCACATAGCACAGGGAGATCAGCTCGGTGCTTTGTGACCACCTGGAGGGGTGGGATATGGAGGGTGGGAGGGAGGGAGATGCAAGACGGAAGAGATATGGGAACATATGTATATGTATAACTGATTCACTTTGTTGTAAAGCAGAAACTAACACACCATTGTAAAACAGTTATACTCCAATAAAGATGTAAATAATAATAATAAATTTAAATTAATTAAAACTTCAAAAAGAAAAAAAAAGAACACACATCATTCAGTCAGAGACCTATTATCAGGACAGAAAACAGTAGGAATAATGGTGGTAAATGTATTAACCATTCCATCGGTCATGTTAAACTAAGATAAATACAGGGTGACTAATAACTGAAGCCTACAATGAAAATGAAAAGAAGAGCAATATCAAATCTGCCCAAGTAGTTTTGGCTTCAGACATAGAAAGGGCCAAGAAATAACTGTGGGTGGTACTCAAGCCCAGACTTCTCAATCCCTTCATATGTGTAGCAAATGGCAGAACCTGGATACAAAGAAACCTAGGCAGGCTGGTTCCAGAGCCCACATACCTAATGACTACGCCATATTATACTGCTATAGCCAAAAAACATTGCTTTAGAATCCCAGTTTCTCAAACATTTCAAACAATTTTTCAAACTTTTACTTAATGAATTCAGCCTAGTACTCAGCAGGGGTACTATGATAGAATTGGGTTGGGTGGCACCTGAATGTAAGGGGCTTAGCACTCCTTCCTTTCTCCTTGAATAACCTCTGAGATACCACTGGAATGCTAGACATCCAGAGAGTGCATACTGGAAATCATTGTTAAACAAAAGAGAGTTGCTAGTTTTTGGAGAATAGAATTGCCACCATATCTTCCTGCTAGTCCTCTTTGATTCTAAGAAAAGACAGGGCCAAATAACATGAGTATAGAATCATGCCAAGTTTCTTGGGTTAATAGAGCCCTTATCTTCCAGACATAACACATAATCCCTCTATAAATCCATCTATGTATATATTTGTTATTGTTTTTGCGAAAACATAAGTGGTATTGCTATCTATGAGGTTAAATAGTACACTTGAGTGTGGGCTTGACATTTCTCATGAATAGAGCATGGCAAAAGTTATGGAATGTCACTTCCGAAATTAGGTTACAAAAAGACTGTGACTTCAACTAACTTGCCCTCTTTTGATCTCTCCACTACTCTCTCTGATAGAAACCATATGTCTTATTACGAGCTTTCCTATGAATAGGATCACATGGAAAGGCACTGATGTCTCTGGATAACAGCCCGGGAGGATGAAGCCTGCCAACAGCTACAAGAGTGAACGCAAAAGTGGATTCTCTCCATTTAGTCCTTGAGATAACTACAGCCCCACCCAAAACCTTTGTTTCTAAGTGACTCTAAGTGAAGGGACGCAGATTAGGTACCCTGAGATTCCTGAGCTACAAAAATGGCAAAATAACAAATGTTTGTTATTTTAAGGCACAAAGTTTTGGGATAAATTTTTATGCAGCAAAAGTTAGCTAATATACTATTGTGCCTGTCAACTCATTACTAAAAATATCCAGGTCATAACTGACTTCTACATTAAAATAGTTACCTACTGCCCACTTCTGAATATTAAAAGAGGAACAGCAGTTCATATCAACAAATATTTTTGAGTACCTAAGTTTTCTAAGCAGTGTGCTAGGTCCTGGGGATCAAAGATAAATTAATTGTTCAAAAGCAATATACAGGTTAGTAGAAGAAACAAAACAAAATGACTACGATGTAAAGATGGATTTGATGGAGATAATATATGGGCTATCGTAACAAAAGAAAGGAGGTATAAGTTATAAATTTGGTCTGGGAATGATAGATAAATATGTAGAGGGGGAATGTACCTGGAAACTGAAGTAGAAGTTTGCTAAGTGAAAAAACAAAGATCAGTCAATTCATTCATCCCTCAAACATATTTGATCATCCAACAGTACCTAACACAGAACATATGTTTGCCAAATTCTACTATTTCTTAAAATCTACTTCAAATTCTACTTGCCTCATGAAATCTTTTTAGACCTCTAGGTTCATTGATGTCATCACTGAGACAAGTGATTAAATATGCCAAATAGCTTTAGAAACACATTGAGGCTTTATAAGAAGAATTTATTATAGATACCCTCCCTGGAATTACTGAATCAGAATCTCTAGATATTAAAAATCTGCATTAAAAAAAAGCTTCTTAGATACATCCATTATGGAGTAACAAGGACTAGTCTGGAGAAGCTAAGGTAGCTAAAATTCATAAGACAGAGTACTAGACACAAGAAAGTTGCATAAAGAGAGAAATACAAAGATCTGCAGAAGGTATCCTTAGAGGGTTAAGCTGAGCATTGATTAGAGTGTGCTTGTGAAGCAACTACAGCTGACTGGGAAAAGAACTAGCAAAGATTAGTGATAATTTTGCCCAGTGCTCACACAAGGCCAGCGATAATGCCTATTCTCATCACCCAGACTGGAAAAGCTCATGATTCATGGGGCATTGGGTAAAATACTCACAAGAGACTTCCCTCAGTACTCAGTAGTTGGTTACTAGCCTTGCCCTGAGCACTGCTCCATTCTCACCAAACAAATCTTAAAGGCTAGACCTAAAAGGAGCAAATTGTTTCTAAGTAAGTTAACTGCATCCCGGTAGAGATGGAGGGGTTGTCTTAAGACTATTTACAGGAATTCAAAATATCTAGCACCTAACAAACGTTATAATATCTGGAATCCAATCAGAAATTAATAGGAATGAAAAAGGCAGTAAAATATGACTTATAATGAAGAGAAAGAGTAATCAATCAAAACTGACCCCAAATTGATTCAGATGTTAGAGTTTTCAAACAAGGACAATAAAACAGTTATTAATACTGTATTCTATATGTTTAGAAAGTAGACACACAAAAGATATAAAAATGACCAAAATCAAATTTTGAGAGATGAAAGCTATAATATGGGAGATAAAAATGCACTAGATGGGATTAGTAGCATATTAAACTTTACAAAAGAAAAAGTTAATAAACTTGAAGATACAGCAATGGAAACTCTATTGAATGAAATATGGAGAGAAAAGAGAATTTTGAAAAAATGAAAAGAACATCATTGAGGATTTGGGCAACATCCAACAGACAAATGTACATGTAATTGAAGAGGAGACAGAAAAAAAATATTTAAAGGAATAATGGCAGAAAAATTTCCAAAGTTAATGAAAACTATAAACTCACAGATGCAAGAAATTTAATAAACCCTGAACACAAGAAAGAAGAAGAAAACTATACAAAGACAAATCATAATTAAATTGCTCAAAATCAGTGATAAAGAGAAAATCTTAGAAGAAGCCAGAGAAAAACACACATTGAGGGACAGAAATAAAAAGGACAGAAGATTTCTTGTCAGAGATAATTCAAGTAAGAAGATGGTAGAGTAATAGGTTTAAAATACCAAAATTGAGGGAAAAAAAGTAATTTAGAATCCTATATCTAGTGAAAATATCTTTTTAACACAATGAGGAAATCAAGTCTTTTTCAACCAAATAATATTATGGGCAAGATACTTGAACAGACAGTCCACCAAAGAAGATATACAAAGGGCAGATAAGCACATAAAAATATGCTTAACTCATTGGACATTAGGGAAATATAAATTAAAAGCACAATGAGATACCACTCATTCCCTATTAGACTGGTTAAAATTAAAAAGATTGAATATACCAAGTGGTGCTGGTGAGGATATGGAATAATTGAAACCCTTATGCACTGCTGGTAGGAATGTGAAATAGCACCACGGTTTGTCAAAGTACAATCGCTTTGGAAACAGTCTGTCAATTTCTTAAAAAGTTACATATAAACCTACCAAATGATCTAGCCGTTCTACTCTTAATATTTGCCCAAGATAAATAAAAGCACATGTCCATACAAAGACTTGTACAGAAATCTTCATTGCAGCTTTACTTGTAATTCCTAAAAATTGGAAAGAACTCAAATGTCCAGCAACAGGTGGATAAACACTGTGGCATATCCAAACAATGAAATACTACCTACTGACTAGACATCTTATTTGATCATTTATCATGTAACTGACATTTAAAATCTTCACATTTATGGATCCACAACCCTCTACCTCCCATTTTACACACACATACACACACATGATATTCTTCCATTGTTTCCCATCACAATGAAGTAGAAATCCTTTATTCAGCTGCTGACACCAGAAACCCAGGAGTTTTTGTTGACACCAACTTCTCCTACATCCCGCTCATAGGTAACGCATTACCAAATTAGTTTGATTTTTACCCTCTAAATATTTTGAAAAATCTGTTCTTGTCTCTCCATCTCTACTAATGCCACCCATACCCAGGCAATCATTATAGATTATTGTCTCCAAATATACCTGCCTGCATAAATTCTTCAAATTCAGTTGATTTTAAATATTGTAACTAGAGTTGTTTTATCAGAATGGAAATCTGATCACGTTACCACTTCTTAATGGCTTCTCATTACTCTTAGGAGAGAGAGAGAACTCCTTAACTCAGTTTATCATCCAACCCAGGGAGATTTTGAGAGTAAAAGGTGGTTCACTTAATTACACCAGGCCAACAGGTATGAACAGGAACTTTCCTGAGGAATCAGAATGAGTCACTCTACAAATAAATCCATTGGTCACCTGGCCCCCAGCCTTTTTCTCCATGTTCTTCCTTTTCCACCACATCCTCCAACTCTATCAGCACCATCCATACACACACTTTTACTGTCTCCTCGATGTATTTCCTATAGTCAGAAAGTTTTTACACATATGATTTCCTCTTCCTGAAAAGCTCTCTGTGTCTCAACTTCTCATCGGTAAAGTGGAGATAGTAATTCTACCTATTCTGAAGGGCTGTTTAAAGGATTAAGAGTTAATATATGTAAAACACTTAGTACTTAGCTAGCACTAAAGGTAATTGTTATTGTTACTACTGCTACTATCAGTATTATTTCTTCTTCTCTTTACTTGCTTAACATTTACTCAGGTCCTTGAGTTATAAGCCAAATTAACAGTTCCTCAGAGATTCACTCCTAACCTCAATGACTATGGACATATTCATTTAACAAATGCTAATTGTGTGTCTCAGGACAACAGAGAGAAAAAAACAACAACAAGGGTTATGTCTTTGTTGAGCTTATATTTTAGCACAGGAGACAGATGGTAAAGCAGAGTAAATGAATAATAGGCAGTTATATAGTGATCAGTGCTGGAGAGAAATAAAAGAGGAAAGAGATTAGAGAGTACCAGAGATTTGATGTTTCATTAAAAAAGGATGATCTGGGAAAACCTTATTGGGAAAATTCCATTTGAACCAGGATCTTAAGAAGATAAGGGAGTAAGATATTCAGTTAGTAAAAAAAGAGTAATCTAGACAGTGAGAAGAGCAATACAAAGGCCCTGAGGCAGGAGCATGCCTGGTATGTCTGAGGAACTTAAGGTTGAGAAACAACAAATAATAAAAAGGTGGAAGTTACTTTTCCAAATTCTAAATGAAATACATTTTAAAAGGCTCACTCAGGCTGCCTTGTCAGAATAGGCTGAGGGGAAAGGGCAGATGAAAGGAAGACTAAATTACCCTCTTTAAGGCATAGAACCATGGTGACATTCATAGCTCTTATTACAGTGGCAATTTTGTTTGTTTGTGTGATTCTTTGATTGCCTATGTTTTCCACCAGACTGTAAGCTCTGTGAGACTAAGTTTTACTCATCATTAAATTACCAGTGCCAAAGTACAGATATTGGAACCTATTAGTTCCTCAGTAGATATTTGTTGAATAACTGAGTGAAAGAAAGAATGAATACATATTATTATATTCTACTTTTTGATTTCTTTACCAGATTGCCAGCTCCTAGATGGCATTTAAAGCTATATTTTATACTTCTGTCCATTTCTACCACAACTAGCCTACGTTCTTGTGTGTAAATGCTCGATAAGCATTTACTGACTTGATTTGTTCTTCCCTAGTCAATTTTTACATCTTCTACACTATAAATATCCTTGAAGAAAAATTTGTAGAATAACAAAAGTTATATAAGTCAAGATAAGCCTTAAAAAGTCTAAACAGGGAACATGAACTCTTAAGGTTTACATATTGCCAGAAACTATGAAATTCACACAAGGGAGAACCAATGATGATTTTTTTTTTTTTTTTGTCTTTTGGGAAATAAGACTTTATAATAGAAGTTTATTTATAATCGTAGCTGTAAAATTGCCTCTAGGAAAGCAATAATAATGGGGCAAACTATCTTGTTTTCTAACAGATCCAATTAAAAGAAGAAACTAAAACTCAGTCATATTTGTCAAAAATACACTGAGAAAATCAAATCTATAATATTTACCCGTCAAGTCTCAGTCCAGTTACTAATGTTGCAATGTACAAATGTAGACATTTGTTGACTGAAATATGCAATAATAATATATTTTTGCTTGGGAATACTTGATACATTTGAAATGCACAATAAATGCATTATTCATTATCTAGTGGTTCTTCGGTGGGCTGAAAATATATAATGTTTTTAAACACCAGGCTTAGGAATAGCAGGCCAATAATGGACTCGTCACTGTCTCTGATTACTTTTTCTTCTCTAAAGACACCTTTACTTGTAAACTTGCTGTTATGAGTTCTCTTTCATTATGCCACAAATTCCCATTACAAATCATGACAAAACCTAATTTCTTTCTATAAACACTTTGTATGCAAATCATGGACTATGTAGCATTCATATAAGAGAGAAGTTCCAATGAGTTGTGGCTTCTTTCCAGAAATACACTTCCATATGCTTGTATTTTGGTCACAATTAGTGGAGGTTTAGTAAAAGGTATTTCATGACTCTTTCATGATAATTATTGTAGTAATTATAATTATTATAATAATCCCTGACTCTCATTTTAATTAAGATTCTCCCCTTCTCCTCTATGGAACCTTTAAACAGTGAGTAGTGAAAAGGCCAGATGCCATGATCTCTTCTTTTCCTAACCATCCAATCAAGGTGATGATAAAGACAGAAATGGCCAAAAAGACCATATGGCAAGGTTAGCTTGACCACTTTGCCAATTAGAAAATAGTCCAGAATAATAAGGAATTGACCTCTTGATCTAAGCTCTCCTCTTAATTTAAATTCTTTGTTTATTTAGATTGAAAATGAAAAAGACCTCATCACCATCTTCTAGTAAGTCTGCAAAGAAAATAGATCAGTCTTCAGTAGATCTAACTTCAATAGAAGACACCCTGACTTTTGTCCTTATGTTTTGTTTGCCCTTAACTTGTCTCTGCTGCAACTCCATGAACACATTCTGTGATAAGCCTTGTATCTTATATAAATGTGTTGCCCTGGACCCAAAGCAGCCAGTACCATAAACTATAGGACTTGTACATCTTGGGATAGAGGATCACTGAGAAGCCAGAAGGACCTCCAGTTGCTGGCTTCTTAGGCAGGTAACTGCTTATAACAAGTGAGACTGATGTTGATTTATCCTATTTTTAATAATCTATAAAAGAGAGGTTCTACTATTTCTCTGTATTTATGTCTCCCTCCAGACTTGCTTTTTATGACCATATGCTTCATAAATTAAAAAATAAATAAATGAATAAACATATATAAATTTCCACACAAGAAATATCAATATAATAATCAGATATCCCCAGAAAAGCTTTCTTCTTTTAAAAAGCAAGGGAACAGGGAACTCATAGAATGTTAATACATATGATATGAAATGGAAATCACAGATGTTATAAAGGCTATTAATTTTATAAAGTTAGAGAGGCAAAATACAAAGATTTATCGTTTATATTTTAATCACTCATGATTAGGCCAGAAAGCTGTGAAGTTTGTAAATTCCTTCACAACACACACCTACACAAAATATATTGTATTCATCATTTAGCACAGAACTTTATATAAAAAGCAGGGGATTTTCTCTGCACAAAATTTCAGTATTCAGAGGAGACGTGTGAACAAAGAGACCAAAATTTCATTTTCAGACCCATGGCAAGACTCACTCCCATTTACATGATAAAATGTCCAAAGAACAAAGAAATTTCAAATTTGGTCCAGATAACAGAAATTTCCTAACCATACTAAAAACAATTTACTGCTTTTGAAGCTGTCATAAAATGTGCTCTGGGAATCTATTATAGAAAGAAGGGCTTGCATCTACTTTTGTCATGTTTCAGGCATTATATTCTTCTGTGTTAATATATTTATAGCTATTTTCATGTTAAAAATAAGGAGCATAACATATCTAATCCTACTTCATTTGAAACCAAGGGGACTTATAATTGGACTAATGACTTTTTTCTTTTTACTAAGAGAGAAATTAATTAAGTAATAATTTAAAAAACCCTCCATTGTATATGACAGATTATTTTTTTTCCTGACAGCTAGAAACCTACAAGTTCTGAATTAATTTTCTGGTTATGAGAACTGAAAACTTATTAGTATAACTCACTTTAACTCCTAAATTGCTCCACATTTGTGAAAGAAGAATAATGATTAAAAGTTATATTTTCAAATATCAAACAGCTCTAAATTTACCATGTATAGTATAGTTCAAAGTCAATGAATCTTACATTTTAAGATTAGTTGTGAAAAAAATTAAAAATGAACTAATCCAACAATAAGCAGTTCTATAATTTGAAATCTCTATCCTGAAAAGAAATAATGTTTAACTGGGGACCACCTAACTTAGAGCTGTCTAAAAGTTAGCCTTGTTTTGTTTGTAAGTACCAAGGGGAAAGTACAATGAGGTGATGGAGATTATTGTACTTGACCATCCTCTATCATCTTGGCTAGAATGAGGTACCCCATCAGTGAAACTAAATGAATAAGAGGTGTCATGTCATCAAATTCAAATAGGAGGCATGGCAGATACTTGTGCACTAGACAGGAAGGGGTTGATTTCCCATCATGTTACATATAGTCAGCTATATCCTCAGAAGCAAGGCGGATTCAGCATAGTGAAGAAGCATCTGGGAGTGATAAAGCAAGATGGTAGAGTAGGAGATACCAGCCTTTGTCCCTCCAGCAATAAGACAACAATTAGACTGCTATCCATGAAGGAAAATAGCCCTGGGATGGCCCAACAGTCCAATTAAGAACCGGCAGCAACTCAATGGAGCAAAAACTGGAGAACAATCACACTCATAGGATTTCTGAGGAGATTGGGATAGCTGAGATGTCTGGAGAGGGCTAGGAACAAAGAAGGGTGAGGGCTATCAGTATCAGCCACACAGTGGGTACCACCATGGTCCTCAGTGACCTGCACTGCAGAGGATCCCAGCAGCCTTTTCTCTGAAGACCTCAATAGCCTCTACGGCAGATGGCAGTCACAGACTCTCCACAGCTTTCACAGTGGAGGACCCCACAGTGTTCACTGTGCGGCCTGCTCTACAGAGGACATATATATAGAAACCCTTAAACCCTAATCCTAATGCTAACCCTAACCGAGTTAAAAAAAACTATTAAAATCATTAAGTAAATTCAATACAAGTGCAAGACACGAAATAAACAAAATCAAAACACAAAAATCAGTTGTACAAATATTTGAAGAAACAAATAAATGGAAAGATATCACATGTTCATGGATTAGAAGCATTAAAATTGTTAAAATGTCCATATTTCTCTAAGCAGTATACAGGTTCAATGCAATCCCTATCAACATTCCAATGGCATTTTTCACAAAAATAGAAGAAACAATTTATATGGAAACCACAAGAGCCCAAATAGCTAAGGCAATCTTGAGTAAGAACAAAACTGAAGGTATCACACTCACTACATTCAACTTATTAGATTACAAAGTGATAAAAATCAAAACAGTATAGTACCAGTTTAAAAACAGACACTTAGACCAATGGAACAGAATACAGAACTCAGAAATAAACCCACGCATACATGTTCAAATAATCTTTGACAACGGTGCCAAGAATACACAATGGGGAAAGGATAGCTTTTTCAATAAATGATATTGGGAAAACTGGATATCTACATGCAAAAAATAAAATTGGGTGCTTATTTTATGCTATGCACAAAAATCAACTCAACGTGGATTAAAGACTTAAACATAAGACCTGAAACCATAAAACTCCTAGAAAAAAACATAAGGGAAAGCTCCCTGACATAGGCCTTGGCAATGATTTTTTGGCACAAACAACACAAGCAAAAATAAAATGGGACTATATCACACAATAGTTTCTGCACAGCAAAAGAGACAATTAACAAAATGAAGGGGGAACTCAAGGAATGGGAGATAATGTTTTCAAAGCATATGTCTGGTCAGGGGCTAATATCCAAAATATATAAGGAACTCATATAACTCAAGAGCAAAAAAAAAAAAAACCCACACACAAAAAAACCAAAGAAGTCAATTTAAAAATGGGCAAAGGGGCTTCCCTGGTGGCGCAGTGGTTGAGGGTCCGCCTGACGATGCAGGGGACACGGGTTCGTGCCCTGGTCCGGGAAGATCCCACATGCCGCGGAGCGGCTGGGCCCGTGAGCTATGGCCGCTGAGCCTGCGGTCCGGAGCCTGTGCTCCGCAACGGGAGAGGCCACAACAGGGAGAGGCCCGCGTACCGAAAAAAAAAAAAATGGGCAAAGGATCTGAATAGAAATTTTTACAAAGAAGACACACAAATGGCCAATAGGTATATGAAAGATGCTTAACATCACTAATCATCAGAGAAATTTGCAAATCAAAACCACAACGAGATACTTACTACCTCACCTGTTAGTATGGCTATTACCAAAAGATAAGTGTTGATGAATAGAGAAAAGAAAACCCTTGTACACTGTTGATGGGTATGTAAATTGGAACAGCAATTATGGAAAACAGTATGGAGGTTCCTCAAAAAATAAAAAATGTAACTATCATATGATCCAGCAATTCCCACTTCTGGGTACATATCCGAAGGAAATAAAATCGCTATCTCTAACTGGTATTTGCACATCCATGATCATTGCAGCATTATAGTAGCCAAGATATGGAAACAAACTAAGTGCCCATCAACAGATGAATGGATAAAGAAAATATAAATATATATAATGAAATATTATCTAGCCTTAAGAAAAAGGAAATCCAGCCATTTGCAACAACATGGATGAACCTAGAGGACACTATGCTAAGTGAGTTAAAGCAGACACAAAAGATAAATACTTCATGATCTCACTTATATGGACTCAAAAATCAAACTCATAGTAACAGAGGGTAAAGTGGTGATTACCAGGGACTAAGGGGGTGGAGGAAATAAGGAGATATTGGTCAGAGGCTAAAAACTCTGTTATATGATGAATAAGTTCTGGAGACCTAATGTACAGCTTGATGACTATAGTTAATAATAATGTATTGTACACTTTAAATTCCTAAGAGAGTAGATCCCAAGTCTTCTCATCACACACACACACAAAATTGTAACTATGTGAAATGATGGTTAATTAGCTTGATTGTGGTAATTATTTCACAATGTATATGCATATCAAAATATCATGTGGTACGACTTAAATATATACAATTTTTATTTGTCAATCATGCCTCAATAAAGTTGAAAAAAAAATCAGCATAGCAACAAGAACTGCAGTGGGAGCTCACATAACCTGTTCCAAAGTGACTGCCGCTTATATAGTAAAACAGAGACTGGTGATATATTGACCAAACATTTGCAACTGGTAGGTCTCTTTCTAGAACTTCACTTCCTTTGACTTGAACCATCTGCTTTCCAAAGATAAGTCATATTTCATCTCAAATCTGATAATGTTAGTTTTCTTGTTATTTTATATATGTAATTTATATGAATATTAAAGAAGACTAATGAAACATAACCAGATAAAAGTCATGATAAACATTATCAAAATTTTATACTCAGATTACTTTGCATATATCTTTAAATTCTTACTTCATTCAAAAGAAACTAAAACAATAAATTGTAGCTGATCCATTGTAAAGGTTGTTTAAGCAGGAAAGAGGATTCTGAATCTAACCTAGTGACTTGCATTTAAAGTCAAGGCCTTGGCCTCATATCAAAAGAATGATGAATAAATGTGTATTTATATGTTAAATGAAAACAAAATAGCCAACTATAGTATGTATTTGAATATAAGTTCTCTCTTTTATCAGTGGGTCCTCATCACCTGAGATAAGAGGCTTTGTAATGTCTGAAGAATGTATTACCTAAGCTGCTGGGAATACTGATGGACCAACAGCACAGCCCTCAGCTGTCTGCCTTCTCTGGAGATTTCTCTTGGCTAAAGAGAGCTGCTTTGCAACCATTAGAATCTAATGATTGGTTATTTTGCCAATATAAAAGCCCAGCCTCCTCATTCCAACTTGAAAAACTCTCAAATGTCATCCCAGTTTCAGAGCTCTCTAAGGGATTGACTGAGCTTTTGTTGAGACTATCACAGACCAGTTTCTCCCCAGCTCAGTCCTACTTTCTCCCTTTCACTATAGGTGTTGATCCTGAAAGCAGGCTCCGATAAACATCCTGAACTTAATGTCTGTGTGAGTCTGCTTCCTGTGAGTTCCACCGTAAGCTTCCACAGTGCTTTCAATTTAATCTGGCTCTCAAAGAACATCTAACTGCTTGCATCCTGCCTGAGGATCAATGTCAAAGTTGACAGTCTGACTTAGACACAATCTAGAGATACAGTCCACAACTTCTTTCCATCCTTTTACCACTTTCAACTCCTCTCTCCATGCCTCCTCCTCTTGTGGAGGCCCACAAAAATGAACAGCAGATGTCTTATTTCAGTATACTGTAACTTTCATTATATCATTACTGTATCATTGTAATTAATAACTATAATATGGTAACACCAGCTATTGTAATAAACAGACCCTCAAATTTATGTCTCAAACCCAATAGAAGTTCATTGTTTGATCATTTACCAATAATCAATAGGTAAACAAATTGGCGTTATAGCCTCTTCTACACAGTTGTTTGGAAGTTTCTGCTATTTTCACCAAATGGTTTCCAAGGTTTCTCTGAGAGCTGACTTCATTTTAGTCAACAAAAAGGGGAAAATGGGTATGGAGGAGCAGCTAAGGGAGTTTTTGGAGACCACACCTGGAAATGGTGCACCTGACTTTCACTGAGTCCTCAGTCGGAGGCCACACCAAACCGCCAGAAAGACTGGGAAATGAAATCTTCATGACCATCCAGGAAGAAGGAAAGAACATAGATTTTGATGAGCAGCTCTGACACACTAGGGTCATCCAAAGACTTCATCTCCCAGAACACAGTGGGTCAATTCTTCACACTCAGTTTCAATTCTGTTTGGGGGACTTGTGACTATTCTGTGAATTTGAATTCTCCTCTTTTAGACTCTTTCTCCACCTGAGCATTTAATATGACTATTGCTGTTGATCTCTTTTCGTACCTTTTCTGAAATTATCTAGGTTACTTCCAATTTTCTGTATCACTCAGTATTACTAACAGACAAGAGAGAAATGTGTACATATTTTATTTTTAAGCAGTTTTACTGTAGTATAATTTATACACTAATTGCATATATTTAATGTGTATAATTTGATGAGTTTGGATATATGAAAACACTCATGGTATCATCACTACAATCAAGGCAATAAACATACCCATCACTTTCCAGAGTTTCCTGAATATGACACCAAAAGCACAGGCAACAAAAGCACAAACAGGCAAGTGGAACTACATCAAACTAGAAAGTTTCAGCACAGCAAAGGAAACAATCAACAGAATGGAAATGCAACCTGAGGAATGGGAGAAAATATTTACAAACCATATACATGATAAGGGACTAATTTCCAAAATATGCAAGGAACTCAACTCAATAACAAAAACACAAACAGTTCTACTAAAAATGGGCAAAGGACTTGAACAGACATTTCTCCAAAGAAGACATACAAAGAGCCAACGTGAATGTAAAAATTGCCTAATATCATTATCTGGGAAATGTAAATCCACAATGAGATGTCACCTTACACCTGTTAGGATGGCTGTTATTCAAAAAAAAAAAAAAAGAAGAGAACAAGTGTTGGTGAGGTTGTGGAAAAACAGGAACCCTTGTATACTGTTGGCAGGAATATAAAATGCACAGAAGCTATGGAAGTATGGATATTCCTCAAAAATTAAAAATGGAACTACTGTTTGAGTTAGCAATCCCACTTCTGGATATACATCCGAAAGAATTGAAATCAGTATCTCAAAAAGATATTAGCTCTCCCATAGTCGTTGCAGAACTATTCAAGATAGCCAATATATGGAAATAACCCAAGTGTCCATCAAAAGATGAATAAAGAAAATGTGTTATATATTGCAATAGAATATGATTCAGCCTTAAACAAGATATTTTGCCATAGGCAACAACATGCATGAACCTGGAGGACATCATGCTAAGTGAAATAAGCCAGAAAGACAGAAGGACAAATACTGCATGATTCTTCTTATATGATGTATAACTAGCAGAGAATACAATAGTGGCTGCCAGGGGCTGGTGGGCGTGGAAAATGGGGAGTTGTTGTTCAATAGATATGAAGTTTCAGTTACGTTAGATGAATACATTCTAGAAATTTGCTGTACAATATAGTGCCAATAGTTAACAATATTGTATTGTGCATTTCAAAATGTTAAGAGGGCAGATCTCATGTTAAGTGTTCTTACCACAAACAAAGGGAATGTTTATGTATTTTATAGTCATATCTTTTACAGAGTTCCTATATACATTTACATTGAAATATGCAATCATACTTTATCAGCATATTTATGCTGAATAAAGGAAACAGAACTTGCATATATCAGTATCAGTCAGAGTTCTAGGTTCTTTCATTACATTTATTCCTCACAACGTACAAAGTAAATACTGTTATCATGATTAGATTAGAGAGAAAAAAATTTAGGGTTAGAGGAAAAGCAATCACCCCACCCCAACCCAAGGCCAACCAGGTAGTAAACAGTAAAATTGACACTGGAAACCTAAATTTGTCTCCAGAGCATTACCACAGTATTAACCAATAGGTATATTGCCTCACGACTGGTATCTGTTCAAAACTAGGATAGGAATTATGACTAATCATGCTCAATTCTAGTGTAATATCTTAGTAGAAGTGTGGTTTTTACTAGACATAGAGCACCAACGTTCTGGGTTTAAGATTTTAGTGCTCTACGCTCCTCTCCAGACACTCTCCTGACTTTCACTTTGCTCTCTGGCAAATCATTTATGTAATTCAAACTTCAGTTCTAATACTGAAATGATAATTCTGTAATTCCACTCAAGGTGTTTCTATCAGGAATAATAACTAACACTGGCTGGAGGTCACGTATGAGTTGTGTTTAAAGTAAACCCTTAGAAACTTGAGATACTGATATATGTAGCTATATAAATACACTGTAAAATATATAACTTTGTGAATTTTCTAGGTCTTTTAAAAGTTGACTTTTCATACAAAAACAATTCTTGTGGTCCACAGCCTGGATGTAATGCATCTCTGGCCAAATAAGTCTTTTCAGAAATGTTTCTTACCATGTCCTTAGATGTCTAATGAGTTGCTTAGATTTTTGTTTCTTGGAAATTATGACAGATTCCATTTAATCCTGCCCACAAAATTAATGAGGTGAAGAAGATAGTTCTACAGCCACAAGTGTGAACTCAAAATGAAAACAAATATATAGAATTCTAAGTTATAAAATTAGCTAGAAAGTTTGGAAAGCTTTTTAATATGAAGAAAAAGAATAAAAAAAATTATTTGTCATTTGGTACCTCTTTAACTCAACATATTTATTTAGATGCCAATATCAGCAAATAATTCAGTTTAATACAAAATAACAAATATTGGTTTCCTACCCCTGAAGGTGACATACAAGTCTCACCATAAAAGAGCCACTGCCTGACTCTCCAGCATCGTCTTTCCAAATCCCCTTATCTTAAACTTTGAAGTCCAGACACAGAACTGCTTGTATTCCCCCAATACACCATGATGTTTCTTGCCTCTGTGACTTTGTTTGTACTGTTTCCTATACCTCAAATGTTCCCACATCAAATAGCGTGACTTGGTTTCCACATCTATAAAATGAGGATAATAATATCACCTATCTTATGGAGTTATTATGAGAATATAAAGAGATCATCAATGTAAAGTGCTTCGAAAATAACTGGCATTTTGAAAACACTCAATAAAAGTTGTTTTCACAGACAGGTGGCTTAATATATGTTATATTTTACTTCCCAATAATTTAGCCAATGACATACTTTTAGTGGAAAACTACTATATCAAGATTTTTCTTTCAAAAATGCTAAAGTCTGCTTATGTGACATGTAACTATAAAAATTGGGCTCACACCAGCAGCATGATAAATAGCAAGATAAACAGATTATACACATATACAATTATAAATCATCTAAGTGAAAAATAAACTTCAGTGTTCTGTCATGTAAGTGCAAAAGCCAATAACCATAAGCATACAAACATATAAGGTCATCACTAATCAGCACACCTCAGGTTAGAGGCTACTATCTTTATGGTGGCAAATAATGTGACATGTTTCACAAAATCAATAATTCAAGAGGTTCTTTATTTCTGTTTTTTCCCCCTCTGCAGAACAGGACTTCACTTGTCTCTTTCCACCTCTGATATAATTCAGAAAGAATAATATCAAGTCTTAATTTTAAATGAGTGATGTAGTACAGAGTTTCAGACCATATATCTCTTCAAAGCTGTCAGTTTCCTTTCACTACTTTTCCTATATTCCAAAAACAATTTTAAATTAAACATAGATCAATAATAAATCTGCCAGTTGCTGTCTTATTTATGGCATTGCAAGAAGAGATACTGATGTTATTTTTATAAGCCAAGATGGACACTTTCTGATTCCTTTAGAATTTAAATTAAAACAACTAAAATGTTTTATGGAATTTCATAAACCATGAGATGTCTACTATTTTGATGACCTTAAGTATTATTCCCTCATGTGTCTCTCATATAAGGTACAGGAAAGCATGTCCTATATAGTATATGGGAGAAGAACCTCAGTATTCATAGCCCAAACTTGATAAGTATAAAATTATGATATGATTTGAGGATTTAAAAAGACAATAGATGATCTATCCAAATACCTAAGAACTTATCTATTCCAGATTTATGATACCTCTAATAATTTAGATGATTTAACTCCAAAGTTGAATGATGAAATATTAGCTAATATATAGCATAATAAAAATTGTAGTTATCAATTTGCAGTTGTGCATTTATATTCAAATGCAACTTATACACACACACACCACAATTTATTACTTTAATGCTTACCTTCAAAACTGTATAAATACCCAAGCGCCCTCACAGCTCACTACAATCGTTAATTATTATTTGCATTCCCTGACTATGTTGTGGTGTCTGAATCTTTGTTGTGGTGTCTGAATCTTTGTGACACTAATATCAGGTTATCTGTCTTGTACCTTCATTGTCTACTTTTTGAACAGGTATGCCTCTTGTGATAATCTATGCCTAGTTCACCACTGTATGCTGGGTGTATGAAAGACAGATAACTTGTCTCTTCAGTTCACAGGAATTCAGATTGAGATACGTTATAGTAGAGATACTAAATTCAAGGAGCCTCATCTACATTTGGACTTAATTTATCTTATGAGATTCTGAATCTGAACATGATGTAGTAATGAAATATGGCTTTTGTAGTGGAATTGGAGGGGTGAGTATATTTTGAATATGGGATTAAAGTAAATAAGTGAAAAACAACACAGTTGTAACATCTCAGAAACTGACAACTGATTTTTAAAATTATAATGGAAGTAAAAGGCCAAAACTGGCAAAGAAAAATCTTAAGAACAAGATTAGTACAATACTCCTGGATATCAAAACTCATTATAAAGCTTCAGCAATGAAGACAGAGTGGTTTTGACATACAACAAACAGAGCAGTAGGAAAAAATAAGAGTCCAGAAACAGACCATCACAAATTTTTGATGACACCTAATTTTTGGCATAAAGCAAGATGGAACAAATGGAAGTACAAAACAAACTGGCAGATTTAACACTGAATATATAGGTAATAACACTCAATGCAAATGGATTAATCTTTAAATTAAAAAAAATGAATATTGGGGAAGGATAAAATAAAATTCAATTTTATGCTATTTATAAGAAACACCTCTAAGTATAGTATTTATAAAGGCTTAAACTAAAAGGATAAAAAAAGATATGCCCAATAAATTCTAAGCAGGAAAAATTGGTGAGAAAAATTAGACTACTTGGGTAAAGCAAAGCATTGCTGGAGATACAGAAGGTCTATTCATTGTAATGAAAGGATCGTTTCCCCAGGAAACTATAATCATGTTAAATTTCTGCATACCTAATAACACATAGCACCAAAATATGCTAAGTAAAAACCTTACAGAATTAAAAGAAGAAACAGATGCACAGTCATGGTGGGAGATTTCAACACATAGTTGACAGAGTAAGTCCCTCCACCCAAAAGGATATAAAAGATATGAAGGACACAAATATTTGACCTAACTGGCACAAAAAAAAACATGTAACAAACAACGGCAGAGTGCATATTCATTGAACGAATGCATGAAACAGTCACAACATTGACCGTATATTGGCCCATATAGCAACACTTAATATATTTGAAATACTGGGGAAACTAATGATGAAGTTCTCTGACCATGGTGCAAATTAACTCAAAAATCAATAACAGGGCTTCCCTGGTGGCGCAGTGGTTGAGAGTCTGCCTGCCGATGCAGGGGACACGGGTTTGTGCCCCGGTCCGGGAAGATCCCACATGCCGCAGAGCGGCTGGGCCCGTGAACCATGGCCGCTGAGCCTGAGCGTCCGGAGCACAGAGAGGCCACAACAGTGAGAGGCCCGCGTACCGAAAAAAAAAAAAAAAAAAAAAAAAAAAAATCAATAACAAAAGGGTAAATAAAAAATATTGTAGGGCTTCCCTGGTGGCGCAGTGGTTGAGAATCCGCCTGCCGATGCAGGAGACACGGGTTCGTGCCCTGGTCCGGGAGGATCCCACATGCCGCGGAGCAACTAAGCCCGTGAGCCATGGCCGCTAGGCCTGTGCGTCCGGAGCCTGTGCTCCGCAACGGGAGAGGCCACAACAGTGAGAGGCCCGCATACCGCAAAAAAAAAAAAAAAAAAAAAAAATATTGTAAAGTTGGAAACTTACTTCTAAATAATGTGTGGGTCAAAAAGAAATCAGATTAGAAGTAAGAAAATATTTTGAACTGAATAATAACAAAATATGACATACCAAAACTTGAACAATATAGTTAAAATAGAATTTCGAAATGTATAGCCTTAAAAGTTATTAGAAAAAAGGCTAAAAATCAGTGAGGTAAGCTATGCATCCACCTTAAGGAATTAGGAAATAAATAGCAAAAATTAACTGAAATAAATTGGAAGGCAAGATAAGAAAGAAAGGTACAAGCAGAAGTTGGTGAAAAAGAAAACAAACATGTAATAAACAACGAAGCCAGAAGTTGATTCTTGGAAAAGACTTATAAAATTGCTAAACTTCTGATGAGAATGACAAGTAAAAAGAGACACCAAAATCATGAAATGAAGTGGAATGAAAAAGAATATACCACTATTGATACTGTAGAAAACTAAAAATACTAACAGGATATTATAAGAAATTTTATGTGATGTTTGAATATTTGGATAGAAAGTCTAAGATTTTTTCCATAGATAGTAATTAAGATAATGTGATAATGTTCTATGGATAGACAAATTGACCAATCGAACAGAATAAAATCTAGAAACGGACTCACAGATAGACACAATATATCACAGAGTTGATATTGTAGATCATCAATAAGGAAAATATAGGCTTTTTAATAAATGTTGAGACAATTGAACATAGAAAAAAATTAAGCTGGACTCATACCTCACACCATAAACTGGAATCAATTTTAGATGGGTAAAACACTTAATATTAAAGACAAACCACAGAACTTTAAGAAGAAAATAGCTTCAGGAAATTAGGTCTGGGGGATTCTTGAACACTATATGCAAGCATTAACCATAATTCAGGAGAAGCCATTTACAGCACATACAACCATAAAGGAGAAAGGAAAGGCAGTTTATAACAGTGGTTAAGGTCAGGGATTGGAAAATCATACAACCTAGGATAGAACACCATCTACATCACTTACTAGCTATGTGACCTACATAAAGTTATTTAACCATTCTACATCTCAGTTTCTTAATTTGTAAAACAAGACTAACAATGATGTCTATCCCCTAGATAAAACAAGATAATTTGTATAATGTGCTTAGAACATTTCCTGGCACATAATAACCCCTGTAAACATGTATAAATCTATTATTATTATTCATAATACACTGAAAATAATTCCAATGAATCAATTAAAGTAGACTAACAATTCAATGGAAAAATACAAAAAGGTACTTCACAGAAAGAGTAAACTCCAATAGCCACATACATATAAGAAAGGTTCAATCTCATAAGTAATCAGATAAATGCAAATTAAAACCAAAATGTAACAGCGTTCCATTGCCACCATTCTGGGGGAAAAAACAATTCTACTATACTAATGTTGATGACAATGTGAAGCAAGAAAACACTCACATATTCAATCATCCACTGGGTGGGACTGTAAAATAGTTCAATTCCTTGAACATTCACATACTCTATAACATAGCAATTCTTAGATTTATATCCTAGGGAAGATCTTATGATAATACTCTAGGAAACATGTATAAAAATTATCCTACAACCTTGTCTGTAATAGAAAATTATTTAAATCGGTTCAAATATCCATTCAAGATTAAATTGAATAAATAAATTATGGGAAAATAAATGAATCACAGCTATACAAATTAACATGGATCTTACAAATTTAATGTTGAACAAAATAAACTAAGTCACAAAAATTTTATGTGTGTGATTTCATTTTCACAATGCTCAAGAACATAAAAAACTAAAAACAATATAATTCATGATGTTATACCTGTACACATACATATACATAATATCTAGAAAAGCAAGAGAATAGTTATTATAAGTCAAAAGAGAGAGAGAGAGAGAGAGAGAGAGAGAGAGAGAGAGAGAGAGAGAGAGATTACTCTAGGGAAACAAGATGAAACCAGAGGTCACATAAAGCTCTTATGAGCAAGCTCTTATAAGTTTATATATATCCTTTTATATGCATGATAATTTCCTCAATAAAAATAAATTTTAGAAAGGATAAAAAATGTATTGCACAGTTGGAAAGCTGTCCAAAGTATTTTTTAAATAAGCAAAAGATGCTTTAGAAGCATTTGGTATGATTCTATTTTTGAAGAAAATATGTATATATGAGAAAATCTTGAAGAATATCCATCAAAATATCAAAAGCAATTACCTTTGGGTAACAATGACTGGGGAGAGGTGTGTAGCCATTAATTGTACAGTCATTTCTGTAAAGATTTTTTATTTTAAGAAAATGTATTCACTATAGTAATAAGATAGAAAAAACCCTTAAATGTAATAAGTAAGCTTAAATAACATTATATATTTCACAAGTCCTTGTTTACCTCTTTCCATGTCAATGTATAGCCTTGCACAATGTCATGTTTAATGGCTGCAGACTATCCCACTGTGCCATGTACCTTTTTAAAATTAATTTTTATTGAAGTATAGTTGCTTTATCATGTTGTGTTAGTTTCTACTGTACAGCAAAGTGAATCAGCTATACATATACATATTTCCCATCTTTTTTGGAGTTCCTTCCCATTTAGGTCACCACAGAGCATTAAGTAGAGTTCCCTGAGCTATATGGTAGGTTCTCATTACCTTGTACCTTTTTGATTTAGTCAGTGTTTATTGCTGGGCATTTAGCTTGTTTTACTTACTTATATTACATGGGCAACCTTGCAATTCAATTTCTTATAATTTCCATAAAATAAATTTCTAGAAGTGAATTTGCTGGATCATAACATATGCAAAATTTTAAGGCCAAAAATGCAGGAAGTTATCATAATTTGACAGCAGTGTTTCAATGGTAAATTTATTATTCACATATTGGTACTGTGTTTTGTTCAATTACAAATGTTAGCTCAGAGAGATTCGAAAGGCTTAGTTACCAAAATTAGATACAATCTCAACAATTCCAGCAGCTCCAGGGAGGGCCCAGACTTGATCTCTTGAAAAAAGAAAGAAATGTAGAATGCCAAAATATCTTAAGCAAAGAATGCATCCCATACATCCTTGTCACTACATAGCTGGTATATTACCTCATACGTGGAAATGCTCAGAAAGTGCTTACTTAGCTGGAAATTCTATGTTTGCCTGATTCACAGGAGATTCACAGGGGAAACACAGAAAAGCTAGAAGAACTTAACTTTTTAAGTCCGTATTAGAACAACACACTTCAACCCTTCTTAGCATCATCAGTTTAAAAGTTGTGTATTCACTTTGGCAACCAATTACACTAAAAGATATAAAATCAAACTGGAGAGGGACTAGACATATAGTAATTCTCTAAGTATTACATCAGTGGGGGGGGTGGATATAAATAATCCAAAGATCTTTATTTATCTTGACATTTCATAAATGGATCACAAGCTATGAATGTTGAGGCTGTGTGATAGCACAGCACTGTGAGTCAGTAACCAATTTTATGCCAGAGAGCACAATTCTCATGTTAGATTGGAGACAACACTGTTGATTAGAATGGGGATTAGTAAAGCTCAGCCAAGTCATAGATCTCACAGTGAATATTCCCTTTTTGTGGAGTAGAATTAAATTCTACTACTCTCTTTTGTTAGGGTCAAGCTTCATCATTAGATTAAGTCCAAATTCCTCCTTTATGTTTTAAATAGGTCAAAAGATATATTGAATGGACAGAGAAAAAATTTTAAAGGTAAAACTTGATCATTAGTTTTGATTGCATAGGCTGTATACTTACTTCATTTTATAGAACTTATAAGAGTAATTTGTATGAAGCTATTCAGAAAAATTGCTTGTGATTTGGTAAGCCACTTTTCTCATAAAAAGTATCATTAGAATCTCTTCTGCATTTATTGAGAGGAGAAATGATTTTACTCATTTTGTATAATTTCTAAAATAACACTTAAATAATCATTAATTTAGTCATTCAACAAACATATATTAAAAATGTGTACTATATGCAAAAGCACAAAACTTGTACCTGTGAGGTCTGTAAAGATTTTAACATGCAGTTCCTATGCTCAAGAAAAATATATAATAAAACAATCAAATAAAACCATGTTTATAAAACACACAGTATTAAATGCTACAATAAAGGTATAAAGTGCTGTGTTTGTTAAGAGCATGGAAACACCTCAAGGTAGAGGGATCCAACAGTTTCATGAAGGTGTCATTTTAGCTGAACTTTGAGGGTGGGTGGGAGGGGCAAACTATAAAGAAACTATGGTGTGATAAAAAGCACAGGGCATATAAATAGGTCATTTAATTTAATTTAGAGCATGGGTTGCAAAATGAAGAATATGAGGACCCATGGCTGAAAAGGTAGGAGAGCTGGTCATTTCTTCTGGGTGTATTTTGGAGTCACCAAGGTTCTTGGTCAGAAGAGTGACTTTATCAAAGTCATGCTTTAGAGAAGCTGGTAAACTTTCAGTTTTTAGGATGAAGTGAACTGTAAAACATTGGGGGGCAGCCTTATAAGTCAGAGTACTACTACAAGAAGTACAGGAGGATGACGACAGTCCTTTACAGTTCTAGACAAAAGATTTGCATTCATAGCCCTTTGTCTTATTTAATTTGGAATTTCTTCCAAGTTTCCTGGATAGTCAATGCATACCTTTTCAGGAGGGAATTATGAGAATGATTCTTCAACTTCTGTCAGGACCTGTCCAGGTGTGGAGATCTGCAGTAATTATGGGAGAGCTTAGCCCAGAGATTAGGAAGTTAGTTAGTAGCCGGCCTCAGAGCACAGAAAAAAGGAAAAGGGAAGCAAGGTTAAAGATGCTACAAGGGGTTACACTTGAATTGCTTCTCAAAGTAACTCTAGAAGGCTTTATGTGCCTTTCTTAATTGATTCATGCTTAACAATAGCTACATCTGTCTGATATTCAGTTGTGCAGGAACATGTGATGAGGCAGAGGTGCTGAGTGCCCTTAAGAGGCATCTCAGAAAAGAGATGCTGTGAGAGAGGGTAGCTGCTTAGGACCAGTCATGGGGGTTCTAGCCTCTCACTCCACCTAACCTCAGCAAATGTATAAAAGTTTCTTGGATATCCAAGAAATGACTCTCTCTCCAAAGAGAGTCATTAAGGAGAATAACTCACACAATGTTCAAAGAAGATAAAATACTTAAAGGACTCTACTCCCTAAATACCATCCCAGAAGGAAGCATTCCTGAGAGAAAGTTAGTTGGCACCCACAATCTACTTTACTGTTATCTATTTACTGTTGGATTTGAAGGTCAGGTAGAAAATATTGGTCTTCCAATGTATTCCTAATTGAGGGGAAGAAGAATAATAATTTTTTCCCCTCCTGAGACATAGGAAGCTTGGAGGCTCTGAAACTTTGGGTATGTGACTTGAGCAAGCTATAGAAATCTTGATTCAAAACTCAGTCTTCAAATACCATAGGGAGTATGGCATGGGAAAAGAAAGGTAAGTGCAGATGCATCAAAATATATAGCTGTTTCTTATATACCTAACAAGGAAATTATTTCTGTAGCTGATAATTGTATAATTTATATATGAATGATATATGATACATAAAGATCATTATATCTATATTTACATCTATCTATCTATCTATTATCTATCTATCTATCTATCTATCTTTTTTTAATGTATGAAGGACCTAGGGTGTTGGAATCAGTTCAGTGCATAAAGCGTTGGAATAGAGAGGCAAATTCACAAAAAACACTGACTGGTAACAAAGGGATTTCTAATTCAGATTGATTTGATTAGCAATAATCTTTAAATCTAATTTCTCAAGTAATGTTTCTTTCATCATTTTCCAGGGTAGCAAGCTGCTGAACATCTCATTTACATTTTTATTAGCCTATAAAGTTTTCCTGCTTATGCTTTTTTTATCTTACCCTGAAAGCAATACTTAATGTTTAATAATAGCTTATAGAATCTATGGCAAAGACTTAGGTGCCAAAAAGAAAAGTGACACTTAGCTAGCATACCCTTACATCATTCTTACAATTAATACAAGCTTAAAGCATTGTTTCTGAGACCATAAAATTACTGATTATGATGCATGATCTATTATTTTGTCTCAATTTCCAGACCAAAAGCCTAGACAGTAGGAGACTGCCTCCTTGCCTTTAATAAACAGTATTCTGTAACACAGGGCACATTCAGTAATTGGAGCATAGAGTTTCTGGCTTCGACTTCTGAGAAAACCACTTTTGAATGCCACAGAAGATGTACTGTTCCTAAATCAAGTCTCAGTTATTTAAGACTGTGTGTTTAGTTTCAGACTTAACGAATTTGACATGAAGCTTTCTCAAACTTTGCCATCATGGAACTGCAAATGACTATTCAGACCAAGTTTAAAGTTAATACCAATGAATAGTGATAAGAATACCTATCTATCATTAATGGATAGAGTAATATTTAAGCAACAATTTATAATTATGTGCCTTGACTGGTATAGTTGGTCCTTGCCTATGCTTTTTGTACCTGAATTGTGGTAACCCATGATGTTCATATAGGATTTGTTCCTCTGTCTGCAAAATTTGGGAGAAATCAGAGATAAGGTGACAGTGCTGCATACTGTGAAATCACATAGAGTTACATACCAGAATCTCAGAGAAAGAAAGACAGACAGACAGACCCAGAGAGAGAAAGTTTCTAAACTCTTTTTATAAATCCAGCATTGATTCCAAAGCCTGACAAAGATAATCGAAATGGACTGAATGGGTCCTGAACTCTGTCAAATTCATATGTTGAAGCCCTAAACCCCAGTACCTCAGAATGTAATTGTATTCTGAGATAAGATCTTTAAAGACATAATTAAGTTATGGTGGTCCCTAATCCAATACAACTGGTATCCTTATAAGAAGAGGAGATTAGGACACAGAGAGAGAGACACCAGACATGTGTACACCAATATAACCATGTGAACACGCAGCAAGAAGGACATCTGCAAGCCAAAGAGAGAAGCTTCAGAAGAAACAAAACCTGCCTGCACCTTGATCTTGAACTTTTAGTTTCCAAACTGTGAGAAAATAAATTGTTATTTAAGTCATCTAGTCTGTGGTATTTTGTTATGGAAGACCTAGCAAACTAATATAATAACACAAAAAAGAAAACCATAGACTAACCTCACTTATGAAATATTAGCAAAACAAGTTTAGTAGCAAGCTAAGAGAATAATGTGCCTTGACCAACTGTATCACTCTAGGAGTATAAAATCATTCAATGGAAGAATGACAATTGTTCTGGAAGCATCAGCCAATGCAATTAGGAAAGAGAAAAATAAGATTTTATTTATTAGAAGGAAGCAATATTATTACCACATCTAGGAAATATAATTGTCAACCAGGAATATACAAAAGACTCACCTAAGATATCTACTCAAAACAATAAGATAAATCAGTAAGTTCAATGGTTATAAAATTAAAAATCAATAATCAAGAAAGTTTCCTATATATAAACTATAACAAATTAAAAAAATAATGTCATTTGCATTAGCAGCCAAAAGATAAAATCCCTAGGAATAAATTTTAACAAACTCACAAGTAAAATATTCTGCAGAAACTTAAATAAATGGAAAGAAACATATTGTTCTTGAATAGGAAGACCCAATATTATGGGATTACTAATTTTTCCTAGATTAATATATAAATTAGGATTTAACCTAGTTAGTATACCATCACATTTTTTCCTTAGAAAGAAAAGCAAATAACAATAAAATCAGAAACAAAATAGAAAAAAATAAAAAATGATAGCCTACTTTGTTAGCAATTGTGTTCTAGGCAGTGCCTAAGACTTAACATATATTAAGTCACTTAATACACACACACACACACACACACACACAGCCAATAAGATGGGTAATAATATAATCTGCTTTCTAAAATTAGAAAACTGAGACCCAGAGAGGATAAATGACTTTCCCAATAGCATACAGCTAGTAAGTGGTAGATATTTTCTGAGATTTAAATGTAGAAAGTCTGGCTTTGGAGTTCATGCTTTTTACTATTGTAATCCAGTGCCTCTAAAGTTCATATAAAAATTAAAAATGTAAGAATAGTCAGGAAATTCTGAAAAAATGAAGTGCCAGGGGAGTGTACCTGCGCTTTTAGATATTAAAACATAACCTAAATGTATACTAATAAAAGAGTTGTGTTTGCTATTAGTATTGAAATACAGAGAGAGACCCAAATAGAAGACAAAGGGGAAAATAAGGAGTATTCAATATATATTGTTTGACTACCTGAATAACCTTTTGGGGAGAAAAATAAAAACTGAATTCCTATTTCATTCCTTATACTAAAAGACATTCCTGATAGAATATACATATAGGGGGGAAAACAAATTTAAAAGTACTTGAGGTAAATATTTGTGATTTCCTTTTTATACAATCTTTAAAGGACCAAGTCTTTCTAAGCAGAGGCCACAAAGCAAAAAATTAAAAATCTAGTCACAGAAATTTGAAAACATATATAAAAAAATGCTTAAAGAGGAAACTAATAAAATAGGCTGCAACACATATGACAAAGCTTAAATCCTCAATGTACAAGGGTATCTTCCAAGTCAGTAAGAAAAAAAGTCAATATAAAAATAGGTAGTCTATAGGATAAGGAATTCAAAGAATCAACAGTATATCAGTCAAAAAAACCCCAAACCCTTATACTTAACAAGATTTTATTATTTATATAATTGGGAAAGATAATAGATATTGCTATTTTATGCAAAGGAAAGCAGGTATTCATACTGTAAAAGGTAAATAAATCCACTTTTTGAAAGGCTTTTTGGAAATAATTATCAAAATATAAAATTCACATACCCTTTTGCCCAGCTACAAATATACACATAAATAATCATGGATGTTAAAAAGATAAGTCCATTACACCCCTCCTACCACAACAGCATTCACAAGTTAATGGCATTTCCAGGGTTCAACTATGTTGTAGCATGTATCAGTACTTCATTCTTTTTTATTGATGAATAAAATTCCATAGTATGGATATACCAAATTTTATTTATTCACTCATCAGCTGATATACATTTGTTTCTACTCTTTGATTATCATGAATACTAACGGTATGAACTCTCATGTACAAGTTTTCGTGTGTCTTGGGTATATACCTGAAGTGGAATTACTGGGTCCTATAGTAATTCTATGTTTTACTTATTAAGGAACTGCCACACTGTTCCAAAGTAGCTGCACCATTTTATCTTCCCACCAATAATGTATTTCTCCATATCCTTACCAATTCTTGATATGATTTTTTTTTATTATATTCATCCTACTGGACATGATGTGGTATATCACTGTGGTTTTGCCTTGCTTTTCCCTAATGACTAATGATGGACATCTTTTCATGTGCTTCTTGGCCATTTGTATACCTTCTTTGGAGAAATGTCAGTTCAAATCCTGAGCCTATGTTTTAACTGGGTTATTTATAATTATTGTGTTGTATCTCTGTTATATTTTAAACTTTCATTTATATTAAAGACTGCTCCTATAAGATTTTACATCTCAGAAAGGAAAAGAGAGGTTAACATGCATGGAGTGCCTACTATGTGCCATAGTACTAGGCATATGTTACACATACTGACTAGTCATTATCCTGAGCTCTAGAATAAGCCCTGAATGATGCTTCAAAAGTTATTAAAATAATTTGAATTGGGGTCAGCCAAAAGCAAAATTGTAAAACAAATGATGGTGGTACCTCTTTCTAATTATTCATTCATATTTTCAAGCTGCCTCTCAGATATCTTTAAATCTATTTTCTCCTAATACTTTTTAGTGTAGTGTTTCTTAAATTTGAATATGTATATCAATCACCTGGGAATCTTGTTAAAGTGCTGACTTTAGGTAGGTCTGAGATTCTATTTTTTTTTTTTTTTTTTGCGGTACGCGGGCCTCTCACTGTTGTGGCCTCTCCCGTTGCGGAGCATAGGCTCCGGACGCGCAGGCTCAGCAGCCATGGCTCACGGGCCTAGCCGCTCCACGGCATGTGGGATCTTCCCAGACTGGGGCACGAACCCGTGTCCCCTGCATCGGCAGGCGGATTCTCAACCACTGCGCCACCGGGGAAGCCCTGAGATTCTATTTTTAAACTAGTTCCCCGATGATCCTACATTGCTGGTCAGTGGATCGTATTTCAACTAGCAAGGTTTTAGGGTATGAACTGATTACTAAGATTTTAACTATAAGAGCTAACCTCAAGGATTAGGAAATTTTGCATTTTTACAGAGGTGACCTAAAATTTATAACTGCTTCAAAATCTAAAGAGTGAGTCTATGGTAGGCAGGGGAATTGATAATCTTGAACAGGGGCCTTATCTAGCATGTAAGAGGTGGTACACCCATTCAGGAAGAGGCCCTACTTGGCCACTTTCTCTAATGGAGGTGTTCCTAGCCTGACAACTTGAACACATGCTTGTGACTACATAAGGCAGGTTGAGAACCTGAAGGTTTAGTTGAAATTTTTCTTCCAGCATCAATTTATAATGAAAATAGAGGAGTAGTTGAAAAGAACTCCAGTTACACTACTGGTTGAACTGTATACATTTTGCTGTTTTGCTAAATAAAGGCATTTATAATTATAACATGATTCTGATATAAACCAGCCCTGTTGAAATAAATAAACCTTGAAAATGTTATGCTAAATAAAAGAAGTCAATCACAAAAGGTCACATATTTTATGATTCCATTTATATGAAATGTCTAGAATAGCCAAAACTATAGAGATGGACAGTATGTTAGTGGGTGTCTATGTCTGAGCAGTGAAGGGTAGATGGGACTGATGGCTATTGGATATTACGTTTCCTTTTAGGGTGACAAAAATGTTCTAAAATTATAGAGATGATTATACAATTCTGTGAATTTGCTTTAAAAAACCATTGAATTGTACATTTAAATGGGTGACCTACGTGGCATATAAATTTTATCTCAACAAAGTTTAAAAGTTTAAAAATGTAATGCAGAAATATCAGAGATAAGGAATAGAGCTTAGAAGAATGGGTTTCATATAAAGAGGCACCAGAATACTTTGATGTGCTTAGTCTTTGAGACAATTCAGAGCTGAGAATAGAGCACATTTCCCTGACATTTAAATTCTAAGTTTCTATCTACCACTTCCAAAGCTTAAATTCTGGTCAGGTGGGCTGAGAAGTTGTTGGTTGGATTAAAAGAAGGGCAGTGTAGCATTGTGAGAGCTGGCTCTGACACCACACAGCATGTAAACACCCACTCTACCAATTATTTCCTCTGTCACCTTGGACAAGTTATGTAACTCCTCTCTGCCTCAGTTTTTTTGTCTGGAAAATGAGGATAAAATCTCGAATGAGGATGAAGTCAGTTTTCTGATTCCAGATGAAGTTCATAAGGGATTATTGCCTAGTCATAAACTGGAGGCATATCTGATACTTTTAAGCTATAAAACTCATGAGTACATTATCTCTTTAAAAAAGAGAGAGAGAGAGAGAAACCACATTTTATAGTTCCAAGAATTCACTTGTTTGTGCCTTTGGAAAGAAAACTCAAGCCATTTTAAAAGAAATAACAGGGTCAGAAGCTTCTTGGTATACAAAACTCTCTCCTGAAACATTCAGATGATTTAGTTAAGAACGAACTGAAACAACATCAACAACATTTCCTTGAAATCAGATATAAATTCCGAAAGAACTGGGAAGCATTTGTGAAGCAGTGCTTGGAGTAAGTGCTTACAATCCAAATATGGGATGAGGTAGGATAGAATAAATTCAACTAGGAAAATAATACTATCACCTGCACAAAGTATATATGAAAGTATGCCTTTCTGTGAAAAAGAAAACACTCCATAATCCCTATACATTATATATTGCATCATCACAGACATGCTTTTCTCTTTGCTATTCAGTTGCCTAAAGCTAACATAACTGATTTGTCTCCTGATAACTGCGGAAACAACTGCATGAAACACCAAAGTATAACAGCTTTTAAAAGAGATATTCGACTAAGTATGAAGTGGGGTGTATACACTTGGGGTGTATGTATGTGTGTGCATGTGAGGGTATGTGTGTGTATTGAATGCTCACATACATGCATTATATCTCCATGGGTTTTTGTGCCCATTTACTAAGTGCCATATACAGTTATATTTGAATCAATTAATATTGCTTTAATTGTACATGTAGCAATATCTGGGCCTTAGATAGTAACATATTCAGTTTCTGTTTTGTTTTCTCAATACTTGTTTAGTGTCTTATGGCTGCAGGCCCTGTTTCAGCAATACATACAAGAGTCCTAAGGGAGTAATCTTTTTTTTAATTTACAGAATTACAGATGTGAAGTCAGATAACCAGGTTTGAGTCCTATCCATCTCATTTATTTATTATCTGCATGGTCATGTGGAAGTCATTTAACTTCTTCAATCCTCAGTTTCCTCACTGGTAAACTGAGTCTAAAGGTAACTATCTCACAGGTGAACCAAATGACAAATGTATGTGAATGATAAAACGCTATCACATGTTAGTTAAATGTTCTCATTTTCCATGCTTGAGAGAGTATATGACTCATGTGCCCTCTGGACTCAAAGAGGAGAAGAGGGTTTAATGCATGTTTATCGATTGCCGACAGAATCTCCGGCCTTGTATAAAGCAGCACATGCATATGTATTGATAGATGGATAAATTAGTCAGGGAGAAGTAGTGAGACTCAGGACAACCAATATTTGCCTGCTTTTCAGAGCACAGTAAATCTAAATCTGAGTCTCAAATTGCAGTCAGCATGTCTAGGAGTTTGCAGCACGTGTTCTCCTCTATTACTGAAGAAGACAGCTGCCTAGTCAATGTAAATTTTATTGTAAAATTGTTTAATAGGATTTACAATTATGGGAGGACAAACACACTTGAGACACTAATGGAGGGTCTGAATTTGATATGTGTAGACAAAGAGGCCTGTCAGACTTAGCATCAATTATTGTTTCACAGAAAAAGGTGGGCAATAAAGGAAAGTGACTACTAATGAAAGGAAACTCCCACGGATCCATTGCCACTGTTCCTTCTAACCAAGAGTAAAAACTAGGAAATGGAAAAAGCATCTAAATTTTTGGTATAGCAAATAAATACTATTATGTATATTTTACCCTATTGCACTCAACCTTTCTACACCATTTGATACCCAGGACCTTTATCTATTGAAACTCTATACCCTTAATTATTGTGAGACTACATTATCCTTGTTTCCCTCATACCACTCTGACCAATCCTTCTTTGTCTCCTCAATGGCTATTCAGTAATTCCTAAAGTCTCTGTGGATGTTCTCTTAGGCTTAGCCCTTGGCCAAATTTCAGCTACTGTTATGGCTGCAAATATCACATATAATTTCCAAAAACTTACATTAAGTCCCAGCTTCTCCACTGAATACTAGTTGTATATTTTTAAATGACTAACAAACATTTCCACTTGAAAATTTGTAGGTGATCAGCAAATCAACGTGTCTGGAGGTAACTGGTTTTTCCTCAGAATTGAATCCTTTACCCAATCCTTTATCTTTGTCTATTTAATCATCATATCATCACTGTGGAATCCACACTAAATACTGAAGTAAAAGAAATCCTCTTCAACACATTATTTATCACGTCTCTAATCATTCTCTTGCTCAAAAAGTCTCAATGGCTCCTCATTTCCTAGTGGAAAAAAATCCTATTGGCTGTGTGTCTTTAAGAGTGGGAACTTCTGTGTTCTATTCATCTACCACACCATATAGTCTTGTGTATTTTACATCATAAACTATAACAGTTACTTATTGAATTGAGTTAAACTCCTTGGACTTCCATTTTCAGTTTCTTTAGTCTGGTCCATTCCTAACATCCTACAAGGACCCTTCACAATCTGTTTCATGCTATCATTCTATTCACTCTCCCCTAAATGTACTTGACTCATTTGTCCTTCTCAGTTTTAGACATGATTCCTCTTCTTTTCTCTGTCCATTTCTTACCACTTTTCAAAGTTCAGCCCAATTTCAAACCACCTCTCATAAATCCTTCCCTAAATCTTCTAGTCCACCTTGATCTCAATTCCCAGTGAAATCCTAACACTTATAAATTTGTTTTCTTTGCCATTCCTTGCTATGTAATGATCATTTTCTAATTATTCCTAATATCAAACCTGCTCTGATCTTTGACTCTTTCCTCTTCTATAGTTATGACTATATTGATATTTTACTTTTGAATTGCTGATATGAACTTTCTTGTGTATTTATTTTGTGTGTCCAGCTATACTATAAAGTCTTTAGGGGGAAAAGCTATGCCTTATTTTCTTGTATCATTCCCATATTCTAGCACAATGGTATGGAAAAAGTAGAGGCTCAAAAATATTTGTTAAATGGATGAATGAGTGTGTGTGGGGGGAAATGCATTAAAAGTGGGTATTGCAATTAACAGCTGTAAAGGAAATAATTCAAAATTTAAAATTCCTTAATTTGAATATGATGCTTTCAGGTTTTTTGGTTACCATTTTCCTATATGATCTGCAACTTAATTAGCTCATTAGATAAGAAGAGAATAAAGACTAACGTATATATACCTGCTTTATGCAGTATCCATGATTAACTATAAAAGTCATTAAATATTATACCAGAGCTAATGAAGGAAGTTGGAGAAACTATGGAGAACTGTGAGACAAGAGTAGAGATCTATTTGGAATTATTTTGGTAAAATTTGCCCTAAGCCTGGTAGAATCAATATAATATCTCATTTCGTACTATGATAAAGCAAGAAAACAGTTATTTGAATAGGAGATGAAGAGATCAAGCTCTTAACCACCTTGTTTTTGACCCTGTTATAATTCTATCACTCAAAAGTGTGATTAGCTCAGTACTAGACAAAAAGGATTTTGTTTTGCAAAACATATTCTGAAAAGAAGATGTGGCACATATATACAATAGAATATTACTCAGCCATAAAGAAACAAAATTGAGTTATTTATAGTGAGGTGGATGGACCTAGAGTCTGTCATACAGAGTGAAGTAAGTCAGAAAGAGAAAAACAAATACCATAGGCTAACACATATATATGGAATCTTAAAAAAAAAAAAAAGGTTCTGAAGAACCTAGGGGCAGGACAGGAATAAAGATGCAGACATAGAGAATGGACTTGAGGACACGGGGAGGGAGAAGGGTAAGCTGGGATGAAGTGAGAGAGTGGCATGGACATATATACACTACCAAATGTAAAATAGATAAGTAGTGGGAAGCAGCCACCTAGCACAGGGAGATCAGCTCGGTGCTGATATCCCACCTAGAGGGATGGGATAGGGAAGGTTGGAGGGAGACACAAGAGGGAGCAGATATGGGGATATATGTATACATATAGCTGATTCACTTTGTTATACAGCAGAAACTAACACACCATTGTAAAGCAATTATACTCCAATAAAGATGCTAAAAAAAATAAAAACAAACTTCTGTCATTTTCCTGGCATTAAGAGGTTGAATGCGTTAGTCACCAGGACTTAATGTCTACCTCATTAATTCTTTTACCCAGACTTCATATAATTACCTTCCATTTACTTTATCACTAACCTTGGTTTCTTTTTTGGAAACCATTTACATTTAAGTGATTCTAATGGGACTTCCCCTCTCCTAATAAGTAATACAAATTCATTTATATTTATAATAAATATCATAAAAAAGATTTATTTTCTGGGAAATAAGATAATTTATTTTCAGGGAAATATAGTAAGGAGTGGAAATGTCAACATGAAGGAAACTATTTTGCTCCCATTGAGACATATTAATATTTATGGAGTGAAGAGCTCTTCAAATTGACACTGTTAAGAGAGATGACTCACACCTATTTTACAGGTTTTATGTATGATTTTATATGCAGCTCTATTTGTTCACAATTGTGCATGTGTGTGTAAGTGAGGAAAGTACACTTTAACTTGCAACATGACTAAAAGGGAGAAATAGATATCTACTTAATAGTGAAGACATAGACTGCTCATTTATTACACTGTTGAGCTTACATGTGATTACCACAATTAATAGAGTGTGAAAATCATGGAAGTTTGAGTAAAATGACCAAGTTCCAGACATGGCTTTTTTTTCTCAATGGCTTTGTAATCTGTAAAAACAATTACTGTACAGAGCCTTGGTTTTATATCTATTAAATGGCAGTGACAATAAAAACTATTTCATGAGGATCTGTTCAGTAAATTAAATAAATAATGCAAATTAAAGTGCTCTGCATATATGAAATTAATATTTCAACAATTAAGTTTAAGATAAGAGCCAGGGTCCCTCCTCTGGCCTTTAAAACACTGCAGTCTTGTTTGTAACCATCACCTGACCTTGTCTCCATCACTCTGCCTCCAGCCCATATACACTAGTGACTTTGGCTCACTCGTGCCCCTCCAATACACTTAGCTATTTTCTGCCCCAGGACCTTTGCAGATACTACTATATATATTAATGATAGCTTCACTATATAGCTTATTTAAAATGGTGCCCACTTCTTCACTCTGCTTTCATTTTACCTCATTTTATTATTTTTCTTGTACTCACTACTAACATTATATAATATTTTTTTCCTTATTGTTTGTCTTGTTGTCTACAACTAAATTTCAAAAAATTGCCTGTTTTACTTGCTACTGTCACCTCAGTAAGTAGAATGGTATCTGGCACACAACAGATGCTTAATAAATCAAATAATGCACATGTGAATGAATTAATGAATAATTTTTCATTGAGTCCTTACCATGAATGAAGCAATCTGCAAAGTGCTTTATACTGATTATCCAATTTAATCATTACAATAGGCTTATCACTATTTCTATTTTATAAATGAGGAAAACAGAGGTGTCTGAAGGTACAGTAACTTGCTTGAGGTAAATATAGCAAGTGGTGGAAACAGTTGCCTAACTCCAATACCTATGCTTTTAATCACTGCTATATAGCCTCTGTATATCCAGCCATCTTTATATTAATTGATGTTTGATTACACTATTACAAAATAGACTGAATTTACTATCAAAAGAACATTTACATAGCTTAATTTGAACCCCAAAAGAAATGTGTGGGTGTTCATTAGTTAAAATTAAACCAACTCCTAGAATCTCAAAAGCCACCATTTGAAAACAAGAATCCAAAGAGGTAGGTTTGTTTTCACACGTGGCCAAGATATGACTTACCTCCAGGTGACCAGCAATTGTAGCAATATGCAGGGCAGTGAGGCCGCCATACCCAACCTGCTGTATGTCAGCTCCACTGTGAAGCAGAGAAGTGATCAATTCTGCACTATCCTGCAAGGAAACACATCTTTAGTATTACTTTTCTCTCAATAGCAGCTTTGAACACTGTGCAACAGGATATATTGATTCCCTGACTGTCAGCCAATTTAGGCGCTCAAAGAAAACTTAAGTGTGATTTCTGGCACAAGAGCACATGAGAAAGCAAAGAGCAGCTCTCAGATGGTTGAAATGTAGGAACAGATGACAGGCTGTTCAATTATAATCAATCTTCTACCACTTGACCATGAAAGACAGAAAGGACATTTACCTATGGTGAGGCTCTTGCAAACTCAACTCAAACGTACATGTAGGTCACTCCAATAAATGTGCTTTCTCCAGCAACTGCACTATTGAACTGGCTACAGTGGGCCACTTCATGGTAGTTCAATACTTGCTTTTTCTCTAACACATATGTGTCATGGGTCCTATACATAATTAACAACATAGTGTCATGGGGTCTATATGTAATTAATCAGTAGTGTCTTTCTTAACTTGACTCATTAAAATGTTTTCACTCAGTGAAAATGTCTGAAACATTGCTTGAGCATTTAAGTTAGAATACTTTATGCAATGACCAAAATAATCCTTACTTTCTTCACACTATTATTTACATTGTATTTCTGTCTTTGGAGAGACATGGTGCTTTTTAATAATATTAATAGAAATTAACATTCATTGAATTTTTATTATGTAATTAACCTTTCATACCCATAACTTATTTAAACCTGGCACATGGAGACCTCAAAAATAGTTGTTGATAAAAAACGAATTAAATATTTCTCTAAGTAATCCTATGAAAAATTACTACTATAAACCTCATTTTATAAGTCAGAACACTCAAAAGAGCAATGTGGGGGTCACATATTCACAAAACTCCAGATCTGGAAGGGAATGCAAAGAAAGTTCTTCATGTTTAACTCTCTCCCTCAAAGTGAGAATTCAAACCACAACTTCTATAATACTTGGCCCATCAATATCTCAAACACACCTAGTGGCAAGAAAGTCAAGTCTTCATGAGATAGGCATTGCATTTATGCATATACATAAAATTTCAACTGTCAGTTAAGAAAATCCTTCCATTAAAAAACAAAGTTTGATTTCTTAATGCTGTCACACATAAGTGAAGGTTGAGAAGTTATAAAAATTGAAAAAACTTTGGCAAAGAACTTCAAATAACAAAATTAATGTTATAGTTTCCAAATCTTCCACTCTATACCTGCTCTAGCAAGAAAGTTTAAGAATTCATCTTCCTTTACTATTCCATTGCCTCCCTCTGCTCAGTTTACAGACTTAACGTTTTCTCCATTCTAAAACAAACAAACAAAACCAGCACTTTTTCCACTGAGGTAAGCTAATTTTATCTATATCCTTTCTGTCTCCAAAAATTGACTGATTTAGGAGCTTAGCCCTAAGCTATTTTCTCATTCTTTTTTAAAAAATTTATTTATTTCATTTATTTATTTTTGGCTGCGTTGGGTCTTTGTTGCTGCGCGCGGGCTTTCTCTAGTTGTGGTGAGCAGGGGCTACTCTTCATTGCGGTGCGTGGGCTTCTCATTGCGGCAGCTTCTCTTGTTGCGGAGCACAGGCTCTAGGCACGCGGGCTTCAATAGTTGTGGCACGCGGGCTCCGTAGTTGTGGCTCACAGGCTTAGTTGCTCCGTGGCATGTGGGATCTTCCCAGACCAGGGCACGAACCCATATTCCCTGCATTGGCAGGTGGATTCTTAACCACTGCACCACCAGGGAAACCCTATTTTCTCATTCTAATTGCCACCTTTGGTAATTCTTATACAATCTGATAACTTCATTTTCAGTCCTGACTTCTCTGTTAAGTCTAAATTCCATATATCCTGCCTACCAATGGCATCTCAAATTAAAAATTCAAAAGTGCTCTTGTGAATACCATTCATAATTTCCCTAGTGTGACCTATCATCTCCTAGCATTCCATATTCACATTAATGGCACTTTATTATTCCAAATGACCTGGAGGCACTTCAACTCAATCAGTTCCAGAATTCTGTTGGTTCTGACTCACTAGTACCTCTCACATTTCTTCTCCTTATTTCCAACATCACCTTCCATAGCCTCCTGACTGGTCGCCTTGACTAAGCGTTTTTTCATTGCAGTCCATCATCTACACTATTAGTAGATAAATTTTCTTACACACAGTTTTGACCACATCATTCTCATTTTCAATAAACCTTTCATACACTCAACAAATACTTCTTGAATATATAAATATGCTCACATCATATGTGTTGAAACAATGTTTGAGCAGTAGGAAAACAGAGGTGAGTGAGATAGTTAAATCCCTGCTTTCATGGAGCTTATATTTTTACTGTGTATATATGTGAGAGGAGACAGAGAAAATAAACACATAAAAAAATATTATAGGGCTTCCCTGGTGGTGCAGTGATTGAGAGTCCGCCTGCCGATGCAGGGGACATGGGTTCATGCCCCGGTCCGGGAAGATCCCACATGCCGCAGAGCGGCTAGGCCCGTGAGCCATGGCCGCTGAGCCTGTGCGTCCGGAGCCTGTGCTCTGCAATGGGAGAGGCCACAACAGTGAGAGGCCCGCGTACCACACACACACAAATATATATATATATATATATATATATATATACTATCATAAAGTACCAATGGCTATAAGAGGAAAGAGGTAAATGATAAAATGGCTACTTTAAATTGAGTAGTCAGCGAAAGCTTCATTGAGGAGGTAAACTTTGAGATAAATGGTAAATTCCAAAAAGGGGAAATCTAAGTCACAATTTCGAGGATGGCCATTAAATGACAGGGAGTAGCTAGTGCAACAGTCCTAAGATGGAAGTAAGCTTAGTGTGTTTAAGGCCAGTGTTGAGTATAAGGTTAAGAAATAAAAGAAGGAAAAAGTATTGTGCAAGATAAGGTCAAAGACATCTGATCTTGTTGGACTTTGCAGCCCACTGTATTGGGTATTCAAATTTTTTCCAAGAGCAATAAATAGCAGTAGAATGGCATGACACAGAGATAAGGAAGAACAGGAAAAGGTAGTTTCTGAGGCAGAAATAAAATGTTTTGTTTTTCACATGTTAAATTTGGTATACTTACAATGCAGGGTTAAGATTGTGGGTACTAGAATTAGCCTCCCTAGTTAGAATTCCAGCTCTGCTCTGCTAATGACTATGTAATCTAAGGCAAGTTACATAACACATTTACACTAATTTCCTTGGTTATAAAACAAAAGGGACAATAACTGTATCCACCTGATTTGATAGACATATAAACTGTATATCCACAATTGATGTGATAATGCATATACACTAAAGTACTTAAATGGTACCTGGCAAAACAATACTAAGTAAATTCATTACCATTAGACATGGAAGTCTCAGACTCAGTATAGCTTCCAAAAAAGATATCGATTTGACTCCATCATCTAGCTCCTCTTTCTCCTTTCGTTTTACTCCCTCCCCACACTTCACTTCTGCTTCACTAGTTACTCATGAAAATAATCCAAAGAATAAAACATAAAAAAGCTCTGAACCAGTACTGGAAATTAAGAAACGTCTACTAGTTCTGCTTCCTCCAAAAAAAACCAATTCACAGAAATTCACTCCCACCTCATCAATAACTTTAATTTTGAATGGTGAGGGCTAAAGACATGAATAGTCTCTAGATAAACAGGAAAGCCTTCACCTTAAAACATTTTTCCTTGCTGATGAACAGGTGTTTAAATGCAGGGAGGTGAAGATGGTATTTTTAAGCATAAAATAATTTTTTTAATAGAGGGAAATATGAGCAAATAAAAGTATTAGAAAAACACAATATTATAAGATAAATGACAAATTGGAGAAATATACACAACATATAAAACTGACAAGTGGTTTGTATATTTAATATATGAAGAACTCATACAAATCATTAAAAAGATGGATATTCTTTAATTCAACAAATATTTATTAATGAACATCTACCTTATGACAAGTACCATATTAGGCTAAATTAAAATAAATTATATGAAAATCCTGGAGCATATGAAATATTTATCTATCAGGCAGATTCTTGTAAACACACATTCATCTTTTCCTCAACTGTCTTTGTATTTTATTTAGCTGGAATCTCTGTATTTTAAGAGAAAGCATGTTATAATTCCTTCAGAATAGGCAAATAGTGTGGTCAAAGTTAAAAGTAATAAATTACCCTTTTGTATCTTGGTTGGATTTCTCAAGCTGACCTCTGATTGATCTAAATATTTCTTTTTATTAAGTACTATAAAAATAGAACTCTAATTTTACCAAGCTATGCTAAAATGTAACAAAACAATCACTGCTACTTATAAATTATTTACTATGGGTTAAGTACCAAGTAAAATCATCTCTTTCCATCTTCACAATTTACCTATGAGAAAAATATTATAAACCCTATTTTATAATTGATGACAGTCAGGTTCAAGAATTTAAAGTACTTGCAGAGCCTGAAGTAGTTTGTAAGTGTTGGAGCTAGATACAAACTCAGGTCTGTATGATTCTAAAGTCCATACTTCACTTGACTTTCCATAGTGCTTTCACTGGTCTTTCCTTGGTGTCAAGCTCAAGGAAACAGTTGAGAGGATACAATTTTATTGTATTTTGTTGTATTTAACTGACAAGTCCCAAACATTTCTCCCCTACTCTACAGAAATATTGCTTCCTGATGGAATAATTTTAAAATCAGCAATCTGGTGCACATCTCCTGGAAAGGAAATTCACAGAAAATAAAAACATCAGGCAAATTTTAAATATTATAAAGCTGATCTCACTTATTGCTTGTACTCTGCAATATACGAAAAGTATCTGAGGGCAAGTTTTTTCAAAAAATGACTCTTAAGACTTGCATTAGGAATATTACTCTGGGGAACTGACAGGTTTTCCCTTAGGTTTTTCCCTCTCTAGCCAAATTTTTATTATTATTATTCAGTGGGCCACACAGAAGCATTCTAAACTGTGGGGGTAAATAAGCCTCCGTAATGCATTCACATGTACGATACTTATTATTTTTAAACCAAGGAAAGTCCTTATGTGGAAAGGTGAAGCTTGGACAAAAAAATCAGTCCAACTATCTCCTTGAAAAATAGAATTGAGGGTACAATAGACCTCTGAAGATTTATGTAAATGGATGAAAATTTTTGTAGTGGTAGCAACTCCAACTTTGTCTTATGCATAAAACTCTAATACAGAATCTACTCTCTTGCTTCTTGTTAACTCTGTAATTGCTACTATAGATAAATCCAGGAAAAGTAGCTATTAGTGTCAGAGAGCTCAGATTCTCTACTACCAAATTACATAAATTAAACACACACACACACACACACACACACACACACACACACACACACACACACACAAAGGGTTTTGCCAATTCTATTCCAGAATAAAAATTAAACTGGGACTATTTAATGTCTAAATTTTACTTTCTTCTGTTTATGGAAATATGTCCTGTGGAAGTTTTAAAATATAGCAAGCATTCATTTACAATCTTATGATTTAGATGTGAAATCTATGTCCCTTCTCCTTGCATCTGGGTGGATTGTGACCAAAAGAGTATGGCAGGGCTTCCTTGGTGGCACAGTGGTTAAGAATCCACCTGCCAATGCAGGGGACATGGGTTCAATCCCTGGTCTGGGAAGATCCCACATGCCACGGAGCAACTAAGCCCATGCACCACAACTACTGAGCCTGCTCTCTAGAGCCCGTGAGTCACAACCACTGAGCCCGTGCGCCTACAGCCCGTGCTCCACAACAAGAGAAGCCACCGCAATGAGAAGCCCACGCACTGCAACGAAGAGTAGCCCCCACTCGCTGCAACTAGAGAAAGCCTGTATGCAGCAGCAAAGACCCAACACAACCAATAAATAAATAAATATAATAAATCTATTAAAAAAAAAGACTATGGCAGAAGTGAGCTATGTTTCTTCCAAGTCTAGGCCATAGAAAGTCACATAGCTTCCTCCTTGTTTTCTGGAAAACTTGCTCTTGAAGCTCTGAGCTACCATGTAAGACGTTTCACTAACTTGAGGAAGCCGTGCTATAAGGAAGCTTAGGCCATATGGAGAAGGTACATAGCACATAAAGATTCTCCAATCAAATGACCCACCTAAGACCAGCCTATAGTCACCCCGGCCCAGGCACCAGATATGTGAAGCCTCCAGAGGATTCTAATTCCTCAGTTGATGGAGTAACTCCCAGTCATTCATGTCTTCTCAGCTAAGGCCCTAAATACTGTAGAGCAGAATCAAGCCATCCCCACTATGTCTTGTCTGAATTTCTGAAATGAGAATCCATGAGAATAATAAAATGATTGTTGTATTATAGGACTAAGTTTGGGGTAGTTGGTTTTGCCTCAACAGATAACCAAAATATCTCATAGAAGAAAATATAGAAAATAAAGGAATAAATAAAAATTTAATAACCTGTAGTCCTACCATTAATCACTATTAGCATTTATGTGTGTTTATTTTCTTTCATTCTTTTTCCTAGGTATGTACCTTCATAAAACTACGTAGAGCACAGATTAGCACAGCAAAGCAAACCTGTATTTCCATACTGATGGCCACTTCCTACATTTGGAACTCATTTCTTAACCTCTTGAGCTGTGGGTTCTTTTATTTTCTGTAAAATAAGTTCATAATAGTATAAATCTCATAGAGTTGTGAGGATTAAATCAAATAATGTAATGCATTTGTCACAATGTTTGAAACAATTTTTATCATCACAAGTGAGTTCATACTACACATAGAGGTAGGTAATCTCCCTTTTTCATTTACTATAAAATCATGAGAATCACCCCATGTTTGGAAGATGTAGAGATGTGCCACTCAGATCTCCCTTCAAGGAAGTGTGCCAGGAGGGTGGTTAGCTGGCAGCTTCCCTCAGCTAGCTCATTCAGGATTCACTGTAGCATTAGAGCTGAGATTACGATTTTTTCACGGTGGCCCCCAGTCAGTGACTGACAAAGGTGGTGGTAAAAAGACCTAGCCATTTCCACTCAATGTGACATCCCTCTAAAAGGCAATGTGTGTTCTGGAGCTCCCATTGGGCTGGCAGAGATTTTAGGAAGTCTGCATTGTGGTCTGACAGCTTCTGCTGACCAATATTTCTTCCTTCCTTCCTCTTCCTTCCACAGGTATCACTCCCACATAAATCTCTTGCACTTCTAAATCCCTTTCAGAGTTTGCTATTCAAGAACTAAACAGGCATACCATATCATAAAATGTTTTCTTTTAATGTGCATTTAAATCAAAACTGACCTGGAATTTGAACTTAGGTTTTCTGACTGAATCCTATGCTTTTCTCAATGATGTGTTACCTTCCACCCCCAACCACCCTTCTACTCCAAAATGTCTGCCTTTCATGTGCAAGCCCTGACCATGTGCTCTTCACAGAAAAGGGATCTAATACCTGCTGGATCTAATCCATCTTATGTAACTGCAATGAGGACAAAATGGAATAAAGTATGTAGAAATGTTAGTAAACCCCATATCCTTACAAGTTTATACATTTATATTAAATGTATTTTCCCCAAGACTGACCTAATTCAATGAGAATATTCACCTTATGTCTCAGTCCACTCTGACTCTAAGTTTAATCATGCAATACGGGAGACCTTCAAGATGGTGGAGTAGAGACGTGGAGATCACCTTCCTCCCCACAAATACATCAGAAATACATCTACATGTAGAACAACTCCTACAGAACACCTACTGAATGCTGGCAGAAGACCTCAGACCTTCCAAAAGGCAAGAAAACTCCCCACGTACCTGGGTAGGGCAAAAGAAAAAAGAAAAAAACAGAGACAATAGAATAGGGACGGGACCTGCACCAGCGGGAAGGAGCTGTGAAGGAGGAAAGGTTTCCACACACTAGGAAGCCCCTTCGCGGGCGGAGACTGCGGGTGGCGGAGGGGGGAAGCTTCGGAGTCACGGAGGAGAGAGCAGCAACAGGTGTGGAGGGCAAAGTGGAGAGATTCCCGCACAGAGGATCGGTGCCGACCTGCACTCACCAGCCCGAGAGGCTTGTCTGCTCACCTGCCGGGAGGGCGGGGGGCTGGGAGCTGAGGCTCGGGCTTCAATTGGATCCCAGGGAGAGGACTGGGGTTGGCTGCGTGAATACAGCCTGAAGGGGCTAGTGCTTCACAGCTAGCCGGGAGTGTGTCGGGAAAAAAGTCTGGAACTGCCGAATAAGCAAGACTTTTTCTTGCCTCTTTGTTTCGGGGTGTGCGAGGAGAGGGGACTCATAGCACCACATAAATGAGCTCCAGAGATGGGCGGAAGCATCAGCTATCAGCGCGGACCCCAGAGACGGGCATGAGACACTAAGGATGCTGCTGCAGCCACCAAAAAGCCTGTGTGTGAGCACAGGTCACTATCCACACCGCCCCTCCCGGGAGCCTGTGCAGCCCGCCACTGCCAGGGTCCCGTGATCCAGGGTCAACTTCCCAGGGAGAACGCACGGCGCACCTCAGGCTGGTGCAACGTCACGCCAGCCTCTGCTGCAGCAGGCTCGCCCCACATCCGTACCCCTCCCTCCCCCGGCCTGAGTGAACCAGAGCCCCGTATCAGCTGCTCCTTTAACTCTGTCCTGTCTGAGTGAAGAACAGACGCCCTCAGGTGACCTACACGCAGAGGTGGGTCCAAATCCAAAGCTGAACCCCGGGAGCTGTGCGAACAAAGAAGAGAAAGGGAGATCTCTCCCAGCAGCTTCAGGAGCAGCGGATTAAATCCCACAATCAACATGATGTACCCTGCATCTGTGGAATACCTGAATAGATAACGAATCATCGCAAAATTGAGGCGATGGACTTTGTGTGATTTTGTCTGTATAGCTTTGCTTTTACCATTTGTCCTAGGGTTCTGTTCCATGTTTCTTTTTTTGTTTTTTTTTTAAGTATAGTTTTTTAGCTCTTGTTATCATTGGTGGATTTGTTTTTTGTTTTGGTTGCTCTCTTCTTTCTTTCTTTTTTTAAATTTTAAATTTTCTTTTATTTTTAAAATATTTTAATTTTTTATTTTAATAACTTTATTTTATTTCATTTATTTATTTTTTCTTTCTTTTATTCTCCCTTTTCTTCTGAGCTGTGCAGCTGACAGGGTCTTAGTCCTCCGGCCGGGTGTGAGACCTGTGCCTCCGAGGTGGGAGAGCCAAGTTCAGGACATTTGTCCACCAGAGACCTCCCAGGTCCACATAATATCAAACAGCAAAAGTTCTCCCAGAGATCTCCCTCTCAATGCTAAGACCCAGCTCCACTCAATGACCAGCAAGCTCCAGTGCTAGACCCCCTATGCCAAACAACTAACAACACAGGAACACCACCACACCCATTAGCAGAGAGGCTGCTTAAAATCATAATAAGGTCACAGACACCCCAAAACATACCACCGGACACAGTCCTGCCCACCAGAAAGACAAGATCCAGCCTCATGCACCAGAACACAGGCACCAGTCCCCTCCATGACCCACTAAACCAACTTTAGTGACTGGGGGCAGACACCAAAAGCAATGGGAACTGCAAATCTGCAGCCTGTGAAAAGGAGACCCCAAACACAGTAAGTTAAGCAAAATGAAAAGACAGAGAAACACACAGCAGATGAAGGAGCAAGTAAAAAGCCCACCAGACAAAACAAATGAAGAGGAAATAGGAAATCTACCTTAAAAAGAATTCAGAGTAATGACAGTAAAGATGATCCAAACTCTTGGAAATAGAATGGAGAAAATACAAGAAACATTTAACAAGGACTTAGAAGAACTAAAGAGCAAACAAACAATGATTAACAACACAATAAATGAAATTTAAAATTCTCTAGAAGGAATCAGTAGCAGAATAACTGAGGCAGAAGAATGGATAAGTGACCTGGAAGATAAAATAGTGGAAATAACTACTGCAGAGAAGAATAAAGAAAAAGGAAGGAAAATAAAATAATTGAGGACAGTCTCAAGAGACCTCTGAGACAACATTAAATGCACCAACATTCGAATTATAGGGGTCCCAGATGAAGAAGAGAAAAAGAAAGGGACTGAAAAAATATTTGAAGACATTATAGTTGAAAACTTCCCTAATATGGGAAAAAACAGTCAAGTCCAGGAAGCGCAGAGAGTCCCATACAGGATAAACCCAAGAAGAAACATGCCAAGACACATATTAATCAAGCTATCAAAAAGTAAATACAAAGAAAAAATATTAAAAGCAGCAAGGGAAAAACAACAAATAACATACAAGGGAATCCCCATAAGGTTAACAGCTGATCTTTCAGCAGAAACTCTGCAAGCCAGAAGGGAGTGGCAGGACATATTTAAAGTGATGAAAGGGAAAAACCTACAACCAAGATTACTCTACCTAGCAAGAATCTCATTCAGTTTTGACAGAGAAATCAGTACCTTTACAGACAAGCAAAATTTAAGAGAATTCAGCACCACCAAACTGGCTTTACAACAAATGCTAAAGGAACTTCTCTATTCAGGAAACACAAGAGAAGGAAAAGACCTACAATAACAATTCCAAAACAATTTAGAAAATGGCAAAATGAACATACTTATTGATAACTACCTTAAATGTAAATGGATTAAGTGCTCCAACCAGAAGACATACACTGGCTGAATGGATACAGAAACAAGACCCTTATATATGCTGTTTACAAGAGATCCACTTCAAATATGGGGATATATGTATATGTATAGCTGATTCACTTTGTTATAAAGCAGAAACTAACACACCATTGTAAAGCAATTATACTCCAAAAAAGATGTTAAAAAAATAAAAAATCATGTAATATGTCAATTTCTTTCCTTTTTTTTTTTGTAACAGCTTTATTGAGATATAATACACAGACACAATTACCCCCTTTAAAATGTACGATTCAATGGTTTTTAGTATATTCAGAGTTATGCAGCCATTACCACAATAATGAATTTTAGGACATTTTCATCAATCCTGAAAGAAATGGTGTACCTTTAGCTATGGCATCTCAATCCTCCTCAGCTGTAGGCAAGGACTAATCTACTTTCTGTTTCTGTAGATTTACCTATACTGGACGTTTCCCAGTATTTCTGGGATTGGATGTATTTCTGAATTGGACTAAATTGTTTTCTGTAATATCCTATCTGACTGATATTTTAATGCTCCCTGAAGTGTCCCATCAAGCTGCAAGGCAGAACCAAACTTGCTTTGGAAAGAAGACTGCGTTTCTGACTGTGAAAATAGAGACATATAAATAAATATTTTAATAATGTGCCTATCTAAGCAGTTTTTTCTTCATAAGCCTAATTAACCCAACATAGCAATTGTTATAGCCTGTTTGTGTCTGTAAAGATAAAAGTAATATAAGCAGTTTTGTAGTCTTCAAAGAACATTAAGGTTTCTTCTAGGACAAAGAACTATGCAGAGGTTCAGTATGAAATATATTTAGTTTCAGGTATAAAAATTTAATGGACTAAAGCTGCTTCATGTGTCATAGACATTGCCAATGAAAGGATCCATTAATCAGTGTAAAAATAACTGCTCACACCTACATGCCTCTTGTTGAAATAATTCTGAATTTATCTTCACAAAAGATATCAATGATTAAAGACTTCAGTGTTGTGGAAATACTTGACTTTGCTTGAAATTTTGAAAAAAAGAAAAAAGAGAAGGAACACACTCTTAGATTGAGTACATGTATTCTTATTAGGGTAATATCTCCAAATTTGCTTTTGCCCTATTTTTTTCTCATCACCTCTACTGACCCTTTTCCAGTTTCCCATAATCACTTTCTTCCTGTGGGCTGCTTCCAATTGGCCTTTGAGTATCCTTGTCTTCTCTTTCAATAATATAGATATGATTTAACAGGGAGGAGCTAATCAGAATCTCTGGAAGTTTGGGAGAATGCAAATACATGCTGTTTGAAAAAGCAAATTGAATATTATAATTTCTTTAATTTGCTTTCACTTATATTTTATTTTTAAATTAAAAAAAATTTAACAGATTGTGAATTTTTATGTTTATCCAAAGAGTCAAGACCTTAAAAAAGACTCAAAAACACAATCGTAGAAATCTTTCCATGATCCTACCACTTATCAAGACACTGCCCAATCTTGCCTTTTGAAGGAGCAATCAATATTCATTTCCTCCTTTTTCCTAATGCCATTTATTTTCAATCCATTTTCATACTTTCTACTCCCACAAATTCACTAAAATATCCCTTACACAGATATCTGACAATTTCCTAATTTCCAATTCTAATGACCAAAATAGGACACTATTTTGTTCAATGTCAACAGAATTATTCCTCCTTTGAAGTACTTTTCTTTTTCCCAGTCACCATAGAATTATAACTTTATTCATTTATTTATGAAACACATATATTGATGAATATATACCAGGAATTGTTCTAAGTGCTCAAATAAGATAATAAGCAATTTAGATCCAGTCCCTGCCTTAGTAGTGCTCATAATTCCTATCAGAGGTTGTAAACAGGCCTCAACGGGAAATGATGTACATGGTTTGTACTGTATATGTGTACATGTATTTAAAACTAAAATTTGTGAATTAATGGCCAACAAACAAGTATCAGGAAACTTGATATAATTTCTGATTCTCTGAAATTTGGGACAATACTGGGCTTACATTCCTATATGGCAACGATTAACTGGACCTGAATATTGACTGCTCCCTTCACATAGGGCATAAATTCTCTAACTTGCTATAGTGTCCACTGCTTTTTGTATCTCAAAAACATTGAGTCTATTAGTTCCCATTTAACTTTGCTGTATTATCTAACACCTTCATTTATTTATGTTAACTGCCTCATTCCTGAAAACGTGAGAGATTGTGACCCCCTAATCTAGAGGAAGATGAAGAGAAGTAACCAGGAAATGAAATATAACATTATTCACAGTGCGATAAGGTGCTAAGAAAGTACATGGTATGTAATCCAGACCTGGGGGTGTGGGGTCAGGGAATCCTCTTCAAGAAATAGAGCTGTCCAAAATAAGAACTGAACGATATGTTAACATCTTTAGTTATCATCCCACTATCTTTTCATTGAGAACATGTTCATTTAGAAAGAGATTATGAAGTATTTGGTTACTAAGAAGAAATGTGAGTATAAAAAAAAATCCATCTTAAAGATTGCTCTAATTTGTGGGTATAAATGTTCCCTAGTTCCTTAAAGTATGGATCAAGTCAGTGTTTAAAAGTAGCAATTTAACTGGAAGTTAAGTATGCAAAAAGTGCTTTGGGTCCTGGATTTAGGACAGTTTAAAAAAAATCTCTCAACTTTGCAATCAAACACATATGCTATGGGAAAAAAAAAAAAAAATATATATATATATATATATATATATATATATCAGGACAAAAGATACAGTGGTTTCCAGGCTATGAATCACAAGGACTAGAAAACTGAGTTTTCTGATAGGCATGGTTGTGTAGCAATAAGAACCTAGGTCTAGTGACCCAGACAGAAATAGGCTTGAATTAAATTTTTCCCTCCTTCCTTGCCCTTCCCCTTTGTAATAAATATATAAAATGATTCTTCTGAATGACTGGAATGTGATCTTGCTAGAAATCTACAGGATGGAATAAGTGACCACTCAACACCTGCTTTTATCCTGTGAAATGCTAAAAAGAATTTGACTAATCAAAATGCCACTTTTTATTCACAAAGAAATTTCATCAAGTGGTTTGTCTGTATATGTGAGGTTAAATTAGATGGTCTAATAATCTTTTGTTCATTAACATTCTTATTTAAAATCTTTGAAACTATATAAATCTCAGTTTTTTCCCCAAAGTCTTGTGTTTCATTTTAAGAGTACAATTTAGATACCATCTAAAGAAGTATGCCCCAAAGTGGAATGCAAATATGACAGGAGTCTTGTAAGGAAATATTCATTAAAGTGCAAGAAGAAAATACTAGAAATTCTGCTTATGTTTATTTATATGTAAAGATAATAAAATTTTACCAATATTTAACATGAAAATTTACACTGGTGGTCTCAGTTCATATATCAGTTTGTCATGTGTTACATACAGCATCCAAAGTATAAGAAATCAATACTTGGAATTCCAAATAGAGAGAAGTTGAGAGTTGCCTGCATTTAATATATGAGTTTTAGCATTTAGTATATGAGGATGCATTATAGCTATGTGAGGCAAATGCAGTGGATTTATAGATTTTCATATCTTATTTTAACTGAATTGATCCTTAAAAAAATGGCATATTATCTTCAAAAATTCCTGTGATGAAACTATAGATCAAACACATACTATTAATGTAAGAAGAAGAAAAGGAAAATGGCAGAGCTGCGTTTTTCGTTCTACTTACCTAAGCTTTGTATAAGCTAAATTTCCAGGTAAAATTAATGGCACTCTAATTAACTTTGAATATAAATTTGTCAAAATATTTTGATATTATCAAAAATGATATTTGAAGTATGAATTTACATCCACATATTTTAACACTGTCTGCCAAAGAGTTTACTTTGCTATTTACTGATGATTTGTATTCATGATTATGATTATAATTTATGAACAATTATATGCATTTTGAGGTGCTAATTTTATATGGCATATGATAAAAAATATTTGGAGTCCATTGATCTAAGTATAGACTTCTTTTCTTTGATATCTAGTATTAGGTATTCTCATCTCTTCAGAATGCAATAATCCAGAGGACATGGTCCTTTTCTTTTTATTTTTCTGTGTAAAATGGCTGACACATTAGGTCTCTATTAAATGTTTGTTGAAATAGAAGTTCAACAATAATAATTAGCTTTTATTAAGTATTTACTATGTGCTAGTATTTTGCTGCATGTCATACTGCATATGGTTTGTCCTTTTTAAAACTGTAAACCACCCAATGAAATAGGTAATTCTATTTGCTCCATTTCAGAGAGACAATGGGAGAGAGTAACTTGCCTAAAGACGAACACTATTAAGTCTCAGAACTGAGATATGAACATGAATAGTGTAGCTTTTAAGCTAACAGTATTTATTAAGGTACATTATTATATCAATAAATATCAAGTATTATTTGTACTAATGTTTGGGTACTCATTATTCTCAAGAGTATTTATCAAGGATCTTTTACAGGTCCTATACACTGAGGAATCAGAAAGAAAAAGACACTACCAAATTCGAATTTCACAGTTCAACATGTGAAATATAGAAATAAAGAAATAATTACAAGTGCTGTAATAAAAAAGAATGTGAATGTGTAACTGAAACCCAAAAGATAGTACAGTAAAATCTGAGAGTTCAAGAAAGCTCAAGAAGGCTCAGTTTACCTTGGTTTTAAGTAAATAATACTTTCCTATCAGGAAAATAAATTTAAAAGTATTTAAGCAGAAGAAATAAAAGGAATAAAAACACTGAAGTATGAAAGTGCTTAATCTAAAGAATGCAGTATTTCAAACTTTAGCCCGCAAACCTGCTTTCTGAGATTTTTTTTTAAAAAGCACATTCTGGTTGAATAGGGAGTGAGATTCTTCATTCCTAAAAATCTCTCACTTGAGGCAGATGCAGTTGATTCTCTGGCCACAATTTGAGTTGCAAGACTTGAACTGTGATCCTCAACATGTAGCCTTAGACTGCTTGCATCAAAACTGCCTTGACTCTTTGCTAAAAAATTTATATTCTCAGCCTATCCTAGATGTACCAAATTAGATTGGTGTGAGATGGAGAGGGAAATATTTATTTTAAACCTGTAGTTACCATATGATTCTCATGCACATTAAATTTGAAAAACATTAGGTTTGGAAGTTCAGAGACTGCACAAAAAGAGTCTGGAAAGTAATTTCAGCAAAACTGTGAACTAAGGGATCTTGAATATCTAATTTAGGAGTTTGAATTTTATTAGACAGGCAATGGGTGACCATAGAAAGTTTTAAATTAACATTGACATTGTAGGTTTGTGTCTTATGCAGATACTTTAGAAGCAATCTAAAAATATATGGGATGATGACAGGATAACTTGTATGGATTTTCCCTACTGACAAGTAAAATCTATAAAGTGGAACAAAATATATGACACAACTGTTCTCAGGCAATGAAGAAAGAACTGTGATCTTGGGAGAAGGGAAAGATACAAAGTAAGCCCCCACAATATTCCATGATTGCCCTAGCCTTCTGCCTGAGAAAAAAAAAAAAAATCAACACCTTTAAGGGAAGATGACATAATGAAGATTTCTTGTAACAAATAATACATAATGTCTAACATGCAATAAAAATTGATAAGTAAAGAAACCAGAAAATGTAACACGTAGTCAAAAGGAAAAGCATTCAATAGAACAAACACTAAGGTAATCCAGATGTTAGAAACAACAGATAAGGCACTTAAAGCAGTCACTAATGATAGGTTCAAGAATTTAAATGAAAATATGGAAAAATAAATGAACAGATGAGTAATCATAGCAGAGAATTTGAAATTATATTTTAACACTAAGTGGAAATTCTGGAACTGAAAATTACATCTGAAATGAATTACTCTTAGCAGATTAGAATCAGATGGAAGATGGAAGAGAAATGGTGTTGAAACTGAATTCAAATAAACAGAAATAATCAAATTTTGAAAGCAGAAAGGGAATAGAAAAAAATGAACAGAGACTTGGTAATATTTGGAAGATTATCAAACAATCTAACATACATATTTGAAAAAATAATGGTCAAAATTTCTCAATTTGATGAAAACAAATTTACAGATTTAAGAAACTCAATGTTCAAAAAGCATTGTACACAGGAAATCATACATAGGATTATTATAACCATCTGCTGAAAACCAAAGATATTTTCTCTTCTCTTACTTTCTTTAAAAGATATTAATGCTTAACAGAAAAATTCTAACAACGTATTGGAGATTATACATGTATAGATATAAGGTATACAGTAACAATAGTATAAGAATAAAGATTGAGTGGAACTATACCATTGGAAGGTTCTTACATTTAAAGTGAAGTAGACCAATATTAATAGAAAGTACCTGTGATATGTTAAGGATCCATAGTGTAATCACTAGAGTCAACAGTTAAAAAATAATGCATAGTACTTTTTTTCTCTTTAAATGACATTGTTAAGAAAATGAAAAGGCAAGCCATAGAATGGGAGAAATTTTTTGCAAAATATATATCCAACAAAGAATCTGTATCCAGAATATATAAAAGTCTGTTACAATTCAATAAAACAATAAACCAAATTTAAAAATGGGAAAAAGGTTTCAACAGACACTATACCAAAAAAAATTTGGTGACAAGTAAATGAAAATCTATTCAATTTCATTAGTCACTGGGGAAATTCAAAATATTCATAATGAGATACGAATACACATCTAATAGAATGGCTAAGATAAAATATACTGACCATATGAAGTGTTAGCAAAGATGTGGAACAACTACAATTCTAATACATTACTGAAGGGATGGAAAATGATGTAGCTAGTTTGGGAAGGAGTTTGGCATTTTCTTATTAAAATTAAAAATGCACTTATGATATGACCCAGCAATTTCACTCCTAGATATTGCCCAAGAGAAATAAAACATAGTTCAAACAAAGATTTGTACAAGAACATTAATAGAAAATTTATTTATAATAGTCAAAATGTAAAAACGACCATCAACAAATTCTTCAACAGATGGATGTTAAATAAACTGTGGTATATCCTTATAAGGGAATACAACTTTCCATAAAAGAAAGGAATCACTAAACACACAACAACAGCATTATGATAAGTGGGAGAAACCATATATAAAAGAAAACAAACTGAATAGATTGCATCCATATAAAATTCTAGAAAGGGGAAAACTATAGGGATAGAAAAGACATCAGTGGTTTCCAGATGTCAGGTGACATTGAAGAGGGAATTGATTACATAAAGGTATGAAGGAACTTTTGTGTATGATAGAAAAGTGTTATATCATGATAGCAATGATGGTACATGAATATATACATTTTCAAAAGTCATCAACTTGTACACTTAAAATTGTGAATTTTATTGTGTATAAATTATGCCTCAATAAATCTGACCCCTTAAAAAAACCCAACCAAACAAACAAAAACAAAGCAAAACAACAACAACAACAAAATTATGAGATCTAACTATCTACATGGAATTTAAAAGCTAAACTTCTGCTCTGTTTTTACTAATGAAAGCAGAGATGCCCTCATTTGTGAAAAATACTCAGGTCTGAGGCAGGCCCAGCATTCGGAGATGTATAATTGAATGTCGCCAATAAAATGATTTGAAAATCACATTATTCATTTTGTGAGTATTAAGAATAAAATAAAGTTCAATTGCAATATTTCTAAAAATCCAAAGAACTGTATAAAAATAATTGTTCTGTATGCATCAAAAATATTAAGATCAAGAAAGGCAATGAAAGGCAGAGAAACTCCTTCAGTTTAAAGGAGACTACAGAGACAAGAAAACTAAAAATATATGATTCTGGATTGAATGCTAAACAACAAAAAAAATACAGCTATAAATGACAGTATTGGGATAACTGACCACATCTGCATTTTGAATATAGATTAGATAAATAGCTTAGTATCAATGTCACATTTTTTGATTTTGATAATTGTACTGTAATTATGTAAGTGAATTTCTTTTTTCTTAGGAAATAAAGATAGAAGTATTTAGTAGCTATAGGGAATGTTGTCTTTAATTTACTTTCAAATGATTCTGAAAAAAATAGAGTGATGATGGAGATGGGACAAAATAAACAATTAATAAATCTGGATAAAGTGTATATAGGAGTTTCTTGTAATAGTCTGGAAATTATATTGCTTAAAATAATACTAAAATAAGAATTAAAATATATGGGGGAAGAAAATCACAGCCCAAAATGAATCAGATGCCTACTGCAGTAGTCCAAGGAAGGTATAATTAGAACTAGATTTAATACAATAGTATGAATGGCTACTTTATATTGTTTCTGTGTTTAAAGTGAAATGGTAAATTTAATTTGTTTTTATCTTTGTTAAGAAATAAGTAATCATGCATTCTGTTATGGCCTCTTAAGAATCCTTGCCTACCTTGTGTCCTAAGATTCTAAATTTGTTTAAATTTGTTATAAAAAAGTTATAGTCCATATATCCTTCTGTAAAATATAAGAAAACAGAATAACTAGAGCAAAGAGAACTCTAAAAATGGAAATTTAGGTTTGATAAACAGAGGTGGAAGAACTATATTTTCTTAAGATTGTAGCCTTAGATCATTCAGAACCCATTTGTGTGGCTGTGTCATGCTAAGTCTTGAGAAAATGAACTAATACAGAAAGAATCTCCCAAACAGTCAAATTCAGAATTCATGGTTTCACAATACCACCTCCTGCCATTCAGCAGAAAAGCTGGTGTCAGACTCTATTTCCTACACCCTGAACTCAGTCTCCATTCAAGTTTTGTAGGATTATTAGTAGGTATTAAAGACAATTTAGCACTTACTGACACTTTTTCCCAGAAGGAATTGGACATATTGACTAGGCATTGACAGGGCCTGATAAAGGATGAGCATTAGAGCATTTGCATGACGAATCACAGGAATATGTGAATGTGAATCATGGGAAAATATGGCTCTCTTCCCCCACAGTGATAAACTCTCTAAAGGTTGGGGGAGGGTTGCAGAGCAAAGTGAAAGTGATTCAGATACAAGCAAAGAGCTGTCCCCATCCCCCGCCTCTGCCACTACCACACTTGCCATACAAAACTGAAATAAAATCCTGTCACAGACTCACATGACATTAAGAAAGAACAAAATATTTTGCAATATAACAGTAAGACTCAACTGTACTTGATTCTAATCATTATCCTAACATTTACTGGATAACCAACTTGAATCTTCAATTTCCTTTTCAGTAAAATAAAGACTAATATGAAACTCACCAAGTTATTTTAATGATAGAAGAAATAATGTATATAAAACCTAGTGTGATATTTAGCTCATAATAAGTACAGAGTAAGTTGAAACTTACTACAATCAGAAAACAAACATTTATATTTAATTTATATGTTACATAAATTCATATTTATGACAATCTCAAGGATCTGTCCCAACACTGAGTATCCCAGCCTTTCCAATCCACTTTTATATTTACTTTATGATCAAGTACTGAGATTATGTTGGAACCAAGGATTAATGTAAGGAAAAAAACAATTGAAGCAAAAGTAGGAGAAATAAAAGAAAGAAACTAAAGAGAACCCTAGAGGTATATTTTTATTAAGGAAAACATGCAGAAAAATGCAGCTTCAATGTGCTTCTTTCATCCTCAAATGCAACCTCATCTTCTGCACAGAGGCAGCTTGGTGTCCTTGTAAGGAGCTCTGGCAAGAGAACCAGAATGCCAGGTCTTAAATTCTGGCTAACCACTAGCTAACCGTGTAACCCTGGAGATAATAATAGTATTCATTCTCAGGGTTCTTGTGAAAATTAAATGAGATAAACATGGAAAGCAATAAAAAAGAATGTGTTTTGATGATATCTGCTCAACAAAGAGTTAGCTAGAAGTTTATCCAGTAATGGAATTCTGTGGTCACTCTGCATATTTTCCATGATCACTAATTTGCAAAAAAAAAAAAAAAAAAAAGCCTACAGATACACATCATCCTTGGTTCTAATACAAAACTTTTGTACCTTGTAAACTGCCAAGTGCAAGGCTGTAAATCCATTTCTTGTCAGTCGAGATGGGCGGAGACCTTTTAACATAAGGGTTCTAATATGTGACTTGTTGCCTTAGAGAAAAAATGAAAAAAGTTAAATTGTGGGGATAGACTAAGTGACTTAAAAGTCTCTCTTTAACTTAATGATAAACATCACACTGATGTATGAAAATGTCAGACTGCTGTTCTGGAGGCCATTTGTAAAGTTTTCTGTTAATTGACAGCCTTACTTAGTAGTGAATATTTCTACATTTATAAAACTTTGTATCAGTGCTGTATATTTTAATGCATTTGTGTTACATTTTTTATTTGGTGCTCTCCTCATCATGTTTTAAAACATTAAAACATGAAAAAATTCACCCTAGTAAACTATTTGTGAAAAAGCTTAGATAGAAATCTAGCTGTGCAGGATTCATCAGAACATCATTAGCAATGGAGATTATTCAGATCAGAGAAATCTGGAGAAAATGACTAAGGTTGGAAAGCCGTGTTTAAATTTGGGAAGAAGATCTGTTAAGTAGGGTCTGTTTGGGAGGAGTGGTTAAGGGATATGTTTAGTGTCAATACTATACATTAGTGTTCTTTTAAAAACTGAGTTCAAAGGATACTAGTTTCGATTAACAAAAAACTATTCATTCACTAATTCAGTAAATTTACTGAGTCCCTACTATAAGCCAGGCACCATCCTAAGTGCTTGGGATATATTAATGAATCAAACATAACAAGATATGAGCGAAATTAAACTCTTAGTCTTCACTTTGATCAATCTTCACTTTGGGATTTTATCTTTGGCATTTATTACCTTCCACATATCTTACTACAGACTGTGAAGCAACTGCTTGATGATATTTTGGGAAATGCTTTAAGTGCTTCTGAATTTAACCTTATCCGTGACTGACATGCACGATACTGAAACATACTTTTTTTTTCCCCCAAGCAAACTTGATTCAAGGTAGGAGCACAATAAAACTTAAATTCAGAGCTAAATCAATTGTAATATCTGCCTGGTAGTTAGTTACTTCTTCAGCTAAAGGTTATCAGGGTTCTAGGGGCAAAGCAAAAGAGGAAATTGGGTATGAATAGAATTAGAATTCTCTTGCAGACTATTAAGCAGTTCAAATCACTGACCATATAAACATATAGCCATCTTATAAAGTATTGAGTTTCAAGTACTCACCTCCACAAATGCAACATAAATGAAGTAGAGACAGACCATTTTCTGTGCGGTAATTTAAATTGACTTTACTGAAGGCATCATCAGAACTGAAAAACAAATTTTACAAATGATTACAAATTTCAGCTTTTAGTTTATCATTTTTCATTTGAAAAATTATAATAGTTAATCCTGTTACTACAAATTCAGAAATATATCTTTTCTAGGATTCTTTTGTACCTAGAGAAAAGAATTTTGAATATACCTCTAGAAGAATAATAACTAAAATCATGAGAAAATAATATTAAAAGTTTGAGGGCTTCCCTGGTGGCGCAGTGGTTGAGAATCCGCCTGCCGATGCAGGAGACACGGGTTCGTGCCCTGGTCCGGGAAGATCCCACATGCCGCGGAGCAACTAAGCCCGTGAGCCATGGCCGCTGAGCCTGTGCGACCGGAGCCTGTGCTCCGCAACGGGAGAGGCCACAACAGTGAGAGGCCCGCATACCGCAAAAAAAAAAAAAAAAAAAAAAAAAAAAAAAAAAAAAAGTTTGAGAGACCAAGTTTAAATTAAAGACTATCATACAAGTTCTATGTTCTATGTATAATTTGAACTTTTCAGGACACCTTAATGAATTAAAATTTGTGTATAAGTAGAAAACACAGGTATTTGAAAATAAACCCATTTCTCTCACAATCAAAACCTTATATAATATTTAGGGAGAAATTCAAGAAATTCTCTCCAAAAAAAAAAAAAAAAAGGTAGAATTTGACATGAGACTGGAGAAAAGAATACAGTCCCAATGTATTACAAATTCTGCCTGAAGCAAAGTTTCCTTGTACTCTGACTGGGTCAGATTTCACAGTTAAAGAAGGTCTAAACTCTGATAAGGTACTATGATACAGTGCCAGGTGAGAAGAGAAGTAGTGTTAGTGATTCAATTAATGAAATCCTTGCCTTTGAACAAAGACTATTGCACCAGGAGGGCCCTAGAGAGCCATAGGTAGCCTTTGAAAAAAATGTAAAGCTAAAATTCTCGACCTCTTGAGGTCACTGGTACTCCCAGGACATTTTTCAGTAGAAATGAGATCATATCTTTGGCCTCCCAGGTTAATTTCAAGCTGCCTCCTGCCTATTTAAATCTCCAGCAGCTTTAGTGAGATAGCAAAGTCTTTGGTAAATGAACCTTCCATATCATTTGTAAAGTACTTACACTTGAAAGGTACTATAAATTCAGAACATTATCATCAAGGCACCTAGTTAAGAACTTCAAAAGCTACTGAAATTTTAAAACAGAAAAAGAAAAGGTGCTATTCTCCAGGATGCTGCTAAAAAGAGAAGCCTCTAATTCCAGGGATTTTGAAGGATTTCAGTGAAATGCTTTAATTAGAAATGGCAAGTCCAGTGGTTTGTTTTCACAGACATAGGAATATTGCAGAACTTTCTCACCCTCTTCACTTTCTTGCTTTCTATGTTCAACTTCCCAGTAGCAAAGTCCACAGACATAGTTACTCACATTGAGAAATATACCTCAACTTGCTTTGGAATGCCACATGTTGAAGTACAATGAACACCAAGTCATTTTTACAAATGTTGCTAATATAATATAGCAAGGAGCCCAGGATTTCATGAAAAATAGTTAAGAATTTAATTCACTTCTACGTGCACCTTCCTCAGCTCAATGAACAATGCAAACAAACAAAAAAATCTGATGAAAATACCACTATTTAAAATGTCTACCAAAGGAGCCTAATTGTAAATAGTATAGCTATTTCATGGTATGAACAGAAACTTTATGAAATAATATGGTTCTTGGAAATATGTGGCCTTTGCCTGAGCCAGACATCTAAATTCTCAAAGCCAGGTGTATTATAGAGGTCTTGGAGAAATTCAACTAATAGGTACTACTAAACAAAGTGCACTCAGCAGCCCAACTTGGAAATGCATTCATAGAGGTCTTTTCCATGGTTATGATTCCAAATAGTACAGGTTTTCTGAAGAGCTGAACTCTGCTTTAAAGCTAGGTATATTGGATTTCTCTCTTAAAGTTTATAGGAAATTAGTGTCCATAAATAAAAAGGAAAAGAAAACTGTAGGTAGCAATTGATTGACAGTGATTCAGAAGCTCTGAGATGATTTGGCTTTTCTTCTTTGGTCCTTCCATTATCTAGCAAATGAAACACACAATAAGAACACAAGACAGAAAACAAAGTATTGGAGTGGGGCAGAAGAGGGAAGCCTTCTGTTAAATGTAAAGAACTATACAACCTTCAGCCTAAGAGAAAAAGAGAGAAGGAAGTATTGACACTTTCTTTTGAGCTAACTATAACAAACTGAATGGCAAATACTGAAAGAAGATAAAGCTTGAGAACTCCTCTGTAGCAATAAACCCTTGAGAAAAGTTAGTTTTTCAGTGTGTACCTCTAATATTATACAGCAATACCTACCATGTTTTGATGTTTTAAAAGTGGAAAAAATCATTTCAGCAGTGTAGGTACTTCTTAAATCTTGGGCCTTGTACTCACACCGGGACTGAAATCCTATCCTGTTCCTGTCTTTAGGTAGTGCTTTTTTTTTTTTTTTTTTTTTTTCTCCAATTTGGGCAAGCTATTTAACCTCCTCAAGTCTCACTTTCTTCAGTTATAAAATTATTAAAATGATTCATATGACATTGTGTTGTGAAGAAAAATGAAATTAAGTGCTTACTATAGTACTTGGTACATGATACGTTATCATTACTATTTTTATCAAGTTTACTGTGAATGTACAACTTTCCTTTTGTAGTCTAAGTCTTGAGAGAACTTTAGCACAATTTTCAAAGTTTGAACTTCTTTGACCTCTCACATTTCGCAACCTGTAAAATTTCCCTATTTTGACCAAGTTCAATGTTGTGACACCTAGTACCTATCAGTGATTCAGAGCAACTACTAGAATCACAGTTTTGTAATACAAGTCCAGCAGCATCATTACTATGGGGAAGGCATTTTCAACACTGGAGATATTAAAAGAACAACAAAAGCCAAAGGGAATAAAGGTTGTGCTGAAAATCATTTTATTGAGAAGGTAGACTCAATTGCTTTCTTTTTCCAAGTTCTAACTTTGAGGATATATTCAATCAGTCTGGCACAACACCTACTGAACACCCAACTGTGTGCTCCACCTCTGTTCTTAATGCTCATTTCAAGTTGTTTTCAACAGTCTACTTGATAGGAACTATTCACTAATTCCTGGATCGTTTAAGTGTGTCAGTCTTGGGAACAGGCACAATAGAGAGAATCCTGCAATTGATCTTAGCATTAGTCCTGATCTCTAATGCTCCAAGCAGCTTGCAACGAAACTAAACACTGAATAAACAGAAAAATAAGGTGATAAAGTCCATTGCTTTATTTTTTAAAAACCCTAAATTAATGTATATTGTTTACATAAATAAGACTGAAAGTATGAATTATATTAGAGACTTTTTACTCAACAATCATTCTTTAACTTACGGACTCTTACACTAGATTTGACCATTCATAAGTAAATCAGTATACAGTCCTAAATAGCTCCTTGTCAAAACTGAGCTGTAGTCTCTTACTTTTATTTTCCTCTTGAATTCTATTTTCCCTGAACTCATGCAACTTCTATTAATGCCAACAAAATGAATAAACAGAGAATAGACTCCCACAGTGTTTGGCAGTTAAGTGCAATTTTAATAGTAAAATTTTTATCTTGACTTTAATAATTGGAATGTAATTTTTTTTTAATGAGAGTTACTTTGGGGCTATACTTGAATCCTAATTCTCACTTCCTGTTAACTTCTAGTCAAATGTTCGTGTCAAATGTTTGATACATGCAATTAAAATATTCGAGATTTTAAAGCAATCATTCCTAGGGGAGATATTTTCCCTTCTTTTGCCTTTTCTAAAGGAACTGTATGTGTCAAATTCACTGCCAATTGAGCATCACTTATGTATTCTAATATCCTAAGCTCAATTTATTTTTTAATTTTCCCTTACATTTTTTATCACCTGCCATGCCATACTGTAACTTAACATATCCTAATGAGTTCACAGTGCTTGCTGGTGCATGAATGAAGTTCCTAATTAAAATGAAGTCACTGTATGAATATATTTCTAATAGTAAATTCTGTCCTTCATCATTAAAAATGGTAGTTTTGGGCACAAAGGTTACTTTCTTTCTTGTAGCATAATGAACTCTTTTCTTAGCCTTTACCTTTTATCCAGAAAAGTATGCAGTTTTGTGATCCAATTAAACTTCTCATGACCTCATCCTTTCAAGAAGATATCTGACATGTTCACAAACGGAAACTTATTAAAATGTAACATTTGAACACTTGGCCAAAGCCAAAATATTCAGATAGGTAGATACATTTCTTAAATTAATTCATTGGCTGAAATGTAGGTAAAGGCAAAGAAAGTAGAAAGAAGGTAAAAATTTGTTATGGATCATCTAGTTTCCAAAATTGATAATTTAGGTTTCAAATGGCTGGTTGTAACTTCTTGTGCAGTTCTTGATGGCTGCTGCTGATTTCCCCCCAAAAAATAAAAACAGAAGCATCATCAATAAGATCTGTTTGGCATATACCCTGAGAAAACCATAATTCAAAAAGAGTCATGTACCAAAATGTTTATTGCAGCTCTATTTACGATAGCCAGGACATGGAAGCAACCTAAGTGTCCATCAACAGATGAATGGATAAAGAAGATGTGGCACATATATACAATGGAATATTACTCAGCCATAAAAAGAAATGAAACCGAGTTATTTGTAATGAGGTGGATAGACCTGGAGTCTGTCATACAGAGTGAAGTAAGTCAGAAGGAGAAAAACAAATACCATATGCTAACACATATATATATATGGAATCTAAGAAAAAAAAATGTCATGAAGAGATTAGTGGTAGGATGGGAATAAAACACAGACCTACTAGAGCATGGACTTGAGGATATGGGGAGGGGGAAGGGTAAGCTGTGACAAAGTGAGAGAGTGGCAGGGACATATACACACTACCAAATGTAAATTAGATAGCTAGTGGGAAGCTGCCACATAGCACAGGGAGTTCACCTCTGTGCTTTGTGACCACCTAGAGGGGTGGGATAGGGAGGGTGGGAGGGAGGGTGATGCAAGAGGGAGGAGATATGGGAACATATGTATATGTATAACTGATTCACTTTGTTGTAAAGGAGAAACTAACACACTATTGTAAAACAGTTATACTCAAATAAAGATGTTAAAAAAAAAATAAAGATCTGTTCCCAAGGTATATACCCAAGAAACATCCAGAAACATATTTGTCCAATATCTTCCAGATCAAACCTGCAAACTAACAATATGAAGCATATTCATTCTTTCATTCATACAATAAACAATTATTGAGATACAGTGGCAGGGTAAGAATAATTAAGGATGATAAAACTGGTACAATAATAATTATTATCTCATAGGGTTATTGTGAGGCTTAAATGGGTTAGATCTTGTAAGACTTTTATAAATACTAGCTGCTATAATAACTATTTTTGTCAATGCTTTAGCATTGATATTATTTTAACTTTTTTATTGTTTTGCTTTGTATTTGAGAAGGGGGATAGGAAAGTGAACGGGAAGATGGAGGCAGTATGGGATAGGAGGGAAGAATAGCAGGAGGACAAAAGGGGGAGAGATAGTGAGAGTGAGTGGTGTACTAAGCTAGAGAGAAAGAGACAGAGACACGGACAGAAAGATTGTTTGAGATCAGGCTGCTTCAAGGTTTTTTACAAGATATTCCTATAAAACTATTACTTAGCTAGTTTTACCTAGACAAGCAAGAAAAGAAATAGACAGGTGGACAGTCTTGGGACAATGTGAATTCTCTGCTTTTTGGTTTGAGGTCTTTTGGTTGCTGTTTTCTGTTTCATTGCTAATTAACACAATGCACTTATCAAACATACCAAATAATCCTTTCACTCAATTTTATTTTTTTTAAGATGGAATTTACTCCCTCAATACTCTACTTAGCACCTTGATAGAGAATTTCACTCTCCTTTGGTAAGGTCAGTCTGTGATGTTTCTGGAGCTATCCATTTTATAATAGCTAATTTTCATAATTGGTTATATTTCTGAAAAAGTAGGTTTTTGGAAGATATTTCATTTGGAGCATAAGTATGGTGGACTGCAGCTGGGCCCAGAGGAACTTTTCAGGGAGAAAATAAGCAGGAAGTTACACCTCAGAAAACCTCCTTTGTTTTTTTTTCTTTCTCAATTCTTCTAAATATTGCAACTGCTTTCCCATGGAACAGAGCATCCTCTTGACTACTTTTATTTATTAAACCTAATCAATTTCAAAGTGAGATATTAGCATTATTGACCAAGGTATATCTACTCAATGCCAAAATGAGATTAAAAATGAGAAAAAATAGGGTTTTTCTGATTATGTTGAAAAGTCATAGCACTGAAAAATTATAACTTCTTTGGAATCTCTTCATAGACATATTACAGATTAAGCAGATTAAAAGTAGGTTTGACAATGAAATCAGAAAAACATAGTCCTAAAATTTCTAAAGATTTTAAAACATTGAAACAAAATAATTTAATTGGAAGCCTTTTAAAAGTTGCATGTGGAGACCTATCATGTAAGTGGTTTTCAAAGTTCATGTAAGGGTCCGTGTATCACCAAAGTGTGCGAGTGGGAGTGTAAAATATATTCTTTCACTCCCACATACAGGGACAGTTCTAGTACACAGGACATAGCAAACTTGTAGAGTGGCACGGGATAGGTGAAAAGTTTCCAAAGATAATTCTTATCCATACTGCTTTCCCCTTCCTAGTTTGAGAACTAAGATCATGAAGATCATACATTTTGAAGTGAAGTACAGATGGGTGGAATCCCTGCACAACTGTACAAGTTGTGTAACCTGGCTCAAGCCAGTTTAATTTGATTAGCCTTATTTTCTTCAGGTATAAAATGGCAAGCACAATACCTACTCCAGAAGGATGTGAACATAAACAATGACGATTAGTTTTTAACTAACATTTTTGCGTGTTTACCATGTGCCAGTCACCGAGCTCAAAGCACCTTACATATATACATTTACGATTACATGAGCTAATGCATATTAAAATACCTAGAAGCATGCCTGGCATATGGTAGGCACTAAGTTGTTAATTTGTTTCCCTTTCAAGTGCTATACAAATAGCTACTACAAATACATACAAATATAAATAAAGCTAAGTGGACAAAGAAGCTGCCTTTAGTGAACACGTATACTAGAGGTTAGAAAGACCTGTAAAATGAATAAAGACAACACCAGGTAGTAAGTGCTATTATATTGATAAACATAAAGATCAGAGAGAGCAAAGAGGAGGAAATAACCACACAATGTACTTCAGTGTACCACTTCTGTCTTTCCTTCTTCTGCCTTCTCTATTTCCTCATTTTTTCCAATCTGTCCTCTATTATCTCAACAAATGTTCAAAATTATGAGTGAATTCAACTTTGTTGTGGAAGATGAAGGAACATTCAATTTCCATTCCTCTTCTTTCCCATAGCAAGCTCTTTTTTCAAAGCTGCTATAAATTGGAATAAGCAAGATAATGGTTTAGTTCTGTTTGTCTTTTTTAAGTTTAGTACTTATATTGTTCTGTACTATATTGTGGGTGAAAGCTATACCAGGAGATTGTGTATTTGAGGTGACATAAGTCTTGCTTTATGATGCAGAAAATCTCTTTTAATGAATGGAATTAGTTTCTACCATGAATGCTATAAAGAAACTTGTCAACAAATGAAAACAACCAAAAAAGCTGCAATAAGAAAAAACACAGGCAAATCCATGTTTACACTAGTGATCTATGACTCTAGTATTAAATGCTTCTTTTTAGGCACCTTATAGTTTTCCTTCTATCTATATGTTTAGAGGAAGCCTGATGTCAAGCAGCATTACACAGTTGTCCATCACAGAAGTATTTCTTACATCACATAAAGCATGAATAAAGATGAGAAAGAGTCTAAGATTTAACACCTAAAATGTCCTAGATACTCGATTAAATGTGATCTCACAATATTATGTTTAAACTTCCCAACTACTCTGAACATTTTGGTGTGTAAGCCAATGAGTAAGACAATTTATATTCTCAATATTCCATTCTTTTCTTTCCTTGTCATCCATCATATTATTCTAGAGAAAAGAAAATCCTGAGAACTCTGCCCTAGGCAGGATTGACTTTCCTTCCCTATGATGCTATCTGCCTTGATGCAAGCAGACAAAGCAGAGTACTCTGGTTCTGTTTGTTTGTTTGTTTGCTCCCTTGACTCTCTGTAGACCATACTAGTTGCCTGCTTTCTGTTTTCATATTCCTCATCCCTTCACCCATATAACCGCAGGCAGAGTTCTCAGTGTAACTTAGGTATGTTTCTAGAAGTGTAGTTTTCAAACTTTAGCTGAAGTATCATTTTTAGCATGCAAAAGTATTACCTGGGGAGCTTGTTAAAAATTCAGGTCTCTGGAAATCATCCCCAGAGATTCTAATTCATTTGATATGGGGTAGAATCATGTATTCTAAAATTTTTGCAAGAACTGCTGGCTATTTTACTGCGGGAGGTCCTTAGCCCTTGGAGAAACATTATTCTAGGCTGTGGGTAATCCTCTCCTCAGCCTCATTATTATCACTTCTGGCTAATGGGACATTTCTGTAGGTTCTTTAATGGCTTCGGCACCAGGCTACCAGTCTTCCTCTCCTCAAAATGCCTACTATTATTCTCAGGGAATTTGACATCCATTTTGATGAGCCTTCTAATACTCTAGTCTGAAAATTCTTCAAATACCTCTTTTTTTTTTTTTTTCGGTATGCGGGCCTCTCACTGTTGTGGCCTCTCCCGTTGCGGAGCACAGGCTCCGGACGCGCAGGCCTAGCGGCCATGGCTCACGGGCTTAGTTGCTCCGCGGCATGTGGGATCTTCCCGGACCAGGGCACGAACCCGTGTCTCCTGCATTGGCAGGCGGATTCTCAACCACTGCGCCACCAGGGAAGCCCTCAAATACCTCTTGATCACAATCTTTAAAAGTTATATTTCAGATTTTGGCACCATTTTGAATTGTTCTAACATTTTACATTTTTATTTTTGAAAACATCCTCTTGATATAAAAACACTTTATCCTAACTTTCTCACTTCTTAACTTTGAATAAACTATTTGTTATTCCCACTTGGTAATAAAGTCTTCAGTCTTTCAAACTGCCCTTATTTACCCAATCAATCATGATAATTGAAACCTCCAGTTATTCAATGCTTATTGTGCGTTAGGCCCTGTACTCAGCATTTGACATCATTTTTCAAATGTCCTGTAAGGTCGTTATTATTAACCTCATTTTACAGATGAAAATGAGCCTCAAGATTAAGTAATATACCCAAAGATACATTGCTTGTAAATAAAAGAAACTGGATTTAAAACTATGGTTGCAAAATCCTTATGCTGACTGACACAGTTTTCTTACTCTGCTTAGGTAAAATGGTCAAGACATTAAGTTTTCTTACTACCAATAGACTTTCCATGGTACCCATCCATTCTTGCCTATATATCTTTACTCAACTATGCCTTTTATCTGGAATGCTTTACAAAACCAATGAATAAATCAAGACAACAAACCTTCTTTTTTTGTATTTGAAAGCCATCTTGTTTTTTCTTCTACTTAGCACTTGTCATAGGCTGTCTTCTGTGAGTTATTTATATATGCCTTTCCCTTCAACCAGATTGTGAAACTCCGGGAGCAAGAATCAGTGTGTAGTAGGAAGCTGGGGAGACCTTGCTACAAATCACAGTTCCAGTGCTTACTGACCATATGACCTTGACAAGATCCAACATCTCTGCTCCTTACTTTATTTATTTATTTATTATCCACCAGAAGTAATATTATCTATCACACAGGGTCATGGTGTGGATTAAATAATGGTTAATATTTGATGTGTCTGGAATAACACCTTGAATATAGCTGGCACAATAAAACCAGCTACAGTAGGACCTGCAGAAACAGCTGCTTGTTGTTGATGTGGTAAGAGAAAAAAGTACATTTCAAGCTTAATCCTTAAAAGGATATGTTTGTTTAAACTAGCCTTGACATATTTGCATAATACTTCCCAAATTTAAAAAATAACAACAAATAAATGAGATTTTAACTTTATAAAGTTGAGGAAAATCTCCAATTTAATCACATTTCATTCAGCGTATTTATCTGTCAATAAGAGCTAGAGGGTTTATGATTAAGTTCTACATTCATAGCCCTTTTCCAACAAAATTAATATGTATATATAAATCTATTATACCAAAGTGCCAGTCACATTTCTACAGGACTTTCAAATGTTTTCCCATAAGTGAGCATATGATAATACTTGCAAAAGTCATGCCAGTGTATCTTACCATGAGTGTCAAAATTGAGTTAATCATTTTGGGCTAAATAACACGGAAAATTAACTACTTCCCAAACCATAAATTGAATACTTCTGAAGGCCTTATTAACCCACTGACAAATTTTATATAAACTATATTATACATGGGTAATTTTATTTGCCAGTTATGTGAGCTTTGTATGTTTACTATATCTGAAATTTCTTTTGAAAAATATGTCATTTGGTCATTGCTTTACACTTATTTTCCAAGTAAAATGGCTAGAGTTCTTTGTCATCAGTGCATTACATGAATAACACAGCTGTAAGTGAACATGGCTAATTGGCCTTTGTGGAACTTTGCCTCAGTCAGGCAGCTAACTTAAATTGACTCTCCAAAATACATTGTTTCTCAATGCCAAGATTCAATTTCTCCAAAAGGTTGCTTGTGTATATAAGGGCTCTGCCCCTCTTTTCTGAACATTTTGTGTCTTACAAGGTTGTGACAATATGCCAGATTATTTTTATCTTGTTATCATAGAACAAAACCCACTGAAAGCCTGAAGCCAACATTACACATTGGTATATGATTGTTCAGGGGAAGAATGATACAGTTTCATTAACAGACAGTGTTTCAATGTCAAGATACGGAAGAGTTTGTTAAAATTGGAGTTCTCTAGTAGTCCAAAAAGAAAAATGTGGCCAATATTCTACCACCACTTGGGAAGAGAAGTCTTACTGTTTGTTGCTGGCATGACTCACAAGAATGATCTAATTCTAGAGAAGATTATTCAGATCAGCAACAGTTTGTATTCAAAGGCTAGCCTTTAGGTTCCTTTCTCTTTAAACTTTAGTGTGGGAACAGGCAAGGCATATTTTAAGGAGATAAGATATTTGCATTTTGGGGGCTACATGAATGGGCAGGAAGAGATAACCTTATATTCTAAGGTTAACACAGGAGGTTATATGGGTTGTGTTTTTAAACACAGATATAGCTAAAAACTAGATCAACAATGAAAACACTTATAGAGAGAAATAATAACTGACAACTTTACCCAAATATATGCCTTAGTTCTGTAAGTTCTTTTTCGTTGATCCGCAGGTCATCTTCTAATCTTTCTATTACAATAACATAAGATTCACTGACTTTCTTCTTCCATTCATCTAGTAAAGAAAAACAAAAGGGATTGATTCATAGCTCTGCTTTGCAAAATGTAGACACAGATCATAACATACAAGTGATTAAAACTTTGTTTTTTACTCTGAATTATACAATACTTAATTTAAATTACTGACTGAGTTTAAAATGCAGATGTTTATATTTAAAATGCAATCATATTGTATAGTAGTAATTAAGAACCCATTTGATACTGGATAATATATTTACATAGAAGAATATATTTGACTTATTTCATTTGATTTTATTGCATTATAATTATAGCAATCTCTAGTTGCTAGACATGAGTTTTTAGGTTTTAAATACTAGATACTTAAGATGTAATCCTAAAATCCCTATATTCAACAGTATTCCAAAATTTTTTCTATAGCATTATACCTTGGAACTAGTAGAAACAGAAAATTATAAGAAATTTTCTGTTTTTTTCTAAAGATCTTTCAGAGAAAAATAATTTGAGCTCAGATAATCTTCTTAACACTTTTATATAATATGTTGTCTTATCCTCTTGTAAAAACTAGCAGATATTCCAGTGAAATGTTAACTATACATAACAACTATTGAACTATATTACATTTAAAGATATAAGAATAATTACCAGTACAAGTTTGCGTTGGTCTGGATTTATAATTTCCCATTTGTTAGAAGATTCTCCTTTTCCCAAGTGCAGTTCCTCAGGTTACAAGATTCCAAGTTCAAGTGCAGTGGCAGTCCAGTTGAAAAATACTTTGATAGTCTGGCTAAAAATACGCTGACCGCCAAATGGAATGTCATACAACAATGACAAAGAACAAAATAGTTTGTGCTTTCAAGGGTGAAATCATAAAGGGAATTAATCAGTCTGTTTAAAAGAGCTGTATCAAAGATAAATAATAAATGCTTCCATAAGATTATTTGCCTTCATCAATTGGTTATCTACCCGTATATACCTTGATGGGCATTTCTTTAATCTAGAATATGATTCAGTTACATCTGAGGTTCACAAAGAACCATTAATACTACCTAGAGGGCTTCCCTGGTGGCGCAGTGGTTGAGAATCCGCCTGCTGATGCAGGGGACACGGGTTCGTGCCCCGGTCCGGGAAGATCCCACATGCCGCCGAGCGGCTGGGTCCGTGAGCCATGGCCTTTGAGCCTGCGCGTCCGGAGCCTGTGCTCTGCAACGGGAGAGGCCACAACAGTGAGAGGCCTGCGTATCACAAAAAAAATAAAAATAAATAAATAAATAAAACTACCTAGATCTTCTTTCAGGATCATTTTCTCCTGAGCCAAAGTAATGGTAGTTGGAAAAGAGTGACTGGTGATATAACTTGTCTCTAGAGTATATATATAATGGAAACCCACATCTTATGGCATGCTACTAATAGAAATGAATGTAAGTTTGGCCACATCTTATGGCATGCGACTAATAGAAATGAATGTAAATTTGGCCTAGAGTAGAGCTATAAAATTATTTTTGTAGGAAGAAATTCTCAACATAGACCATGATTAATTTATACCACTTGTTGATTATATTGACCATAAGAGTCATACATAAGAATATGACACTGAGTTCTACAAATAGCAATTCATAAAATAACAAGAACAATAATATCACAAATAATAAGACAGAATGCTTACAGTGTGCCAGACACTAGTCTAAATGCTTTACATACATTTTGTCATTTATACCTCATACAATCCTGCAAGGTATATATTATTCTCATGTTATAGATGAGAAAAATCCATATTTGCTAGCAGGTAGAGGAATCTGGAATCAATTCTGAGTCTATATGATTCTAAAGTCCAAGTTAGATATATTATTGATGTCTCCCATAATTCCTCTTTAATTCACCTCCCATTTACTTCATGGGGGCATTTCTCTTTGTACATGCATATTTCTATTGATATAAATGAACTCAGGGTAAGATGGAGAATAAATGGAAAACCCAGAAATAAAAGTTACCTAATTTTTAACTGTATATTTCTTTTGGATAATATACCTAGAATATATACATTTCAATCTTGAAATTCATCTCCAGAGGCTATAGTTTCAATGTAATAGGTATGAATTTTATTATTATAGTTGAATGTTCAAACAACTGTTTCCTTTTGAAGCAAATGCTTAGACAAATTTATTATTCCCCAAAACGTTTTCTCAGCAAAGGTAATTTATGTTCCAGATGGAGGGTCTTCATACTGATCAGATATAGTTGGAGAAGCAGGTATCTGGAGTTATGGACATCTCTGTCTTCCCCTGCATATAACTTTCCTTATCCCTCCTCCTCAGTATATGCTGCCATGGCCGTTGATGTCTGTTACACTGTGGTGGCCTTTAGTTACTTGATCCATGCACTCTGCATTTTCCTTGTTTGAAGGCCAGACATCTTCAGTTACACCAGCTTTCTCTTAGCACTTGTGACCCCCATCCCTTCAGGTCAGAAAGTCTTTGCTTTCCCCAGACATGCTGCCCTCAGGCCCATCAGTCTAGGCACCTGATTTCCTAAATGTTTGGTACTGGAGACCAAGCATTCAGTACAGTCCTAAAGATCAAACTGGATAGTCTTTTTTAAGAGGTTTGCAATCTCCCAGGGCTACAACTTGGGAAGTAATGCACAAGCGTCTTTCTCTCAGATGTCCATGGTTTTCGTACCTTGAATCCAGAGGGACAGGGATGGGAGCCAGGGCTCTTGACCTTCTTGAGGACATCTAAATCTGTCTATTTTTCCCAATTTTATTTCTGATTTCTCTCTCCACTATTTCCAATCTTATACCTGTGTGTGTGTGTGTGTGTTTGTGTGTTTGTGTGTGTGTATATGTATGTGTGTTTGTGTGTTGCCTCTACCAACAAAAGAAAAGCTAGTTCTTATATCATCTTACATTGTCTTTCCAATTTCTTCTTTGGTACATAAATTTAATGCACTGATTTTTAGAACTTTTCCTTTTAATTTTTGAAAATATTTTTATTCTCTCAGAAAGGCTGGCTCTTACAAATTAAAGCTTAGACTTTCAAAGCTACAATTTTTGCTGAGTTTGAAAATCCAATCAGCAACTCAATTGAATTTTTCTACACCCTGAGGCAATAAATTTTGCTAAAGAATGGTGAAAATGATAATCTCAATACCTACAATATTAAATGTTATTGAATTTCCTACTTCCAAAGGAACACTATCTATTAGCCCTTTTATGACTGTGAGTCTAGGTCATGGATTGAGGGCAATGGAGGTGCCTTCAGGGCGGTGAAGAAAAGGCTGGAATAAGTAAATGATCCAGGATAACAATCCTGCTTTTCTTTTGTAAAGAATCCTGGAGGGCATCCACATGAAAGCAGAAAATATTTTCTCTGCTTCTCTGTACATTTCTGTAAAAATTATTTTTATGTTGAGTTGATAACATGCTCTAATTGAACTCTACTCTACCAGTTCTGAGACTTCCAGAAGTGCAGAATGTCATATATTATCAAAAACAGAACCTAATTACAAAAATGGTCACCTTCTCAAACTTTAGTGAGAGTAGACACTATCTGAGGAGTTTGTAAAAAAAAAAAATAGAAACCGGGCGCCATACCAAGAAATTCTGATTCAGTAGATCAGGAGTAGGGCCTAGAATATGAATTTTAACAGGCATCCCTAGTGATTCTAACGTAGATGCTACTTGTAGCTTACTTCGAGGAGCACTATTTTAAAATGGCTTAAAGTGAGATGCATACTCACTGGAAGGTTTTTGAGCCTTTGAATTCCATGTAAGAGAAAAGAGAAGAGAAAACTGAAATAAAGAGAAAAATAAGATTGTTTCACATTCTCAGTGGGTTCTATCCTATGGTAATCAGTGAGGCAATAGATGATTTGGCTGTGCATATATAGTGTCATATTGTAAAGCTGAATCACAAAAGTGGAAGCAACCAAGATGCCTTTTCACAGATGAATAGATAAATGAATGTGCATGGACATTCATACAGTGGAAATTTATTCAGCAATAAAAAAAAGGAGGTACCAAGCCGAGAAAAATCATGGAAGAAACTTAAATGAATATTGCTAATTGAAAGAGCCAGTGAGATAAGGCTGTATACTATATGATTATAACTACACAACATTTTGGGAAAGGCAAAACTTTGGAGACAGTAAAAAGATGAATGGTTACCAGGGGAGCAGGGAGAATGGGAGGGAGGAATAAGTGGAGCACAGGAAATCTTCAGGGTCATGAAAATCTCCTGTATGATATTCTAAGGGTGGATATATGCCATTATGCATTTGGAAGAAACCACAGAACTGTAAAACACTAATGTAAACTATAGACTTTAGCTAATAATAATATATCAATATTGGCTCATCCAATGGTAACAAATGTACCAAACCAACTTAAGATGTTAATAATAGGGGAAATTGTCGGGGCCCGGGAGGAGGGAAGGGAAGGAATATGGAAACTCTGTACTTTCTGCTCTGTTTTTCTGTAAAAATAAAATTGTTTTAACAAAAAGGTTTATTAATTTTTTTAATTAAGGAAAATATAAAATAATAAATAAGACCAAAAAACAGTAATTCTTTAACAAGACCATTTGAGTTTTTCCAGGAATGTTTGCTTATAACTTATAAGGAAAAGCCTTCTCTAAGGAATACATAACTAATAGCATTCCTTTTTCTTTTACACTTGCTTGTGTTTTTTTTTTTTTTTTTTCAGTCAGAATGTCAGAGTAGATTTAGTAAATACCTTATTTCTTCAGCTATTCCTTTTTGACCAACCTTCGTGTTCTACTGAATTGCCTAAATCTAATGTTAATGCCTTCATCTTTTCAACTGATTTATCAGAACACTTCAGCATATACATAGATATGTTCTAATACTCCTTCAATAAGCCTATTTACATTCTTTTTGAATTCCTTTATTTTCAGTTATATGATTTATTTATCCCAATCTACACTTGTGCATCTGCTATTTATATTTTATACTAGTCTCTTCATAAATATTTAAAAGGATGCTTTTAAGATGAAAAATACAAATTTGACCTTGACACTTCTCCTACCTTTATGATTCTAACAGAGAAATTATAAAGAACATGTATCCCATGAAATCAAACTGATACACTTAGAATAATTATTATCACATTTAGGATGGTGAATTCATTTACACCTAAAAGCTAGATCATTCTTCCATTGTATATGTGTTCTTGTTAAGATGTGCCCAAGCTTTAGGAAAGTTTAAATTTTTGATGTGTTGCATCTGGTTGACAAGCAATTAAAAGAATCATTGCTTTAAACGCAGTAAACCAGAATTACTAATTGGTATATATTTAGGTTTTTTTTCCTTCTTTTAATAATCATTAAATTACTCATATTGAAACAAAGTTATCTAAAAGAAAAATTGAGCACTAAGATGTCTATACTTATTCAATTAAAATCATTCTTTAATTTCTTTATAAACAATATATTTTTGCATTAGACAAGCATAAATTTTAAGATTCTTATTTGTCAAACAAATTTCCTTTCTTTTCCACTAGAATATCTAAATTTATGGTATGTTGGATGGAACTGTAAATCACCATTATGAATCTGAACATTGTTGAGGTAATATTCAGATTAATCCTCAAAAATGAATAGGACTTGTTATATAATATTGAAAGTAACTATTATATAATAATGAAAGTAAATGTGAAAAAATCAATAGCATAGTAATTTAAACAGGTGTTCTCAATATCTCTAACTGTAAGAGTATATTAAAGAAAGAAAAAATATTACTCTTTTTGTTTCCAATATTCTGTGACTGAAAATGAGAAGATTTTAACCTTTCTTGTGCATTCCTTTGTTGCTGGGTGAACATGAAGTAAAGTTTATTAAAGAATCTAAATTAAACAGTAATATCTCTGTCATTGGCTAAAACTTTCTTTTCCAAATAGATAGTACTTCTTTCAATTGTCAGCTTAGCTCTTTATTTGTTGATTGATTCATTATTCATTCAATAAGCATGCACTGTACCAAGCACTCCAAAGAGCTCACAGGGCCAGGGATAGACATGTAAATAGGCAATTGTAATAAAGCATCTGTATTATGAGAGAGACATACATGACTCATAATGAGAAGATACATTTAATAAAGCCTACCTTTCAATTGGAAAATATTTCTCTGAGGCATTGAAACCATCAGAACAATCTAAACTTCATGATTCAGGCCACTTCCATTCCTTCTTCATCCTTCTTTCCCTGCTCCTAAGAGTCAGCTGGCCTGCTAAGGAAATAACATTGTGTTGTAATTAAAGTTCAATTAATAACTAATTATTGTCTTCGGGCAAATACCTTATTTCCATGTCTTGAGGTTTGTCATTTAAAAACAAAGGAAAAAAAGGTGGAGAAGGGAAAAAACTTAGTTCTACTTAATTTTTTCTTTTTACTTATCAATTAGCCACTTGTGGCTGTTCCTCAAAGTGAAAACTAATTTGATGTTGGTAGGACAAATTACTTAAAGTTTCAAAAATGGATCTATATAACATCTGGTTGTTAGAGAGCTTGCTGAGTGATTCTATATAAACAGTTCTTTGTTAGTCCCTCCAAGCAGAAACAATCTCAGTAAGTAGTCTGTCTAAGCACAGTTATCATTATTTTTGTTACATCTCCTCTTATGTCTTCTTAGTAGAAGAATAGTGATAATGGTTATCATGCCATACACTTTCATGTCCCCCTTCTTCCCATTTGATATCATGTCAATGTCAGAAATGGCATCAGCCTTTGGCATGTACTCAACAGTTCTTGATTTCCCTTCAGTTTACATTGTCCAGTGCAGTATACCACCAATCAGAACTGACAATGACTGAATTGTAAAATGTATTCTATCCATGTTATACTATAATTGTGGAACTGAGCTGGCTCCCTTCACAGCTGAAATTTTATAACATATAATCTTGAATGTCCTGAATATAAATTAAAAGGAGTGCTACAGTTAAATTAGTGTAAAGTTGTTGGGTCTACAAAAAAGTCAATTTTTACCCACAGCTTCATTAACAGATCAATACTTTTGGTTGGGTGAAAGTATTTGGTTGGGACAGTTTATAGGTCCACACAATATCTGATTTCTTCTTGCAGGGGCTATTGTCTCTGAAGCCAGTTATTAGGGCACTTGTTATAGCAAGTAATGTTTCAGAATATCCTTAATACCAGGCAGACTTTTGATAATAAACCCAAGTGCTTCCAATTTTATATAGTCAATATATGCCCTAATATATTTACATCTAATTTTATTGGCATCCAAATAATATATCCTTCCCATTCAGAATTCAAGTTTAATAATCTAAGTACATATAAAAAATTTATGTTTTCAATTAGAATTTGTGAACAAGTTACATATGTTTTCTTCACAATTTTACCCCCTTCTTTAACATGGATTATCAAGAGTAGACTATAATTGTTGTGAACTGCAAGACAATTTGTTTTAATGTAAAGCCACATTTAGAAGTTAACACTGCATTTGAAGTGTGTATTGTACTTTCCCGGTTTGGTAACCTGGAGAGTGATTGCCTTTACTATTCCTGCTCGTGTCTCCCATGAAAAGTAGTATTCCTACTTCAGGACTCAGTTTAGGTGTCAGCACCTTTGAGGGGTGTTTACAACTTCATAAACTATTTATGCCTTCTTCTTGCTGTATCTAGGTTCTGCTTTGTCTCTGGAACCCATAATTGTGGCCACTTGAGCTTCATACTAATGTGGGGAAGGAAGATGTGAATTAGTAGATTTATCTAAGTCTAAAAACTTTAAAGAATTGTCAACCACACTAGTGACGCTTTCTGTGAATTACAGAGTGGTAGAAACTGTTAAAAGCACCTCCATCCTGCCCGAGGATCCCCACTCTTACCATAATACAAACCTTACTTTTTAAGATCACAATCTCCCCTGAGATCTAGAGCAAATAATGCAACTTGGGTGTCTCACATGGCTAGGTATGTTAAGCCATGGTGGAATATACTAGACTTAAATTCCAAGTCTTAATTCTAATTGTTTAAGTTGTGATAACATTTCCTAATTGTTGCCCAGAGTTATCCGAGTTGAAGTCTAGGTCTGATTACACAAACAGTTAACCTAAAATTGTCCCCATATTTTCCTTCTTCATATATGCAGCCATGGAAAAAGTGATGGAGCCTTTGGTGAAGGGCTATGAAGGATTTGGAACTTGTGAGGGCTTAGGTATATATATCAGAGTGAGAGATGAATGTTTGTTATCAATTGGGGTTTAACAAATTAATTCCATGGTCATCTTCTCAAACTTTCACTGCTCATAATGCTGAAAGGCATCCATTTCATTTAGCTACATATGGTTAACTTATTAACTAATCACAATAGTTATCTATGGATCCTCTAAAAACCACATTTCCTCTCTTTGAACTATTCCATAATTCTCATTTTTTCTATTGAATCTGGACATGTACTAATTCACAAAATCATCTTAAGATGATCTATCAGGGCAGCATCCTTTGATGTTATTAAGGATGGTTATTATACCTGTTCCTTTTTGATGGTCAAACATATTTATATTTGGCAAGTATGCACTACAATTATATATGTGTGTGCATACAGATTATATATCATAAATATGCATACATTATGTACATATACAGTGTGTATATGTGTATATATATATTTATACTTTTTACAAGAGCAACAATAAAACAAACTGACATTGTAAAGTCCTACTCTGAGTTAAGCCTATATGAGGGCAACACTTACTTCTATTAAAGCACCCATTACAGAAGATAGAATTAATGCATTCATCTCTCCTGTTAGGCTGTGAGAAACTTAAGAGCAGAAATTATGTCTTACTCATTTTTGCATTCCCAACAGCCTAGCACAGTGCCTGATGGATATAGATATAAATTTAATTGTTTTGGATTGAATTGAATTGAACTAAACTGAATCAAACTGAATTAGATTGAACCAATTGAACCGAGTAGAATCAATTCCTTCAGTAAGGGAAATATTACTGAATATTTCCCTTCTTAGTTCTGGAACAGAGGTAAAGTGAATACAGATGAAGCCATCATCAATTCTGTAGACAAAATACTGCAGCATTTGGAAATTCCATGCAAAGATAAATAATTTTTAACTTCTTTATTTTCCTCATCTTCCCTTTAAAAATTTATCTATATCTTAAGAGGTTTTTGCATTACTTGGAGTTACAAGCATTAATCATTTATATAAGATATATGATACTCAAGCAATAGTTTACAAATCAGACTTCAGGGAGATTTTTTAAACACTACAATTATCAGAACCTATTCATGATCAAATAAATCAGAATCCATTGGGGTTAGGCCATTGAATTAGAAAAACTCAAAACTCCAAAAGTGATTTGGACACAGCTTTTCCATAAAATAAGTATACAGCAGGGTCCTTGCCTATACATATGCCTGCTGAATATAAGCTAATTTTACATGCCTGCTGAATATAACATAATTTTTTATTTTTATTTTTGGCTGTGTTGGGTCTTCTGTTGCTGCCTGCGGGCTATAACCTCATTTTATATTCAAAAGTATCACTTACCTACAAAGTAGCTTTTGATGAGTGTCAATGAATGATGCAAAAAAAAACCAAACCAAAACAAAACAAAACTGCTTGCTGTATAATTTAAGAAGAGGAAAGGACTGACTAAAGAAGGATTTTTGAACATAGCATTACTTAAATAGGTCTTACTTCTTGTGGAGTTTTTAAAATCTTGGAACAGAAATAACTAAGCTTGAGCATATGATAAATTGAGAGCTTGGACACAATTTAAATCATTATGTCATTAGAGAGTTCAGAGAAATTACTAAGATGATGTTCATTAAAATCCCTATTATTTCTCTATACAGTAAAACAAACTAAACAACTGATGGGATCAAAATAATTTAATCTTAATTTTGATTTTTTTGAGACTAAACAATTGATGAGATTAAGTTGGGCAAAGTCATAAATATCAAATAACAGTACATCAAGTGGTAGCAATGGTAGAAAATAGGAACAGGAATGATAATAAGAATTTCAAAAGGAAAAAAATCAAACCAGGAGAGCTTAGAAAAATAAGAAAACTTTAATTATCAGAGGAGAGAAGCACCTGGGGAGTAGCATAAGCCCGTGTCTATCAGTGAGAGGACTATGCAAAGTGTATATGAATTCCTGGTACATTACGGCAAGAAACATTGAGGAAACTGAGTGGTGTAAAGAGAAACATCATTTCATAGAGAGGATAATAAAAATTTTGCTTGTAAGTCTCTTGAGATTACATTTGAAATGTAGTATTCAATGCTGGACACCTACCTCATTATCATGAAAGAAAGAACAATCAAAGAAAGAAAACTTTTCTTGGAAATACAGAAATGAGTTATGAAATATATTTGTTCTGGCTAAAGACAGTAATTGTACATATTCTCTAAATGCTCCTTTAACAATTCCATTAAATTTTCCTAGATATCATAATTGAATTAAATTATGAATTAAATTGAATTAAATTGTTTTAAATTTAAATTTGCAAAAGGCTTTCTAGTAAGTTCTATCAAACCATTCCAAACTTACATTGCCCAGTGGCCTTTGGTGTTCATATATCTTAACTTATGGCTTAATGCAGATCACAGGGAGCTAATGGTAAGCTAGGAACCAATCTAAAACACTGTCCAATTTTTATACTTTGCTCTACGTTGAGCTTTCTGCTTAAGTAGAAGACTTTATTCTATTTTGACTCACTGGAAAACTTTGAAGATGGTTTCATTGCTTTTGCTAATATCTGATTATGGGCTATAAAATATGTATTTATGTAAGTATTTTGGTTATTACTGATGTTATTTTTCTACTGTGTAGCTTTCTACCATGTATCTTACTACAGAAACACATACTTTTTGCTCTTTAAATCAGATTGATATAATAACATCATATGTGATATCATTTATATATTAATAAAAGTCACCTGCATACTGAATTTATAGTTCAGCACAGATGATGATAAAACCTTACAAAGACAAAAGGTAGCTCTTCATGCCTAAATGAAAACAGTCCCCAGAAATATGTGTTTAAAGAGAATATAAAATACAGGATTAAATACTAAAGTGTTGAGATCAATCAGCTTTTTTTTTTTTTTTCAGGTTCAAAGTAAATAAGCCTCTGTGAAATATTATATTATGTTAACCTGCTTGTGAACTTTCTTTTTCCCAGCTTCTTCTTGGTTCAGTTCTACACAGTTCAGCATGTACTACTTATGGTTAAGCAAACTTATCACATGAATCACCACTTTCCCTTAATTTATAGTTTTACTAGAAGCGATCTGTGGGGATACACTGGATTTTTTTTAAATTTCCCTATTTCTTACTGTTCAACAGAGTCTAGTGTCAACTTTGTCACTTGGTAGCCAAATACTAGAACTATTATCCTCACCCATCACACACACTACTACTAGTACTAGTACTATTATTACTACTACTACTACCACCACTGCTACAACTACACCACTTCCTCCCTTCTTCTCTGAAAAAGATTATCAATCTTATTTTTGGTCAGCATTTTAATTTCTAATAAGGTACGTAGACATTTTTATAAAATAAGTTAACCTAAAGTGTAGACATTTCCCCAAGCCACTCATTCTCACACATTACACTTCAGACTGGGCCTCTTTTAGGCCCTCCTATGACCAGGCACTCTCTCCTCCCAATTTTCACAAACACTGTTCTCACTGTTAATATACATTCCCTTTCTCATTCTCCCTCCTCCTATGTGCCACAAAAACAATCAAAGAAATATAAACAGGCCAATCTTATTCTCCTCTTAGGTCTCAGTATAAATGTCACTTCCCCTGACAGGCCTTTCCTGATCATGTAGTTTTGTTAGTCCCTTATCCTGGAAGCTCCCATAACATCCTGTAGTTTGCTTCTTGTAGCTCTAATCACAAGTTACTGCAATGGCTTTTTCCCCCCTGTCTTATCATTTGCTAGACTGGAAAACCCTGAGAGCAAGGAAAAATAGCCTTAGTGTGTAGCAAAGGCCCTGACACATAGCTAACATCCAATATACGTTTGATAATTTGAAGTCAGAGAGGGCATAACAGTGGTCTATATTATTTATCTGTTTGAAACTATAATCTTATTTTTGAAGGAACTATGTAGATTCATTTCCTACTTCAAAGCACATACATTGAACATGTCTTTTGTCTGCTTAGACATTCCCTGACTTCCTCTGTAAAACACTTAGTTTATCATCTCTATAACAGGCATTATGCTAGGTGCTGGGCTGTTTACTTCATTATATGGTTTCTTTAATATGGACTAAAAGGGATGAGGTTCTAGATGTTTACCTTATCCCATTTTTTTCCTTTTTAACCCTTCCTAAATTTAGCATTTCCATGATCATTATAGTCCATGACCATGACATCCATTACAAAAATATACCATCTACTGGTGTCATCCCCTCCACCAATATACAATGCCCTCTACTATTAAAAATATACCATCACTAGGGAAAATATTGAATAAGTCAATTAAAGAATTATAATTTATGCTTCATATAAACGAGAATAGATGACTGATTTTTAAATTCTAAACAAAATATAAAAGTAATAATCACAAAAATAATGAAGAAATAAAAATAATAACAGAATATTTCAAGACCATTTTAGAGAAAAGCTTGAACTAAGAAATATAAATGGAAAATGGAGTACATTTTTGCCTTGAGGAATTTGCTAAAAACAAACATGTGGTTTTAAGTTCCAAATAATCAGAGGGTGGCCCAGGGCTGACACATGTTGGAAATTCTTAGAGGGGATTTTTGATATATTAAGCTGGAACTTCCCGCAAAATATGCCTTCAGATTAAGGATCAACTAGAAGTAAATCTGTCATACTATACTCCAGACCAAAAGAATTGTGGAAAGGCTGCTTCGGCATTGAGCAAAACAGGATAAATTAAAAAGAAAGTAAAATAAGGTCCCTGAGAAATTATGGCCCTAAATATGCTCACTATGGATATGTCCTGTGGATGTGCACACCTGGTGGGCTAGAGAACCTCAGCTGAACATAGTTTAAGATTGTTACCAATTGGTAATGCCTCTCCAGTCTTCTGACAGAAGAAAATGCAAAGCCCCAGGAGCAGGGTCCATTCATCTTAGGCCATGGGGTATTTCTACAGATACTTTACCAAGGACAATGAGCAACAAACAAAATTAATCTGACATACAGGAAAGCATGGCAACATGAGCTGAAAAACAAGAATCAGAAGCAGATCCCACTGACTTCAGCTAGTGGAATTATCAAATACAGTTTATAAAACAACTGTGCTTGCTTACCATATTTAAAGGAAAAAAGAAAGGGTAAGCACAAGAGAGATGACAATGATAAACTATCTCTAGAGAATAGGAAACTCTAAAAAGGGAAAAGCAGACTTTAATGAAAAAGAAACCCTATGAAGTAAAAAATAAAATTAAAAATCAGAAATTTTTCATTTCATTTTTTTCCAAATATTGTCAAGAAACCAACTAAATTATGTTTTCATTTAAATTCACATCTTGAATTTCAAACTGAAAAGAAAAAAATATACATCCTCCAAAAATTATTGATCAACTTAATAAAAAATGGTTAACAATTTTATTGTGTTATACATTTGAATTTTTAGAGCCCCAAATTATTTTAAAAAGATCTTTGTAAAGTTTAACTCTCTCCTTTACCTAATGTTAGCCGTTATTGCTGAAACTCCCTTATTTCAGATTCCTGATATTTCAAAGACCACTGGGAAGTAACTATATTTATTTTGCTCTTAGTAACTCGTAAACACACATGGACTCAAAGCTCAACCCAAAATACGGTAAGCACTGGACACCTGTTATTTCCTTGATTCCTGTCTGAAACAAAATTATTAGGAGTCCCTGCTATGATGATGGTGTATTCTGGGCACTTCTTGGAATAAATAATTACAGGAATCATTCAAATGCATATTCAGTGGGAAGCCATCTGGCTGCATGTGAAGTTATGAATATTTTAGCTTGCTCAGCTAGTCAAAAGTAAAATCTGGCACTTGGGATTATCATGTAGATTTGTGACATATATTATAAAAAATTTGCTTCTATAAATCAATGATTGACATATCTACTAAAGCATAGTTTCTTTCTTTCATCATTGATTGAGTCCACTTAAACTATGTATAATATGACATGCTTAGTTTGGAAGTCATCATAATTCAACTTGAATTACAACATGCAATGTTTTATTAAAATAGTTGCAAATAAAAAGAGAATCTCAGCATTGGGTTAGACTTTATAGGTTACTGTAGGGGACACTGTGATGTGGCACCCACATTTTTTCTTCAATGAAGGGCTTATTACCTTATTACTTTAGCTACCAGTAGTGCTGTCAGTAGACACGTTTCAGCTGTCAGCCCCATTCACAGACTGTCTCAGCCACAGAGAGCTATCTTGCCCAAGATACTCCTTCCCAAGATGTCCGTATCCATCCAGTGATTTGGTTGGATTGATTTGGGCTATAAATTGTGGCCACTCTGGTCCAACTCAGGACAGCACTAAAGTGCCATTCTGGCACCAGAACTCCTCCTGAGATTAGCCAATCAAGACTGTCATTGGGCCTGCATCACAGCTTGACTTCTCCCTTCTTCTCAATCCTGCTTCTGTTCCCTTCCTTGAACAATTATTAGTCTCAAGAGCACTTACTAAGAAATGTACAGCACTCTAAACTCCATTTCAGATCCTGCTTTCCAGAACACTCAACCAGCAGCCATTATCTAATCCTACCTCTTACCTAAAACAAGTACTTCTTGGGAAAACTCTTGTGTAAATTGTATCCCAATCACTTTGCTTCAATACTTCTGGCATTAGGAAGCTTAGTATCTCAAAAGACAATTCACTCTATTATTGAGCAAAGTTATTTCTAATATGGTATAAACACTTTCTTCCTTGTAACATCTGAAATAATATGAAACCAACTTCATCATCCTACTGATTTAATAATTAATGAATTAAATGGCATTCTCATGAATGCTCACAATTTATAGGAGAATTACATTTTTAACATCTTTGAGAATTATACTTTCATAATTACAAATATAGATTTCAGAGTTGATAGCACACAGATGATATGAGAATGAATGATATCCCAAAGGAGTAAATGTGGGTAGAGAAACCTAAACACAAAGACCTGTGACCTTCCAGAGATATGAGGTAAGAATGATGATGAGGAACAAGTTAAGGAGACTTCAAAAGAGGGATGAATGAGTTTGGAAAAGAACTAGTAGTGTGGGGTTCCTTGAAGCCAAATGAGGAATGCATTTCAAAGAAGGAGTGATTACTTGAGACAAATGCTGCTGAACTGGATTGAAGATGAGAACTAGATAGAATACTGAATTCTTTTTCTTCCAGTTTTATTGAGATATAATGGACATACATCACTGTATAACTTTAAGGTGGACAGCATAATGATTTGACTTACATACATCATGAAATGATGATTACAGTAGTTTAGTAAACATCCATCATTTCATATAGATACAAAATAAAAGGGAAAAGTATTCTTCCTTCTGATGAGAGCTCAGTATTTACTATCTTAAAACTCTCATATATAACATATAGAGCATTAATTATATTATTCATGTGGTCTATCACATCCTTAGTACTGATTTATAATTGTAAGTTTGTACTTTTTGACCACCATCACCCTATTCCCTCTCCCCCTACCTCTTGCCCTTGGTAATCACAGATCTGAGCTCTTTTCCTATCAGCTTGTTTGTTTGCTTGTTTTTTCAAGTGTTATGGACTTTTAACACTATGTTAGTTCTTGGTGTACAATATAGAGATTCAATATTTCTATACATTACAAAATGATCAACACGATAATAAGTCTAGTTACTATCTGTTGCAAAGATATTACTGGATTTATCAAAACAGAGAGCCCTGGAAATCCTCAGAGGAGCAAGTTCAGTGGAGTAGAAGTAAAGAGGTAAAGACTGAACGAGGTTGGAGAATGAATGGGATAAAAGATATTGCAGAATGGAAGTTCAGATAATTTATTCTAGGAATTTTAGTGTTAAGGGAGCAGAGAAATGAAGTAATAGCTGAAGGAAATGGAGTCAAGAAAGAATTCTTTTTTTTTAATTAGAAAAATAACAATATATTTATGTACTGATGAGAACGACCTAGTAGAGAGGGAAAACTGTTAATACAAGAGAGAAGAGAGAATTGTTGGAGTAGTATCCCTGTTCAACAGAATGTAAAATTACAAAGAAAATCACATTTTAATGATCTTATTGCTAAATGATGGTGATTTAGAAAACTCAAAGTACTGTATACGTTCATTTGTGGATAGGCAACTTCAGAAATAATATACTATATTCCTAGAACCCATTTCAGAAGTTGTATCTTCTTTGGAGTCACTAGAATACTGCAGCAAAGACAGAGACAAGATTACAGAGTCTTACAGGGCATTCTGATTTCATGAGGGTAGAAAATAAAATGCTTCAAGCTCAGTTGATAAGAGTAAGATATATTAGCTTTTATAGACAAAAATTCTCTTTATACAATACTATTCATAGCATCTTTTAAGTTCGGCCTCCTCCCATAATCACAGTAAATCATCATCCAAAAATATGTAGCAGAGGTTATTACTTAGAAAAAGGTTATAGTAAGGATATGTGCCCAGTCAGTCAGGAATAACAGGCACACATTTTGGCTGTACTAGTTTACCTTATGCTCAACTTTCAAAGTTAAAGAAAGCACCTTTATAACAGGGGAAAATGTCTATTTATATCTGTAAAGGCTTCTAATGAAAGTGTATCTTGGTAATTAAAAGCCCTTAGGTTCTGTTAAGTATCCTGATGTGTCTGAATATGTGCAGATCAGCCTAGTGTTTGGAATATGGTCTGGAGAGAGCAGAACTGGGTAACCTATTAGAATGAGAAGGATTAAACTTTCTAGAGATAATCTACGTGATTTACGTACATATATGGTGAGGGGAAGGGATTTTTCAGGGAACAAAAAAAAATCTACTTTTTCTACTAAAATCATGGCAAATGCTTATTTTGTATTTAAACACCAGCAGTTGTAACAAGTAAAAAAAGAATTTCTACACTTTCTCCCTCCCTTCTCATAGACTAGCTTCCACAGACAGTTTATGATTTGACTGGATAATGGTTAATTAGAAACTCTATTAACTTTAACCAATTATAATGAGTGATGATCTTTATTATTAAATTTCATTAAAAATTGATCTCACTGATATATAAGTAGTGAATTTCGTAAGTTAATTTATGATCCTGTCAGTGCACCTGTACATTTAAAACTGTACTTGGACCACTTGCTATACTCATAATTATTTCTTTTTGTAGTAAAAGTTTTCTAGTTCTAGGCTTTATTAAAAGTGTTTGAAATTTCTCTGAAGAACAGCATATTGGTAGATATAATTTATTTTCTCAAACCCCAAGGCTAAACATAATAGGAAAGAAACCAGTCGTGTAAAACTTCATTGAGTAGCGTAACATTTCAACCTGCAAATGAAACAAATACTTACTTGATTTCCAGAGTTGTGTTTTAAAAGATTTTTGCCTCAAGATGTAAATGCTTTAATTCTTTTCAGGGCAACGTGATACTCTCCTACAATGAAATGGTAAATGAAAACTTACTTGAACCATCTGAATGATCTGCAGAGAGAAAAGAGCTGATACTAGTGAAGAAAATAAATTTTAAAAATCATTCACATTACTTAGCCACAAAGTGTTGGCTGTAGCAAAGATTTTGAGAGCCTTTAAGGAGGCTGGAGATTCAACAAGCGATTGGTAACACACCATAAGAGAGTGCCCAAAGAATATAGGCATTAGAGTTTTGATTGTCTCAGCGATGCACTGAAGCACAATTGAAGAAATATAATTCTGGCATAGAGAGCTAGGAAATGACAGTAGCAGATGGATTGCACTAATCTGCAACCATCAGGGATGAATTGCTCTGTTTGAATGATTGGATTTTATACTTTGGAAGGCTACTAGACTCCTATAGCCAGAGGCTTCAAAATATAGACTATTTGTCCAACCAGCTCAGAAGGAAACACTGTTTGTTAGTTTCAAATCATTTACTTACATGGGTAATAACGTCCCTGGGTTCAACACCTTTAGACACAAATGTCAATAATCAAGCTGTGGCACAGGTAGATGATGGCAGTGACTAATTCATAGGTAGTTTCCCTCTTAACCTCCTGTTTTTGCAAATATCAATGCAGTAGGGAATCAGCAGCATTTATTATCCCTTTAATCCATTTTGGGGGCATTTTTACCTGAGGTATAATAGACATACAATGTGGCAATGCCCTCTGAGGAAGGCGCCATTAAGACCCTCAAAAGCCTCAGGGCCTGATTGTACTCTCCTTGGTATGCATCCTGGACTTTATGGTATGAACGTAAAAAAGGAGATGGCCTTTGGCCAAATCGCTCCAGGGACCTGCTCAGTTACTGGGAGTCCCTGGTTGTTCCCTAAAGCTAGGAAAAGCAACCCTGGAGGGGAAATTGGTGCCTTTGAGGGAGAAGCCGAGAAGCCAATCAACCAGCTGATGCCGATAAGGCATGACTAAGCCGAGAAGCCAATTAACCAGCTGATGCCGATAAGATGGTGACTAAGCAAATTCCCTGCTTTAGGGGTATATATATATGGCTATGCTTTGTTATTAAACTTGCCTTACAACCATCAGTTGCTTGTGCCCTTCTGATCCCATACCTTGGTGCGTTCAGTTCCCTACCCCCTCTCGTCGATTGTTGCTGCACTTTGAGGACCCGCCGCGGCTGGCGGCAAGTGGCGCCCGAACAGGGACTTGATAAGAGGGACATCTGAATCTCGGTAGGTGAATCCCCGGAGTGAAGAGTGAAAGTGTGGCCACATAGTAAAGTTGATAGTAACTCGGGGCAATAGTCAGAAGTAAAAAAAATATGGGACGAAAAGTATCCAAGAAGCGACCTGAGATCACTGATCAAGAGAAGGAGTTGTCCACCAATGCTTTCCAGGCTTTCACAACTGGAAATTATGATGTCTGTCTGCAACATCTTGCCTGCCTACAAGAGATAAACAAAGACGATTATAAAATAATTTTGAATACGGCAGTAGCTGAGTTTTTCAAAAGTAACCAGATAACAACAGATAGTTTAAGACAGACACTTAACCAGTTGAAGAATCAGGTGAACTCGGCTGTTGAAGAAATGGATGGACTAGATGATCCTGAAAACAGTATGTTGTATTACAATCAAGCAGTTATCCTGTATCATGTCCGACAGTATACAGAAGCCATATCCATTGGTGAAAAACTTTATCAGTTCATAGAACCTTTTGAAGAAAAATTTGCCCAAGCAGTGTGTTTTTTGTTCGTAGACCTGTATATATTAACCTACCAAGCTAAGAAAGCTTTACATCTTCTTGCTGTTCTAGAATAAATGATTTCACAGGGCAACAATAACAAAAATGGAAAGAATGAGACTGGTAATTGCAGCAACAAAGATGGGTCTAATCATAAAGCTGAAAGTAGAGCTCTAATAGAAGCTGCAAAGTCAAAGATACTATTTGTGTGTTGAAGTATATGTAGGAGGACAAGGGACTTTACTGGCCGGCCATAGTTTAAAGGTAGTTAAAGCTGTTACAAGTTTGACGTTTCCCTCCTCTTTTCCTTCTGATTTTCCCCAATCTGATTTTGAATTCTCAAATCTGGTGCACCTTAAATTATAATAATGGTACCTTTTTAATTTCTTCAGTTTCTGTTACTAATAATAGTTTGGTTTTTTATAAGCATTGGGATTTTGGGAAGTTTGCATTGTCTTATTCTTATCAACCGGTTATTACTTGTGTTACACCCTCATATGCCTTGCTAATAGGAGATTTACAGATGGAGTTTACTTCTGGTTCCTTAGGATATAATATAACGTGTCAGAATTGTATTTTTAGTACTTGCATTCTGCCTATGAAAGGAACTTTTTCTGTTATGATGTTAAAACAACCTTCCTATGTAATGCTGCCTGTAAATATTTCTGAACCATGCTATCATAGTACTAGCGTGCAAGCTTGGCTAGAATTATCTGAAGCTTTAAAAAGACCTAAACGATTCATTGGAATATTAATATGTAGTATATTAGCCTTAGCCGCTTTAACAGCCACAGCCACTACTGCCGGTTTAGCATTAAGTAAAACTGTACAACAAGCACATTATGTTAATCAATTGCCTAAAAATACCAGTATTGCATTAGCATTACAAAGTCATATTGATACTCAACTAAAAACTGAGGTTGATGAGTTAAAAAATGCTCTCATAGGTTTAGGAGACCAAATTATGGCTTTAAAATTGAAAATGCGTTTGATTTGCCATGCTAAATATACTTGGATTTGTGTGACTCAACACGCTTATAATGAAACTGACTGGGATTGGAACAAAGTAAAAATGCACTTTTTAAGTGTATGGACTGATGGACACATTAGTTTGGACATACAAAAACTTAATGCAGAAATACAAGCAATTCAAGAAGCTCATCTACAAGAAGACGGGCCCCAACAATTAATTCAAGGACTCTTGGATCAGCTTCAATGGTTAAACCCAATGCATTGGTTTCAAAATGGACTCACAGGATTGATTACCGTGGGGTCATGTGTTAATTGCCTTACCTTGTTTATTCCGCTTTATTGTTGGCCGTCTCGCTGCTCTTCGTCAGGAGGTGTATGGGTTGAAATTGCATTATCAAGCTTTAAAAAATAAAAGAGGGGGAAATGTGGTGAGCATTGCCCTCTGAGGAAGGCGCCATTAAGACCCTCATAAGCCTCAGGGCCCGATTGTACTCTCCTTGGTATGCATCCTGGACTTTATGGTATGAACGTAAAAAAGGAGATGGCCTTTAGCCAAATCGCTCCAGGGACCTGCTCAGTTACTGGGAGTCCCTGGTTGTTCCCTAAAGCTAGGAAAAGCAACCCTGGAGGGGAAATTGGTGCCTTTGAGGGAGAAGCCGAGAAGCCAATCAACCAGCTGATGCCGATAAGGCGTGACTAAGCCGAGAAGCCAATTAACCAGCTGATGCCGATAAGATGGTGACTAAGCAAATTCCCTGCTTTAGGGGTATATATACGGCTATGCTTTGTGATTAAACTTGCTTTGCAACCATCAGTTGCTTGTGCCCTTCTGATCCCATACCTTGGTGCGTTCAGTTCCCTACCCCCTCTCGTCGATTGTTGCTGCACTTTGAGGACCTGCCGCGGCTGACGGCAATACAACATTATATTAGTTTCAGGTAGACAACATGATGATTTAAATTTTGTATATATTGTGAAATGATCACGACAGTAAGTCTAGTTAATATACATCACCATGTATATAGACTTTTTTTCTTCTGATGAGAAAATTTAAGATCTACTTTCTTAGCAACTTTCAAATATGCAATATAGTATTATTAATTACAGTCACCATAATGTACATTACATCCCCATGACTTATTTATTTTCTAACTGGAAGTTTCTACCTTTTGACTCTAGTCACCCATGTGGCCCACCCCTCATTCTCCACCTCTGGCAACTACCAATCTGTTCTCCATATCTATGAGGTAGGTTTTAATTTTAATTGTTTTTGTTGTTTGTTGCTCTTTACTTTTTGTTTTTTGGGTTTTCTTATTCCACAATACTCCACTTTGTATTCCATTATATACGTGTGTGTGTGTGTGTGTGTATATATCCCACTTCTTTATCCATTCATCCATGAATGAAGACTTAGGTTGTTCCCAAATCTTGGCTATTATAAATAATACTGAAATGTATAAAGGGAGTACATATATCTTTTTGAATTCATGTTTTCATTTTTTTGGATAAATACTCAGAAGAGGAATTGATGGATCATGTAATTCTATTTTTAATTTTTTGAGGAATCTTCATACTGTTTTCCATAGTGGCTGTACTGATTTACATTCCTCCAGATGCACAAGGGTTCCTTTTTCTCCACATCTTTTCCAACATTTGTTATTTCTTGTCTTTTAAAATATATCCATTCTAACTAGTATGAGGTGATATCTCATTGTGCATTTGATTTGCATTTCTCTGATGATTAATGATGTTGAACACGTTTTCATGTATCTTTTGGCCATCTGTATGTCTTATTTGGAAAAATATCCATGCAGATCTGGCCATTTTTTAATCAAATCATGTGTTTCTTTGGTATAGAGTTTTATGAGTTCTTTGTATATTTTGGATATTAGCCCTCATCAGATACATGATTTGCAAATATTTTCTCCTGTTCAGTAAGTTGCTTTTTCCTTTTGTTGATGGTTGTCTTTGCTGTGCAGCTTTTCAGTTTAATGTAGTCCCACTTGTTCATTTTTGCTTTTGTTTTGGTGTCAGATTAAAAAAATCATCACCAAGACCTATGTCAAGAAGCTTACTGCCTATGTTTTCTTCTAGAAGTTTTATGATTTCAGGTATTATTGAGTTGGCCAAAAGTTTCCTTCGATTAAGTAAAAATAAAAGACCCATTTTTCATTTTCACCAAGGACTTTATTAAACAACATATTCACTGTTTTGTTCCACTACCTTTTGCCATTTTTCAGGCAGCTTCATAATTCCATCTTCCCAAAACATTTTCTTTTTGAGCAAAGAACTGTTCCAGGTGCCTTTTACAGTCTTCCAGGGAATTGAAAATTTTTCCATTAAGAGAATTTTGTAAAGACCGAAATAAATGGAAATCTGAAAGTGCAATGTCTGGTGAATATGGCAGATGAATCAGAACTTCCCAGCCAAGCTGTAAAAGTTTTTGCCTGGTCATCAAAGAAACATGTGGTCTTGAGTTATCCTGATGGAAGATTGAGTTTTCTGTTGACTAATTCTGGATGCTTTTCATCAAGTACTGCTTTCAGTTGGTTTAATTGGGAATACTTGTTGGAATTAATCGTTTGGTTTTCCAGAAGGAGCTCATAATAGAGGACTCCCAATCCCACGATATACACATCACCTTCGTTGTTTTTTTGTTTGTTTGTTTTAGTTTTTTGTTGTTGTTGTTTTTGCGGTACATGGGCCGCTCACTGTTGTGGCCTCTCCCACTGCGGAGCACAGGCTCCGGACACGCAGGCTCAGTGGCCATGGCTCACGGGCCCAGCCGCTCTGCAGCATGTGGAATCTTCCCGGACCGGGGCACGAACCTGCATCTCCTTCATCTGCAGGTAGGCTCTCAACCACTGCGCCACCCGGGAAGCCCCATATCACCTTCTTTGGATGCAGACCGGGCTTTGGTGTGGTCGGTGGTGGTTCATTTTGCTTACCCCATGATCTCTTCCATTCCACATTACTGTACAGTATCCACTTTTAATCTCCCATCACAATTTGTTTTAAAAACAGAACATTTTCATTATGTTTAAGTAGAGGATCACATGCAGAATATGATCAAGAATATTTTATTGCTTAACTTATATGGAACACAAACATCAAAGCAAATCACATAACCAAGCTGGTGCAAATGATTTTCAGCGCTTGATTTGGATATTTTGAGTATGCCAGCTATCTCCTCTGTGGTACAATGTTGATTGTTCTTAATGTCTCAATTTGATCGCTATCAACTTCAACTGGTCTACCCGACCACGGAGCATCGCCCAGCGAGAAATGTCCAGCACAAAATTTCACAAACCACTTCTGACATGTTTGATCAGTCACAGCACCTTCTCCATACGATTGCAAAAATCTTTTTTTGTGTTTCAGTTGCATTTTTACCTTTCTTGAAATAATAAAGCATAATATTCCAAAAATGTTGCTTTTTTCCTTTCATCTTCATATTAAAATGGCTACACAAAAATTCACCAATTTTGATTTTTTTTTTAACGCATGTTGATATGAGAAATGTCACAATCTAACAAAATAGTTTCAAGTGAAGTTAAAGACAGCTAAGCACTACTAGAGCCATCTTATGGAAAAAACTGAATGAACGTTTTGGCCAACCCAATACTTCAAGTCTTTAATCCATTTTGAGTTAACTTTGTGTATAGCACAGGATAATGGAGAAGTTTCATTCTTTTGCATGTTGCTGTCTAGTTTTTCCAACACCGTTTATTGAAGAGGTGGTTCATTTCCCACTCTTGGTTCCATGATCTTAAGTTGATCAAACATACACATGTGGTTTTATTTCTGGGCTCTCTATTGTATATGTGGTGGGTTTTATGCCAATAAAATGCTGTTTGAATTACTATAGCTTTATAATACAGTTTAAAATCAAAGATTGTGATGCCTCCAGCTCTGTTCTTTTTCTTGAGCTTGCTTTGGCTATTAGGGATTTTCTGTGGTTCCATGCAAATTTTAGGATTGTTCTATTTCTGTGAAAAATGTCATTGGCGTTTTGACAGGGAGTGCACTGAATCTGTAGACTGTTTTAGGTAGGATGGGCATTTAACAATATTAATTCTTCCAGTCCATGAGCATAGAATCTTTCCATTTATTTGTCTTCTTAAATTTTTTCATTAATGTCTTATAATTTTCAATATACAGATCTTTCATTTCCTTTGTTAAATTTAATCCTAGATATTTTATTCTGTTTGATGCAACTGTAAGTGAAATTGTTTTCTTAATTTCTCTGATAGTTTCTCATTAGTATATAGAAAGGCAACATATTTTTGTGTACTGATTTTTGTATCCTTCAACTTTACTAATTTTTTAAATTAGTTGTAACAGTTTATTTTGTGGAGTCTTTAGGGTTTTCTATATATAGTATTATGCCACCTGCAATAGTGATAATTTTACTTCTTCCTTTCCAATTTATATGTCTTTTATTTCTTTTTCTTGCCTAACTGCTCTGGTTAGGACTTCCAAAACTATTTTGAATAAAAGTGACAAGAGTGGGTATCCTTGTCTTCTCGTTGAAGTTAGAGAAAAGGTTTTCAGCTTTTAACCTCTGAATTTGATGTTAGCTGTGGGCTTTTCATATATGGCCTCTATTATATGGAGGTAGTTCCTCTACACCCATTTCATTGAGATTTTATACCATAAATGGATGTTGAATTTTGTTAAATGATTTTTCTACATTGATGGAGATAAGCATATGATTTTCATACATCATTTTTGTTAATGTGGTATATCATGTTGACTGATTTGCGGATGTCAATCCATCTTTGCTTCCCTGGAATAAATCTCACTTGATCATGATGTAGGATCCTTTTAATATATTGTTGAATTCAGTTTGCTAATATTTTGTTGAGGATTTTTACATCTATGTTTATCAGAGATATTAGCCTGTAACTTTCCTTTTTTATGGTGTCTTTGACTGTTTTTCATATCAGCTTAATACTGGCCTCATAAAATGAATTTGCAAGTGTTCTTTCCCCTTGTACTTTTTGGTAGCATTTGAGAAGCTCTTTATTAATTTTGTTGAACGTTTGGTTGAATTCACCAGTGGAACAACAGTCTGTTTCTGGACTATTGTCTGTACAGAGTTTTGAAATTACTGACTCAATCTCCTTACTAGTAATTGGTCTCTTCCGATTTTCTATTTCTTCGATTCAGTTGTGGAAAGTTGTGTTTCTAGGAATTTATCCATTTCTTCTGGCTTGTGCAATTTGTGGACGTTTAATTGTTCACAGTAGTCTTTTATAATCCTTTGTATTTTTGTGGCATCAGTTGTAACATCTCCTCTTTCATTTCTAATTGTACTTATTTAAGCCCTTTGTCTTTTTTTCTTGGTGAGTCTAGTTAAATATGTTAGCTTTTTTTTTTGTTTAAAGAACCAGCTCTTTGTTACACTGATATGTATATGTCATTATATCTCCCCAATTCAGTGAGCATCTTTGTAACCATTACTTTGAACCCTTTATCAGGTAAACTACTTATCTCTGTTTAAAGGTTATTTCATGAGGTTTTATCTTATTCTTTCATTTGGAGCATATTCTTCATCTTTTTTTTTCTTCTCATTTTGCTAAACACTCTGTTGGTTTTTATACAGTAGATGAAACAACCACCTCACTGTCTTGAAGGAGTGATCTCATGTAGGAGGTGAACCTTGTCATTCAACCCACCCCAGCTCTTGATTGTCCCTCAAACCTTTGTGCTTGTCCGAGCAGCTATTATATTTTTAATAGCTCCTAGTAGATAAGGATGCTCCAAACCTGTCAATGTTCCAAAGGGGAGGATATCAGTACCTAGATTCAGGCTGACTGGAAGCCAGACCTTCATACAGCAGCTTTCAAGAGTATGCAAATATATACTGTCCTGTGGGACCACAAGCCCAAGCCCTACTGGCCACCAGAGCCAGGTAATCTGGAGGTGTCCCCTATGCAGCAGTTGCAAAAATCAGGGTTCCAGACAAGTGAATGAGCTCTTTCCTCGGAGATACCAATGAGCTAGGGCGAGGCAGTGGGAGAGCACCAAGATGGTGTCCATAGTCTATGTTCCTTGAGAGCAGCTTGGTAGGCCACTAGATGTGTGATTAACCTGAAGTCCGACCCTCAGGCCAAAGCTCCAGAAGCAAAGAAAAATGTCTATTCATATCCTCTGCCCAGTTTTTAGTTAGATCCTTTATTCCATATTTCAACCTGATCCCAAATTGTGGTCTATTAGAGAACAGCCAAACTGGCAAGTCTGAATGATGTCACTTTAAAGACAAATAAACAAAAAAACAAACTAGTCCAAAATTTTTATGAATACAGACAAATGGGAACACGAACACTAGCATGTTGGAGCTTAGCACACCGGTATTGAAGGGAAGGAGAATGTGTAGTGACTTGTGACAAAGTTCAGTACAAAGAGTGTTAATAATACAATTTCAGTAAGTATAAACAACTAAACTTGTGTTCCTCAACCACAATAGAAATCAGCTTTATCTAAACATATTTTATAGGCACAAAAGATTTAAATTAAATTAAGCAGCTAATGGTAGCTTGAATTATTTCTCCTGCATTAAGTGAATTTATAAAGGTAACTTTCAAGTACCTTTAAAAAGGTCTTTTCTTTATTAATAATTTAGTTATAGACATAGATGAAGACTTGTTTCATCAGCTAAACAACAAAAAGAGCACCTGAAATCCCTTAGACAATTTTGAACAAATTAATATTTTTTTCCTTAGTTATTTCTATTTTAATTCTGCTAGACTACAACAAGTTTCAATTCTGGGTCTCCAGGTTGCTCAAGTCCAAAGGGCATTATGGTGTATGTGAATGGCATGTATAGCACACCAGTTACCAGCTGTGATAGCTATACATATATTTTGCAGCAGGCAAGTTTTGATTTTGGCTCTGTGCTAAATCTGGTAATCTTTATATAACATAGATAGTATTGTTAGCCTCAGAAGATGAGTGGATCATCACAGCTTGTGAGAATTCTGGATTCATTCCATCAAATTTTTGTGATTTTCAGCAGCATATAACTTGGATTTTCAAAGCTGTATTCCCTCTTATTATGCATTAATGCACACTATTTCTGTTTTGTTTCCTTTACAAGACAAATGCCCAAGGGAGATTAATATCAAAAGTTGCATTTTTGGGCTTCCCTGGTGGCGCAGTGGTTGAGAATCCGCCTGCCGATGCAGGAGACACGGGTTTGTGCCCTGGTCCGGGAAGATCCCACATGCCGCGGAGCAACTAAGCCCGTGAGCCATGACCGCTAGGCCTGCGCGTCCGGAGCCTGTGCTCCGCAACAGGAGAGGCCACAACAGTGAGAGGCCCGCATACCGCAAAAAAAAAAAAAAAGTTGCATTTTTTTCCCATGCCTTCTTGGTCATTGTTAATTATTAACTCATCAATAAGTTTACAGAATATATTTAGTTACAAATTGTAACTGTCCTTCACAAACCTTGAAAGTGTATGATTTAAGGGCTGTGATTTTATGAAATAAAAATGACAAATCAAGAGAAAATGTCAAATTTATTACTTATTCATGCATGTGATTATCACATTGGTTGAGTTAGATACACTGCTGGTGATACATGTGTGGTACTACACACCAAGCGATGCATATCAAGGAAAGATACTGCCAAATTCTTTGAAACGGATAACATTTCAAAGCAACTAGAATCCATACATTGTGCAGGAATATGATTAACGTGGTGACCACCAACTTGTCAGAAACCTCCCACTGATTTAAATAGAACTACATTCTAGAGACATGTGATTAAACTAAGGTAAAAGTGAAACAACTCTGTAAAGTAATAAAGCATCAGCATCCAACTTGCAGAACAGGTATCTGGTGTCCACAGCTTGAAGATAAATCCAGGCGTCAGTGTGGTGGTGGCACTTGTAGAATATGCAGCTTTATCAATACTTTTGATAGCACAGCAGATGGTACTAAATGGTATTAGAAGATAGCACATGGATATCAACCACTATTGAGTTGAAAATTGCTTTAGAAAAGTTTGACTCTAGATGTGAAGCTTTAGAAAAGTCTTGACTGTATCTTAATATTTCACTTTTTTGTTCCTCTACATGTATTTGCAAAAGGGTTAAATGACACAAATCTATGTTTAAGTGCTTTTAAAAAAGATTTCCAATAAATAAAAACTTCAAGTAACAAGAAAAGCATTGCATATTTTATCGGTAGTGTTTTCTCTTTTTCAGTGGAACATAAAATAATGGTGATTCTTAATAACTGGCACCTTAGATCAATTAGATTAGAAATACAGCATTGAACTTTTAATGAGTGACAAACATAACATTCTCTGAAATCTCTGCAAGTAAAGCAGTAAATGCTAAACAATGGCTACCATATATCTTTATTTACTCCTTGGGAAGAAACTTGAAAAAAATATAAATATCATAACTGAGGGTTGCTGATTAGTCACACAGATTTTTATCATCAGTTTCAGAATGGTTTGTATCTATTAATATTTAAGACTATCACAATATTTTAAACATTCATTTAATTTGACTGTCAGCCATGGATTTGTTTCTGAAAAAGTACTTCTACAGTATTCCTACAGTGCTTTGAAGACCCTACAGTATGACATTTTTATTAGTTCATCAGAATAGGTCTAATGCACTTGAGGAGAGAACTGCCAATGAACAGTTAGAACTTCATTGGAACCAAAGCCCAAAAGAAGATAAAAAAATTCTGAAGGTATATTTAGAAAATTACCTTTAAAACAATTATAGTATTTTGTGAACAAAATAATATTCCACAAATCCACCTTTATAAAAGAAATTTAAAAGTGATAAATATTTTTTAAAAATCACTTTTCTGAACTTACATCCTTAAGCTATTTTTCATTAAAAAATGGTTTATTTGTATTTTTGTTATCAATTTTATGCTACAGCAATGTTACTATAATTTTCATTAATTCACTTCAATTAAAAAACAACAGTCTACAGAAAACTCCTGCATCTGCAATCTTGCTCAATCAAGAAAGGCAGAGTATACAATATTTAAGATGTCTCTAAATCAGACTGTTTTCTATTCAAAGTAAGTTCTAGAAAAATTTGCTCCCTATAAGTTATCATGTCTTCCACATCTTTGTAGTAAAGCATTTCTTCAATGGACAACAGCTTATATTTATTCAGGCTGAATACTGACTTGTTCTGTACAGCATTTAACATCTTTAGGGATGTTGTAACTGAATCATTCAAAGAAGAACAAACTGGGAAAATACGAGCATTCCACAAACTCAAACATGTCTTGTTTCCAGAGAACAGTTCCTCTGTAACTTTGAGATTCCAAATGTCTAAGCATGACAGGAAACAGACTCCAAAGAATTGAAGTAACTTTATATCTGACAATGTTTTAACATTCTTTTTCAAGTTGTCTTGCACTCCACATGCCATAGTTGAATACTTTAAGTGTCCATTCATCTTCAAGCTTAAGGAACACACAAAAGAATGTGCAGACAGGACGGCTGTTGTTATGATATAAGAACCACTAATAATGCAATTTTCCCCCACTGAAACATCAGGCCCCAATCTGGAATACTCTACAACTGAGCCAGGTGCCACAGAACATCTTGAATCCAATATACTTTGAATGATACAGGATTTGTTACTAGAGCATTCTGGTATTGCTGGAAAGATGCTAAAAGCTATGGACTGTAAGCCAAGCTCTGACTTCAAATTGCTATCAGAAGTAAAATGAAACAAATATTCTTCAGTTGTTCCAATGTGATAAAATTTGGAGTTATTAAGAACAACAACATTTAGTGATGTTCCTTTAAGAAGATGAAATATTCTTTGCCTCATGTCTATCAACTCTGACTCTTCTTTAGTAACATTTGATGTGTTTCTGGTATATTCCACAGTTGCTCCAGGTCCCAAAGCCTGCAGAAAGTCTCCATAGGCATCTATTTCACAGTTTAGTGTACCTATTTTTTCATAAAAAGCAAGTAACTTTTTCGCTGTTTTATGATCCATGTAAAATAGGCTGTCTGTGTAGACATACTCAGGGTATAATTTAAGAGAGGGTATATCACCCCCAGCAAAGCTTTGTTGAAAAAAATTTCTAGGTCTACACACAGCATCAAACTGATACATCTTTTCTATGCTGGGCTTATGAAGGAAACGACGGCAACTTCTGTACTCAAGGTCTCTATGTTCTAAATAGTTAAAAGGTTCTAAGACAAATACTCCATGTGTTGTACCTACAGTCAAACTAGAAGGATGAGCTAAAGCAGTAAAGCCAGGTTTGTCAAACCTAATATACTCAGATTCTCCAATACTATAAAGTTCAATATCATCTGCACAGGTAACCAGAATCCCAGGATTCATATGTGAGGGGAAATCAATGTACATGGCTAGTTTTAATTCCAACATCTGATAAATGGGGCTACCAAAAGGTAAAGCAGTGAAAATTTTCCCCAGAGCACTTGCATTTGGAAGGCGTTGACTGTAGCCACCTATATAAAATTAAACAAAATAACTGTTTTAAAATGTTTATAAGATTTAAAAACCCAGAAGCATCAGTTACAACTCAAAATATCTCTAAAGATATTTAAAATATACAATATATTACTGTATCCCAGGGAAGAATAATAAATTCCAGATTACAAATTCACAGAGCAATTCTGTAGAGATTTGCTATAATGCAGTTCTAGATTAGGAAAGAACTGTAATATGCTTTACAGACTATGAATTGTTTTAACTCAACTGGATAACAAGTAAAAAGGACAATGAGCTAAAATATGACCTTATATCTACATTTTACACAATAAATTTCAACCATGTTTAAACGCCTGCATTAAAAATCCACTTCATGGGAAAAAAATGTCACAAAAATCTAATATACATAATTACCTATTAAAGAGTAATTTCCAGATGGAATGTGTTTCCTCAATTACATATACTTAAAGGAAGTAAAGGTGCATTTATTTAAAAGCATTTTACAATGTATATTTGTTTTTAATTTTAAAAGGCTTTTCCCTCTAAGATGAGCCTTATGACTTAATTCCTTGAAAAGTGTGTTCTCTTAAGTACATTAAATAGCTTACATCATTTTTACGTAACTAATTACAGTGAGAGGCATAGTAGAAAGAGTCACACAATAATGGGTTCAAATTCTGGTTCACCACTTTTTAATTGTTTATCTTTGGACTTTAACACTAAATCAGCAGATGTAAATACTTGCTTTGTCATGTTTTGAGATCAACAATACATGTAAAGCACTTACTACAGAGTACATCATTCAACCAATGAGAGCTAATACTTTCTTTTTCATTTTCCAAATACTAACCAACAGTAAAGTTCAGCATTGTAAGAATTACCTACTTTTAATTACACTTGACCCTTGAACAATAAGGGTTTGAACTCTTACCAGTCCACTTATATGAGGATTTTTTTCAATAAATACTGTAAGACTATATGACCCAACGTTGGTTGAATCCCTGATGAGAAACTGTGGATATGGAGTGGAACTGCCTATATAGAAGACCAACTATGAAGTTACATGCAGATTTCAGACTGTGTGAGGGTCAGCACCACTCACAGATCAATGCATTATTATATATTTTCAAGGATCAATTATATTAATATATATTTTCTGGTGTCTAACTTAATTTTTACTAAATTAGTAATAATAATACTCGTTCTGGAATAAAACTGTAAATTTGAATTTTTCTTTTACTTTTTCAGTTAGTCTTAAAATCAGAACTTGGATGCTTTACTCGATATCATCTTTAAAAAGAATCATTGTTCCGTATATGAATCCTAAAAAATGAAAAGTGCCTTGGTAACAATGTGGATGAGTGGCTCTAAAATATCTGTTCCTGAACTGGTACAAGTCCATGACAAAGTTTCGCCAGCCTCCAGTACATAGAGGAAAAATAACAGATGTTCCTTTCATATAACCAAAATTTCCATACAACCAAATTTTTCCAATTTAAAAAATTATATTCTGAGATTACTTCTTTCCTACCTTTCTATTCCCTTTTTTGGTGTGTGATTTTCTCTCTTTTATACTTTCTTGTCAACTCCATGTTCTGTCACCACCTTTTCTTTTTGTTTTTAAACTCCTAAGGATTATGGATTTGGCTACCAATAACTAGATAAAAATGTGTTAACAGAAGGTTTTGTGTAAAGTCTGGTAATCACAGTACTAAACCAGCCTCTTCCCTACAGCAAGAATCCTTTCTAAAGCATTGTCAAGAAATGTTCATATTTTGATGAGTTCTATCTTAGGAAGATAATGTTCGATATGTATACCAAAAACAATACATGAAAAGTTGAGGATGTATGTAATCTACAATTTTCAGGTTAAATTTTGTGAAAAATATTATGCTACTTACAACCTAAAAATATTAAGGAAAGCATAAAATATTTGTTTCCAAAGCAAAATAACTTCAAAGACAAAAGAAAGAAAAAGAAAGAGGGGATAGTATTAGTAAGGGAGAAAAAAGCCCCTTAGATATAAAAGGTAATATACTAAATGAAAATGTAAATTAGTAAAGTGTAACATTACCAGAGTGAATTAATAGGATGGTAAAAGAATTCCACTCATCTCCATAAAGTTTTTCCAAACATCGAAGGGCACAAAGTGTCGATCCTCCATTTCCTTGAAAATAAAGATAAAAAGCTCAATTTATTTCACAGAAAGTTACAAAAACTTTGTTATTACAGTAAATTTAAGTGTTATAACTTTGAGGATATGACCTTTGGCTACAATTAACCAGGCAGAGAGCAAAGGTACAGGCAGAACAATCAAACTAAATACACATTTCCTAGCAATTAAATAACTAGTAATAAAACCCAGAGATGAGCCTTTGGTAATAAAAGTTGAATTAATCTTCTCCTGAAAATAGTAGTAAAAAGAAAGAAATGATAAATTAAGCAATCTGCAACACTATAAGACTGTAAGTTTACACATTCACTTGGAGTTATGAACTGTAAAGCCTATTAAAATAATTCTCCCATATGATCATATATATGTGTTAGATTTACTTTCCAAAAAGTGTTTTAGAACCTGTTTTCCTAAAAAACATCTTAAATGTAACTTCCACTTACTAGTTACCATGGGCAAGTTATTGAACATTTTGTGCCTGAATCTCATTCAAATATGGGAATTAGAAAAGTACTGCCCATATATTTATGAGGATTAAAACACTGGCTAATTAGGACATGCCAGTATCAGATACAGATACCCTAACTCCGAGCTTCAGCTTTAAGTATCACATGGAAAATGGCCCCCAGGAAAATAGCATGTATTTTTATTTGCAAGGTAAGGTCAAAAGGCAAAGTGGACAAACTGGTTTTTAAAAGTAAACATCTATGATAATTATGCCATTAGACTGTGCTCTTTCACATTCTGCATTGTGGTCCCAAGAGGCCAAATATTTATTTTACCTGATTTGATCTCTTCATGTAAGTTTCTGAACAAATTGTGTAGTTTGGAGGGACCTTAAGAGCCCTACTGATAAGGTCCAAAAGAATATTCACCATCTGAGTAAATTTTATTAAGATTAATAAAATTCTCTTTTAAGTAACATAACATTCTGGAAGTTTTTCATGGTAAGTCCACAATGTGTAAAAACAGTTGCCATGCCTTTTATCTTTCTTAAAAAATAGTGAACTTACATAAAAATTTTAAAGTTTGTAAAGACTATAGGTGGTAAGACACACAGTTTATCAACTGTAAGCCACAGGAAAGCTTTTCTTCAATGATTATTCTGCCCACAATTTATGATATAAATCTGACCATAAATGTGTACCAATTTTGGCTCCAGCAGGATCAACAAAAACATGATACTGAACTCCAAGCGGTAACTCCTTTTTTCTCAGCTTTTCTGACAGCTGTTGCTTATAAGCAAGTTCCTGTTTATCATCAGCTGCTGTTATTGCAACAATGTCCCAGAATTCTCCAGCTGCCACAGATTTGCCTATGTGTAAGAAGAAAGTGATAAATATTATCAGAATTCTCTAGCTGTTACAGGTTTACCTATTTGGAAAGAAGGAAAAAAGAGGTAATAGTATCTCTAAAAATGTATCTTCTGCTTTTGAGAATTAGGGAATAATGAGTGGTCAGCTAGTAGGATTCAAAATAGTTCTAATGAGGATTGTTCACAAATTCTACTTTTTTTTTTCCTTTTAGATTACTTTCTCCTTTTATGGTCTACAGTCCCATTTATTTAGATTTTCTTAGAGTTGTAATGTTTCTTGATTAAGAGAAGTACTTTTGACTTGCTAAAGATGAGCTCAATTCTTAAATAAAGAGAGGAGACAAAGGAATATATTAATCTCCAGCTTTGAAAATCAATTTTCACATACAGGGACCACTTAATGTTTATTGGCTAAGAAAGATTAAATCCAAGGACCCATTGCTACAATGTTGGTGTTCATAAATGTGGGCACTTTTTAATTGCCTTAAAATGAGCCATGCATGTTTACAAAGGTTACTGGAGAATGACACCAAATTCTGGATAACAGAAAAGTTCCCAGCTCCCTGATGAACTCAATAAAAATCACTATGCTTTAGATCTTCTAGGTTTATTTAAAATAATTTTTGCTAATGAGCTAACAAAACGAATAACTTGGATTTATAGCTTCACTAGTCAGGCTAATAACTGTCTTCTCACTCCTCCTCATATATATATATATATATATATATATATATATATATATATATATATAGGCAACTGGTAATAAACTTAAAGAAAGTAACAAGCATAACGTAAAGAAAGGAGAGTGACAGAAGAATAAAAAACTCAAGAGATACATTAACTGCACCTGGGCCAGCGTCCTAGGCCCGCAAGTGATTAGTAAAAGGAAGTGGTAGTACAGCAAATACCCCAGAACGTAAAGCGCCCTCCCTGTCCATTGCCGGGGAGAGCCAAGTTTCCTCCTTTGGTACCTCTAAGCTCTGAAAACCTCCGCAACTTTCGCTGGGTGGCTTCTCGCAAAGATACGCCTGGAAAAGCACTCGTGGTTGCCATAGCTCACTTTCCCCAACACCGCCAAGGACTTCCAGCTATCCTGCATCCCAGCACCCCACGCATGCGCCCTGGGACGTAACCCGTTCTTTGGTCCGGTTTCGTCTCTGTCCCGCCCCCTACGTGCGTCACTCACGTAACTACGCCCCCGAAGCTCTGGCTTGCCTAAGGAAAACCACGGCGGCGGGAGCCCAGGGCTTTGCTCCGTTTCCCTAGCAACGAAACGGTCTCCGGAACGGATAAATGGCCACCTAGTGATTTGTCGGACTGTGCCGGGTCTGGGCCGCTTGGTCCCAACTCGTAAAGCCTTGCAGCTCGGTAGACCCGGTGAGTGGTCCTGCTTGGGCGGCGAAATTTCGAGAACTGACCCGCTTAAGGAGAAGTCCAAACTACAACCTAGCTTCTAGCTTTCTCTCAAAGGCCATTCGTCCTAACTCGTGGTTTGTTTTAGCCAGGGGCAGTTCCCAAGGACCTCTTGAGAGTTAATTCCTCCCCTTGGGTCGTCGTCTGAAGCCATCTGCCCCAACCCCAGGTCCAGATACATACACAGTCTGAACTTTTAAAATCTGTTCTCTCTTCAGGAAGCTTTGTGGCTTCTTTGCCCTTGCAGTTACTAGAGAGTGAGCCTCTCCACACCTCTCAGTTTTGAGATCACATAATAGGCTTTTGGAAGTTGTATGAAATTCTGCAATGAGGCCCTTAACGTTTGGGGTTTTTTGGCTGTTTCTCTGGCAATCTTTTGTGTATGCAGATTAATCTAGAACTTTCAATAGTATTCTTGGGAATAAGTTGGCCTTATTGGATGTGTTTTTGGTAGGTATCGATAGATAAGTTTCTTCTCTTGTAAGACACCAAGTTTATGAGTTTTATCTTTACATGTGAGAAAGCTATGAATGAGAGAGAATAGTGACTTAGTCAGGCTCTTACGATTAGTTAAGTAGTAGAGAGAAGATTTAAGCAAGATATTTCAATCCCAAACTCCAACATCATTCTACCACACCATACAGTTTATTTTAGTTGAGAAGCCTGTTTTCATTAAAGTTTCATCAGGAACATAGGCATTCAAGGCCTTACAAGTTCTTACCATGAACTTAACTTAGTTTTTCTTCTACAGAATTGACCCTGTTATTTAATTTAGTACTTAGAGCGAAAGAATTTGAGTGAAAAGGGAAATTATGCTTTCATAGTTTTATGGTTTAAAAGCTCTCTTTTTTGTTAATAAAAACAAAACTTTCTTATTATGGACACTTAGAAAATACAAAAGACTTAAGTGAGGTGAGAGAGAACAAAAGGGAAAGTAGCAAGGGAGAAAGATAACAACGGCTTAAATAAAGGATTTTTTTTTTTTTTAACTGAGTGAAACAAAGCCATCGTAAGGTTTTTATGTGACTTCCATTAAGTTTAAAAGGAGCATTTCATGGAAATGTGAAAATAGACTCTAGCGGAGAGTGGGGTAATGATAGAAACAGGGAGACTTGTTTGGAGGCTACTGCAGCAAAACAGGTGAGAGTTGGTGAAGGCTTGGCCAGGATGGTAACAGTGGGGCTGATGAGAAGTTGGTTAGATTCTGGATATATGTTTGAAGGCATAGTTAATACAATTTGCTAAAGGAATGGCTGTGGAATGTGAAAGAAAGAGAGGAGTCAAGGATAACTCCCTGAAGGCTGGAGTGACCATCAGTTGAAATGGGAAAGGATGTGGATGGGGAAGTAGGGACAGTTATTGGGGTAGTAGGGAGAGTCCAGAATTTGGTTTTGGATGCAGAAAGTAAACAGATGTATGTGTGTGCAGGGCATATGTAATGGGAGTTTGTATGTGTATGTGTTTGCATTATATATGAGTCTGGAGTTTGCAAGACAGGTCTGGACTTAGAGATATAATTTTGGGAGTTGTCAGCATATAGATGGAGTTAATTTTTAAACTACAGAGCTAGATGAGGTCCTAAGGAAAGAAAGGTCAATAGAGCCTATAAGCTGAGGGATTGTACATACTAATGAGGTAAATGCGGAAAAAGGTAACTAAATAAGAAAACTTCAGAAATGATAAGAGCTGTGAGGGGACTAAAACAGGGTGACGTGATAGACTCTATAACAGAGTGTTAAATGTATGTTAGAGCATTTCTTGGACCTGAGAAGAATGGCCATAGAAATGAATGCTTATTTTTTGCTGATATGATTACTCACATAAAATGTGCTGGACGTAAATATACTATATCAGCTATGTTTTTTGTCCTTCTGTCTTTTCTGTTTTCTTCAAATTTTCACTAATATTAATTTTTAAATAGGAAATGAAAAAGTTGTATGCTATGTGAGTGGGAGTAAATCTCTGGCAGTTGATTGTAGTGGGTAAAAAAGTCAAGGGATTTTATTTCAGTTTAGGTTTTATATAATCAGTGTGATAATGGTTGTTTAAACAGTCATAAGCTACCATGACCAGAATAAAATATGTCAATACAGGTCAGTAGTAAACCCATTATTCTGTATAGAATGGAAATGATGTGTTTGATCTTGAATGCCACATTTCAAAAGGGACATCAAAATTATAAAAAATATAATTTAAAATAAAGATTTCAAAGATTTGTTGATTTAAAAAAAAGGGGACATCAGACAAACCAAACTATAATAAGTTGAAAAAAGATGTTCTTTGGAGGCATTTGGGCTTTTTTTTTTTTTTTTTCCTATTGGAGGAGAGTATCTGAAGAAGTGGCATGAAAAGAAGTGAGATAGACTTTTTTTTTTTTTTTTTTTGTTACGCGGGCCTCTCACTGCTGTGGCCTCTCCCGTTGCGGAGCACAGGCTCCGGACGCGCAGGCTCAGCGGCCATGGCTCACGGGCCCAGCCACTCCGCGGCATGTGGGATCCTCCCGGACCGGGGCACGAACCCGAGTCCCCTGCATCGGCAGGCGGACTCTCAACCACTGCGCCACCAGGGAAGCCCCGAGATAGACTTTTTAAGAACTTTACCGAGGTATACTTTACCTATCATTAACCTATTGTAAGTGAGCAGTTTAATGATTTTTAGTAAATGTACTGAGTTGTGCAACCGTGATCACAAGCTAGGTATAGAACATTTCCATCACCCCTATAAGATGCCTTGTGCTTATCTACAATTAATGCCTATTAGGTTATTTTTATTACTATAGGCATGGATATGACTGTTGTGTGAAAGTTGTAGAGAAGCACATTAAATTTTTTCTTCTCCTTCATAAAAAGAAGCTTAAGCCAAATGGAGCAGGTCCTTGATTACGGACCATGGAGCTCAGGTACATGGCTTGGCCAGTTCATGCTGGGGCTCTCATCTTTTCTGTTACTTGTGCATCATCTCTGTTAAACCTGTCTTCCTCCTCTTACTCTTCCTGATGTGGAGTGTAAAGCAAAAATCTCTTTTTTACTGTTCCCTTTCTTTGAATTTAATTACTCAGCTAGCCTGGTCTCAGACTATTTCTTCACTAATTTTTCCAACTGTAGCCTATTGAAGGAACCCTCACCACCTTTCTCGAGGGCAAGGGAAAACTTTTTTCCCCTAAACTTCTATTTTACTTTCTCTCTTAATTTTTTTAAAGACTTTATTTTCAGAGCAGATTTAGGTTCACAGTAAAATTGAGAAGATACAGAGGTTTCCAGTAAACCCTCATATATACCCAAACATGCATAGCTTCCCCCATTATCAACATACCTCACCAGAGTGGTACATTAGTTAAAATTGATGAACCTACAATGACACATCACAATCACTCAAAGTCTGTAGTTTCCCTTAGGATTCACTCTTGGTGTTTTATATTCTATGGGTTTGGACACAGTATAAGGACATGTATACATTGTTATAATACTATTCAGAGTAGTTTCACTATCCTAAAAATCCTCTGTGCTCTGCCTATTCATCCCTTACTCCCCAAATCCTGCAAATCCTTCAACCACTGATCTTTTTACTGTTTCCATGTTTTGCTTTTTCCAGAATGTCATGTGGGAGGAATCCTACAGTATGAGCCTTTTTAGATTGGCTTATTTCACTTAATAATATGCATTTAAGGTTATACCATGTCTTTTCATTGCTTGATAGCTAATTTATTTTAATGCTGAGTAAACAGTCCATTGTATGGATGTACCACAGGTTATTTATCCATTCACCTACTGAAGGACTTCTTGATTCCTCCCAATTTTGGTGATTGTGAGTAAAGCTGCTATAAATATCCATGTGCAGGGTTTTGTGTGAAAATAAGTATTCAACTCCTTTGGGTAAATACCAAAGAATGCAGTTACTGGATTTTATGGTAAGAGTGTATTTAGTTTTTTGAGAAACCCCCAAACTGTCTTCCAGAGTGGCTATACCATTTTGCACTCCTACCAGATGAATGAAAGTTCCTATTGTTCCACATCCTTGTCATCAGTTTGTGTTATCAGTGTTAGACTTTTGGCCATTCTAATCGGTGTGTTATGACATCTCATTGTTTTCTTAATTTGCATTTTCCTGATGACATGTGTTGAGGAGAGACTTTCATATGTTTATTTGCCACCTATATATCTTCTTTGCTGAAGTGTCTGTTAAGGTTTTTGGCTTATTTTTTAACCTGGATGTTCATTTTCTTATTGTTGAATTTTAAGAGTTCTTTGTATATTTTATATGAGAGTCCTTTAGCACATGTGTCTTTTGCAAAAGATTTTCTCCCAGTCTGTGCCTTGTCTTCTCATTCATTTGGCACTACCTTTTGCAGATAGTGTCTTTAATAGTAATGAACTATAGATTATAAACTATTTTTTTTTATTGATTATGTTTTTGACATTGTATCTAACAAAGTCATCATCATCCTAATGTCATCTAGGTTTTCTCCTAAGTTATCTTCTAAGAGTTTTATTGTTTTATGTTTTACATTTAGGTCATATATCCAATTTGAATTATTCTTTCTGGAGGTATAAAGTCTGTGTCCAGATACATTTTCTTTTTCATGTGGCTGTCCAGCTATTTCATCACCATTTGTTGAAAGTCTGTCTTTGCTCCACTGTAGTGCTTTTTCTCCTTTGTCAAAGATCAATTGACTGTATTCATGTCTGTGTTTCTAGACTCTATTCTGTTCCACTGATCTATCTTTCTTTTGACAATACTAGACTGTCCTGATTACTATAGATTTATAGTAAGTCTTGAAGTCAAGTGGTATCATTTTTCCAACTTTGTACTTCTTAAGTATTGTGTTAGATACTGAGAGGTCTTTTGCCTCTACATATAAACTTTAGAATCAGTTTGTCAATAGCAATAAAATAACTTGCTGAGATTTTGACTGGGGTTGTATTGAATCTATAGATAAGTTGGGAAGAACAGACATCTTGATAATTTTGAGTCATTCTATCCATGAACATTGTCTTTCTCCATTCATTTATTCTTTGAATTTGCTCATCAGCGTTTGTTTGTTTGTTTTCCTCTTATAGATCTTGTACATATTTTGTTCCATTTATATGTAAATATTTCACTTATGGTAGTGGTAATGGAAATGGTATTGTGTTCTTAACTTATTCATTGCTGGTATATAGGGAAGTGATCACTTAGTAGTTCCAAGGGTATTTGTCTGTTCTTTTGAATTTTCTACACTGACAATCATGTCATCTGTGAACAGAGATGTGGTCTATACATTTTTATTTCCTTTTTTTTTTTTTTGTCTCATTGCATTAGCTAGGAATTTCAGTACAATGTTGGGAAGTAATGGTGAGAAGGGACATCCTAGCCTTGGACTTCATCTTAATGGAAAAGCTTCTAATTTCTCACCATTAAGCACAATGTTAGCTGTAGATTTTTTGTAAATAGTCTTTATCAAGTTGAGGAAGTTCTTTTCTATTCCTAGTTGACTGAGAGTTTTATCATGAATAGGTGTTGGATTGCATCAAATGCTTTTCCTGCATCTGTGATTCTTCTTTTTAGCCTGTTGATGTGATGGATTACATTAACTGTTTTTTGAATGTTGAACCAGTCTTGTATACCTGGGATAAATCCAGCTTGGTGGTAGGTGTATGATTTTTTTTATACATTGTTGGATTCAATTTACTAATTTTTTTTAGTATTTTTGCATCTGTTTTCATGAGAAATACTGGTCTGTAGTTTTGTAATGTCTTTGACTGGCCTTAGTATTAGGATAATGTTGGCCTCGTAGAACGAATTACAAAGTATTCCCTTTGCTTCTATCTTCTTAAAGAGATTGTAGAGAATTCATGTAACTTCTTCCTTAAATTTTGGTAGTATTTCCCAATGAACACATCTGAGCTTGGTGCTTCTGTTTTGGAAGGTTATTAATTATTGACTCGATTTCTCATAGGTATACACCTATTCAGATTGTCTATTTATTTTTGTGTGAGTTTTGGCAGATTATTTCTTTTAAGAAATCAGTTCATTTCATCTAGGTTATTAAATTTGTGTGCATGGAATTCTTCATAGTATTTCTTTATTATCCTTCCAATGTCCACAGGATCTGTAGTATTGTCCCCTTTTTCATTTCTGATATTAGTAATTTCTGTCCTCTCTTTCTCTCTCTCTCTTTCTCTCTCTCTCTTTGGCTTGGCTAGAGGTGTATCAGTTTTATTGATCTCGTCAAAGAACCAGTTTTTGGTTTAATGGATTTTCTCTGTTGATTTCCTGTTTTCATTTTCATTGATTTCTGCTCTAATTCATATTAGTTCTTTTATTCTCCTTACTTTGGATTTAATTTTCTCCTCTTTTTCTAGTTTACTGAGATGGAAGTTTAGATTGTTACTTTTAGATCTTTCTTCTTTTGTAGTATCTGCATTCAGTGCTATAAACTCCCCTCTAATCACTGCTTTGGTGCATCCCACACCTTTTGATAAGTTGTATTTTTATTTTCATTTGGTTAAAAATATTAAACAATTTATCTTGTGATCTTTTTTGGCCTATGTGTTATTTAGAAATATGTGTTACTTAGAAATGTGTTGTTAATCTCCACCTGATTGGGGATTTCCTAGCTATCTTTCTGCTATTGATGTCTAGTTTAATTTCATTGTGATCTGGGGCAGATATTGTGTGGTTTCTATTCTTTTAAGTTTGCTAAAGTGTATTTTATGTTTCAGAATGTGTTCTATCTTGGCAAATGTTTCATGTGAGCTTTTGATGAATGTGTATTCAGCTGTTGTTGGATGAAGTAGTCTGTATGTATCAATTATATCCAGTTGATTGATAGTGTTGTTGAGTTCAACTATGTCCTTACTGATTTTCTGTCTGCTGGATCAGCCCATTTCTGATAAAAAGGTATTGAAGTCTGCAACCATGATAGTGAGTTCATCTATTTCTTCTTGCAGTTCTTTTAATTTTGCATCACATAGTTTTACCCTCTGTTGATAGGAGCATAAACCTTACCAGTTGGTATGTCTTTTTGGAGAAATGACCCTGTTATCATTATGTAATGCTCCCATTATCTCTCATAACTTTTCTTGCTTTGAAGTCTGCTCTGTCTGAAGTTAATATAGCCACTCCTGCTTTCTTTTGATTGGTATTAGCATTGTATATCTTTCTCCATCACTTTAATCTATATGTCTTTGTATTTAAAGTGGGCTTTATTGTAGACAGCATATAGGTGGGTCTTGTTTTTTTATTTTTTTAAATCTTCTCTGACAGTCTCTTTTGATTGGTGCATTTTGACTATTGATGATCATAATAATTATTGGTATAGTTGGATTAATATCTGCCATATTTATTACTGTTTTCTATTTATTGCCATTGTTTTTTGTTCCTATTTTTGCTTTCCATACTTTTTCTGGCTTTTGTGGTTTTAATTGAGCATTGTATATGATTCTGTTTTCTCTCCTTTCTTAGCATATTGGTTATAGTCCTTATTTTACTTTTTTTAGTGGTTGCCCTGAAGTTTGCAATCACATTTATAACTAATCAAATTCCATTTTCAAGTAACATACCTTTTCCCAGGTAGTGTAAGTACCCTACCTTATAATAAGAAAATAAACCTAATTCCTTCCTCTGTCCCTTATTACTGCTGTCTTTAATTTCACTTATGTATAAGCATCATACATATATGATATGTAATTAAGCATAGATAATTTCATACATTATTTGCTATTAGTATTTTGACAAATTGTTATCTGATAGATCAATTAAGAATAAGAAAAATAAAAGATTTTTATTTTACCTACACATTTTTCTTTCCCAGTGCTCTTCCTTGCTTTATGTAGAACTGAGTTTCTGAACTACAGTATATTCCTTTTCTTTAAAGAACTTCTTTTAACATTTATTGCCAGGTAATTCTACTGGCAACAAATTCCCTCAATATTTGTTTGTCTGAGAAAGTCATTATTTCTCCTTCACTTTGAAGGATAATTTCAGACGGTACAGAATTCTAGGTTGGTAAGTTTTTTTCCAGCAACACTTTAAATATTGTACTCCACTGTCTTCTTGCTTGCATGGTTTCTGAGGAGAAGTCAAATATAATTCTTTGTTCTTATGTTAGAACGATGTTTTATCTTCTGGCCTCTTTCAGAAATTTACCTTTGATTTTCTGTAGTTCTCTTAGTTTTTCTGTAGAATATTTCAAATGACTGTCAGGTAATAAAATCATAATATACCTGTCCCAATATTAGCATGAGTTTTTTTTCCAGGGCATAGAGAGGGCAAGTGGTGAAGAATATAAATTAGGAGAGTCAATAACTAAATTTCAGTTAGTAAGTACACTATTTATTACTCTTGCTAGAAGTATATTAATGACCCAACTTTAGAATATTCAAACTCTGTTTTATGAATGCTAACCAAAGTTTTTAAGCTAGAAGAAACAAATATTTGCTCTGTTAAATTTTTCTTATTAATTTCTAATTTTCTTGTTTCTGTCCATTTATTTTTCTGGCTGTTTTAATTAATTTTGGTTGTTTTATATCTATCTTCTGGCTTATCACCCTTTAGTTTTTTCAGGTTTATGATTTTAGAATCAGTGAGTGTGGAATAGAAACAGAAATTGAAAACTGGCATTTTCACAAAAGCTTTTTTTTTAAATAACAAATATATATAGCTTTCTAAATTTTAGAAAGCAAATATATTTTTAGGGGAAGAAATAAGATGTCTTGATTACAAGTGAGTTTTGATTTCTTGCTCCAAATGATATTTTATGTCATTTGAAATGAACATGTAATGTTTCAAAGAAGCAAGCTTATTTACATTAATTTATAAACCAACTAAATTCCATTTTTATTTTCCAGGAGACATGTACTGTTCTGACTGTATTACTAAAACCCCTCTCTTTAGTTTTTAAAGAGCATTTTCTCTGTGATGTAAAATCATAGCAAGTCTTCATCAAAACAGGATTGATTTAATAAATTTATTGGCTAAATAAAAAAGTATTTTAAAATTATAATTATTATATATATTATGGATTTCAGTCTATTGCAGACATTCTTGCAACAATAGATATAAAATATTACTAATTATAATCCTTACAGTTTCTTTTCAAAAAATCTTTTTTTTCCTTTTATATGATTTTATTTTATATACAGAATCTTATCAGCTTATATGATAATTCTAGAGTCCATTATCCAGCATTCCACTTATTTATAATGTCATAACTAATGTTTACAAAATAAGGTACTGCAACATAGATCATCAAAGCTAATATTATACTTTAATACACTTTTAACTTAAAATAATGTACCTATATTATTAGTATCTAAAATTCCAGTGGATGGGTGTGATATCTAAAGGTCATTGACACAGTTACAAAGCATTTCTTTGAAAAATATTTTAAATATTTTTTATATATTCATTTGGAATTAAATACACAGAATAAAGAGTTTTTACTTTTCAACATTTAACTTAGATATTCATTAATCATAAGCACTTACATTTCCTATGTGTATTTACCACCAGTTTTTTAAATGGAAAAATTTGGGAACAAAGATGAGATTTATAATTGATGTACATTGTATTTTATAAAAACATGGTTTTTATAGTATGATTGATAATGTATGATAATTTAAAAATTAGTGTTACAGTCAATACAAACTAATGAAAGATTTACTGATATATATATACACACATACACACTTACATACTTTTTTAAATTGAAATATAGTTGATTTACAATATTGTGTTAGTTTCAGGTGTTACAGCACAGTGATTCAGATATATTTTTTCAGATTCTTTTCCCCCCTATAGGTTATTACAAAATATTGAGTCTTGTTCCTTGTGCTATATTGCAGGTCCTTGTTGATTATCTACTTTATATATAGTAGTGTGTATATGTTAATTCCAACCTCCCAATTTATCCCTCCCCCACCCCGTCCCCCTTTGGTAACCATAAGTTTGTTTTCTATGTCTGTGGGTCTATTTCTGTTTTGTAAATAAGTTCATTTGATACTGATTTCTTTTTAAGCCCAGAACTTCTTTGAAACTGTAATCGGAGCCCTGATGCTTTCTCTAATGTGTTGCTGTACTTAAACTAAATTTGCCTTTTGAACTTTATATTATTATTTGAACTTAATAATATACTTTTATGTACATTTCACAAAGTAATTGTAAAATTATCAGAGTCTAAAAGGAACAAAAGGATTCCTCTTTAATGGTCATATTTAAAATGGGCAGCACTCGACAAGCAGGCTTTTAGGTAGGTAGAGGAGGAGCTATCAATTTTAGTATCAATTGAGGTTCAGTTGACATATAACATATTAGTTTCAGATGTAATATGTAATGATTCAATATTTGTATATATTGAGAAAGGATCACCACAATAAGTTTAGTCAACATCTGTCACAATACCATGCAAAATATTTTTTGCTTTTGAAGAGAATTTTTTTTTCAGTACACGGGCCTCTCACTGTTGTGGCCTCTCTCGTTGTGGAGCACAGGCTCCGGATGCACAGGCTCAATGGCCATGGCTCACGGGCCCAGCCGCTCCGTGGCATGTAGAATTCTCCCAGACCGGGGCATGAACCCGTGTTCCTTGCATCGGCAGGCGGACTCTCAACCACTGCGCCACCAGGGAAGCCCTGAAGAGAACTTTTAAGATTTACTCTATTAGCCACTTTCAAATATGAAATAGAGCATTATTGACTACAGTCACCATGCTGTACATACCTCCCTATGACTTATTTATTTTATAACTGGAAATTAGTAACTTTTGAACCCTTCACCCAATTTGCCAAACCCCCACTACCCACCTATGGGAATCACCAATCTGTTATCTGTTTTTATGGGCTTCCTTTTCTTTTTTTCTTTTTTTTTTTTTTAATGATTCCATGCATAACTGTGATTATAGAGTATTTGTCTTTCTCTGACTTATTTCACTTAGCATAATGCCCTCAAGGTCCTTTCATGTTCTCACAAATGACAGATTTCATTCATTTTTATGGTTGAATAATATTCCATTGTGTGTGTATACACACACACACATATCACATCTTCTTTATCCATTCATTCATCACAAAACACATAAGCTATTTCCATGTCTTGACTATTGTATATAATGCTACAATGAACATGGGGGTCCAGATATCTTTTCAAGTTAGTGTTGTTTTCTCCAGATAAGTACCCAGAAGTAGAATTGCTAGATCATATGGTAGTTCTATTTTTAGTTTTTTGAGGAAACGCCATACTGTTTTCCATAGTGGTTGTACCAATTTACATTTCTGTCTACAGTGCACAAGCTTTCCCTTTTCTCCATATCCTTGCCAATACTTATTTCCTTTTTGATTATAGCCATTTTAATGAGTGTGAGATGATACCTCATTGTAGTTTTGATTTACATTTCCCTGGTGATTGGTGGTGTTGAGTATCTTTTCATGTACCTGTTAGCCAACTCTGTGTCTTCTTTGGAAAAATGTCTTTTCAAATCCTCAGCCCATTTTTTAGTTGGATTTTCATTTTTGCTGTTGAGTTGTGTGATTATATATTTTGACTATTAATCCCTCATCAGATATATGATTTGCAAATACCCAGTAGGTTGCCTTTTTATTTTATTGATGATTTCCTTTGATGTACAGAATATTTTTAGTTTGATGTATTTCCACTTGTTTATGTTTGCTTTTGTTGTATTTGCTTTTGGTGTCAGATCCAAATATCATCACCAAGACCAATATCAAGGAGTCTATCACCTATATGTTCTTCAAGGAGTTATATGATTTCACATTCTACTTTCAAGTCTTTAATCCATTTTGAGTTAATTTTTGTATGATTTAAGATAGCGGTCAAGTTTCATTCTTTGCCATGTGTCTGTGCAGTTTTCTCATCACCATTTATTGAAGAGACTTTTTTTTCCTCATTGTATATTATTTGGTCCTTTCTTGTAAATCAGTTGACCATATACGTGTGGTTTTATTTCTGGGCTGTCTACTCTGTTCCATTGATCTATATGTTTGTTTTTTAATGCCGATACCATACTGTTTTGATTACTATAGCTTTGTAATATAGTTTGAAATCAGGGCATGTGGTGGCTCCAGCTTTGTTCTTTTTCCTCAAGATAGTTTTGGCTTTTGGGGTCTCCCATGGTTTCATACAAATATTAGGATTGTTTGTTCTATTTGTGTGAAAAATGCCATTGGAATTTTGTTAGGGTTTGCATTGAATCTGTAGATTACTTTGAGTAGTATGGACATTTTAATAATGTTAAATCTTGCACTCCATGAATACATAATATCTTTCAATTTATTTGCGCTTTCTTCATTTCCTTTCATTAGTGTGTTGTAGTTTGCAGTGTACAGGTGTTTTTACCTTCTTGGTTAAATTTATTCTGAGGTATTTTTTTTTATGCAATTGTAAATGGGATTGTTTTCATAATTCTGTTTCTGATAAGTCATTATTAATGTGTAAAAGTGCATCAGATTTTTATGTATTGATTCTGTATTCTATAATGTTATTGATTTTATTAGTTCTAACAGGGTTTTTGTGTGTGTGTGTGAAGTCCTTACGGTTTTTTGTATGTAATATATTGTCATTTGCAAATGGTGACAGTTTTACTTCTTCCTTTCCAATTTTAATGCCTTTTATCTCCTATTCCTGCCTTATTGTTCTGATTAAGACTTCCAGTACTATGATGAATAAAAGTGAGACTGGGCATTCTTGTCTTGTTTCTAATCTTAGAGGGAAACCTTTCAGCTTTTCACCATTGAGTATGAGGGCTTGGCACATATGAACTTTATTATGTTGAGGCGTGTTCCCTCTATACCTAGTTTGTTGATAGTTTTTATGATAAAGAGATGTTGAATTTTGTCAAATGCTTTTTCTGCATCTGTTGAGATGATCATATGGTTTTTGTTGTTCATTTTGTTAATGTGGTATATTGCATTGACTGATTTGTGGATGTTGAACCATTCCTGCTTCTCTGGAATAAATCTCACCTAATTATGGTGTATGATCCTTTTAAGGCATTGTTCAATTCTGTTTGCTAATATTTTGTTGAGGATTTTTGCATCTATGTTCATCAAGGAAATTGACCTGTAATTTTCATTTTTTGTGATATCTTTGTTTTGTTTAGGTGTTAGGGTGATTCTAACCTCATAAAATGAGTTTCAGAATGTTCCCTCATCTTCTATATTTTGGAAGAATTTGAGAAGAATTCATATTAATTTTTCTTTGAATATTTTAAAATTCACCTCAATCACTTTACCTTTATTCTTTATGTATCTTTATGTATAAAGTGGCTTTCCTGTAGACAACATATAGTTGGGCTAGTTTTTGATCCACTCTAACTTTGATCCACTCTGTCTTTGTTTTGATGCTTAGGCTATTGATATATTTACAGTAAGTCCCCTACATACGAACCTTCAAGTTGCAGACTTTCATAGGTGCAAACTTGTGTTCACATGTCCAATCACGTAAGTTAGTTTGTGTGTCTGGCATACACTGTCACGTGCGTGCATCCTCTACAAGTGGTAGTGCTTTTGTGTACTTTATAGTGTTGTATAGAGTACAATAGTACAGTATCTTTATTTCGAGCTAGATCCGCAAGAAGACGACTTCATTGAACTCCTTGCTGTGCAACGTGAGGAGCTTACTAGTGAAGACCTGATGGAACTGGAGGCTCAGAGAAAGGACGAAGAGAGGCAAGAGGAAGAAGAAGTAGCTGAAGCACTGAAGAGATTCACGATGCAGGACATGGCAAGGGGATTTTCTTTGTTTGAGGAGGCACTGTTAGTTTTTGAGGCACAGGACCTGAACATAGAATGGTACATGAAGGTTGCAGCAGCCATTCAGAATGCAATCCAGTGCTACCGTGTCATCTATGATGAGAAAAAAAGAGCTACTACCCAGACATCACTGGATCATTTTTTTCAAGAGTGTAGGTAGAATTGAATCCAGCAAGGAGCCAGAACCCGGGCCATCAGCATCAGGAGTGAGTGAAATTGCAGCTTGCCTTCCATATCCTATTGCTGATGATCCTTCAGCTCTACCATCTCCCATCTCCTCTCCCTCCTCCAGTCAGTAGCTCTTCTTGCCTGTTCACTCGATGCCAGCCCCTGTATGACAGCTGTTGTACTGTACTACTGTACTTTTCAAGGTACTGTACTGTAAGGTTAAAAATGTTTTCCTTATTTTTTGAGTTTGTTTGCTTTTTATGTATTATTTGTGTGAAAAGTATTATAAACCTATTACAGTACAGTACTATGTAGCTAATTGTGTTAGTTGGGTAATTAGGCTAGCTTTGTTGGACTTATGAACAAATTGGACTTACAAATGCATTCTTGGAACTGAACTTGTTCATATGTAGGGGACTTACTGTAAAGTGATTATATAGTTGGATTAATATCTGTATTTGTTAATCTTTTCTATTTATTGCTCTTGTTCTTTGTACCAGTTTTAGCCTTCCATTTTTTTCTGTCTTTTATGATTTTAATTGAGCATTGTGTATGATTCTATTTTCTATCTTTTCTTAGCATATCTATTTTACTTCTTTTTTTGCTTTTTAAGCCATTTCCCTAGAGATTGCAATAATCCAAATCCACTCTCAAATAACACTATAATACTTCGTATGTAGTATAAATATCTTATAATAAAAAAAATTCCTGATTCTTCCTTCCTGTTCCTTGTATCCTTGCTCTCACTCATTTCATTTATACATAGCATAGTTACTTATACAAAAATATATAGTTGACTTATAAACAACATGGGTATGAACTGTTGGGTCTACTTCTATGTTTTTCTTTTTTTCAATAAATACAGTACTACACAATCTGTGCTGGTTGAAGCCACAGATGCAGAACCTTGGATAGTTTTGTGGAGGGCTCACTATGGGATTTGAGCATCCGGATTTTGGTATCTGTGGTGGATCCTGGAACCAATCCCCTTTGGATACTGAGAGAAAAATGATTTTTAACTGTGTAAGGGTCTTCACCCCTACCCACAGCCATGTTTTTCAAGTGTCAACTGAACATATGTATGCATGTATTATCAAATAAATTTTTGCTATTAATGTTTGAACAAACTTTTACCTGTTATATCAACTAAGAATAAGAAAAATAAAAGATTTTTATTTTACCTTCATTTGTGCCTACCCCAGTGTTCTTCCTTTTTCTTATGTAGATCTGAGTTTCTGAACTATACTATTTTCTTTGTCTCTAAAGGACTACTTTAAACATTTCTTTTAAGGCTGGTCTCCCGACAAGAAATTTCCTCAAGTTTTGTTTGTCTGAGAGTCTTTTTTTCTCATCCACTTTTGAGGAATAATTTCACAAGGTATAGATTTTTTTTGTTGGCAGGTTTTTCCTCTCAACACGTTAAATACTTTACTCCACTCTCCTCTTGCTAGCATAGTTTCTTAGGCGAAGTTAGATATAATTCTTATTTTTCTCTTTCTGTGGATAAGGGGTTTTCTTCCTATGTCATCTTTCAGATTTCTTCCTTTATCCTTAATTTTCTGAAATTTGAAAACAATATATGTCTAGATTTATTTTTTTGGCCTTTTTCCCGCTTGGTGTTTTCTGCTTCCTTGATCAGTGGGTTGTATCTAACATTAATTTTCCAAATTTCACCATCATTACTGTTTCAAATATTTTTATGCTCCTTTGTTCCTTTATCACTTTCTTCTTATTCTGGTATTTTCATTATGCATATTGAACACATTTTGTAGTTATCCCACAGTTCTGGGATATTCTGTTCTGCTTTTTTCAGTCTTTGTTCTGTTTACTTTTCAGTTTTTGAAGTTTCTATTGACATATTCTCAAACTCAGAGATTCTTTCCTCAGTCATGTCCAATCTACTAAATTAGCTCATCAAAGGCATTCATCATTTCTGCTATAATATTTTTGATCTCTAGCATTACTTTTTTATTCTTTTTTATTTCTATCTCTCTACCTTATACTGTCCATCTGTTCTTGTTTGTTTTCTTTTTTTTTTTCATTCAAGTGCTTAGCATGTTAATCATATATGTTTTAAATTCCCAGTCTGATATTTCCAACATCTTTGCCATAGCTGATGCTGGTTCTTATGCATACTCTGTGTTTTTTGTTTTTTAGTATGCCTTATAATTTTTGTTGAAAGCCAGAAATGATGTACTGGTAAAAGGAACTCTTATAAAAATACTGGTGTGGTGTGGTGGTAAGGAGTGGGTAGAAAAGAAGTATTCTACGGTTATATGTTAAGGTCTTAGTCTTTTAATGAGCCTGTGCCCCTGGGTTGTGGATTTCACAAGTGCTTCTTAGTTTTCCTTACTCTTAGGTGGGCAAGATGGCAAGAGTGGGCTGGAGTTGGGTGTTTCCTTTCCTCCAAATGGAAGGCTAGAGGGAGATGGAGTTGAATATTTCTCTTCTCCCACATCAGTTAGGCTCTGATAAAACCTCAGTTGTTTAGTATCCATTAAATAGTTTCTCTTGAGGGCAGGCCTTATTAAGAAGAACAGAATTATCTGGTGTATTTCAAAATTATTTATTTCCTCTCCCCTATGGAAGCATGAGTGGATTTTTGTCCAGTATTCACCCTGAGGACCTGTTAGAGCTCCTAGATGTTAATCTTACAAAAGCAAGGTTGTCCCTTCATTGACTAGGCCCTCCTGGAATTTTTAATCTCAGAGTTGTCAACACTGTGCCTGCAGTAACTTGTCAGTTATAGTTTAGGATTTCCTACCCGGGAGGCACTGATTTCTCCAGAGATCTCTGCTGGTGAGTTTCTGCTCCTGTAAGTTCTGAATCTCTATATCCACTTACCTGTCTCTCTGATTTTGGGTGTATTGGTTCTCTGTGTGATCTCCCTTTTCTGAGGAATCTGTGTTGATTTTTTTCATTTTGTTCAGCTTTTACTTTTTAGGATGGTGTGACACCTTCTAAGCTCCTTATATGTTGGACTGGAAACCAGAAGTGCCCTAACTTACTTTTTGAAGGGGCAGTCTACGTTGAATTGTTAATTGAGCTAGGTATTTGCCTTATTAAGTAATACTCATTTTACAGTGCTTGCTATGTGCCAGACAGTGTTCTAAAGCCTTCAGGCCAACTCATTTAGTCCTCATAACAATTATTTCAATCAAATACTATTACTATCCATGTTTTATAGATGAGGAAACTGAGGCACATAATTTGGATACATAACAAATTGAGGATATACATCACTTGCCTGAGATCACCAAGCTCAGAACAACGTATATTTTATTTTCTTTCTCTAACTACATTATAAACTGGTTCAAATCATCAGAATAACTTCCTGTAAGTAATAGAATGTGGTTGAGGTAAATCTTTGCCAGATGGGCCAAAACATTCAGAAGGCCTGACAGGTTCTGTGTGTATACTTTTTGGAGCCCTGAGTCAACCATGTAGAAAGTCTTGCTTCCCTATTACAGACACACATGAATAGACCTGTGAGAGGATGACATCGTGAGTACTGCTGTAGATGGAGAGACCTTGGAATAGTATGGTGAGAGAGACCCATATATCCCAGCATTCCAGCTGAACCTACCTTCCTGCTGTCCTTGCCAGTGTTTCACATATGTAAATTAGTCACCTTGGAGGTGTTAGTTTGGATGAGCCCCACAAGACTGAATCTTAAGTCAACATCCCTTGAAAAAGAACTGCCCATTTGAACTAAGTTAAGCCACAGACCTGAGAAATAATCAATGGTGTTTTTATTAAGGCAGTAGGTTTCGGGGTGCTTTGTTATACAATGTAAATAAATGAAAAAAGAATGTGCATTCTTTTTTGCAGGACATTGGATATTGGTTGTAGAGAATTCAAATTGAAGGATTTCAAGGAATTAACAACAAATATTAATCTAAATGAGACATACTTATTTGTACTTAGAAATCTTTTCTTCCAGGTTTATTGTGATATAATTGACATATAACATTATGTAAGTTTAATATGTACAATATGATACTTTAATACATATATACATTGCAAAAATGATTACCATGGTAAGGTTCATAATAAATCTATCACCACATATAATTGCCTGTTGTTTTTTTTTTTTTTTGGTGTGTGTGAGGACCTTTAGGATCTACTCTTTTAGTAACTTTTAAGTACGCAATACAGTATTTTTAACTATAGTCACCATGCTGTACATTATATTCCCAGAACTGTTCATCTTATAACTGGAAGTTTGTTCCCTTTAACCAACATCTCCCCATTTCTTTCACCACATTTTGGCCACCAGTGGCATTTATATTGTAGAAAATGGCAGTTTTCTTCTTCTTTGTGGCTGAATAATATTCCATTGTGTGTGTATATAAAATAGGTAATCATATTTCCTTTAGCCATTCATCTGTCAGTGGACACTTAGATTCTTTCCATGTCTTAGCCATTGGGACTAAAGAACATGGGGATGCACATATCTCTTCAAGATAATTACTTCATTTTGGAGGGATATATACCCAGAAATGGGATTACTGTGTCATATGGTAGTTCCATTTTTAATTTTTCAAGGTACCTCTATACTGTTTACGTTGGTACAGCCAACAGTGTATAAAGGTTCCCTTTTCTCCACATCTGTGTCAACTTAATCTTGTCTTTTTGAATATAGTCATTTTAAAAGGTGTGAGGTGATAGTTCCTTGTGTTTTTTTTTTTTTTTTTTTGCGGTACGTGGGCCTCTCACTGCCGTGGCCTCTCCCGTCGCGGAGCACAGGCTCCGGATGCGCAGGCTCAGCGGCCATGGCTCACGGGCCCAGCTGCTCTGTGGCACGTGGGATCTTCCCGGACCGGGGCACGAACCCGAGTCTCCTGCATTGGCAGGCGGACTCTCAACCACTGCGCCACCAGGGAAGCCCTCCTTGTGGTTTTAATTTTCATTTTCCTAATGATTAGTGTTGTTGAGCACCTTTTTAATGTATGTGTTGGCCATTTATATGTCTTCTTTGGAAAAATATCTATTCAGGTCCTTAGCCTATTTTTTAATCAGGTTGTTGTTGTTATTATCACTTTCTACTGATTTGTATGAGTTCCTTTTATATTTTGGACATTAGCCATTTATTAGATCTATGATTTGAAAATATTTTCTCCCATTCCCCATAGGTTCCTCTTTATTCTGTTGATTGTTTGTTTGATTTTTTTTTTTTTTTTTTTTTTGCTGTGCAGAAGCTTTTTAATTTGTTGCCACGGTTGTTGGTATTTGCTTTTGTTGCCTTTGCTTTTGGTGTCATATCCAAAAAGTCATTACCAGGATGAATGAATGTAAAAGGAACTTTTTTTCCCTAAGCTTTCTTCTAGAAGTTTTTTGGTTTCTGCTCTTACATTTAAGTCTTTAACCCATTTCCAGTAATTTTTGTGAGTGGTGTAAGACAGGGGTCCAATTTTATTCTTTCGCATATGAAGATTTCATTCTTAGGCAGTTTTTTCAACACCATTTATTGAAGATACTGTCCTTTCATTATTGAGTATTCTTGGTTCTTTTGTCAGATATTGTTGTTGCATGTTTATGGGTTTATTTTTGGTCTCTCAATTCTTTTGCCTTGAACTATGTGCCAATTTTTATGCTAGTACCATACTATTTTGATTACTGTAGCTTTGTAATATGTTGTTTTGAATTCAGAAGGTATGAGGCCTCCAGTTTTGTTGTTTCACAAGATTGTTTTTCCTATTTTTTTTTTTTTTTGTGGTCCCATATGAATTTTAGAGTTGATTTTCCTATTTCTGTGAAAAATGTCATTGAAATTTTGATAGGGATTGCACTGAATCTATAGATGACTTGGGTAGTAGTATGGACATTTTAGGAGTATTAACTATTCCAATCCATGAACACAAGATAGCTTTCCAATCATTTTTGTTTTCTTCAGTTCCTTTCATTAATGTCTTACAGTTTTCAGTGTATAGATCTTTCACCTCCTTGTTTAAATGCATTCCTAAGTATTTGAGTATTTTTGATGCTATTATAATGGGATTGTCTTCTTTATTTTTTTCACATAGTTCATTGTTAACAAATATAAAATGCAGTTGAGTTTTGCATGTTGATTTTGTGCCCTTCAACTAACAGTTTTTTGATGGAGTCTTTAGGATTTTCTGTATATAACATCAAGTCATCTGCAAACAAAGACAATTTTACTTCTTCCTTTCTGATTTTATTTCTTTTTCTTGCCTGATTACTCCAGCTAGGATATGCAGTATTGTGTAGAATATGAATGGTGAGAGTGGGCACTTTCTTTTCCCTGATTTTAGAGGAAAGCTTTCAACCTTTCATCACTGAGTATGATGTTAGCTGCAGGCTTATAATTTATGGCTTCTGTTATGCTGAATTGCAGTGTTTTTGTACCCACTTTGTTTAGAGTTTTTATTTAAAGATGTTAAATTTTTTCAAGTGATTTTTTTGCGTCTATTGATATGATCATATGATTTTTATCCTTCATTCCATTTTTGAGGTTTATCACAATGATTGATTTACATTGTTGAATCATCCTTGTAGCCCTTTATTGCCCCTTAATTTCATTGAGCTGCATTTATCAGCCTTTCCCACAAAGATGATCACTCTGCTAACTTGGGAATTCATCATTCAATGCTCTTCTTTATTTAACAACATCTTTTAACCAAAATTATTATGCAAGGTATGTTAGGGTATAGTTTTCTCTTTTTTAAAAAATAAATAAATAAATAAATAAATAAATTTATTTATTTTTGGCTACATTGGTTCTTTGTTGCTGCATGTGGGCTTTCTCTAGTTGTGGCAAGCAGGGGTTACTCTTCACTGTGGTGCATTGTCTTCTCATTGTGGTGGCTTCTTTTGTTGCAGAGCATAGGCTTCTGTAGTTGCAGCACGCGGGCTCAGTAGTTGTGGCTTGCAGGCTCTAGAGTGCAGGCTCAGTAGTTGTGGCACATGGGCCTAGTTGCTCTGTGGCATGTCGGATCCTCCCAGACCAGGGATCGAACCTGTGTCTGCTGCATTGTCAGGCAGATTCTTAACCACTGTGCCACCAGGGAAGTCGGAGGGGTATAGTTTTCTATGTTTGTTTTAGTTGTATTGCTTAGAGGTGATGTTTTTATCCCAGCTATTTCATTGAATTTCATGTTCTTTCAGTATTTCAGGAAAAAGAAAGTTTTTATTCCTCTTACTGATTATTTCATTGGTGAGAAAAATGATACATTTTTGAGTTGTAATTATATACATGTTATATATTTAAAATGCTTTGGGATAGAAGGTTTTATATAGATTTATATAGAGATTTTTAAAAGATTTTATATAGATTTATTTTTTATAGATTTTTATATAGATCTTTTTTTATATAGAATTATTTTTGAAAGTTGAAAAAAACGTTCAAAATTTCCCATTTTTCCTAGATGTTTCATGGAACAATCACAGAAGAGCTAACCAATCATAGAGAATGGAGTCACTATAATAAAAATATAATAGAAGATCAAAAAGATTTTGTTTTTGTGAAGTTCAGTGGCCTTCATTTAAAATCTTTGGAAAGTTTTCAATCTTGTATCTCTCTTAGAGTGTGCATCTTCTCAAACAATTTTATTACGGATATTTGTCCACTTCAGAGTTGTATAAAATTAGTCAAACTTGATCTCCATGGAAATCTGGTAAGCAATAGCCATTTCAGTTATCTGCATATAATTGAAGTTGATATTTAATAAGCACTTATGTTATCTATGTACAGTATTCCTCCCAGGTAGTCTTATATGTGAAATATAAACAATTCAAAACTAATTTAAAAATATATAAGCATAAAAATTTTAAGTATAAGCAAACATTTTTAATTTAAAATATCTAGACCAACAGTGTGTGATTTGGTTTACTTCTTAAATCCATAGTCTTAAGACTACTTCTTGACTTCTTAATTTTTTAATGACATATAATTGACCTATAGTATTACATTAATTTCAGGTATAAAACATAATGGTTCAATATTTGTGTATATTTCAAAATGATCACAATAAGTCAACATCCATCACCAAAGAGTTACAATTTTTCCCTGTGAAGAGAACTTTTACTATCTGCTCTCTTAGCAACTTTCAAATATATAATCCAGTATTATTAACTGTACTCACCCTGCTGTATATTATATCCCCAGGACTCATTTATTTTATAACTGAAAATTTGTATCTTTTCAGCAACTTCACCATTTCACCCACCCCCTCTGTCTCTGAATCACCAATGAGTTCTCTGTATCTAAGAGTTTGGTTTTTGTTTGGTTGGTTTTTGCTTTTTTAAATTCCACATGAGTTAGATCATATGGTACTTGTCTTTTTCTGTCTGACTTATTTCATTTTGCATAATGCTCTCAACTTCCACCATTTTGTTGCAAATGGCATGATTTCCTTCTTTTTTATGAGTCAGTAGTACTCCACTGTGTATACACACAACATTTTATTTACTTATTCATCTACAGATAGAAACTTAGGTTGCTTCCATGTCTTGGCTATTATAAATAATGGTGCAGTGAACATGGGGATGTATGTGTCTTTTTGAGCTGGTGTTTTCATTTCCTTGAAATAAATTCCTGGAGGTAGAATTGCTGGATCATATGGAAGCTTTATTTTGAATTCTTGAGGAACCTCCTTGCCGTTTTCATAGCGGCTGCACCAGTTTACAATTGCACAAACACTGCACATGGTTCCCTCTTCTCCTCATCCTTGTTATTTCTTGTCTTTTTGATAATAGCCATTCTAATAGGTGTGAGGTGATTGAATTTGTGGTTTTAATATGCATTTCCCTGATGATTGGTGATGTTGAGTATCTTTTCATGTACCTGTTGGCCATTGGATGTTTTCTTTGGAAAAACATTAACTTAGATCCTCTTCCCATTGTTTAGTTGGATCGTTTGGGTTTTTGCTATTGTTGTATGAATTCTTTATGTATTTTGGATATTAGCCCCTTCTCAGATATGATTTGCAAATATTTTCCCCCATTCAGTAGGTTGCCTTTTCTTTCTTTCTATTTTTTTTTTTGTAAGATTTATTTATTTATTATTTATTTATTTTTACTTATTTTTGGTTGCATCGGGTCTTTGGTTGCAGCACATGAGATCTTTGTTGAGTATGTGGGATCTTTCATTGTGGTATGTTGGCTCCAGAGCACGTGGACTCTGTAGTTTGTGGCACACAAGCTCTCTAGTTGAGGTGCGTGAGCTCAATAGTTATGGCACGTGGGTTTAGTTGCCCTGAGGCATGTGGGATCTTAGTTCCCTGGCCAGGGATCGAACCCACGTCCCCTGCATTGTAAGGTGGCTTCTTTAGCACTGGACCACCAGGGAAGTCCCAATTGCCTTTTCATTTCATTGATGGTTTCCTTTACTGTGCAGAAGCTTTTTAGTTTGACATCATCTCACTTGCTCAGTTTTGGTTTTTTTAGCCTTTGCTTTTGGTGTCAAATCAAAAAAAAATATTGCCAAGACCCATGTCAAGGAGCTTACCACCAATGTTTTCTTCTAGGAGTTTTATGGTTTCAGATTTTGTGTTCAAGTCTTTAATCCATTTAGAGTTAAATTTTGTGTATAGCATAAGATAGTGGTCAAGTTTCATTCTTTCACAAGTGCCTGTCCAGTTTTCCCAACACAATTTATTGACGAGACTCTTCTTTTCCCATTGTATATTCTTAGCTCCTTTTTTTTTTTTTTTTTTTTGCATGTTATGTGGGCCTCTCACTGTTGTGGCCTTTCCCATTGGCCCAGCTGCTCCACGGCATGTGGGAACTTCCCAGACCGGGGTACGAACCCGTGTCTCCTGCATCAGCAAGCAGACTCTCAACCACTGTGCCACCAGGGAAGCCCCTTAGCTCCTTTTTTTGTAAATCAATCGAACATATATGTGTGGGTTTTTTTCTGGGCTATCTTTCTGTTCCATTGACCTATGTGTTTGTTTGTTTGTTTGTTTGTTTTTAAGTCTTTTTTTTTTTTTTTTTTTTGTGGTACGCGGGCCTCTCACTGTTGTGGCCTCTCCCGTTGCGGAGCACAGGCTCCCGACGCACAGGCTCAGAGGCCATGGCTCATGGGCCCAGCTGCTCCGCGGCATGTGGGATCTTCCCAGACCCGGGCACGAACCCGTGTCTCCTGCATCGGCAGGCGGATTCTCAACCACTGCGCCACCAGGGAAGCCCTGTTTGTTTGTTTTTAAATGCCAGTAGCATACTTATTTTTTTTACTGTAGCTTTGTAATATCCTTGAATTCAGGAAGTGCGAGGGCTCCAGCTTTGTTCTTTTTCAAGATCATTTTGCCTATTTAAGGTTTTTTGTGATTTCATGCAAATGTTAGGATTATTTGTTCTATTTATGTGAAAAATGCCACTGAAATTTTGGTACGGCTTGTATTGAATCTGTAGATTGCTTTGGGTAGTATGAACGTTTTAACAATACTAGTTCTTGCAATTCACAAGCACAGTGTATCTTTCAATTTATTTATGTCGTCTTCAGTTTCTTTTCAATATGTCTTATAGTGTTCAGTGTACATATCTTTCGCATCCTTGGTTAAATATATTCCTATGCATTTTATTCTTTTTGATGCAGTTGTGAGTGGAATTGTTTTATTAATTTCTCTTTCTGATAGTTAATAATGTGTAGAAAGTCAACATAATTTTGTGTTGATTTTGTATTCTGAAATGTTACTGATTTTATTTATTAGTTCTAAAAGTTTTTTGTGCAGTATTTAGGGTTTTCCATATACAGGCATACTGCATTTTATTGGGCATCACTTTATTGCACTTCACAGATACTGCATTTTTACAAATTAAAGGTTTGTGGCAATCTTACATTATCAGATGATGGTTAGCATTTTTTTTAGCAATAAAGTATTTTTTACTTAAGATATGTACATTGGTTTTTTTAGACATAATGCTATTGCACACTTAATAGATTGCCGTATAGTGTAAACAACTTTAATATGCAGTGGGAAACCAAAAAAATTTTGTGACGTGCTTTATTGCAATATTTGCTTTATTGAAGTGGCCTGGAACTCAACACACAAAATCTCTGAGGTATGCTTGTATAATATCATGTAATCTGCAAAAAGTGACAGTTTTACTTTTTCATTTCCAATTTGGTTGCCTTTTGTTCCTTCTTCTTGCCTAATTGCTCTGTCTAGGACTTCTAGCTTCCAGTGCTATGCTGAATAAAAGTGGCGAGAGTGGGCATCCTTGTCTTACTCTTGCTCTTATGGGAAAATATTTTATCTTTTCACCACTGAGACTAATGTTAGCTGTGAGCTTGTCAGATATGGCCTGTATTATGTTGAGGTACATTCTCTCTATACCCAGCTTGTTGAGAGTTTTAATCATAAATGGATGTTGAATTTGTCAAATACTTTTTCTATATCTATTGTGATGATCATATGATATTTATACTTCATTTTGTTAATGTGGAATATCACTATCACATTGATTGATTTGACCCCTTAAGTTTTTCATGTAAGGAAAGTATTTTATAAAAGTTTAAAGAATCTGCTTATTACAAAGGGACTTTTATTGAATGGAGTATATATGTTTGTTTATTTAATTACACTAGTAATTACAGACACCTAGTGTATTTTGGTTTACTCCAGTCATCATTTGGGTAATTAGAAATTCTGTTTTTGCTTACTAATGAGAAATTTGCTATTGGGGAAAATATTGAATTATAGAAGATGTTTAATATTTTTCCTTTTTCAATGTAATTCATGGAAAATTTATATTTGTATTTAACATATTATTAATGGTATTTCAGATCAAGAGTCTACCAGATACCAGGTTTTGGAGTGGATTGAAGAACCTAAAACTCCTCTATCTACATGACAATGGGTTTGCAAAGTTAAAGAATGTATGTATGTTATCTGCTTGTCCAAGCCTCATTGCCCTCACTATGTTTGATTGTCCAGTAAGCCTTAAAAAAGGATATAGACATGTTCTTGTCAACAGTATACAGTCTCTCAAAGCACTGGATCATCATGTGATTTCTGATGAAGAAATAATTCAGAACTGGCATCTTCCTGAAAGATTCAAAACATATAACCACCGACTTTTCTTTAATTTCTGCCCTGCTTTGAAAAAGGTAATTGGCTTCATTAGGGTTTCATTTTAAATAAACGTATAGAAGTAAAATTTTAGCTTCTAAATTCTTTACCTAAATTATATAAACCAGTATTTTTTTATCATTTACATAAAATATAGTAAACTAGTGAATATATTAGGAATGTCTTATAACTAAAAATTTATAAAAGCCTATATGCCTACTGCTAAAAATTACTGAACTTAGGAGGTATAGCTTACATACTGTAAACTTCACCCGTCTTACATGTATGATTCCATAATTTTGGTAAATTAACAGTGCTGTATAACTATCTTCACAATTCAGTGTTAGAAATTTCCACCACTCCACCAGTTTCCTTCCTTTCCATCTGCAGTTAATCCCCACTCCCAACTTGGTCCTAGGTAACCATTGATCTGTTTTCTGTCTCTATTAATTTGTTTTTCTAAACATTTTATAAAAATGGAATCACAGAATATGTAGTCTTTTTCACCTGCCTTCTTTCACCTAGGGTGATGTGTTTGAGCCTTATTCATGTTGTAGCATGTATCAGTAGTTTGTTCCTTTTGATTGCTGAGTATTATTCCATTATGTGAATATATTACATTTTCTTTATTCATTCACCAATGGACATTTGGATTATTTCTAGTTTTTGTTATTATGAAAATGCTGCTGTAAACACCTACTTACATGTCTTTGTGTAGACATATATTTTCATTTTCTTTGGTTAGATACTTAGGAGTACAGTTGCTGGGATGTATGGTAAGTTTATGTTTAACTTTTTAAGAAACTGAATTGTTTTCTAAAAAGTGTAAACCACTGATGCATGAAGGTTCCATTTTCTGTATGTCCTTGCAAACAGTATTTTCTATCTTTTGCACTATCGACATTCTAGTAGGTGTGAAGGGCATTTCACAATGGTTTTAATTTTTATATCTCTAAAAAGTAATGATGATGATAAGCATCTTTTCATCTGTTTACTAACTATGCATATATCTTCTTTGGTCCAATGTCTATACAAATTTTTTGCCCTTTTTTTTTTTTTTTTTTTTTTTTTTTGTGGTATGCGGACCTCTCACTGTTGTGGCCTCTCCCACTGCGGAGCACAGGCTCCGGACGCACAGGCTCAGGGGCCATGGCTCACGGGCCCAGCCGCTCCACTGCATGTGGGATCTTCCCAGACCGGGGCACGAACCCGTGTCCCCTGCATTGGCAGGCGGACTCTCAACCACTGCGCCACCAGGGAAGCCCTGCCCATTTTTAAAGTGGGTGTTTGTCTCATTGTTGATTTGTAACAGATATCTGGGTATAAGTCCTCTATCAGATAGAAGAATTGCAAATGTTTTCTCCTAGCCTGTAGCTTGTCTTTTCATTTTCTTAATGGTCTTTATTGAAACAAAAAGTTTTAAGTTTTATGAAGTCCAATTTAGAATTTTTTGTTTTATGTATCATGCTTTTGGTGTTATATCTAAGAACTCTGCCTAATTCAGGGCCAAAATTTTTTTCTTTTATGTTTTATTCTAAAATTTTAATAATTATATCTCTGAAATTTATATCTATGTTTGATCTTGAATGAATTTTTTTACATGGTGTGAAGTAAGAGTCTAAAGTTCATTTTTTGCATGTGGATATTCAATTATACCAGCCCCATTCCCCCAGTGAATTGCCTTGATATTTTTTGTTAAAAATCAGTTGACCATAAATGTAAGCATTTATTTCTTGACTCTCAATTATATTCCAGTGGTCTATATAGTTGTCCTTACGGCAGTATTACACAGTCTTGATTACTATAGCTTTGTAATTAAGTTTCAAAATTGGAAAGTGTGAGTTCTCCAACTTTGCTCTTCTTTTTCAATATTGCTTTGGCTATTCAGGGTTCCTTGCATTTCCAAATGAATTTTAGGATCAGCTTGTCAGTTTCTACAATGATTCCTGCTGGGATAGTGATAAGTATTCCATTGAATTTATAGACCAATTTGTGGAGAATTACCATCTTTATAATAGTATTCTTGTCCTTGAATATGAACTGTCATTTTATTTAAGTACTCTTTAATTCTCTCAGTTTTGTTGTTTTCAGTGTACAAGTCTTTCACTTAATTTTTAAAAATTTATTTCTATGCATTTTGTTTATTTTTGTGATATTGTGAATGGAATCATTTATTAATTTCATTTTGGATTGTTTTTTTAGCATATCAAAATACAATTAAAATTTTATTTAATCTGATATTCTGCCACATTGCTATTCTCATTTCTTAGTTCTAGAAGTTTTTGGTTAACACAGAATATTTGTTTTTTAATTGAAAGTGGATCTCTTTTTTTTTGTTTGTTTTCCATATTTGAATGATTCCATTTGGAAATAGTTTATTTTTTTCAATGTTTAATTCCAGGCATTTGATTATTATTTGGATTTTTAATGGAAGAGGATAAAATATTCAATTTCTAAGTAGTTAATATAGTGACATTACATGTTCAAATCACCATTGTATGTTGACTTTTAAAATGTTGAAAGAAGTACTTGGGAAACTTGATATTTAGTTGGAGGTTACAAAATACTTAAATGGATAGACAAAAATAGAAGAAAACATGTTTCATGTCATATGAATATTAGAGCAAATAAGTCATGTAAGTATTTAAAATAAGTGGTTAATTCTGCAGGTGTTAAACAAGTCAGGTACATGATACAGAAAGTGAAGATGTATGTTTCAGAACAGTGTTTATAATATGTTGTAAGTATATATAATTCTATATATATACATATATAAACATTGACTCTTGATGAAAAATCTAAAAGCGTTTGAATAGTAATCACATCTGAAAGAATATATAAACAATAAACAGTGATTATACATGGGAAGGCTGGATATTAGAAAGTTGAAAGACTTTTTATAGCTGCATATGATTCTTTAAAAATTATGAGTATATTAATGATTTTATAATAATAGTTTAAAAAATGTAGGGAAATATATAAAACAAGGCAGTATTTAAGTCTGGTATCTTAACCAGGGCTCTAAAGGAAGAATTTCATTTAGGTATTCTAGTTGCATGGTATGGTGTAATCAAAGGTAGGAACAGACATGACCCTTTTAAGGACAATCAAATGACTGAGGTTTGTATAAGGAATTAGTTGGAAATTAGAGGCAGGGGGGAGTACTGAAAATAATCTTGGATGATATACTAAGGAGTTTAGACTTCTTAAAAAATGTTTTGAAGATCTATTGAAGTAGTTTGAGTAGGAAATTAAAAGACATTCTGTAATAGTTGGTGTCTATGAATAACTAGTTTTTATAAATAAAAAGTTTTTTAAAGGAGAGTAATCCAATATTTTACTAGCAGATTAATGGGGATTAGGAGACAGATGAGGGCATTGAGACCAATTATTGTAGGCCAGAAGTGAGGTGATTAGGGTTGATACAGGAAGATAGCAGTGGCAAAGAAGAAAGAAGACAGCATAAAGTAGAGGACAGACACTCTAAAAGCCATTGTGGCAGGCACTTCATGCATTTTATTCCTTCATTCCTTTACCAAATATGCATTGAGCACCTAATATGTGAGAGGGATTATTTTGGATTCTGTGGTAAATAATACTGACAAAGGTCCTGCTCTCATGAACTCCAGTGGAAAGACATAGGGAATAAACTTGTAAGCAAAAAACAGTCAATCAGTCAATCAATCAACCATAGAATGTCAGATAGTGTTAATTTCTAAATAAAATAAAATGGTAACATAGGATGAAAGGGGTAGAGATTTAGGATAATACTTTAGCTAGGGTGGATGGGGAGTGACTTTCTGAAAAGTGTTTTATCTATTCATCATATCCTTTGATTTCGAAAGGTATTACTCTTATTTTATGGAAGAAAATGAAATATAGTGACATTTAGGAACTTATCTAATATAAGACATCTAGACAGTCATGAAGCTGAGATTTCAGGTCTGTCTTGGTCTTAGTCCTACAATCAACATTACATCACAAAGGACCAGTACAACGATTTGGCAAGATTTTTTTTTAAATTGATTGAATGCAATAGGAGAAGAATAAGTGAAGAAAGACTCCTCTGGCATTTTGAACTTTGGGAATCAGTAATCAGGGAAATAAACTAGTTAACAGAAATGGTGGGCATTTGAAGAGTTTTGGTAGAAAGTTAAGTTTGGTCATGTTTATTTGAGGCAGGATATTGATATTGAGATATCAGCCAGGCATTGGAAATGAAGAACGAAAATTCAGAAATAGTGTTCTAGGTCTAAGATGTAAATCCAATAGTCATTTACTCGAGCTCATAGTTGAAGCCAAGCTGTCACAGGAAAATGTAGGGATCAATAAAGTCTAAGAGCTAAGGACAGAGCCTTAGAGCACAGTCTCATTTTGTGCATAGAAAACAGTGGAAACAATGAGGAAAAGAGAGATTGATCCGATGACATAGGAGAAAAAACAGAGACATGGTTTATTACCATTTAAGAGAAAAGAATGATTTAAAATAAAATAATGTTTTTGAAGAGCCAATAAAAGCACTGATACAAAACTATTTTGAAAGGCTTTTTGATAGTGGTTATTACATCTTTGGAATTTCACTAACTTGTAGAGGTGTATATGAAATTGTAATGGTTAATAATGTAATGGTTAATGATTGTCAAGTATAGAAACTTTTCTGAGAAAATTTTGGACAAAGGAAACATAATGCCGTAACTGTAGACAATAAGATTAATGGAAGGCCTTAAAAAAAAGTGAGATGAGGGCTTCCCTGGTGGCGCAGTGGTTGAGAGTCCGCCTGCCGATGCAGGGGATACGGGTTCGTGCCCCGGTACGGGAAGATCCCACGTGCCGCGGAGCGGCTGGGCCCGTGAGCCATGGCCGCTGAGCCTGCGCGTCCGGAGCCTGCGCTCCGCAACAGGAGAGGCCACAACAGTGAGAGGCCCGAATACCACAAAAAAAAAAAAAAAAAAAAAAAAAAGTGAGATGATACTATAATGGGGTTTTTTTTGTTTGTTTATTTGTTTGGTTTTTTTTGTGTGTGTGTGTGGTTTGTGGGCCTCTCACTGTTGTGGCATCTCTCGTTGCGGAGCACAGGCTCCAGATGCTCAGGCTCAGCCTCCATGGCTCACGGGCCTCGCCGCTCCGTGGCATATGGGATCTTTCCAGACCAGGGCACAAACCCGTGTCCCCTGCATCGGCAGGTGGATTCTCAACCACCGCGCCACCAGGGAAGTCCCACTATAATGTATTTTTAAGCTGAGGGAAAATAGTTTTAATTTTTTAAAAAGAGGTTGAAAATGTCAAAAAAAAAAAAAGGGAATAATTGAAAAAAAATGTTGTGGAGAAAGCATTAATAGAAGACATCACAACTGGAGTAAGCCTGAAAGAGATATAGGTACACCAAAGTCCAGCAAAATTTGTGTGAGTTGTAGAGATTTAAAGAAATCTATTTGAATAAAAGTTTTTCAGTTTACCTATAAATTTTTATTCAATATTTTTGCTAGAAGCAATGTTCTTTTGGTTATTCATTGATTACTGAAAGATTTTATTTAATTTTTAGCAGTATAAACAAACACTTGAGAAAGTAATAAATGACAACCTATGGAGATATTATTTAGTAGTGTTTGAAATACATTTTCAAAACATTTAGTTGCACTTACTGAGTATAAGAACATGAAAACTGAAAAATTATAATGAATCTCATAATATTTCACACAATTTTTTCACTAAGTATTATTCTTTTATCAGAAGGGTATGGATGTAGAAATTTAAGAAGTCTATGTTCATTCTAAAAGAACAAATTAATGTTATTAAAACTTGTGCCCAGAGGAGGAGCTTCAAGATGGCAGAAGAGTAAGATGCGGAGATCACCTTCCTACCCACAAATACATTAGAAATACATCTACATGTGGAACAACTCCTACAGAACACATGCTGAATGCTGGCAGAAGACCTCAGACCTGCCAAAAGGCAAGAAACTCCCCACATACCTGGGTAGGGCAAAAGAAAAAAGAAAAAACAGAGACAAAGTAGGGACAGGACCTGCACTAGCAGGAGGGAGCTGTGTAGGAAAGGTTTCCACACACTAGGAAGCCCCTTCGTGGGCAGAGACTGTGGATGGCTTCGGAGCCACGGAGGAGAGCGCAGCAATGGGTGCGGAGGGCAAAGCGGAGAGATTCCCACACAGAGGATCAGTGCCGACCAGCATTCACCAGCCCAAGAGAATTGTATGCTCACCCGCCGGGATGGGTGGGGGCTGGGAGCTGACACTCGGGCTTTGGTCAGATCCCAGGGAGAGGACTGGGGTTGGCAGCGTGAACACAGTCTGAAGGGGGCTAGTGCACCACAGCTAGCCTGGAGGGAGTCCAGCAAAAAGTCTGGAGCTGCCGAAGAGACAAGAGACATTTTCTTGCCTCTTTCTTTCCTGGTATGGGAGGAGAGGGGATTAAGAGCACTGCTTAAAGGAACTCCAGAGACAGGCGCGAGCTGTGGATATCAACGAGGACCCCAGAGATGGGCATGAGATGCTAAGGCTCCTGCTGTAGCCAACAAGAAGCCTGTGTGCAAGTACAGGTCACAGTCCACACTGTCCCTCCCAGGAGCCTGTGCAGCCTGCCACTGCCAAGGTCCCATGATCCAGGAACAGCTTCCCCTGGAGAACGCATGGTGCACCTCAGGCTGGTGCAACGTCACACCGCCCTCTACCGCCACAAGCTCGCCCTGCACTCCATATCCCGCCCTCTCCCCAGCCTAAGGGAGCCAGAGCTCCTGAAGCTGCTGCTCCTTTAACGCTCTCCTGTCTGAGCGAAGAACAGATGCCCTCAGGCAACCTACGCACAGAGGCGGGTCCAAATCCAAAGCTGAACCCTGGGAGCTGTGCGAAGAAAGAAGAGAAAGGGAAATTTCTCCCAGCAGCCTCAGGAGCAGTGGATTAAAGCTCCACAATCAACTTGATGTACCCTGCATCTGTGGAATACCTGAGTAGACAACGAATCATCCCAAATTGAGGAGGTGGACTTTGGGAGCAACTATATATATATATTTTATTCCCTTTTTCTCATTTTGTGAGTGTGTATGTGTATGCTTCTGTGTGTGATTTTGTCTGTATAGCATTGCTTTTACCATTTGTCCTGGGGTTCTGTCTGTCGAGTTTATTTTTTGTTTTTTTAATTTAAAAGTTTTTCTTAATAATTATTTCTTATTTTTTTATTTTAATTATTTTATTTTACTTTATTTTATTTTATCTTCTTTCTTTCTTTCTTTTTTTTCTCCCTTTTATTCTGAGCCATGTGGAGGACAGGCTCTTGGTGCTCCAGCCAGGTGTCGGGGCTGTGCCACTGAGGTGGGAGAGCCAAGTTCAGGACCCTCGTCCACAAGAGACCTCCCAGCTCTACGTAATACCAAACGGTGAAAATCTCCCAGAGATCTCCATCCCAACGCCAAGACCCAGCTCCACTCAATGATGAGCAAGCTACCATGCTGGACACCCTATGCCAAACACCTAGGAACACAACCCCATCCATTAGCACAGAGGCTGCCTAAAATCATAAGGCCACAGACACCCCAAAACACACCACCAAATGTGGACCTGCCCACGAGAAAGATAAGATCCAGCCTCATCCACCAGAACACAGGCACTAGTCCCCTCCACCAGGAAGCCTACACAACACACTGAACCAACTTTAGCCTCTGGGGACAGGCACCAAAAAGAACGCAAACTACGAACCTGCAGCCTGCAAAAAAAAGACCCCAAACACAGTAAGTTAAGCAAAATGAGAAGACAGAGAAACACACAGCAGATGAAGGAGCAAGGCAAAAACCCACCAGACCTAACAAATGAAGAGGAAACAGGCAGTCTACCTGAAAAAGAATTCAGAATAATGATAGTAAAGAGGATCCAAAATCTTGGAAATAGAATGAAGAAAATAAAAGAAACGTTTAACAAGGACCTAGAAGAACTAAAGAGCAAACAAACACTGATGAACAAAACAATAAATGAAATTAAAAATTCTCTAGAAGGGATCAATAGCAAAATAACTGAGGCAGAAGAACAGATAAGTGACCTGGAAGATAAAATACTGGAAATAACTACTCCAGAGTAGAATAAAGAAAAAAGAATAAAAAGAATTGGGGACAGACTCAGAGAACTCTGAGACAACATTAAACACACCAGCATTCGAATTATAGGGGTCCCAGAACAAGAAGAGAAAAAGAAAGGGCCTGAGAAAATATTTGAACAGATTATAGTTGAAAACTTCCCTCTTATGGGAAAGAAAATAGTTAATCAAGTCCAGGAAGTGCAGAGAGTCCCATACAGGATAAATCCAAGGAGAAACATACCAAGACACATATTAATCGAACTATCAAAATTTAAATACAGAGAAAAAATGTAAAAAGCAGCAAGGGAAAAACAACAAATAAAACATAAGGGAATCCCCATAAGGTTAACAGCTGATCTTTCAGCAGAAACTCTGCAAGCTAGCAGGGAATGGCAAGACATATTAAAGGTGATGAAGGAGAAAAACCTTCAACCAAGATTACTCTACCCAGCAAGGATCTCATTCAGACTTGTTGGAGAAATTAAAACCTTTAAATACAAGAAAAAGCTAAGAGAATTCAGTACCACCAAACCAACTTTACAACAAATGCTAAAGGAACTTCTCTAGGCAGGAAATGGAAGAGAAGGAAAAGCCCTACAATAATAAACCCAAAACAATTAAGAAAATGGTAATTGGAACATACATATCGATAATTACCTTAAATGTAAATGGATTAAATGCTCCAACCAAAAGATATAGATTGGCTGAATGGATACAAAAACAAGACCCATATATATGCTGTCTACAAGAGACCCACTTCAGACCTAGGGACACATACAGACTGAAAGTGAGGGGATGGAAGAATATATTCCGTGCAGATGGAAATCAGAAGAAAGCTGGAGTAGCAATTCTCATATCAGAAAAATAGACTTTAAAATAAAAACTATTACGAGAGACAAAAGGACTACATAATGATCAAGTGATCAATCCAAGAAGAAGATATTAACAATTGTAAATATTTATGCACCCAACATAGGAGCACCTCAATACATAAGGCAAACACTAACAGCCATAAAAGGGGAAATCGACAGTAACATAAGCTTAGTAGGGGACTTTAACACCCCACTTTCACCAATGGACAGATCATGCAAAATGAAAATAAGGAAACACAAGCTTTAAATGATACATTAAACAAGACAGACTTAATTGATATTTTTAGGACATTCCATCCAAAAACAATATAATACACATTTTTCTCAAGTGCTCATGGAACATTCTCCAGGATAGATCATATCTTGGGTCACAAATCAAGCCTTGGTAACTTTAAGAAAATTGAAATCATATCAAGCATCTTTTCCGACCACAGTGCTATGAGACTAGATATCAATTACAGGACAGAAATCTGTAAGAAATACAAACACGTGGAGGCTAAACAACACACTACTTAATAATCAAGAGTTCACTGAAGAAATCAAAGAGCAAATCAAAAAATATTTAGAAACAAATGACAATGAAAATACGATGACCCAAAACCTATGGGATGCAGCAAAAGCAGTTCTAAGAGGGAAGTTTGTATCAATAAATCCTACCTTAAGAAACAAGAAACCTCTCAAATAAACAACCTAACCTTACACCTGAAGCAATTAGAGCAAGAAGAACAAAAGGCCCCAAAGTTAGCAGAAGTAAAGAAATCACAAAGATCAGACCAGAAATAAATGAAAAAGAAATGAAGGAAATGATAGCAAAGATCATAAAACTAAAAGCTAGTTACTTGAGCAGATAAACAAAATTGATAAACCAATAGACAGACTTATCAAGAAAAAAAAGGGACAAGACTCAGATCAGTAGAATCAGAAATGAAAAAGCAGTAACAACTTACACTGCAGAAATATAAAGGATCATGAGAGATTACTACAGTCAACTATATGCCAATAAAGTGAACAACCTGGAAGAAATGTACAAATTCTTAGAAATGCACAGCCTGCCAAGACTGAACCAGGAAGAAACAGAAAATATGAACAGACCAATCACAAGCACTGAAATTGAAACTGTGATTCAAAATCTTCCAACAAACAAAAGCCCAGGCCCAGATGGCAGCACAGATGAATCCTATCAAACATTTAGAGAAGAGCTAACAGCTGTCCTTCTTGAGCTCTTACAAAATATAGCAGAGGGAGGAACACTCCTAAACTCATTCTATGAGGCCACCATCACTCTGATACCAAAACCAAAGTGATCACAAAGAAAGAAAACTACAGGCCAATATCACTGATGAACATAGATGCAAAAATCCTCAACAAAATACTAGCAAAGAGAATCCAACAGCACATTCAAAGGATCATACACTATGATCAAGTGGAGTTTATCCCAGGAATGCAAGGATTCTTCAATATACGCAAATCAATCAGTGTGATAAAGCATATTAACCAATTGCAGGAGAAAAACCATATGATCATCTCAATAGATGCAGAGGAAAAAACTTTTGGCAAAATTCAACACCCACTTATGATAAAAACACTCCAGAAAATAGGCATAGAAGGAACTTACCTCAACATAATAAAGGCCATATATGACAAACCCACAGCCAACATTGTTCTTAATTGTGAAAAACTGAAACCATTTCCTCTAAGATCTGGAACAAGACACAGTTGCCCACTCTCACCACTATTATTCAACATAGTTTTGGCAGTTTTAGCCAAAGCAATCAGAGAAGAAAAAGAAATACAAGGATTCCAAATTGCAAAAGAAGAAGTAAAGCTGTCACTGTTTGTAGGTGACATTATGCTATAAATAGAGAATCCTAAAGATGCTACCAGAAAACTACTAGAGCTAATCAATGAATTTGGTAAAGTAGCAGGATACAAAATTAATGCACAGAAATCACTTGCATTCCTATACACTAATGATGTAATATCTGAAAGAGAAATTAAGAAAACACTCCCATTTACCACTGCAACGAAAATAATAAAATACCTGGGAATAAACCTACCTAAGGAGACAAAAGACCTGTATGCAGAAAATTATAACACACTGATGAAAGAAATTAAAGACGTTACAAACAGGTGGAGAGATATACCATGTTCTTGGATTGGAAGAATCAATGTTTTGAAAATGACTCTACTACCAAAAGCAATCTACAGTGTCAATGCAATCCCTATCAAACTACCACTGGCATTTTTCACAGAACTAGAGCAAAAAATTTTACAATTCGTATGGCAACACAAAAGACCCCGAATAGCCAAAGCAATCTCGAGAAAGAAAAATGGAGCTGGAGGAATCAGGCTCCCTGACTTCAGACTATACTACAAAGCTACAGTAATCACGACAGTATGGTACTGGCACAGAAACAGAAATATAGATCAGTGGAACAGGATAGAAAGCCCAGAGATAAACCCACACACATATGGTAACCTTATCTTTGATAAAGGAGGCAAGAATATACAGTGGAGAAATGACAACCTCTTCAATAAGTGGTGCTGGGAAAACTGGACAGCTACATGTAAAAGTATGAAATTAGAACACTCACCAACACCGTACACAAAAATAAACTAAAAATGGATTAAAGACCTAAATGTAAGGCCAGACACCATCAAACTCTTAGAGGGAAATGTAGGCAGAGCACTCTATGACCTAAATCACAGCAAGATCCTCTTTGACCCACCTTCTAGAGAAATGGAAATAATAACAAAAATAAATAAATGGGACCTAATGAAACTTAAAAGCTTTTGCACAGCAAAGGAAAGCATAAACAAGATGAAAAGACAACCTTCAGAATGGGAGAAAATATTTGCAAATGAAGCAACTGACAAAGGATTAATCTCCCAAATTTACAAGCAGCTCATGCAGCTCAATATCAAAAAAACAACGCAATCCAAAAATGGGCAGGAGACCTAAATAGACATTTCTCCAAAGAAGATATACAGATTGCCAACAGACACATGAAAGAATGCTCAACATCATTAATCATTAGAGGAATTCAAATCAAAACTACAATGAGATATCATCTCACACCAGTCAGAATGGCCATTATCAAAAAATCTACAACAGTAAATGCTGGAGAAGGTTTTAGAGAAAGGGAACCCTCCTGCTCTGTTGGTGGTAATGCAATTTGAAACAGCCACTGTGGAGAACAGTATGGAGGTTCCTTAAAAAACTACAACTAGAACTACCATATGACCCAGCAATCCCACTACTGGGCATATACCCTGATAAGACCATAATTGAAAACGAGTCATGTACTAAAATGTTCATTGCAACTCTATTTTCAATAGCCAGGACATGGAAACAACCTAAGTGTCCATCAACCGATGAAAGGATAAAGAAGATGTGGCACCTTTATACAATGGAATATTACTCAGCCATATAGAGGAATGAAACTGAGTTATTTGTTGTGAGGTGGATTAACTTAGAGAGTGTCATACAGAGCGAAGTAAGTCAGAAAGAGAAAAACAAATACAGTATGCTAACACATACATATGGAAATTTTTTTTAAAAAATGGTCATGAAGAACCTCAGGGCAAGATGAGAATAAAGATGCAGACTTACTAGAGAATGGACTGTAGGATATGGGGAGGGGAAAGGGTAACCTGGCACAAAGTGAGTGAGTGGCATGGACATATATACACTACCAAACGTAAAATAGGTAGCTAGTGGGAAGCAGCCACATAACACATCTAGACAAGCTCGGTGCTTTGTGACCACCTAGAGGCGTGGGATAGGGAGGGTGGGAGGGAGGGAGATGCAAGAGGGAAGAGCTATGGGGATATATGCATATGTATAACTGATTCACTTTGTTATTAAGCAGAAACACACCGTTGTAAAGCAATTATACTCCAATAAAGATGTTAAAGAAACAAAACAAAAAAACTTTTTCCCTATAACACAATGAAGCTGTCTAGAAGGAACCTGTTTATTCTTAACTGTGACATATAATTTATAGACTTTGGTTTTTTGGTGTCTAGTTGGAACTTACTTATATCTTGAAGAAAGGGGAAAACACAAGTACTTCTTCACTATATGAAACCAATGTAGCTAGAAATTTGAAATGCTTTTTAATCTAAAAATCTAAAAACATATAGTAGGGGATATATATTTATAATTTTAAGATAAGAGTGATCTGGGCAAGGAATCAGTGCTATCAATTGGGATTGTGTTTTGACTGCATGTAATAGAAAGCCAGCTAAATGGATTTTATTTTTGTTATGAAACAAAGAATTTAGAGGTAGGCAGTCCTTCTGTGTAGCTTCTCAAGGAAGTTGTGAAGGACCAAGCTTTATTCTAGTTTCCTGCTATGTATCTTTAACAAATGAACATTTTCCCTTATAGGAAGTGAGCTTTCTCATGTCCAGGCATGTGCTTACATCAGGAGGAAGGGGATTGGTAGGAACACAAAGCACAAGTTAGCTAAGTCTACCTTTTTGTATTAGGAAAAGAGTAGCTCCTCTAGGTATTCCACCTGAAAGACTTCTACCACCAGAACTAGATCACATGGCTACTATGAGAGAAGAGAATCTGCTACAATGAGTATTTTTAATTAGGCATATTTAATTCTTAAACAAAACCAATGTTCTATTTTTGTTGTGTTGTTTTATTTTTTAAATTTTATTGAAGTGTAGCTGATTTCCAATGTCATGTTAGTTTCAGGTATACAGTACAGTGATACATTTATACATACTGTATACAGTATGTATTTATACATATGTATATATATTCTTTTTCAGATTCTTTTCCCTTATTACAAAATGTTGATTATAGTTCTGTGTGCTATACAGTAGGTCCTTGTTGGTTGTCTCTTCTATTCATAGAAGTGAAATATATGTTAATCCCAACCTCCGATCCTCCCTCTTTCCCCATTGGTAACCATAAGTTTGTTTTCTTTGTCTGTGTTTCTTTTTCTTTTTTTTTTTTTTTTTTTTTTTTTGCGGAACGCGGGCCTCTCACTGTTGTGGCCTTTCCTGCTGCTAAGCACAGGCTCCGGATGCGCAGGCTCAGCGTCCATGGCTCACGGGCCCAGCCACTCGGCGGCATGTGGGATCCTCCTGGACCGGGGCATGAACCCGTGTCCCCTGCATCGGCAGGCGGACTCTCAACCACTGCACCACCAGGGAAGCCCTGTCTTTGTTTCTTTTTCTTTGTTTGTTTTCTTTTTGTATTTCTGTTTTGTAAATAAGTTCATTTTTTTTTTTAAGATTCCACACATAAGCAGTATATTTGTCTTTCTGTGTCTTACTCTGTCTGACTTACTTTACTTACTTTACTTAATATGATAACTTGTAGGTCCATTCATGTTGCTACAAATGGCATGATTTCATTCTTTTTTTATGGATGAGTAATATTCCATTGTATGTGTGTGTGTATATATATATATATATACACATATATACACACAACATATCCATTCATCTGTCAGTGGAAAGTTAGGTTGCTTCCATGTCTTGGCTATTGAAAATAGTCCTGCAGTGAACATTGGGGTGCATATACCTTTTCACATTATGGTTTTCTCCAGATATATGCCCAGGAGTGGGATTGCAGGAGCATCTGGTAGCTCTATTTTTAGTGGTTTAAGGAACCTCTATATTGTTCTCCATAGTGGCTGTGTCAATTTATATTCCCATCAACAGTGTAGGAGGGTTCCTTTTCCTCCACACCATCTCCATCATTTATTATTTGTAGACATTTTGATGATGGCCCTTCTGACCAGAGTGAGATGATACCTCATTGTAGTTTTGATCTGCATTTCTTTAATAATTAGTGATGTTGGGCATTTTTTCATGTGCCTGTTGGCCATCTGTATGTCTTCTTGGGAGAAATGTCTATTTAGGTCTTCTGCACATTTTTTGATTGGGTTGTTTATTTTTTTTATTAAGATATATGAGCTGTTTGTATATTTTGGAGATTAATCCCTTGTCGGTCACATCATTTTCAAATACTTTCTCCAATTCTGTAGGTTGTCTTTTCATTTTGTTTATGGTTTCCTATGCTGTGCACAAGCTCTTAAGTTTAATTAGGTCCCATTTGTTTATTTTTGTTTTTATCTCCATTACTCTAGGAGATGTATCTAAAAAGATATTGCTGTGATTTATGTCAAAGAATATTCTGCCTGTGTTTTCTTCTAGGAGGTTTATGGTTTTACACATAGCTCTTTGATCCATTCTGAGTTGATTTTTGTATATGGTGTTAGAGAATGTTCTAATTTCATTCTTTTACATGTAGCTGTCCAGTTTTCCCAGCATCACTTATAGAAGAGACTGTCTTTTCTCCACTGTATTTTCTTGCCTTCTTTGTTGTAGATTAATTGACCGTACGTGTTTGTGTTTACTTTTGGGCTTTCTATCTTGTTCCATTGATCTATATGTCTGTTTTTGTGCCCATACCATAGTGTTTTGATTACTGTAACTTTGTAGTAGAGTTTGAGGCCATGGAGCCTGATTCCTCCAGCTCTGCTCTTCTTTCTCAAGATTGTTTTGGCTATTCAGAGTCTTTTGTGTTTCCATACAAATTTTAAAAATTTTTGTCAAAGTTCTATGAAAAATACCTTTGGTAATTTAATAGGGATTACATTGAATCTGTAGATAGCCTTGCGTAGTATAGTTATTTTAACAATATTGATTCATCCAGTCCTAGGACATGGTATGTTTCCATCTGTCTCTGCTGTTTTCAGTTTCTTTCATCAGTGTCTTATAGTTTTGGGAGTACATGTCTTTTGCTTCTTTAGGTAGGTTTATTCCTAGGTATTTTATTCTTTCTGATGCAGTGGTAAATGGGATTCTTTCCTTGATTTCTCTTTCTGATCTTTCATTGTTAGTGTAAAGAAATACAACAGATTTCTGTGTATTAATTTTGTAACCTGCAACTTTGCCAAATTCATTGATGAGATCTAGCATCTTTAGGATTTTCTATGTATAGTGTCATTTCATCTTCAAAGAGTGACAGTTTTTCTTCTTCTTTTCCAGTTTGGATTCCTTTTATATCTTTTTCTTCTGTGATTGCCTTGGCTAGGACGTCCAAAGCTATGTTGAATAAAGGTGGGAAGAGTGAGCATCTTTGTCTTGTTCCTGATATTAAAGGAAATACTGTCAGTTTTTCCCTCTTGAATATGATATTAGCTGTGGGTTTGTCATATATGGCCTTGATTATGTTCAGTCATGTTCTCTTTTTGCCCACATTCTGGAGAGTTTTTATCATAAATGGATGTTGAATTTTTTCAGAAGTTTTTTTTTATTTTTTATTGAGATGATCATATGGTTTTTATTCTCCAATTTGTTAATGTGGTGTATCACACTTATTGATTTGTGGATATTGAAAAATCCTTGCATCCCTGGGATAAATCCCACTTGATCATGGTGTAAGATTCTTTTAATGTATTGTTGGCTTCTGTTTGCTAGTATTTTGTTGAGGATTTTTGCTGCTATGTTCATCAGTGATAATTGTCCTGTAATTTTCTTTTTTTGTGATATCTTTGTCTGTTTTTGGTTATCAGGGTGATGGTGGCCCCTTAGAATGAGTTTGGAAGTGTTCCTTTCTCTGCAATATTTTGCAATAGTTTGAGAAGAATAGATATTAACTCTTCTCTAAATGTTTGGTAGAATTCATCTGTGAAGGCATCTGGTCCTGGACTTTGGTTTGTTGGGAGTTTTTTAATCACAGACTCAATTTTAGTACTTGTAATTGGTCTGTTCATATTTTTTATTTCTTCCTGGTTCAGTCTTGGGAGATTGTGCCTTTCTAAGAATTTGTCCATTTCTTCTAGTTATCCATTTTATTGGCATATAATTGCTTGTAGTAGTCTCTTATGATCCTTTGTATTTCTGTGGTGTTGGTTTTAACTTTTCCTTTTTCATTTCTGATTTTATTGATTTGGGCTCTGTCCCTTTTTTTCTTGGTGAGTCTGGTGAAAGGTTTATTAATTCTTTTTTATCTTTTGAACAAACTAACTTTTAGTTTTTTTGATCTTTTCTATTGATTCCTTCATGTATATTTCATTTATTTCTGCTATGATCTTTATGATTTCTTTCCTTCTACTTATTCTGGGTTTTGTTGGTTCTTCTTTCTCTAGTTGCTTTAGGTGTAAGGTTAGGTTGTTTATTTGAGATTTTTCTTGTTACCTGATATGCAATTGTATTGCTATAAACTTCTCTCTTAGAACTGCTTTTACTGCATTCCACAGATTTTGAATTGTCATGTTTTCATTTTCATTTGTCTCTGGGTATTTTTTATTTCCTCTTGGAATTCTTCAGTGATTCATTGTTTGTTTAGTAGCATATTGTTTAGCCTCCACATTTGAATGGGTATTTTTCTCATAGTTGATTTCTAATTTCACTTTTCTTAAATTTACTGAGGCTTGCTTTGTGGCTCAGCATGTGATCTATCTTGGAGAATGTTCCACTCTTCCATGTACACTTGAGAAGGATGTGTATTCTGCTGCTTTATCCTTTTATGTTCTTTTAAAATTTATTTAAACATCTTTATTTGAGTATAACTGTTTTACAATAGTGTGTTAGTTTCTCCTTTACAACAAAGTGAATCAGTTATACATGTACATATGTTCCCATATCTCTTCCCTCTTGTGTCACCCTCCCTCCCACCCTCCCTATCCCACACCTCTAGGTGGTCACAAAGCACAGAGGTGAACTCCCTGTGCTATGCGGCAGCTTCCTACTAGCTATCTAATTTACTTTTGGTAGTGTGTATATGTCCCTGCCACTCTCTCACATCATCACAGCTTACCCTTCCCCCTCCCCATATCCTCAAGTCCATGCTCTAGTAGGTCTGTGTTTTATTCCAGTCCTACCACTAATCTCTTCATGACATTTTTTTTCCTTAGATTCCATATATATGTGTTAGCATACGGTATTTGTTTTTCTCCTTCTGACTTACTTCACTCTGTATGACAGACTCCAGGTCTATCCACTTCATTACAAATAACTCAGTTTCATTTCTTTTTATGGCTGAGTAATATTCCATTGTATATATATGCCATATCTTCTTTATCCATTCATCTGTTAATGGGCACTTAGGTTGCTTCCATATACTGGCTATCGGAAATAGAGCTGCAATAAACATTTTGGTACATGATTCTTTTTTTTTTTTTTTTTTTTTGTAGTATGTGGGCCTCTCACTGTTGTGGCCTCTCCCGTTGCGGAGCACAGGCTCCGGATACGCAGGCTCAGCGGCCATGGCTCACGGGCCCAGCTGCTCCGCGGCATGTGGGATCTTCCCGGACCGGGGCACGAACCCGTGTCCCCTGCATCGGCAGGCGGAGTCTCAACCACTGCGCCACCAGGGAAGCCCCATCATTCTTTTTGAATTATGGTTTTCTCAGGGTATATGCCTAGTAGTGGGATTGTGGGGTCATATGGTAGTTCTATTTGTAGTTTTTTAAGGAACCTCCATACTGTTCTCCATAGTGGCTATATCAATGTACATTCCCACAAGCAGTGCAAGAGAGTTCCCTTTTCTCCACACCCTCTCCAGCATTTATTGTTTCTAGAGTTTTTGATGATGGCCAATCTGACCGGTGTTAGGTGATATCTCATTGTAGTTTTGATTTGCATTTCTCTAATGATTAATGATATTGAGCATTCTTTCATGTGTTTGTTGGTGATCTGTATATCTTCTTTGGAGAAATGTCTATTTGGTTCTTCTGCCCATTTTTGGATTGGGTTGTTTGTTTTTTTGTTATTGAGCTGCATGAGTTGCTTATAAATTTTGAATATTAATCCTTTGTCAGTTGCTTCATTTGCAAATATTTTCTCCCATTCTGAGGGGTGTCTTTTATTCTTGTTTATGGTATCCTTTGCTGTGCAAAAGCTTTTAAGTTTCATTAGATCCCATTTGTTTATTTTTGTTTTTATTTCCATTTCTCTAGGAGATGGGTCATAAAGGATCTTGCTGTGGTTTATTTCATAGAGTGTTCTGCCTATGTTTTCCTCTAAGAGTTTGATAGTGTCTGGCCTTAAATTTAGGTCTTTAACCCATTTTGAGTTTATTTTTGTGTATGGTGTTAGGGAGTGTTCTAATTTTATACTTCTACAGGTAGCTGTCCAGTTTTCCCAGCACCACTTATTGAAGAGGCTGTCTTTTCTCCACTGTATATCCTTCCCTCCTTTATCAAAGATAAGGTGACCATATGTGTGTGGGTTTATCTCTGGGCTTTCTATCCTGTTCCATTGATCTATATTTCTGTTTTCGTGCCAGTACCATACTGTCTTGATTACTGTGGCCTTGTAGTATAGTCTGAAGTCAGGGAGCCTGATTCCGCCAGCTCCGTTTTTCGTTCTCAAGATTGCTTTGGCTATTCGGGGTCTTTTGTGTTTCCATACAAATTGTGAAATTTTTTGTTCTAGTTCTGTAAAAAATGCCAGTGGTAATTTGATAGGGATTGCATTGAATCTGTAGATTGCTTTGGGTAGTAGAGTCATTTTCACAATGTTGATTCTTCCAATCCCTGAACATGGTATATTTCTCCACCTATTTGTATCATCTTTAATTTCTTTCATCAGTGTCTTATAGTTTTCTGCATACAAGTCTTTTGTCTCCTTAGGTAGGTTTATTCCTAGATATTTTATGCTTTTTGTTGCAATGGTAAATGGGAGTGTTTTCTTAATTTCCCTCTTGGATTTTTCATTGTTAGTGTATAAGAATGCAAGAGATTTCTGTGCATTAATTTTGTATCCTGCTACTTTACCAAATTCATTGATTAGTTCTATTAGTTTTCTGTTAGCATCCTTAGGATTCTCTATGTATAGTATCATGTCATCTGCAAACAGTGACAGCTTTACTTCTTCTTTTCCGATTTGGATTCCTTTTGTTTCTTTTCCCTCTCTGATTGCTGTGGCTAGAACTTCCAAAACTAAGTTGTATAAGAGTGGTGAGAGTGGGCAACCTTGTCTTGTTCCTGATCTTAGTGGAAATGGTTTCAGTTTTCCACCATTGAGAACAATGCTGGCTGTGGGTTTGTCATATATGGCCTTTATTATGTTGAGGAAAGTTCCCTCTATGCCTACTTTCTGCAGGGTTTTTATCATAAATGGGTGTTGAATTTTGTCAAAAGCTTTCTATGCATCTATTGAGATGATCATATGGTTTTTCTCCTTCAGTTTGTTGATATGGTGTATCACGTTGATTGATTTGCGTATATTGAGGAATCCTTGCATTCCTGGAATAAACCCCACTGGATCATGGTGTATGATCCTTTTAATGTGCTGTTGGATTCTGTTTGCTAGTATTTTGTTGAGGATTTTTGCATCTATGTTCATCAGTGATATTGGCCTGTAGTTTTCTTTCTTTGTGACGTCTTTGTCTGATTTTGGTATCAGGGTTATGGTGGCCTCATAGAATGAGTTTGGGAGTGTTTCTCCCTCTGCTCTCTTTTGGAAGAGTTTGAGAAGGATAGGTGTTAGCTCTTCTCTAAATGTTTGATAGAATTCGCCTGTGAAGCCACCTGGTCCTGGGCTTTTGTTTGTTGGAAGATTTTGAATCACAGTTTCAATTTCAGTGCTTGTGATTGGTCTGTTCATATTTTCTGTTTCTTCCTGGTTCAGTCTTGGCAGGTTGTGCATTTCTAAGAATGTGTCCATTTCTTCCAGGTTGTCCATTTTATTGGCATAGAGTTGCTTGTAGTAATCTCTAATAATCTTTTGTATTTCTGCAGAGTCAGTTACATCTCCTTTTTCATTTCTAATTCTATTGATTTGAGTCTTCTCCCTTTTTTTCTTGATGAGTCTGGCTAATGGTTTATTGATTTTATTTATCTTCTCAAAGAACCAGCTTTTACTTTTATTTATCTTTGCTATTGTTTCCTTCATTTCTTTTTCATTTATTTCTGATCTGATCTTTATGATTTCTTTCCTTCTGCTAAATTTGGGGTTTTTTTTTTCTTCCTTCTCTAATTGCTTTAGATGCAAAGTTAGGTTGTTTATTCGAGATGCTTCCTGTTTCTTAAGGTATGATTGTATTGCTATAAACTTCCCTCTTAGAACTGCTTTTGCTGTATCCCATAGGTCTTGGGTCATTGTGTATCCATTGTCATTTGTTTCTAAGTACTTTTTGATTTCCTCTTTGATTTCTTCAGTGATCACTTCGTTATTAAGTAGTGTATTGTTCAGCCTCCATGTGTTTGTATTTTTTAACAGATCTTTTCCTGTAATTGATATCTAGTCTCATAGCATTGTGGTCAGAAAAGATACTTGATACGATTTCTATTTCCTTAAATTTGCCAAGGCTAGATTTGTGACCCAGGATATGATCTATCCTGGAGAATGTTCCATGGGCACTTGAGAAAAATGTGTATTCTGTTGTTTTTGGATGGAATGTCCCATAAATGTCAAGTAAATCCATCTTGTATAATGTATCATTTAAAGCTTGTGTTTCCTTATTTATTTTCATTTTGGATGATTTGTCCATTGGTGACAGTGGGGTGTTAAAGTCCCCTACTATGATTGTGTTACTGTTGATTTCCCCTTTTATGGCTGTTAGTATTTGCCTTATGTATTCAGGTGCTCCTATGTTGGGTGCATAAATGTTTACAATTGTTGTATCTTCTTCGTCTATCGATTCCTTGATCATTATGTAGTGTCCTTCTTTGTCTCTTGTAATAGTTTTTATTTTAAAGTCTATTTTGTCTGATATGAGAATTGCTACTACAGCTTTCTTCTGATTTCCATTTGCATGGAATATCTTTTTCCATCCCCTCACTTTCAGCCTGTAAGTGTCCCTAGGTCTGAAGTGGGTCTCTTGTAGACAGCATATATATGGGTCTTGTTTTTGTATCCATTCAGCCAGTCTGTGTCTTTTGGTGGGAGCATTTAATCCATTTACATTTAAGGTAATTATTGATATGTGCATTCCTATTACCATTTACTTAATTGTTTCGGGTTGTTCTTGTAGGTCTTTTCCTTCTCTTATGTTTCTTGCTTAGAGAAGTTCCTTTAGTATTTGCTGTAAAGCTGGTTTGGTGGTCTTGAACTCTCTCAGCTTTTGCTTGTCTGTAAAGGTTTTAATTTCTCCATCAAATCTGAATGAGATCCTTGCTGGGTAGAGTAATCTTGGTTGTAGGTTTTTTTCCTTCATCACTTATGTCCTGCCACTCCCTTCTGGCTTGTAGAGTTTCTGCTGAAAGATTAGATGTTAACCTTATGGGGATTCCCTTGTGTGTTATTTGTTGTTTCTCCCTTGCTGCTTTTAATATGTTTCTTTGTATTTAATTTTTGACAGTTTGATTATTATGTGTCTTGGCGTGTTTATCCTTGGGTTTATCCTGGATGGGACTCTCTGTGCTTCCTGGAGTTGATTGACTATTTCCTTTCCTATATTAGGGAAGTTTTCAACTATAATCTCTTCAAATATTTTCTCAGTCCCTTTCTTTTTCTCTTCTTCTTCTGGGACCCCTATGATTCGAATGTTGGTGAGTTTAATGTTGTCCCAGAGATCTCTGAGACTGTCCTCTGTTCTTTTCATTCTTTTTTCTTTCTTCTGCTCTGCAGTAGTTATTTCCACTATTTTATACTCCAGGTCACTTATCCGTCCTTCTGCCTCAGTTATTCTGCTACTGATCCCATCTAGAGTATTTTTCATTTCATTTATTGTTTTGCTCATCGTTACTTGCTTCCTCTTTATTTCTTCTAGGTCCTTGTTAACTGTTTCTTGAAATTTGTCTATTTTATTTCCAAGATTTTGAATCATCTTTACTATCATTATTCTGAATTCTCTTTCAGGTAGACTGGCTATTACCTCTTCATTTGTTAGGTCTGGTGTGTTTTTATCTTGCTCCTTCATCTGCTGTGTGTTTTTCTGTCTTTCCATTTTGCTTATCTTACTGTGTTTGGGGTCTCCTTTTTGTAGGCTGCAGGTTTGTAGTTCTATCTGTTTTTGTTGGCTGTCCCCAGTGGCTGAGGTTGGTTCAGTGGGTTGAGCAGGTTTCCTGGTTGGGGGGACTAGTGCCTCTGTTATGGTGGATGAGGCTGGATCTTGTCTTTCTGGTGGGCAGGTCCACGTCTGGTGGTGTGTATCGGGATGTTGGTAGCCTTATTATGATTTTAGGCAGCCTCTCTGCTAATGGATGGGGCTGTAGACCTGGCTTGCTCTTTGTTGGGCATAAGGTGTCCAGCACTGTTCATTGCTGGTCCTTGAGTGAAGCTGGGTCTTGGTGTTGAGATGGAGATCTCTGGGAGATTTTCACCATTTGATATTACGTGGAGCTGAGAGGTCTCTTGTGGACCAGTGTCCTTATGTTGGTTCTCCCACCTCAGAGACACAGCCTTGACACTTGGCTGGAGTGCCAAGAGCCTTTAATCCACATGGCTCAAAATAAAGGGGAGAAAAAAATAGAAAGGCAAGAAAGGAAGGAGGAAGGGAGGGAAGGAAGGAAGAAAGGAAGGGAGTGAGGAAGAAAGGAAGGGAGGAATGAAGGAGGGAATAAAGAAAGGAAGGGAATGAGGAAGAAAGGAAGGGAGGAAGGAAGGAGGGAATAAAGGAAGGAAGGATGGAGGGAAATAGGAAAGAAAGGAGGGAAGAAAGGAAGAAAGAAAGGGGAAAAGACAAAATAAAGTAGGGTAAAATACAGTTATTAAAATAAAAAAATAATTATTAGGAAGAAAAATTTCTATTAAAGAAAAAAAAAAAAAAAACGGGTCGGTCTAACCCTAGGACAAATGGTGAAAATAAAGGTATACAGACAAAATCTCACACAGCAGCACTCACATACACACTCACAAAAAGAAAAAAGGGGAAAATAATAGTATATCTTGCTTCCAAAATCCACCTCCTCAACTTGGGATATTTCCTCCTTCTCGGCTCCCTCCCACTGGTGCAGTTCCCATCCCTATTCTTTTGTCTCTGTTTATTCTTTTTTCTTTTGCCCTACCCAGGTACATGGGGAGTTTCTTGGCTTTTGGGAGGTCTGAGATCTTCTGCCAGCGTTCAGTGGGTGTTCTATAGGAGATGTTCCACGTGTAGATGTATTTCTGATGTATCTGTGAGGAGGAAGGTGATCCCCGCATCTTACTCTTCCGCCATCTTCTCGCTCCCCCTATGTTTTGTTAATATTTGCCTTATATGTTGATGTGCTCCTATGTTTGGATGCATATATATTTACAATTGTTATATCTTCTTCTTGGATTGATCCCTTGATCTTTATGTAGTATCCTTTTTTCTCTCTTGTAACAGTCCTTATTTTAAAGTCTATTTTGTCTGATATGAGTATTGCTACACCAGCTTTCTTTTGATTTCCATTTGTGTGTAATACCTTTTTCCATCCCAGCACTTTCAGTCTGTGTCTGTCTCTAGATCTAAAGTGGGTTTCTTGTAGGCAGCAGTTATGTGGATCTTGTTTTTTATCCATTCCGCCAGTCTTTGTCTTTTGGTTGGAGCATTTAATTCATTTACATTTAAGGTAATTATTTGTTTTGTTTTTGTTTTTGTGTGTGTGTGGTACATGGGCCTCTCACTGTTGTGGCCTCTCCCATTGCGGAGCACAGGCTCCAGACGTGCAGGCTCAGTGACCATGGCTCACGGGCCCAGCCACTCCACGGCATGTGGGATCTTCCCGGACCGGGACACGAACCCGTGTCCCCTGTGTCGGCAGGCGGGCTCTCAACCACTGCACCACCAGGGAAGCCCTTAAGGTAATTATTGATATGTGTGTTTTTATTTCCATTTTTTTAATTGTTTTGGATTTGTTTTTGTAGGCCTTCTTTTTCCCTTTCCTGCATCTTTTGTTCTCTTCTTTTGATTTGATGACTCTCTTTAGTGTTTTGTTTGAATTCCTTTTTCTTCTTTGTGTGTATATCTATTATAGATTTTTGGTTTGCAGTTACCATGAAGTTTTGGTATAGCAGACTATATATTGTTTTATGTTGCTGATCTTTTAATTACAAATGTATTTTAAATATCCTGCATTTGTAGTCTCCTCCTCCCATGCCTACTGGTTTTGATATCATATATGTGTGTGGATGATTTCCTACCTTTACTGTATGTTTGCCTTTACCATGAGATTTTCCATGTCATAATTTTCTTGTTTCTAGTTGTGGCCTTTTCTTTTCCACTTAGAGAAGTTTCTTTAGCATTTGTTGTAAAGCTGGTTTGGTGGTGCTGAATTCTTTTAGCTTTTGCTTCTCTGTAAAGCTTTTGATTTATCTGTCAAATCTGAATGAAAGCCTTGCTGCGTAGACTGTTCTTGGTTGTAGGTTTTCCCCTTTCATCACTTTATATATATCGTGCCACTTCCTTCTGGCCTGCAGAGTTTCTACTGAAAAATCAGCTGATATTCTTATGGAGAGTCCCTTGTATGTGACTTGTTGCTTTTCCCTTGTTGCTTTTAAGATTTTCTCTTTGTCTTTAATTTTTTGTCAGTTTAATTACTGTGGGTCTTGGTGTCTTCCTACTTGGGTTAATCCTGTATGGGGCTCTGTATACTTCCTGGATTTGGGTGACTGTTTCCTTTTCCATGGTAGGGAAGTTTTTAGCTATTATGTCTTCAAATATTTTCTCAAGCCCTTTCTCTTCTCCTTCTAGGTCCCCTATAATGTGAATGTTGGTGTGTGTAATGTTATCACTTTTTTTTCTTTTTTCTATGCCATAGCAGTGATTTCCACCATTCTGTCTTCAAGCTCACTTATCTGTTCCTCTGCCTCATTTATTCTGCTATTGATTCCTTCTGTGTACTTTTCATTTCAGTTATTCATTTGTTCACCTTTGTTTGTTTGTTCTTTATGTATTCTAGCTCTTTGTTAAACATTTCTCATATATTCTCAATTTGTGCCTCCATTCTTTTCCATAGTTCTTGGATCATCTTTATGGTCATTACTCTGAAATCTTTCTCAGATATATTGCCTCTCTCCACTTCATTTAGGTGTATTTTTGCTGTTTTTTCTTGTTGCTTAGTCTGGACCATATTCCTTTGCTATCTCATTTTGTTTAAATTTCTAATTGTATTTTTATTTATGTAGTAGGTTAATTATGTTTCTCAACCTTGGAGTTGAGAAACTCCAAGGTTTCTTCCCTACATTCCTCTGTAGGGAATGTCCTATGTGTCCCAGCAGTACACTCCCTTCTTGTCACCCAAGGGCCAGGGACCAGTTGGTCCATGGTAGATTCTGATCTATTTTTGCGGACTCAGTTCCACAGGCTGTGGGATTGTAGTTTTCTTCCTTCTGGTGTCTGCTCTCTGGTGTATGAGTCTGGGTCTTGCCCCTCTGGTGGGCAAGACCATGTAAAGGAGCATGTCTAGAGGTGACTGTGGGCTCAGGAAGCCTTTAGGCAGCCTGTCTATTGATGGGTGGGGCTGTGTTCCCACCCCATTGGTTGTTTGGCCTGAAGTGTCTCCACACGGGAGCCTATAGGCTGTTTGGTGGGGTTGGCTGTTTATGTGAATGACTCAAGCAAACTGTCTCTCACCAGCAAGAGTTCATGCAGATGCACACTCCTCAATATGTCCACCCCAGCTTTTATGACCCCAGAGAGAGCCACAGCTGCCCCCCATCATCCCATGAGACCCCCTAAGACAAGCAGGTAGGTCTGTCCCAGGCTCCTATGGAGTCACTGCTTTTGCCCTAAGTGCTGGTGCACATAAGATCTTGTGTGCACCCTCCAAGGGTGGAGTCTCTGTTTCCCCTAGTCCTGTGGAGCCCCTGCAGTCAAGCGCTGCTGGCCTTCAAAGCCAAATTCTCTTGAGCTTCTCCTCCCAATGCCAGGCCTGTAGTCTGGGGAGCCTGATGTGGGGACCAGAGCTCTCACTCCTGTAGGAGAACTTCTGCAATATAATTATTCTCCAGTTTGTAGGTGCCACCCAGGTGGTATGAGATGTGATTATATCGCAAGTGCACCCCTCCTACCATCTCTTTTTGGTTTCTCCTTTATATCATTGGATGTAGAATATCTTTTTTTGGTAGGATCCAGACATTGTTATTGATAGTTGTTCAGCAGTTAGTTTTAATTTTAGTGTGCTTATGAGTGGAGGTGAGCTCAGTGTCCTTTTACTCCACCATCTTGTCCCAGGACCATCAATATTCTATTAATAAGGAGGAAAGGAATATAGATTCTTGGAAAGCAGTTAATACTTTCTGTCACATGGTGAAAAAATTGAAAATGCGGTACAGGATTGATATTCCAAGGAAGAGATATTTTTAGCTGAAACACTTAACATCCCTTTGTTCTTAATTCCACTGTAAATTTCAAAAGAAAAATAAAACTGCAGATATAGGCATATAGTATATATAATTACAAAATTAATATTTTTAAATGAATTTATGCTTGACTTAATAGAGTAATATAGATTACATAATGTTTGTAAATATTTAAAATGTTTTGCTTTCCAAAAAATACAGATAAAAGATAAAGTACAGTCAATATGAAATACAAAAACATTGTAAGACAACATATCAAAAGTAATACTATAGATGTAAAAATTATATATTTACATTTATGAATGTGTTGTACATATAAGTAGATGTACATCAATTATAATTTTATTATAAATAAATGTAAAAACCAAAATCAAGATGTTTATTAGCAATATCATGTCCTAAACCAAAGTAATGCAGTAAAAGTAAAATGCTAAGCAAATATATATTAATTGGAATAAAGCAAAAGACTTAACATTAATCTTAATGTAGGATTCAGTACACAAAACATTAAGTGGAATAAATAGGAACTGTTTCAATTGATATAAAAAAAAACCAGCAATAATAAAGATATTTTTGTTTGAGCATTAATGTACAAAATTGTATTATACAAAACATATAACAAATATTTTTGGAAATGTAAGACTAGATAGATAAAAAATAGTATAGGGCCAACATAACATATTTATCTTAATAAATTATTGTATTCAAAGATAATCATACTGTCATGGGGATGAAATGTACAGTGTGGGAAATATAGTCAATAATAATATAATATCTTTGTGTAGTGACAGATGATAACTTGACTAATTGTTAAGATCATTTTGTAATGTATAGAAATATTGAATCACTACGTGTGTACCAGGAATTAATATAGTGTTGTAGGTCAGTTATACTTCAACAAAAAATCAAACTCGTAGAAAAATAGATTTGTCGTTACCAGAGGCAGGGGGCTTGGGGGAGCAGGAATTGCATGAAGGTGGTCTCAATGTACAAACTTCCATTTATAAGATAAATAAGTACTAGGAATGTAATGTACAACATGATTCATATAATTAACACTGCTTTATGTTATACATGTTATAAAAGTTAAGAGAGTAAATCCTAAGAATTCTCATCACAAGGAAAAATATTTTTTTCTTTTTCTTTTATTTTGTATCTATATGAAATGATGAATGTTCACAAACCTAATTTTGGTAGTCATTTTATGATGTACATAAGTCAAATAATTGTGCTGTACACCTTAAGCTTATGCAGTGCTATATGTCAGTTATATCTCAATAAAACTGGAGGGAAAAAAATAAGGTACAGGATTTCACTTCTGAGAGGATAGAGTAGATGTTTCTATTGTAAAGTACAGCTCAATTCCCTGGACATTATATACATTATATAATTACTATTTATTATATAAGGTATTATATAAACATATATTGTAGAAATTCCTTGGACATTATATACAGGACATAAAAAGACTATGAGTAGTGAAGAGCAGAAACTGACTGACTAAGGCAATCAGAGCCTGAGGAATGAAAATGACAGAGTGAGTTTGCTGTTTTGCTGGGTTTTTTTTTTTTTCCTTTATGTATCCTAAAATTTTAGCTGAAGAAGGCAGTAATCCAGAAAGGCCAAAGGGTGCAAACAAAAAACCAAAATACCAGAAATACAAATAGAAGTATCGTTTCTATCCAAACAACTAAGAAACATTCAGTCTAGTAAAACAGATAACTTTTAGGCAATAACCATAGAGAGAAAACTGGTCCTTCCTGCAGCCATCCCAGGAAAGCCTGAATGGAGATCCTGGACTTCCATCCTTGTGAGGCTCTAATGAGGCAACCCAACACCTATCGGGTGGTGTCAGAAGAGTCCTAATGGAGATCAGGACTTTCACAGTTGCTCAGCTATAACAATACTACACCCATAGCAGTGTCAATGAAGAGCACATAGAAGTTGAAACTCCCACCCACATACAGAAGTAACAATGAGCTCTCCTCCCCAGTTGGGGGTTAGTAGGGGCTTGAGTGGTGAGGAACTTGGACTTCTACCTCCCCCTTGAAGTAACATGATAATGACTCACATTTCCCCTGCTGGAACAGTGTCAGACAAAGCCAGCTAAAACAGAAATTTTAAATAACAATGAAAGTATTATAATACAGAAATATCTAGGTTTCAGTCAAAAGTCACTCAACATATAAAGAACTAGGAAGATCTTAAACTGAGTGAAAAGAGACAATCAATAGATGCCAGCACTAAGAAGATAGAATTGTTAAAGTTATCTGATAAATTTTAAGTAGCCATGATAAAATTACTTCAATGAGCAATTATAAACATGCTTGAAACATGTATGTATAGAAGGCCTCAGCAGAGTAACAGTAGCGGTAAAGAGACAAATGGTAATTTGAGAACTCAGAAATACAGTAACCAAAGTTTAAAAGTACAGTAGATGAACTAAACAGCAGAATGGAGGGTAAAGATGACAAAATGAAGGAAAGGAAAGATAGAAATTACCCAATATGAATAACAGAGACAAAAAAAGACTGAAAAATAAAAAGAACATATTCCACGCAAATGGAAATATATTCCATACAAATGGAGACATATTCCACACAAATGGACACTGAAAGAAAGCAAGTGTAGTTATAGCAGACAAAATAGACTGTAAGCTGAAGACTGTAATAAGAGACAAAGAAGTTAATTATATAATGATAAAAAAGTCAGTACAATAAGAGGTATAACATTTGTAAATATTTACACACCCAAAATAGGAACACTTAAATATATAAATATTAAGAGACTTGAAGGGAGAAATAGACAGCAATATAATAATAGTAAAGGGACTTTAATATCTCACTTTCAACAATGGATAGATCATACAGACAGAAAACTATAAAGAAATGTTGGACTTAAATGTTAGAGCAGATGGACTTAACAGACAGGAATTCTATCCAAGAGCAGCAGAATACACATTCTTCTCAAGCAAACATAGAACATTCCCCAGGATAGATCATATGCTAGGCCACAAAATAAGCCTTAACAAATTTAAGGAGATTGAAATCATATTAGGTATTTTTTCTGACCATGATAGTATGTAACTAGAAATCAATTACAAAAAGAAAACTGGAAAATTCACAATTATGTGGAAATTAAACAACATACAACAGCCAATGGATCAAAGAAGAAATAAAAAAAATATCTTGAAACAAATGAAAATGGAATGACAGCATAACTTATGGGATACAGCAAAAGTTGTTTTGAGGGAAATTTTTAGTGATAAATGCCTATGTTAAGAAAAAAGAAAGAACTCAAATGAACAACCTAACTTTACACCTCAGGGAGCTAGAAATAAGAACAAATTAAACCAAAGTTAGCAGAAGGAAGGAAATAAAGAAAGATCAGAGTGGAAATGAACAGAATAGAGACTAAAAAGACAACAGAAAAGATAAGTGAAACTAAGAGCCTTTTTTTTTTTTTTTGAAAAGATAAACAAAATAGACAAATCCTTTGTTAGACTTAAGAAAAGAGAGAGGACCTAAGTGACTAAAATTAGAAATGAAAAAGGAGACATCAAAATTGATACCACACAAATACAGAGGATTATAAGATACTGATATGAACAATTATATGTTAACAGATTGGACAACTTAGAAGAAATGGATAAATTCCTAGAAACATACAACCTACTAAGACTGAATCATTAAGAAATAGAAAATTTTACCAGACTGATTACTAGTAGGGAGATTGGATCAGTAATCAAAAACCTCCCAACAAAGAAAAGTTTAGAACCAGATGGCTTTACTGGTGAATTCTACCAAACATTTAAAGAAGAATTAATACCAATTTTTCTCACACTTTTCAGAAAAATAGAAGCTAAGCAGACACTTCCAAACTCATTTTACAAAGTCAACATCACTCTGAAACCAAAACCAGTTGAGGACACTACAAGAAAAGAAAATTACAGACCAATATCCCTGATGAACATGGATGCAAAAACCCTCAACAAAATATTAGCAAACCAAGTTCACCAATACAGTAAAAGGATATACATCATGATGAAGTGGGATTTATCCCTGGGATAAAAATATCCCTAACAAATGTAAGCATAAAAATCTATAACAAAATATTAGCAAATATAATTCAGCAATATGGAAAAAGAAGTATATACCATGAGAAAGTGGGACTTATTCCAGGTATGCAAACCTGGTTCAATATTTGAAAAATCAATTAATATAATTCACCATATCAAAAGACTAAATATATATATATCAAATATCATATCAATTCATGGAAAAAAATTTGAAAAAATTCAACATCCATTCATCATTTAAAAACTCAGAAAAATAGGTATAGAGGGATCTTCCTCTTCTTTATAAAGAACATCAAGATAAAACCTACAACCAACATGCTTAATGGTGAAAGACTGAATGTTTGGGAGCAAAGCAAAGATACCTGTTCTCATTTCTCTTGTCAACATGCTGATGGAAAGTCTAGCTAGTGCAATAAGTAAGAAAAGGAGATAAAAAACATACAGATGAGAGAGAAGAAATAAAACTATTTGCAGATGAAATGATCATGTATGTGGAAAATACCACAGAATCTACCAAAATATCTCTTAGAACTAAAAAGTGAGCTTAGCAAGGCTGCAGGGTTCCGGGTAAACAAACAAAAATTAATCATATTCCTATGCACTAAAAATTAATACATGGTCACCAAAATTAAATATGTAATGCCATTTATAATCACTCAAAAATGAAATACTTAGGTGTAAATCTAACAAAATATGCACAGAACTTGATGGATAAAATATAGTCTTTTCAATAAATGTTACTTGGAACAATTGTGCCCCCCCCCCCCACACACACACACAAATGAGCCTCAATGTAAGTTTCACAGCTCATACAAAAATTAACTCAAAATAGATCTTGGAGTTAAATGTAAAACTTAAAACTAAAAAACTTTTAGGAAAATAAAACTGAAAGAAACCTTTGGGATCTAGGACAAGGTAAAGACTTAGATGTGATACTAAAAGCACAGTGTTTAAAAAGAAAAAATGGTAAAGTGAACTTCATCAAATTAAAAAAATATATATGCTCTGTAAAAGACCCTGTTGAGTGAATGAAAAGATAAGCTCAGAGTTGGGGAAAGTATTTGGAAGTGAAAATTTTTTTAATGATAATAGGTACTTCAGGTGGTGGAAATTTGTATAAAGATTTTGTTCTGGTCTGGGCTTTCCTTCTTTTCTAAAAATTTTATTGTGTTTTATTATTATGGTTCTAAATTGTATTTTGTTATCTAATGTTGCTTGATTCAGGTGATTTTTTTTTTAATTTGGTGAATTGACTATAGTGTGTTCCTAAAGTGTTTACCAGTGATCCTTAGAAATAGTTATAAAATAATAAAAAATCTTCCTAGCTTTTGTGGGGAGTTTCACACAGGTACTCACCATTTCATGTGACTATTAAAGTGAATATATTATAGATGGAATAAAAAGGTGAAAACTGCATGTGTTTATTCTATTTGAAATAAATACTTGTGGGATTAGTATGATTTACATTTTTCAATTATGCTGAGAAAATCTGTGTCAAATTAGAAAATTCTGATTAAAAAACAAATGGAGTAGAAAAAGGTAGACTTTAGAGACTAGATACATATAAAAGAAATAAAAACATGGAAAAAATAAAGAAAAAATTAAATAAGTACAAATGTACTGAGAATGTCAAATTAATTGGAAATCTCTTTATGTAATTACATGCAGTCTGAATGGAACGTAATTTTAGATTTTTTTTTAAAGTACTCTTCCTGTTGGAACACAAAGTACTCTCTTCCATCTGAGTCATTTTTACAAAAGTCTTTACTTTTCTTTTGAAATGCCTCATTATGCTTTATACCAGGGTTAACAGTAGCCCTATTTTCATTCCAGGGTTACAAAAGCAAGTGGTAGAGTATAGATATTTCATTATTCTATCATCTGTTTTGTTGATCCTTGATAGTATTTTGCCTAAGCATGTGTTGTCCTTTGTTAAGCTTTTACTACAATTCTTTAATTCCTTTTTTTGGATTGAAAGTATTAGTACTAATTATCTTTTATAGTTAATTTATTAATTTTTAAATTTTACTTTGTTAGTTTGGATAAATTGCTTAATAAATTCCTCTACTAATTTTTTAAGTATCAAATAAGGTATACAGAAGTCCTTAAACTGTTGACAGATAACATTGTTCGGATGCTTGAAATGTTTTAGCACTGTTCTAAGTGCTTTACAAATATTTTCTCACAAAAACCCAGTGAGGTTATCTCTGTTTTACAGATGATGAATAGGGGACAGATGGGTTACTTACCCTAGATCACATAGCTAGCAAGTGGTAGAACTGGAATTTAAACCCAGGTAGTTTTTCTCCAGAGTCATCACTCACATAGTGGAGGAAATGCATTACTTTCCCTTAGAAAGAAGATACATCCATTTGTCCTCAGATATCAAATGGTTATGCCATTTGTTCAAGTTTGCAGTGATATCTTTATTGGCATTTTACCGGATAATTGTTTTAGGACATTATAAAACTTGAGTATTGTCTGGAGGTTACTTGTTTTCTGGCAGGGACACTAACTCCACCCACAGTTGATGATTATTCCGTTTATCTCTTTAAAGAGATGAATTATTCATAAGTTGGTGGGAAGCAGGACTCTGCTGTAAACTGCAGTGTGAGCTTAATGGTTCTCTGCTGGTGAGAACTGCAGCATCTGACTAGGACCACTTAAAACTAGTCATCTAAATTCCCTCCTGTATTCTTCTCCCTCACTTCTTACTTATGCAATCAACCTCCCTGCTCCCAAACTACTATAGGGGAGCAAAAATAGTTTTCTCTCTACCCTTCTGAGTTCTTGGCTGAGACCCCTGAAATATGACAGATTACAAGAGAAAAACAAACAGAAGTTTACTAACATTTATACCTCCTGTATACTGAGAAGGAAAAATGAGTAACTCCCCGAGGTGATAATTCATGCTTAAATACCATCTAAATAAGGAAAGGGAGGGAGGGTATAGGCCTCTTATGAGTGAGTAAATTATTTTTAAGAAAGATGAATGGGTCCATAGAAGAATAGATGGGAGTTTGTGACAGAATTCATTTGGTTGTGGTGTCCTCCTAATTTCCTCCCCTTCTAATAACCTTCTGATCTCCTTTCTTGTGATAAGACTTCTTCCCTGGTTGTTGAAACTCCTGGGAGCAGAATTATGACAATTGAATGCCTTTTGGAGGATCTGTCTTTAGACAGATAAAGGAGGTTCAGAGAATGCCTCTCCCTGCATTTGCTGTTTTTCAAGTGCCTGTGGCTCAAAACAGTCAATATACTGAAGGAGCATATTTGAGGTGGCATATTTTGTTACCCTAAACACAAACATACACACACACACACACCATGAGACCAAATGTGATGAAAAAAAAAAAAAAAACCATAAAATTACAAGAAATCACATCTATACCAGAAACCAGTAAAGGATAACATTTAAATAAAAGATTATATCATAGAGGTACTTTTATACATAATGAAGACTTTTTGATATAATGAAGATAAGACTGAATCAAAGGTAGGAACTAGCTCAGCCTGACTTTAATCTATTCTTCCCGATACGTAAGACAAAATGACAAGAACTAGAGGGGATTCTGCAAATCCCCCTATTTGTCAAGGGTAATGGTGGACCAGATGACAGATAGGATCAGTTACTACAGATCACAGGATACATTTCTTGGAGAGGCCCGAATACAGGCAGGGTTACAGTAGCAAACTATTATGTGGCAGGACTCATCAGTGATAGGGCAGAAAGGAGTTTCAGAAAGAAGGTTAGTCTCAGCCACATAACTGAAGTAGTTGACAAGCTAATAACAAATCTCAATATGAGAAAGCTAACCTTTGATAGAATGTCTTCACCAAATTGAGAAAAAATACCTGAAAATGATGAGAAAAAAATGGAGGTGAGTTCCAGGATGTCTAATGTACATGAATAGGAATTATAGTAGAGAAAATAAAACAAATCAAGGAGAAGCAATAATCAAAGAAATAATGAGAAACATATGGATCTGAGTATAGGACAAAATCTGTGAAAGAACTACATATATTTTCTTTAAAAATCTTTGAAGTTCACATCTCTTGTCATAGAAAAAAAGCAAAATTAAAAATATTTATACTTCAGATGAGTTTTTTGAACATAAGAAATCAGGCAGGCGGAGGTGTTGGCGAGTGTAGAGCATGTGAGGCAGAGTGAAAAGCATTTGCAAAGGCACAGAGGTAATGCTTGGTGCAGTCAAGTGACAACAAGTAATTTATTGTCCTTGGAGTTCAGAAAACATGTTTGGGCATGTCAGATGATCCTGGAGACAAAAACAGGATTAATAGAACAAAGGATGTTATGTGTGATACTAAGAAGATAGAACTGTATCTTGTAAGATTTGGGGGCAATATTTAAGGATTTTACATGACCTGATTTTCATTGTAGAAAAAAATCCTATATTATTTTAATTTTGGAGTGGAGGGAAATCGAATGTAAGGAAATTAGAGGAGAGTCTATAGTTTGGGCCCTAGGTTGTAAGAGCTGATTTAATAAATAGGTAGAGGGGTATAGATTATAGGGAACAGATTGAAGAGAGACATATTTGGTAGAATTTAGTGATTTGTGGGATGGAAAGGGAAAGAGAGAAAGAGGAATGTGAGTTTACTTGGTTGACAAGGTGGAGAATAATTTTAATGACTATATGTAATGCAGTATGAAGTGTGGATTGGGGATGTTTTCAAATGGAAATAATGATTTCAGTTTTTGACATGTAAGTAGAGAAATGGAATTGGAAGTTCATTTTATACGTTTGTAATCTAAGAGGTAATTCTTGCCAGGAGATATAGCTATATAGGATAATCAACATGTGAGATAGTAAGATGTAGTAAGGAAGGTGATCGAACATTCGAGGAGACTTAGTAAAGAGAAGTGAAAAAGGAAGCAAACCTAAATTATACTGTATTTAAATGATTTGCAGAAGAAGAGGAACCAGGAAAACAGACTGAGAAATAAAAAACATAAAGGTAGAAAAAGTAGTATGTTACTACAGCCAAGTAAGAGTTAAGTTACAAAGAACAGATTGACATTGCCAAGTCAAGCGTGGAGACCAAATATGACAGTACCAAATATGACACTGTATAAGTGACTGTTACTTAGTGATTTAATAGTCAACTGATATTTGAATGCCAGTTATAGACTAGGTAGCTTACTTAGTCATAGAGATATAGGATAAAAAAAGAGTTGTTAAACTTGGTGAGTTTATGTTGCAATGAGAAAGACAGACCAATAATTGCATTATAGCATAACCTTGTCAAATAAAAAAAACAAATCAAGACTTAAGAAGAGAGTTTTTTCAAAAGGATTATTGCAAGGAAGAGAAAGGAGCTATTGCAATAGGCAAAGGGATGCTATTGCAATAGGGAGAATTCGCTGATCATTAAGGTATGCAAACATCTTAAAGGTTAGGCAAAAAAGGGTTTTTCTTATATAGGAGGGAGTAAACAAGGCTAGAAAGAAATGATGTGGCTAAGTAGGATGAAGGGGAGTGGCATGATCTGACAACAGATCAGATATTTTACCCTGAGAGTAGTCTATTTCAAGATAGGCTGTTACGGAAGAGTTGCATGCGGCTCAGGCTGAGGGTGGGGCAAAGTTCAAGGGACTAGGGGGAGAGAGAATCTTAACCGAAGTTTGGTTAACAAGCGTTTTATTCCGACTGCTCAGTATAGACAAAGCAGTTAAACTAATCATTAATAGGCAAAGAATGTGAATTTAGAAAGTTTGTGTCAGGGCCTTGTCAAAAAGAAACAAGAGGGACGTTCGTGGGTACAATCTAATACAGTGGAAGTGTTCTTCTTTGTATAAAATTATTTCCTGAAATAAAGGGATAAGGAGATTTCTTAACCTTCAGTGTGTTCCAGGATCACAGGGCTCAGATAAAATTAAACATTGCCAAGTGTGACAAATAAGTTATTAACACAGGATAATATTGTAGAAGGATATTAAACTCAGATCAATGTCAAGAAAGGTTTCTTGGAGGAAAGAACTGAGTCTCCAAAAGACTAAGATAGTAAGACAAGTAATTGAGAAGGACAGTCAAGAAACTGGAATGGCATGCAAAAAACATTGAGGTTTGATTATCAGGAAGTTTTCAGGAATGTAAGTGGTTGAATATTGCCAGAATGGAAGGTATTATATATAGGGTGAAGGAAGATGAGATTGAGAAGGTAAGGAGGGACTAGATCAAGGATTTTGTGTGCCAAGTCAAGAAATTTGTAATTGATCTTTCAATCATATATCAGCAAAAATGCCATATCATCATATATCATTGCATTTTGAAAAGTTCATTCTAGGAATAGCGCATATTATGATTTGAAGGGAGTAGGGAGTGTGGATTATTTCAGATATCAGGACATTTTTAGTAAGTTAGAGAAGTGATAAATACATGCAATAAAGCAATGGTAGAGAACAGAAGAAAATGTAGAGATCAGATGTTTAGGATGTTGAATATATTGGATCTAGCAATATTTGGATATGAAGAAGTGAAAGAGAAAGAGAGCCTGGGATTGTTCTAGGGTTTCTGGGTTAGGTTCATATGGGCAATAGCACCATCCACTAAGAGAATGTGAGAAAGCAGGTTAGGGAAGAAGATTCATGTTTGGGCAAGTTGAGTTTACAGGAATATCTTGTTTTATTGTACTTCACTTTACTGTGCTTCACACATAATGCATTTATCACAAATTGAAGGGTTTTGGCAACCCTGCATGGAGCAAGTTTATAAGTGCCATTTTTTTTTGACAGCATTTACTCACTTCATGTCTCTGTGTTACATTTTGGTAATTTTCACAATATTTCAAACGTTTTCATTATTATTATATTTGTTATGAGGATCTGTGATTAGTGATTTTTGATGTTTCTACCGTAGAAAGATTACAACTTGCTGAAGGCTCTGATGATGGTTAGCTTTATTAACAATAAAGTATTTTTAAAATTAAGGCATGTGCATTTTTCTCATATGCTATTGCGCACTTAATAGACTACATTATAGTGTAAACATAATTTTTTTTTTTTTTTTTTTTTTTTTTTTTCGGTACGTGGGCCTCTCACTGTTGTGGCCTCTCCCATTGTGGAGCACAGACTCCGGACGTACAGGCTCAGTGGCCATGGCTCACGGGCCCAGCCGCTCTGCGGCATGTGGGATCTTCCCAGACAGGGGCACGAACCCGTGTCCCCTGCATTGGCAGGCGGACTCTCAACCACTGCGCCACCAGGGAAGCCCTAAACATAATTTTTATATGAACTGGGAAACCAAAAAATTCATGTGACTTGCTGTTTTTCAATATTCCCTTTTTTTGTGGTGGTCTGGAACTCAATCTGCAGTATCTCCAAGGTAAGCCTGTAATTGGATTATCAGTTTGACCATATTGTTCTATAGCTCCAGCAAGAGTTCCTGCTTAAAGTGAGAAATCTGAGGGACATCAGGGCATAGGTGAGTGTTGGAGCTGTGGATTTGGATGCAGTCATCTGGACAGTGTGTTCAGATTGAAAAAAGACAAATGGAGAAAATCCTTTCAGTGTGACATTAAGTAGGGTATGGATAGGTCTTTAAAAAGTCCAGAAGTAAACATTAGTTATAGGAAAACCAAGAGTATGGTGTATAGAAGCCAAGGGAAGTGCTTCAATGAAAAATGTCCAATGATAATTTTGTAAAAGTATTAGATAGGATGATAGGGATAGAAGTCAGTGGATTGAGATACAGGAAGAGAGAAGGTGGGACAGCAAATGTTGAATTCTGTTTCAAGGACTCTTAATAAAAGTTAGATACAAAGGATGGAGGGTTGGAATGTGTATGATTATTTGTGTGTGTTCATTTTACAGATGGGTGAGACTACATCATATTTATAGGTGAGGCATAGGGACAGTAGCAGGGAAGTAATTGAAAACAGGGAGATTAAACTTAACCATTGATGGAGAGCCAGTCTTGGACAGGAAGTGCGATACTTCTTGTTTTAAGATTAAGTAGAAGTTGCTTCTATTCAGTATAGATAGATAAGAGTTAAGTGGGAATATAGTTAAATTTGTAGGGAAGGGAAGAGTGTTAGTTGATAGAGTTCAGACTTGATAGTCCTATATTCTCTGTGAGAAGGAAGCAAGATGTTAGGCAGCGCTAGGGAAAAGGCTTGAATATAGAGAATAGTACTGAAGGTTTACAGTAGCTCCTGTTGGAAACAGAAGCAAGCCAGAGCCAAGTAAAGGATTTGCTAGTTAGCAATGAATGTTTGTAAGTATAAAACTGAAGTAGTACTAATCTACAAGGCTTTGCGATTTTTTTTTTTTTAGCAGCTGATTAAGTGTATATGTAGTAAAGTTATTTTTTTTTTAACATGATGGGGTTGATAATTTTCAGAATAGGTACCTTACAAAAAATGTGTTAGGTTTTTAATGCATTAAGGAGTCTATGATCCCAAATAAAAAGTTTGCAGGAACAATAATCTTAGAGGTAATTTCTTTAAAGGCAATATAGAATATCTTTCCCCAGGGGAATGTGCTGTCTTCCAGTAAAAGTGTGCAACATTCTAGTTAAGGTGCCACAAAGTTTTGAACTACTGTAAGTTGTTTTATAAATCTATCATGTATCAGTTTCCTCTGTGATGATCCACAGAATACTTTTAGAGTTTCACTGGATGTCTATTCATGCCATTATCTTTCAGAGATCAACATGATTATGGGCAAAATTTTATAACTATGAAAGCAGATTGTGAGAAGAATCTAGAATGGAGAAAGTTATCGTCATTGATCTTGCATTTTTTTTGTAGAGAATTAAAATTATTTGGTGCTACTAATTCTTGGTTTTCTGATCTAATAAAAATAGATATGAAAATGTATTTATTATTTAACTGTTACGTGTATAATAAGATACCTGTGAATGTTTTAATAGTTTATACCATCAGACTACAAAGTTAAAATATCTTTTGGAAATACTTTCATGAACTATAAATTTTAAATATATTTTCTTTATACAGGGATCAACCTATGAGGATGAAATTGATAATATCAAATGTATTATTTCAAAAATTAATGAAATTCTGGCTCATAACTCGCCAGTTTTGATTGTTCAAAGATGGATGCGTGGTTTCTTAGTTAGGAAAAAAGTGAGGTATGTTTTTTCTTTGCTATTTGAATATTAAGAGATGATAAAAAGACATTTCTCTAATATATGCTTTTTTGTATTCCCTATCAAAATGGTACTTTATAGACTATTTAAAGTAAATTTTAGGAACACACCACAGATTCTATAGTAATATAATATTGAGCATAATCAAAATTTGATTCTTTTATTTTTACTTTTAAATTGACCATATAAATAACTAATCATTAAAGTTTTTATTAACCATTGTCTGAGTAATTCTGACAGTTATTTTAAATTAAACTTAAAAACATTAGTCAAAAATATATATTACATTTCTCTCATGTAATGGGATATAGTAGAAATATAAGCCATGTACAATATAACATAAAAGAAATATAAACCATATATATATACACATATATGTATATGTATGAGGATTTTGCATTTTGTTTGAATATGAAGATAGTTTTGCCAGAACATCTGGTACCACGTCAGTCTACATTACCCTTTGATTAATGCTTTTTCCTCTTTCTTTGTCCCTTACATCCCTTTCCAGTAGCTGACATTTTACAAACAATGGAAAACTTTTCCTATAAGAATCTCTCAACATTGTACTTGGGGAGATAAGATAGGATACTCTGTCATCAGTTTATTTTAGTCATGACAAACATCAAACATATGAAAAAAGAAATGAGCATTCTCCTATAGTTTATTCTCAGATGCTAAATGGGAGAATTCATAAGATAGAAATAGAACATGGCCCTGAAATATAGGTAGGATTAAATAGATCTGGAGTTGGGAAATAGACATTCCCTGAGAAAGAAAGATTAGGTCATTTCACTGAAATGATATTCAACATTCTGTGGTAAGGCAGAGAGGATGTTCTTATACGTTAGCCTGCATGTGCTAAATCATAGATGGCAATAGCTCTGATTAAGAGAGAGAGTATGAGAGAAAAAACTGAACATAATATAGTGCTTGCAACTTCTGAGGATGAGGTTCCATATACTTTTCAAACCAAGGTCAAAGTGTGAGAGAGAGAGTGGGTTCATCAGTGGGGGAAAAGTAAAGTGATTTGGAATAAAAGGTGTGGAAAGAATCAGGCAATTGCTAACAGGTACGTATTTATTTAAAATATTATTTATATCTCGTATGTTCTATTTAAATTAATTATGCATTTTCTGTGAAATAGAAATAAACATCTAATTAAAGGGATTTGTCTTTAGTTTATGCCCCTGGGACTGAGTTTTTCTCTCGTAGAATCAAATTTCCTTTGATATTCATGTAACACGAGATAAAAACCTTGTACATGGAAACAATATCTGAAAATTCAGCGTGCATGAAAAGAATTTGAATGAGCTTTGTGGGGAGAAATGTCAGTAGTAATAATATGTCACGGTGGTTCGATACAGACTGACTTGAATTCTTTTTCTCTTTAAAATGCTGTTCCATTAGGCACATTACTTAACTACTCTGGGCCTGAATTTCCTCATATGTTAAATGGTAGAGAGCAGGGACTAATAGCAGTACTTAGTTCGCTGCTTGCTTATGAGAATTGAGATCATGAATATAAAGCACATAGCATCTGGCAAATGTGGATATTACATTCTTATTAGCTGCTATTTTAAAAATATTATTATTGTTGTTCTTCTACCTTATGCTCTCTGCATTATATGATTTTGTGGGAAACGTACTCTTTCCTTGGATTTCTTGCTGCTTTCCAATTACATTTACCACAGCATGCACAGAGCAATCTTTCAAAATTATAAACCTAATCTTATTCACCAACCTAAAATCCTCCAGTTGCTCTCAATTTGCTTAGGGAAAACTATTGTGATATTTGCCCCTGCAATGTTTATCACATACTTTCATTATCAACACTTACAATACTGTATTGAAGTTGTCTGCATAATTATCTATATCTCCAAATGTACTACATACTCTGTATCTATAGTATATAACAGAGTGCTTGACACATGTTAGATGCTCAAAATACTTGCTGAATTGATGAATATATTAATAAATAGAGAGACTGTGGAAGCTAGAATCAGAAAAATATTTCTGGATTCATCTGTGGAAAAGCAAAAACAGAAACAACTAAGAAACATGCAAAGCTGCCCTGAGAGGTACCTGTAGATTCCTCCAACCTAAAGGTCCAAGTTATTAGTCCTCTCATATGTCTATTTCTAGCCATGAGAAATGTCTCCCTAGGCGCAAATATTTTGTACTCTGCTTGAAATTTGTTCACTTAAACTGGTTGAAATTTTATATACAGCCTTGATGTAGTGTCTAAATTTAGAAAATTATTATGATTAATGCTGTTATCTTTTTAAAACATCTTTATTGGAGTATAATTGCTTTAAAATGTTGTGTTAGCTTCTGCTATATAACAAAATGCATCAGCTATATGTATATGGGGAAATATGTATACATGATGCTGTATCTTTTGAAGTGGTATTATTCTAACATAAATGATATGGTACAAAGGAGGTATACTTTTATTCTTAGAATGAAATATGAGGATCAGATTGGCAGCCTCCTAAACCTAAGTAAGGGTAACTACATTGAGGTCACAAGGAGGATTATTAGTTGGGTTAATGGGATGTAAAAAAGGTAAAAGAATGGAAACAAACATTTATTGAATGTGTGGTGTATGCAAAGTACCATGTTAGGTATTTTAATCCATTTTATATCATTTAATACAGCAGAGCTTTTGAGTTTGTCCTGTATTTTCTATCTTATGGATGAAGAATTAAGAATTTAAACTTGGTTGAGATTCTCTTAGGGTATTTTCTGTTCTGTTCATTATAATTATCCTTCTCCTAGGTTAGTATTTATTTATAAAATGAGTTTTAAATGTCTTATTCTGAGTCCTGTCATTGCATTTCTAAATTAGTCTAACTCTAGTTTATGTGGTCTTGTATGTATTTTATAATTTTCTTGATACCTTTTAGTTTATTTTTAAAATAAGACTATTTTATTTTAGAGTAGTTTCAGTTACACAGGAAAATTAAGCAGGAGGTACAGAGACTTCCATTATACTCCCAGCCCCTACCCATGCATAGCCTCCCCCATTATAAACATTCCCTATCAGAGTGGTACATTTTTTTAATTGATGAACTTACACTGACATACCAAAGTTACCCAAAGTCTATAGTTTACAGTAAACTCTTGGTATTGAGTATTCTGTGAGTTTGGACAAATGTACAATGACATATATCCATCATTATGGAAACACATTGTTTAATTTTACTGCCCCCTAAAATCCTCAGTCCTCTTCCTAGTCACCCCTATCCCCCTCACTAACTCTGTCATCTAACTCACCTTTTTATTGTCTCCATAGTTTTGCCTATTCCAGAATGCCATATAGTTAGAATCATATAGTATATACCCTTTTCAGATTGGCTTCTTTCATTTAGCAATATGGATTTATGATTCCTCTATGTATTTTCATGGCTTGATAGGATAATTTTGTTTTAGAGCTGAATAACACTACATTGTCTGGATGTATCAGTTTCTTTATTCATATACCTACTGAAGGATGTGTAGATTACTTCCACATTTTAGCATTTATGAATAAACCTGCTATTAACATCGATGTGCAGGTTTTTTTGTGGACATTTTTCCGCATCTTTGGATAAATACCAAGGAGCACAATTGCTGGATTGTATGGTAAGATTTTGTTTAGTTTTATAAGAAATTGCCAAACTCTTTTCCAGTGGCCATACTATTTGCATGCACACCAGCAATGAATGAGAGTTCCTATTGCTCCACATCTTCACCAGCATTTGGTATTATTGTTCTGGATTTTGGCATGTGTGGTGGTATCATTGTTGTTTTAATTTGTATTTCACTGATGATATATAATATGGAGCATCTGTGCATATGCTTATTTGTCATCTATATACCTTTTTGGTGAGGTGTTTGTTAAGGTATTTGACTCTTTTTAAAAATGAGTTCTTTGTTTACTTCTTGTTGAGTTTTAAGAGTTCTTTGTATATTTTGAATAACAGTTCTTTTTTAGGTGCCTTTTTCAAAAATTTGCTCCTAGTCTATAGCTCATATTCTCATTCTCTTAACTTTGTCTTTTGTGGAGCAGAAGTTTTTTAAATTTTAATGAAGCCAAGCTTGTCAATTCTTTCTTTCATGGATTATGTCTTTGGTGTTATATCTAAAAACTCATTGCCATACCCAAGGTCGTCTAGGTTTTCTCCTGTGTTATCTTCTAGGAGTTTTATAATTTTGCACTTTACATTTATGTAATAGATCCATTTTCGAGTTAATTTTCATGAAAGGAGTAAGTTCTGTGTCTAGTTTTTTTGTGTGTTCATTTTCTGCACATGACTATTTTAACATTATTTGTTGAAAAGACTATATTTGCTCCATTGTATTGCCTTTGTTTCTTCATCAAAGATCATTGACTGTATTTATTTCTGTCGATTTCTGATTTCTCTGTTCTGTTCCATTGATATATTATTTTGCCAGTACCACATTGTCTTCATTACTGTAGCTTTATAGTAATCTTGAAGTTGAGTGGTATCTCAGTCCTCTAATTTGTTCTTTTCCTTCAATTGTCTTAGCTATTCTGGATTTTGTACCTCTCAATAGACACTTTAGAATCAGTTTGTCATACCTACACAATAACATGCTGGTTTTCTCATTGGTATTGCATTGAATATATAGATAAGTTGAGGAGAACTGATATCTTGTCTATATAAAATCTTCCTATCCATGAACGTGGAATATCTCTTATTTACTTAGTTATTTGCTTTTGTTCTTCAGATTTTTTAACATCTTTATTGGAGTATAATTGCTTTACAATTGTGTGTCAGTCTCTGCTTTATAACAGTGAATCAGATATATATATATACCCATATAGAAAAGTTTTCAAAAAGTTCTCCTTGTGCCTAAGAAAATAATATATCTATTGTGGATAGTACAAAAATATAGAAAGCTAAAAGTTAGATGAAAATGTCCCTAACGTTATCATGCAGTGATAACCACTTTTTTTTTCCATTAAAAAATTTTTTTAACATCTTTACTGTAGAATAATTGCTTTACGATGGTGTGTTAGTTTCTTTTTTCTTAACATCTTTATTCGAGTGTAATTCCTTTACAATGGTGTGTCAGTTTCTGCTTTATAACAAAGTGAATCAGTTATACATATACATATGTCCCCATATCTCTTCCGTCTTGCATCTCCCTCCCTGCCACCCTCCCTATCCCACCCCTCTAGGTGGTCACAAAGCACCGAGCTGATCTCCCTGTACTATGCGTCTGCTTCCCACTAGCTATCTGTTTCGGTAGTGTACATATGTCCATGCCACGCTCTCACTTTGTCCCAGCTTACTCTTCCCCCTCCCCATATCCTCAAGTCCATTCTCTACTAGGACTGCATCTTTATTCCCGTCTTGCCCCTAGGTTCTTCTGACTATTTCCTTTTTTAATTTTCTTTTGAGATTCCATATATAACTGTTAGCATACGGTATTTGTTTTTCTCTTTCTGACATACTCCACTCTGTATGACAGTCTCTAGGTCCATCCACCTCACTACAAATGACACAGTTTCATTCCTTTTTATGGCTGAGTAATATTCAATTGTATGTATGTGCCACATCTTCTTTATCCTTTCATATGTTGATGGACACTTAGGTTGCTTCCATGTCCTGGCTATTGTAAATAGAGCTGCAATGAACATTGTGGTACATGACTCTTTTTGAATTATGGTTTTCTCAGGGTATATGCACAGTAGTGGGATTGCTGGGTCATATGGTAGTTCTATTTGTATTTTTTTAAGGAACCTCCATACTGTTCTCCATACTGGCTGTATCAATTTACATTCCCACCAGCAGTGCAAGAGTGTTCCCTTTTCTCCACACCCTCTCCAGCATTTATTGTTTGTATATTTTTTGATGATGGCCATTCTGACTTCTGTGAGATGATATCTCACTATAGTTTTGATTTGAATTCCTCTAATGATTAATGATGTTGAGCATTATTTCATGTGTTTGTTGACAATCTCTATATCTTCTTTGGAGAAATGTCAATTTAGGTCTTCTGCCCATTTTTGGATTGGGTTTTTTTTTTTTTTTTTTTTTTTTGATATTGAGCTGCATGAGCTGCTTGTAAATTTTGGAGATTCATCCTTTGTCAGTTGTTCATTTGCAAATAATTTCTCGCATTCTGAGGGTTGTCTGTTCTTCTTGTTTATGGTTTCCTTTGCTGTGCAAAAGCTTTTAAATTTCATTAGGTCCCTTTTGTTTATTTTTGTTTTTATTTCCATTTCTCTAGGAGGTGGGTCAAAAAGAATCTTGCTGTGATGTATGTCATGGTGTGTTCTGCCTATGATTTCCTCTAAAGGTTTTATAGTGTCTGGCCTTACATTTAGGTCTTTAACCCATTTTGAGTTTATTTTTGTTACGGTGTTAGGGAGTGTTCTAATTTCATTCTTTTACATGTAGCTGTCCAGTTTTCCCAGCATCACTTATTGAAGAGGCTGTCTTTTCGCCACTGTATGTTCTTGCCTCCTTTATCAAAGATAAGGTGACCATATGTGTGTGGGTTTATCTCTGGGCTTTCTATCCTGTTCCATTGATCTATTTTTCTGTTTTTGTGCCAGTACCATACTGCCTTGATTACTGTAGCTTTGTAGTATAGTCTGAAGTCCGGGAGCCTGATTCCTCCAGCTCCATTTTTCTTTCTCAAGATTGCTTTGGCTCTTTGTGGTCTTTTGTGTTTCCATACAAAATGTGAAATTTTTTGTTCTAGTTCTGTGAAAAAATGCCATTGGTAACTTGATAGGGATTGCATTGAATCTGTAGACTGCTTTGGGTAGTAGAGTCATTTTCACAATGTTGATTCTTCCAAACCAGGAACATGGTATATCTCTCCATCTATTTGTATCATCTTTAATTTCTTTCATCAGTGTCATAATTTTCTGCATGCAGGTGTTTTGTCTCCTTAGATAGGTTTATTCCTAGGTATTTTATTCTCTTTGTTGCAATGGTAAATGGGAGTGTTTCCTTAACTTCTCTTTCATATTTTTCATCATTCATGTATAGGAATGCAAAAGATTTCTGTGCATCAATTTTGCATCCTGCTACTTTACCAAATTCATTGATTAGCTCTAGTAGTTTTCTGGTAGCATCTTTAGGATATTATATGTAGAGTATCATGTCATCTGCAAACAGTGACAGGCTTTACTTCTTCTTTTCCAATTTGGATTTCTTTTTCTTCTCTGATTGTTGTGGCTAGAACTTCCGAAGCTAGGTTGAATAAGAGTGGTGAGAGTGGGCAACGTTGTCTTGTTCCTGATCTTAGTGGAGATGGTTTCAGTTTTCACCATTGAGGATGATGTTGGCTGTGGGTTTCTCATATATGGCCTTTATTATGTTGAGGTAAGTTCCCTCTATGCCTACTTTCTGGAAGGTTTTTATCATAAATGGGTGTTGAATTTTGTCAAAAGTTTTTTTGCATCTGTTGAAATGATCATATGGTTTTTATTCTTCAATTTGTTAATATGGTGTACCACATTGACTGGTTCGCATATATTGAAGAATCCTTGCATTGCTGGGATAAACCCCACTGGATCATGGTGTATGATCCTTTTAATGTGCTGTTGGATTCTGTTTCCTAGTATTTTGCTGAAGGTTTTTGCATCCATGTTCATCAGTGATATTGGCCTGTAGTTTTCTTTCTTTGTGACATCTTTGTCTGGTTTTTGTATCAGGGTTATAGTGGCCTTGTAGAATGAGTTTGGTAGTGTTCCTCCCTCTGCTCTCTTTTAGAGGGGTTTGAGAATGATAGGTATTAGCTCTTCTCTAAATATTTGGTAGAATTCTCATGTGATGCCATCTGGTCCCGGGCTTTTGTTTGTTGGAAGATTTTTAATCACAGTTTCAATTTCAGTGCTTGTGATTAGTCTGTTTATATTTTCTATTTCTTCCTGGTTCAGTCTCAGAAGGTTGTGCATTTCTAAGAATTTGTACATTTCTTCCAGGTTGTCCACTTTATTGGCATACAATTACTTGTCATAATCTCTCATGGACCTTTGTATTTCTGCAGTGTCAATTGTTTCTTCTCCTTTTTCATTTCTATTTCTATTGATTTGAGTCTTCTCCCTTTTTTTCTTTTTGAGTCTAGCTAATGGTTTATCCATTTTGTTTATCTTCTCAATGAAACACCTTTGAGTTTTATTGATCTTTGCTATCATTTCTTTCATTTCTTTTTCATTTATTTCTGATCTGATCTTTATGATTTTTTTCCTTCTGCCGCCTTTGGGGTTGTTTTGTTCTTCTTCTCTAATTGCTTTAGATGTAAGTTTAGGTTGTTTATTTGAGGTGTTTCTTGTATCTTAAGGTAGGATTCCCTCTTAGAACTGCTTTTGCTGCATCCCATAGGTTTTGGGTCTTCATGTTTTCATTGTCATTTGTTTCTAAGTATTTTTTGATTGCATCTTGGATTTCTTCAGTGATCTCTTGGTTATTAAGTAGTGTATTGTTTAGCCACCATGTATTTATATTTTATACAGATTTTTCTCCTGTAACTGATATCTAGTCTCATAGCATTGTGGTCGGAAAAGATACTTGAAATGATTTCAATTTTCTTAAATTTACCAAGGCTTGATTTGTGATCCAAGATATGATCTATCCTGGAGAATGTTCCATGGGCACTTGAGAAAAATGTGTATTCTGTTGTTTTTGGATGGAATGTCCCATAAATGTCAAGTAAATCCATCTTGTATAATGTATCATTTAAAGCTTGTGTTTCCTTATTTATTTTCATTTTGGATGATTTGTCCATTGGTGAAAGTGGCATGTTAAAGTCCCCTACTATGATTGTGTTACTGTTGCTTTCCCCTTTTATGGTTGTTAGCCTTATCGATTGAGGTGCTCTTATGTTGGGTGCATAAATATTTACAATTATTATGTCTTCTTCTTGGAGGGATCACTTGATCATTCTGTAGTGTCCTTCTTTGGCTCTTGTAATAGTCTTTTTTAAATGTCTATTTTGTGTGATATGAGAATTGCTACTCCAGCTTTCTTTTTTTTTTTCCAGCTTTCTTTTGATTTCCATTTTCACGGAAAATTGTTCCATCCCCTCACTTTCAGTCTGTATGTGTCCCTAGGTCTGAAGTGGGTCTCTTGTAGACAGCATATGTATGGGTCTTGTGTTTGTATCCATTCAGCCAGTCTATGTCTATTTGTTGGAGCATTTAATCCATTTACATTTACAGTAATTATTGATAAGTATTTTCCTATTGCCATTTTCTTAACTGTTTTGGGTTTGTTATTGCAGGTCTTTTCTTTCTCTTGTGTTTCCTGCCTAGAGAAGTTCCTTTAGTATTTTTTGTAAAGCTGGTTTAGTGGTGCTGAATTCTCTTAGCTTTTGCTTGTCTGTAAATGTTTTGATTTCTCAGTCAAATCTGAATGGGATCCTTGCTGGGTAGAGTAATCTTGTTTGTAGGTTTTTCCCTTTCATCACTTTAAATATGTCCTGCCACTCCCTTCTGGCTTGCAGAGTTTCTGCTGAAAGATCAACTATTAACCTTACGGGGATTCCCTTGTATGTTATTTGTTGTTTTTCCCTTGCTGCTTTTAATATTTTTTTTTGTATTTAATTTTTGATAGTTTGATTAATCTGTGTCTTGTCGTGTTTCTCCTTGGATTTATCCTGTATGGGACTGTTTGCATTTCCTGGACTTGATTTTCCATATTTCCTTTCCCATATTCAGGAAATTTTCAACTATAATCTCTTCAGCTAGTTTCTCAGTCCCTTTCTTTTTCTCTTCTTCTTCTGGGACCCCTATAATTCGAATGTTGGTGTGTTTAATGTTGTCCCTGAGGTCTCTGAGACTGTCCTCAATTCTTTTCATTCTTTTTTCTTTATTCCTCTCTGTAGTAGTTATTTCCACTATTTTATCTTCCTGGTCACTTATCCATTCTTCTGCCTCAGTTATTCTGCTATTGGTTCCTTCTAGAGAATTTTTTAAATTTCATTTATTGTATTGTTTATCATTGTTTGTTTGCTCTTTACTTCTTCTATGTCCTTGTTCAATGTTTTTTATATTTTCTCCATTCTATTTCCAAGATTTTGGATCATCTTTACTATCATTACTCTGAATTCTTTTTCAGGTAGACTGACTATTTCCTCTTCATTTGTTTTGTCTGGTGGGTTTTTGCCTTGCTCCTTCATCTGCTGTGTGTTTCTCTGTGTTCTCATTTTGCTTAACCTCATGTGTTTGGGGTCTCCTTTTCACAGGCTGCAAGTTCGTAGTTCCTGTTGTTTTTGGTGTCTGCCCCCAGTGGCTATTTTGGTTCAGTGGGTTGTGTAGGCTTCCTGGTTGAGGGCGCTAGTGCCTGTGTTCTGGTGAATGAGGCTGGATCTTGTCTTTCTGTCGGGCAGTTCCACGGCCGGTGATGTGTTTTGGGGTGTCTGTGACCTTATTATGATTTAAGGCAGACTTTGTGCTCGTGGGTGGGGTTGTGTTCCCATCCTTGTAATTGTTTGGCATAGGTGTTCAGCACTGTAGCTTGCTGGTCATTGAGTGGAGCTAGGTCTTGGCACTGAGATGGAGATCTCTCGGAGATTTTTGCTGTTTGATATTACGTGGGGCTGGGAGGTTTCCGGTGAACTAATGTCCTGAACTCAGCTCTCCCACCTCAGAGGCACAGGCCTGACAGCCGACCAGAGCACCATGACCCTGTCAGCCACATGTAAAAAAAGAAAAAAGAAAAAAATATATATATTGTTGCTCCCAAAGTCCACTGCCTCAATTTCGGATGATTCATTGTCTATTCAGCTATTCCATAGATGTGGGGCACATCAAGTTGATTGTGGAGATTTAATCCGCTGCTCCTAAGGCTGCTGGGAGAGATTTCCCTTTCTCTTCTTTGTTCGCACGGCTCCTGGGGCTCTGCTTTGGATATGGCCTCACCTCTATGTGTAGGTCGCCTGAGGGCATCTGTTCCCGCTCACACAGGATGGGGTTAAAGGAGCAGTTGATTATGGGGCTCTGGCTCACTCAGGCTGTGGGGAGGGATGGGTACAGAATGTGGGGCTAGCCTGTGTTAGGAGAGCCCGGCGTGACGTTGCTACAGTCTGTGGTGCTCTGTGTGTTCTCCCGGGGAAGTTGTTCCTGGATCACGGGACCCTGGCAGTGGCGGGCTGCACAGGCTCTGGGGAGGGGAGATGTGGATAGTGACCTGTGCTTGCACACAGGTTTCTTGGTGGCTGCAGTAGCAGCCTTGGCGTCTAATGCTCACCTCTGAGGTCTACGCTGATAGCTGCAGCTTGCACCTGTCTCTGGAGCTCGTTTAGGCGGTGCTCCGAATCCCCTCCCCTCATGCACCTCGAAACATAGAGGCAAGAAAAAGTATATTTATTCTTCGGCAGTTCCAGACTTTTTCCTGTACTCCCTCCTGGCTAGCTGTGGCACACTAGCCCCCTTCAGGCTGTGTTCTCACAGGCAACCCCAGTCCTCTCCCTGGGATCCGACCTCTGAAGCTGGAGCCTCAGCTTCCAGCCCCCGCCCACTTCGGCGAGTGAGCAGAAAAGCCTCTGAGACTAGTGAGTGCTGGTCAGCACTGATCCTCTGTGCGTGAATCTCTTTGCTTTGCCCTCTGCATCCCTGTTGCTGTACTCTCCACTGTGGCTCTGAAGCTTCCCCCCTGCCACCCACTGTCTCTGCCAGTGAAGGGGCTTCCTAGTGTGTGGAAACTTTTCCTCCTTCCCAGCTCCCTCCCAGAGGGGCAGATCCCATCCCTATTCTTTTGTCTCTGTTTTTCCTTTTTTCTTTTGCCCTACCCAGATATGTGGGGAGTTTCTTGGCTTTTGAGAGGTCTGAGCTCTTCTGCCAGTGTTCAATAGGTGTTATAGGAGTTGTTCCACATGTAGATGTATTTCTGATGTATTTGTGGGGAGGAAGGTGATCTCCATGTCTTACTCTTCCACCATCTTGAAGCTTTCCTCTTTCTACATCATATTTTATATCTTTTTGTTTTTTGTATCCTTTAATTCCTTATTGTGGATATAGATAAATTTACTACTTTTCTCTTTTAACCTTCCTACTAGATTTATAATTGCTTGGTTCACTACTTTTATTGCATGTTTGCCTTTACCAATAACATTTTTCCTTTCATAATTTTCATATTTGTAGTCCTGGTCTTTTCTGTTTAGAAAAAATCCTTTAACAATTCTTTTAAAACTGGTTTGGTGATACTGAACTTTTTCAGCTTTTGCTTGTCTGCAAAAACTTTTTATTTTTTCTTCAAATCTGAATAAAGTCTTGATAGGTAGAGTATTCTTGGTTACAGGGGTCTTCCTTTTATCACTTTGAATATATTGTTCTACCCTCTTCTGCCCTGCAAAGTTTTTGATGAAAAGTCAGCTGACAGTTTAATTGGAGTTCTCTTTTACTTCACTAGTTGCTTTTCTCTTGCTGATTTTAGGATTGTCTCTCTGTCTTTAATTTTAGCAATTTTAACTATAGTGTGTCTTGTTGTGTACCTCCTCGGATTCACCTTATTTGGGACTTTGTGTGCTTCCTGGACCTGGATGTCTGTTTTATTTCCCAAGTTAGGGAAGTTTTCAACATTTATTTTTTTTCAAGTAAGTTCTCTGCCCTTTTCCCTATCTCTTTGCCTTCTGGGACCCTTATAATGTGAAAGTTATTATGATTTATTTTTCCCAGAGTTCTCTTAACTATCCTCATTTTAAAAACTTTTTTCCCTTATTTTCTGTTTAGCTTGGGTGATTTCCACTACTCTGTCTTTCAGTTTGCTCATCTGTTCCTCTGTGTCACTTAATCTACTGTTGATTTCTTCTAGTGTATTTTTACTTCTAGTTATTTTATTCTCCAGCTAGGTTTGGTTCTTTATGTTTTCCAACTCTTCATTAAAATTCTCACAGTGTTCATCCATTTTTTTCTTGTGTTTGTTGAGCATCGTTATGATCATTACCTAGAACTACTCAAGGTAGATTGCTTATTTTCACTTCGTTTAGTTCTTTTTCTGAGGTTCTGCCTTGTTCCTTTGTTTGGAACATATTTTTTTGTCTCCTCATTTTGCCTAATTCTCTGTGTTTATTTCTATTTATTAGGTTAATTACATTTCCCAATCTTGGAGAAGTGGCCTTATGTGGGAGATATCCTATGGGGCCTAGCAGCATTCTCTCCTCTGGTCATCAGAGCTATATGCTCTAGGGGATGTCCCCTATGTGGGTTGCATGGGCCCTTCTAATGTGGTGGGGCTGACTATATGGGTGCTGGCAGTTGGGGCTGGCACCCATACTAATAGGCTAGAGGGAGGACTTCATAATGGCTCTTGCCAGTGTTATGTACTTGTGGTAGAATGACCTCCCCAAAATGGCTACTGCCAGAGTCATTGTCCCCATGAGGAATCCCAGTTGCTTCCTGACTCTCTGGGAGGATCTCCAAGGTCAGTTAGTGGGTCTGACCAAGCTCTTTTCAAATTACTACATTTGCACTGGCACTCAGAGCAATGTGAAATTTTGTACACACTATTTAAGAGCAGAGTCTCTGTTTCCTACAGCCTTCAAGCTCTCCCATATGCAAGCCCCACTGGCCTTCAAAGCCAGACATTCTGGGAAATTATCTTTCCAGTGCAGAACCCATTGACTAAGGAGTCCAATGTGGAGCTTGGACCCCTTGCTCCTTGGGGACAACCTCTGAAGTTGTTATTATCTTCCTATGTGTCAGTTACCTACTGGGGTTGGGGGTCTTGATTATATCACAGCTCCTCCCCTCCTATCCATCTCATTATGTTTGCTTCTTTATATCTTTAGTTGTAGAAAATCTTTTCTGCTAGTCTTTAGGTTGTTGTTATAGATAATTGCTCTATCAGTAGTTGTAATTTTGGTGTGCCTGTGGGAAGAGGTGAGCTTAGGGTCTTCCTACTCCATCTTGGCAACACACTGCAACCTCTGTTTTTAAAGTTGTGCATTTAGACTATTAAATTTTTAGTGATAATTGATACAGTTTGATTAATATCTGTCATATCCATTACTGTTTTTTATTTGTTGCCATTGTTTTCCTATTTTACATTCCACTTTTTTCTTCCTTTTGTGGTTTTAATTGAGTATTTTATATGATTCCATTTTCTCTCCTTTCTTCACATATTGGTTACCACTTTTTTAGTGTTTGCTCTAGAGATTGCAATATACATATATAGCTAATCCAAGCCCAGTTTCAAACACTATACTATTTCGCAGGTAGTATTAGTATCATATAATAACAAAACAATCCTAATTCCCCCTTCCTGTCCCTTGTATCACTGACTTCAGTTATTTCACTGATACATACATCAGCATATATATGTATGTATATTGTATGTAGATGTGTATATATTATATATATACATAAATGAATATATTGATGCTATTTTGTACAAACTGTTATCTCTTAAGTATAAGAAAAATAAAGATTTTATTTTAACTTCACTTATTCCTTCTTTGATTCTCCTCCTTACTTTTTGTAAGTGCAAGATAATGACTTTTTTTTTTCTCTCTAAAGAACTTCTTTTAACATTTCTTATACAGCAGTACTGGCAAAAAAATTCCCTAGGTTTTTGTCTTTATTTCTTTTTCACTTTGAAAGATAATTTCATAGGGAATAGAATTGTAGGTTAGTGGATTTTTTCTCTTAATACTTTAAACATGTCACCCCATTTTCTTCTTGCTTGCATGATGTCTGTGGAGAAGTCATATATACTTCTTATCTTTATTCCTCTATAGGTAAGATTTTTCTCCCTCTGACTTCTTTCTGATATGCTTTAGTTTGAAAATGATGTAAAGTTTTTGGCATTTTTCCTGCTTTGTAACCTCTGATCTTCCTGGATCTGTGGTTTGTTGTCTGGCTTTAATTTGGAGAAATTCTCCATCATTATAGTTCCAAATATTTCTTCTTTTCATGTATCTCTTCTCCTTCTGGTATTTCCATCACAGGTATGTTGCACCTTTATAGTTCCACAGCCCTTGCATATCCTATCCTGCTTTTTTTGTCTTTGTTCTCTTTGCTTTTTTGTTTTCAAGCATTCTACTGATGTTCTTTCCTTAGCCATATCCAATCTAGTAATGAGCCCATTGTAGACATATTCATTTCTGTTGCAATGTTTTGATCTCTAGCATTTCTTTTTGATTCTATCTTAGTTTTTTTCTCTCTCTGCTTACATTGCCCATCCATTCTTATAAGCTGTGTGGTTTATCTATTAGAGCCTTTAGCATATTATTCATAATTGTTTTAAAAGTTCTGGCCTGATAATTCCAACTTCCCTGCCATGCGTTTCTGATCATTGTTCAGTCTCTTTAAATTGTGCTTTTTTCCCCCCTTTTTGTATGCCTTGTCATTTTTTTTCTGATAGCTTGACATTATGTACCAGGTAAAAGGAACTGTTGAAAATAGGTCTTGGTTATTGATGCTGAGGTGTGGGGCACAGTAGCATTCTATACTCCTATGATTAAATCTTAGATTTTTAGTGAGTCTGTGCATGTGAACTATAAACTGACAAGAGCTTCTCATTTTTTTTTCCTCCCCCTTTTGGTGTGACTGGATTGCTAGAGTGAGCTGGAGTTTAGTACAGCTGACCCTTGAACAACATGGGTTTGAACTGCATGGGTCCACTTATACACAGATTTATTTCAATAAATACATACACTACAGTACTACATGATCTAATGTTGGTTGAATCTGTAGATGTGGAGCCGTGGATATGGAGGGTTGACTTTATAAAGTTATATGTGGATTTTTGACTGTGTGAGAGGTTGATGCTTCTAACCCCCATGTTGTTCAAGGTTCAACTCTATTTCCTTTCTCTCATGTGGAAGGCCTGGGCAGTTGAGTTTTCCCTTCTCTCAGGTCAGTTAGGCTCTGATAATACCCCAGCAGGTTAGGCTGTAGTTAGTTACATTCACCTGAGGGCAGGCCTTCTTTAAAAAGAACAGAGTGCTGTGATATATTTCAAATTGTTGCATTTTCCCCTCCCACTTTTAGAAGCACAAGGAAATTTTTCTCTGATGTTTACTGTGGGAATCTGGTCGAGCTCCTGGAGGTAAAACTCACAGTACTGTGTTAGTCTCCTTATGACTGAGTACCCCTGGAGTTTTCAACTCTCAGTGTTGTGCACACTGAGCCTCCAGCAATTTGTCAATGACAGTTCAGATTTTCCTACCTTGGCACTGGTTTTGGTGGCAGTTTCGTCTTATGAGTGTTTTCTCAGGTTATCTGTGATGATTTATGTTCACCTGTCTCTCAAATCTTGAAGGCAACAGTGTGCCCTGTGTTCTCCTCTGTCTTAGAGATCCAAGAAAAGTCATTGGTTTTTCAGTCTATTCAGCTTTTTAGTTGTTGTTAGGACAGAATGACTGTTTCCAAGCTCCTAATATGCAGAACTGGACTTAAGTTTATTTTGAAATAATAGGTTATAGTTTTCTTTTTTGCAGGCTTCACTGTCTGGCTTGCTTTTATTGTCTATAGTGATGTTACTTTTCTTCTTCTTGTCTTTTTGCTTTATAATAATTCTATAATAAATCTTTATGGCATTAGAAAGTGATCCTATTGTATTGCCCATTTTATGAGAAATTAGTTTTTGATCAACTTTAAGAAGCTTTTTTTCAGGTTCTAAAGTTCTTTATTCTGTTATTTTTTGTTTGTTGTGTGTGTGTGTGTGTGTGTGTGTGTATGTGTGTGTAGTTTCTGAAAGTATCATGGCTTATTTTCTGAATTCTCTTTCTCTGGTCCCCAGCACGCCTTTTTTTTTTTTTTTTTTTTTTTTTTTTTTTCAGTACGCAGGCCTCTCACTGTTGTGGTCTCTCCCATTGTGGGATCTTCCCGGACTACTGGGGCACGAACCCATGTCCCCTGCATTGGCAGGCGGACTCTCAATCACTGTGCCACAAGGGAAGCCCCCCAGTACTCCCTTTTTAATGCAGACTTTTTTTTCCTCTCTATTTTTCTCCATTGTTTCTGTGCTGCTCAATTTTGATTCTGTCTTCAGGAGTTTCTTCTCAGTTTTGGGCTTTGACCTAGAGAAAAGCACTGGCTAGTTAGTTTTGTGGGTTTGTAGGCCCAGAATACTCTAGGACCTTCAGATCGTACCACTGAACCCTTGTATTCACACACTATTGGAATATGCAAAACCCCACTAGGGTTTAGCTTCTGTTGTTTTTAAAAAAATTTTTCTTGAAGTATAGTTGATTTTGGCCATCATCAAAAAAATCTACAAACAGTAAATGCTGGAGAGGGTGTGGAGAAAAGGAAACCCTCATACACTGTTGGTGGGAATGTAAATTGCTACAGCAACTATGGAGAACAATATGGAGGTTCCTTAAAAAACTAAAAATAGCTGTTCTTAAATTGTCTCTCCACACTTTCCAGAGATTGTCTTTAGATTTTTTGTTTTATTTCTATCCACCGCATGCATTAGTTTCATTTGTTTCCTACTGCATAATTGCTAATATCACAGTGGTCTGATGGATGTCAGTGGTTTTTCCATATTCCTATAAATTTTGGATTTCCTGGGGATATTTTCTCACATAATGTTGTTATAGGTAATGAAAACAAAATTTTTTTTTAAATTTATTTATTTATTAATTAATTTTTGCTGCTCCACGGCATGTGGGATCCTCTGGACCAGAGCATGAACCCGTGTCCCCTGCATTGGCAAGCGGACTCTCAGCCACTACACCACCAGGGAAGCCCGAAAAATTTTTGCTATCTAGTTGTTATATCTATTTTTACATGGGATTATGGGTAGATTTGAAAACTATGTGACTTCCATGATTATTATTTCAGAGTGCCCTTATAAAACATGAAGCTGGTTGACCAGCATCATCCACCAGGTATTTCTAATAAGCTAAATTTCTGTGACTTCCATATTTTAGATGATGTGTATTAGCTGGATTTATTTCTTAAAAATATAAGAGGGTTGTGGAAATCGAATAGCCTACAATTACAAGAAAGAATGGTTAGAGGTACTTGGATATTTACATATCAAAAGAGTTACTTAAGGATATTTCAAAACAGCTGAATAGTATATGATATTGCATATAAAATAGTATATGTACAATATATACTAGTGTAGTATACTGTTAGTATATATATACTATATACACATAGTAAATAGAATAGATAAAAGGATCAAGAATAAGGATGGGACTTTCAGAAAGACAGGTTTCAGCTTGTTTTTAAAGAATAATATCTAACTATTATGATTGTCTGAATGGTATAGTTATAAATTTCTTTTGACATAGAGTATTAAAGTAGGAATTGTCTGCATTCTAGGGTTGTAATAAACTGGGTTTTAGCAGAGATCACATATGTATAACATCCAACATCTTTTTTTTTATATGTACAGATGGCACATGGTGCCAATTTTATTTGCAGATATTATAGCATTCCAAAGTTCACAAGTTACACCTTTGCCACAGCCTTGGCTAAATCTTGAACTAGTGCAGAATTCAGCTGTGCTAGGGAACTGATCTTAGCATGTTAGACATCATATACTTGTTCTTGATAGTCATGTGCTTTATAAGCCCATGATTCAGCATGACTACGTTCTTAGCCAGGTGTTTCATAACAACAAAAAGGGATTCTTCAGTGTATGAATGGTAATGCTGTAGAGTTGGTGTCCATTCACTATTATCAAGAATTTTCAGTGCTAAGCCAAATGTCCCACGGCAATCTGAGGAGGAAAGTGCACCATATTGTAGTCCAACATAGTTCCATCAGATATGTATATAAATAGGAAAATAATATGTGATCCTATTCAGACCAGGAGCAAAATACAGAGGCCCGTAGTCATCACTATTATATTAAAACTACTGAAAGCTTTATCTAATTTGATAATATTTTTTTAAAAAGAAGAAACAATATGTTTTATGTTTTAGTCATAATTGGATTCAGTTCTGTGTAACAGAGACCTCTAAAATAATGGTTTAAACTAGGCATATATTTTTTATATATTTTTATATATTTTTAATATATTTTTTATATTAGAAGAGTCCATAGTCCAAGAAGTACAAAGCATACTTTGTACAAGTGTGACTCTGCACAAAATCAGGACCCAAGTGTCCTTTTTATTCTATCTTCCTATCTTGTGTGTTCTTTCCTAAGTTCACTTGTGTTTCAGAATGGCTGCCAAAGTTCCAATTGCTATATCTGGTTGCATGCTGGAAGGCTCATGCAGTACTGAATTGCAGAAAGGGCACATCACTGCACTAAAAACAGCAACTTTAATCAGCCTAATTGGGAATAAAGCATTTCCTCTTAACAGTTCCTTGGCCAGAATTTAGTAATATGGGCACACTGGCAACAAGGAATGCTAAGAAATAGGATCTATTATCTGGCCATTTTGCTACTTGTATGAAATTTGGCTTCTGTTACAAAGGCTAAAAGGGAGGATTTGAATTGGAAGGTAGTTAGCAGTTTCTACCACAGCATATTTGAAAGCAAAAGACAAAATTATAATTATTGCTTAATAGATCTAAATGCATATATTAAAAAGGAAGAAATTTGGCATATCAAGTATCTAAGCATCTGTCTCCTGAAGATAGAAAAGTAGCAGAAGTTATACCCAAAATGAGTAAAAGGAAAGGAATAATAAAAATAGTGTCAGAAATAGATGAAATATAAAACAAGCATACAATGAACATGAGAAAATGTGCATAAAAATCAATAAAGCCAAATGGACATATATACACTACCAAATGTAAAATATATAGCTACTGGGAAGCAGCCGCATAGCACAGGGAGATCAGCTTGGTGCTTTGTGACCACCTAGAGGGGTGGGATAGGGAGGGTGGGAGGGAGACATAAGAGGGAGGAGATATGGGGATATATGTTTATGTGTAGCTGATTCACTTTGTTATACAGCAGAAACTAACACACCATTGTAAAGCAATTATACTCCAATAAAGATGTTAAAAAAATCAATAAAGCCAAGAATTGGTTATTTTCAAAGAGTAATAAATTGATAAAGCTCTAGCAAGACTGCTATAACAAAGAGATAGAGGAAAAAATTCAAATTACCATGATAAAGAGCATCGCTGTAGCTTCACAGAAGTTAAAGGGAATACAATGAATAACTTTATGCCAAATAATTTGACAGTTTGTGTGAAATGGACAAATTCTTTGAAGAAACACAATTTTCAGTCTGACAGAAGAAGAAATAAAAATGCTGAATAGTCCTTCATACATTAAAGAAAATGAATCCATTATTTAAATCTTTCCCACAGAGACTTCAGGTCTAGATGACTTTGCTGGTGAATTATCTTGCACATCTAAGGAACATATAACACCATCTTAACCAAAATTTCCGAAGAGTGAATGAGAATACTTTTCATGTTTTGAGAGGTTAGCATAACATTAAAAGCAAAACCTGAAAAGGACCTTACAAGAAAGAAAATTGCAGGCCTGTCTTATGTATGGACCTGTAAAAATTATTTTTAAAATATTAGAAAATTAGATCTAGTGACATATACAGTGGTTAATACCCTATAGCCAACATAGGTTTATTTGTAGAATAAAAAATTAGTTTAACATTAGAAAATGAATCACATAACAGAATATGAGTGGGGGAAAACACCTCATTGTTTCTCACTTTGCCCAGTATCAGGTTAACTAAAATTTGTGTATATTTTGAATGAATGTGTCCTCATTTTTCAAGGTTCCAAAGTAACTGAGACTTGATCTCATCTCATCTCTCATTTGATCTCATCTAACTTGTGATAGGCAGAATTTCAAGATGGCCCACATGATCTTTGTTCCCTGGTGTTACTCCCACAATCATGTTATATTATGCAGCAGATGATATTTTGCAGATGTCATTAAGGTTCCTTACTAATCAGTTGACCTTAAGATAGATTATCTGAGTGGGTCTAACCTAATCAAATGATCTCTTTAAAAACAAAGTGTTCTCTGGCTGATGGTGGAACAGGATATCAGAGAAAGTTGAAGCACAAGAAGGATTTGATGTACTGTTGCTGTCTTAAAGGTGAAGGGGACCACATTTAAATGACGTGAGAGGGACTTTATGAGCTAAGAGTGACCCTCCACCAATAACCAGCAAAAAAATGGAGACTTTAGTCCTATGCAAGAAACTGGATTCTACCAACTACTTGAATGAGCTTAGAAGCAGATTTTTTCCAGATAAGAAAGAACCCAGATCGGCCACAAAGTTTGGGCAATTTGTTACTCAGTAATAGAAAAATAATATATAATAGAGTTGTGCAAAGTGAGGTTATAGTTCTGGTATATGCAGGGTTTCATTAATGCAGTACCTTGTAAAGTGAGATCTACCTGTATACAATCCTCTCAGTGTCCGCACCAAAATAATAAAATTCAACAGTCATTTAAGGTTTATATATATATATATATATATATATATATATATATATATATATATATATATATATTTATTTATTTATTTATTTAGCAATCTAGGATTAGAAGGAAACTTTTTAAAATATTTTCTTTATATAAAAGATTTTTTTTGTTTATTTATTTTATTTTATTTATTTATTTTTGGGTGTGTCAGGTCTTTAGTTGCAGCACGCAGGCTCCTCGTTGCCGTGTGCGGCCTTCTCTCTAGTAGTGGTGTGCGGGTTTTCTCTTCTCTTGTTCAGACGCGTGGGCTTAGTTGCCCTGCGGCATGTGGGATCTTAGTTCCCTGACCAGGAATTGAACCCGCGTCTCCTGCATTGTAAGGCGGATTCTTTACCACCGGACCACTAGGGAAGTCCCAAGGAAACTTTCTTAATCTAACAATATGTATATTTTAACACATTTATTAATACTTTGTAGTGAAATATTGTAATTATTCCCCCTGAGGCCAGGAACAAAACAAGGGTGTCAACTGTTAGCATTTTTATTTAGTATTGCAAAGGTGAACATAGATCAGTGGAACAAAGTTAGGAAAATAAAAAGGAAGTTAAAAGATTAGAAAGAAAGAAAAGAAAGAAAGAACAATTAGAAAGTAAGAAAATTGTAATTTCTTGTAGATGTCATGATTTTGAATGTGCAAGCTAGTAAAATAATAATACAGAAACCAATAGTATTTAAATATATAGTAACAATCACCAATTAAAAATGAAATTGAAAGCTACCATTTATAGTAGTATAAAAACCTCACCATTTGTTGGATTGGTCTTCCAGAGGCAGACACAAAAACAAGATTAGGTGTACAAGAAATTTATTGGGAGAAATACGTTTGACAAACAAAAGAGGAAGGAGTAGGAATAGGCAGGGGAAAACCTTCACACTCTGATGATAATTTGACACCTGTGAAGGGAGAGAGACAGTGGATTGGGCAGAAAGAGACTCAGCAACACAGTTCTGAAGAAATTTAGACCAGACCATTGGGGAATCTCTGAGCAAAACTTGAACATTGGAGGAATCCTGCATCAGGCAGAAATGGGCCAGCACTAGTACAATACCTCAGTCATTGACTGGGAATAGCCTTGGCAAAAATGTAGTGATGGATCTAAAGAGGCATCAGCTGGGGCTGTCAGTCAGCTGTACTCCTCATAGTGGGTTCTCTTCAAGGAGATCTGAGCAGCGCACTTCCATGGCTGTCATAAACCACGTACTAAGGATACATGAAAGGAAAGGTGTGAATTACCTCTGAAAAGAAAGCTACCAAACATTACTGATAGAACAAGACAAAAATAAATATAAGAATATATCATTTTTATGATATTAGATGCATCAATGTAATAAAGATGTCTGTTCTTTCTAAATTGATCTGTCTCTGCAGTGCATTCCTCAACAAAATTCTAGCAGTTTTCCTTTAATAACACATACTTTGAAAAATAATATTGTGTTGGCATTTCAGTTTGCCTCTACTCACTCTCTAAATCCCATTAAACTGATAGTATGAGGATTTAGAAAGGCAGAAGGCAAGAGAAGGGCAAAGAGAAAGAGAGCAACAAAATTTTGCAAACTAGGAAACAGATAGGTATGTGTAACTGACTTTGCAGGTCTTAGGAACCTGTAGCTAGAGATCAGAAATCTCTGGTCTTTTTAAGATGGCTACCTGATTTTGTCAATAAATTATATTGTAACACCGTCACACCCATTCTTTTATATATTGTCTATCAATGTGCTTTTAAGCTACAATGGAGAAGCTGAGTAGTTGAGATATTGTAGTACCCAGAAACCTAAAATTTTTACTGTCTGTATTCGGCTCTTTAAAGAAAAAGTTTGCCAACCTATGCTATAGCCTGTCCTGAAAGTATCAGAAGCCAAAGATTAAGGCTCATTCATACTTCAGAACCCAGGAATGATTAGGATTGAAAGATTCTAGGAACCTCTTGTAAATGCTGCTGCAAATAGGAACATTTATTGAATCTCTGATTTAGAATCAGTTAAACTCTCCTATTGCATTCTGAACTGAGATATTTAGTGTTTTATTTTAGAGATGAAAGTATAGCCATAATGCCTCTAAAATTATAGGCTAAAACAAATGAAATAAAAGAATGGAGATAAAAGAGTTTAAGGGGCTTCTTTTCCTCTATCAAACTTGATATATACTTTTTTGGGAATTCTAATTTTAGGCTGATAGATATTTTCCTTTAGCTCATTGAATATATTTTCATTATTTTTGGCTTCCATTGTTGCTGTTAAAAAGTAAATTGTTAGGCTAATTGTTCCTTTACAGGTTATCTTCATTTTCTCTCTTACTACTTTTAAATTTAGGATATTTCTGTTGGTTTTCTGAAGATTTTTACTTTGACAATTCTAAGAATCAATTTATTTTTATTTTACAGCTAGATATTTGCTGAACTGTGTGCATCTAAGGATTGGTTCCTCCTTTATCAATTCTAGATAATTTCCAGTAATCATTTTATTTATTGATAATCTCTTCAAAATATTTTTACTATATTCCTCATTTTTCTTATGGTGGGAAATTACCTCTTTGCAATGGTAGTCTCTAAGTATATTAACAGGTAGACTACAGCAGAGGTCATGTTCACAGACTAATATGTTGGTATTTGGTAACACCCTTGGCTTAGGGTTTCTTTATGTTGATTCCAAGGTCTCGTTGGGGAGGGTAATCAGGCCTCCACTGAGTTTTGTTCTGGATTTATTTTCTAATCTCTAGCTTAGTTTCTTCTCTATTCTGCATTATGGGTAAGTTTTAGTAGTTCTTTTATATTACGGGCTCTTAAATATTGCTTTGATTGTAAAGTTCATTTGTGAAACATGATCTTATTTCTCTTATAATTTACTTAAAATGCCTGTTAATTGCATCCCATTCTTATTGCCAGCTGTAGTGGTGGAAAATCACCTAGATGCTATTATAACCTCCAAGTATGTTACCAGGCAGGCTATTTCAGATGTCACAGAGTAAAAAGCCTCAGAGATCAAATTAAGACACTTGAATTAGTTTATTTAATCTACTTAAAACATACAGCAAGAAGAAAGGGAGAAAAATGGAATAGATGTGAGTACAAGTGGGGTGAAATGACCACACTATCTATATCCTGCATTATGCAATATTCATATGTCCTGTTTCTCACTATGTTCCCTCAGGCTTTCCCTGATGTTAGGTTATAAGGACCAGAGTTGAGGATGAGTGAGGGTCTTCAACAGCCAGAAAATGATTTGAGCCAACACACTCTTGACATTTTAGGGAGATGTAGGAGGAAGCAAGTGTCCTTCACCTTAGCTATAAACTATGTAACTGATAACCTAGTAAGCAGTGATGAATTTTACTTTCATGTTTTGAGAATAGCATGCATGAGGTCATATTAGGTTACTGATGGATGATTGATTTGGTGGGATACACAGCTGTCCATCTGAAGATGATATGATAAATTCCTTATGAATGTTTTAAAATGTTATTTAGTCATTCCATACATTATTTCTTCTATTATATCAGTATTCTTCACACACATATGCTTCATCTATTATATAATGTGTTTTTCAGGTTACTACCTTACTTATTATGTATACCTAAGACATCCTATGAATCTTATCTGTATCTCTCATTTGCTTATTCAGTATCTATACTTGGCATCTTACAAGCTTTGCCTGTTCTTCTTGCTTGTTCTCTTTCCCTTTAAAACATAATTGAATACTCTCAAATCATGCAACAAACACAAATTTACAATGTCTGTTAACCTTTCTTTTATAATTATTTCTATTATACATCCTATAAGAAGGATCCTTAGATTAATCTTCCAGTTGAATAATTTTCTCCTCAGTGATATATAATCAATCTGCTACTTAATCTAGCCATTGAAATGTTAATTTTAATAGGTAGAAGTATTATTTGGTTCTCTTTCAGATTTTCGTAGTTTTCTTAATAGCTCTTTTCTCATATTTTTAATCTCCTTTTATTTTGTAAAACATATTAAGCATACTTATTTAATTCAGTAACTTATAATTCCCATAGTTGCTATCTTTACAGATTTGATTTTACTGTCTGCTTTTACTGCAGATTTCACTTACCGTATGTCATTCCCTTCTGCGTTCTGTGATTTTGAGTGTGAACTCATATTCCTTGGAACTTTTTCTAAATTCTTTGAAACTCTGTTATGAAGATTGGTTTTCCCATAGAGGATGTTTTGATTACTTTTAAGTGTCTACTGAAACGTAAAAGGATCATCTCCAGATTTACAGATTACTCTAATAGTCTGAATTTGGAATGAAAACCCATGTGAGGAATAGATTGCTTTTAAAATTTTTCAGTGAAGATTGTTTTTCTTTCTTTCATGCAGGGACAAGGTAGGTCCAAGATGATAATTTTCTTCTTCTGGCAATTTGTAGAGTGAGGCGAATAATGATATTGGTGCATAGGAGGTGCATTTCATCTGATCCTAGATTTTTGTAAAGGGTTCTCATTATAATCTCCATCCTGATGAGACCCTAAGCTCTTCTCTACTTGTAATACTCAAGCCTACCAATAATACCAAAAGTCAAGATTATCTGAGTGAAGTAAATGTCCTGAGGTTGAAAGCTGGGTTCGGATCCACTTCTTGTTTCTTTGAACTGTTGCTTTAATTTGTGTTTAGATTCTAAGGAATATAAGAATTTTAAAAAACATAAAAATTTTTAAAAAGAAATTGATATAGGTTTCTGCATTATGAGAAAGATAATTGCCACATATTTTACTTCTCTACACTCTACTTACAATGAAAAGACTCTTATCAAACATCTATTCTCATCCTTTTTATATTCTTAAAATCTAATTTATGTTTCTTAATAATATTAAAAATAAACTCACATAAATAAGCAATTATTGATAATTCTAGCAATGTTAACCACCTATTGTGAAATATTTTATAGTTGACAAGATTTAAGGAATAAAAATTTATATAAATAAAACCAATGGTCCTATGTATCATCAGCATTTTACTTGTCTCCTCTATATTTAACTGTTCCCCATTATGTACAGTGTGATTTGGGCTGATTTGACCGTACACTTGACAACCAGATGAGTAATTTCTGATACAAGGCAGTTTGTTTTATTAGGATTGTTTTGATTATCTTAATAAAAGAAGTAGAAGAAATTAAAGAATATCCAAGGCAAACTAGTGTAAACAATAAAGAGATATATTGATGTCCATGACTGAACAGTCCTCAAGAAATTGATTTGGAATCCCAAATAAAACCTGAATCCTACCCTACCCCTGATATTATCCTTTGATATTTATACCAGTTTGAGCTTCTTGTTGTTATGTGTAAAAAGAAGTTGATACTATAAGGAATAGACTTCAAACTATAAAATTGGCTAAACTGAGGTATGGAAGAGAATGAGGAGGAAAATTATTTATCCTAGGCTGGCAAGTTGGTCATTCTTTTTGTGTAGTTAAGAAATAGTTGGTTAAACTTTTATTTATATTATACATTGACTTTTGCCTACAGAAGGTATGAAGTTGAGAGGATTAGTAGGAAAAAATACCAGATGTTGAAATATTTTGATTACTTCTGTGGTCCTATGTATCATCAACATTTTGCTTGTCTCCTCTATATTTAACTCTAATAGTAGATTAGTTTAGGAAAGATACATAATTAACTTGAAATGTATATAAATGAAAGCAGTGAGGAAAGAAAATATGACTTTGCTAAGAAGGGTCTTTTTTACCCATGATCTGTAATTCAGTTTGATGAAATGTCTGTTAATCTGAGAGTCTGTCAATAGAAAAGATGATGTATTTACCCCAAGATAAAGTTAGGACTTGGAAAGGTAAGAAACTAGAACAAATTAGTACCTGCTATAAAGCAGTCTCTTCCTGACACAAAGAATAGTAAACCTCACGAGGAAGATAGAGCCTTTGATTTGGTGATAAAACCATAAAGAAATATTAGCAGAACCCCCGGCAGAGCCCAGTTGAAGATACAAGTCATTAGACTTAGTCCTGCGGGAAGGGCAGAGCATAATGTTTTTATGCTGAAGAAAGATTTTTCTATATTGAGAAAGTTGCTTGTTTTCGGGGGTGGGCAGCAAAAATATGAACAGCTTACTAAGTGTTTAGGGGAATTAAGTGGCCGGATAAATCTAAAACTTTTCTAAAAATGTTGATTTTCTCAAGGCCTTTGGCACACCCAGTATTCCATTTCTTGCGACATAGTCTTCTGCTACAGTAACATCTTCCAGACATCCTTATAATTGCTCATCTCAAGGAGAGGGCAATATTCAAGGGAGTGCTTGGATGAAAGCCCAGTGGAATGCTTTCAGTTTTACTGACCAGGGAATTAACCGTACTGCCCAGGCAAAAAGTCCTACCTATTCTTTTTTGGAAAGATATGATATATGTTATGGTCCAGTGACCACTTTATATTCATCTGTAGTCATTATGATTTATATATATATATATATATATATATATTGGGTAGGTAGGTTGGGGATGGATAATTGAGTATTAATCCAGAGTTGTTAGACCATGAATTACCAAGGATCCGGAACTTGGACCTAGATTCAGTGTTAGGTGTGTTTTTGGATTCTCTCCTTTTGAAGGAGGGGTGCATATACTTCATCTAGACATTGCTGATTTGGTAGGTATGTGTATGAGAAGGAAACTGATATTGATTTCCAAAAAGGTAGATTTTAATGGACCTTCTTTTTGCATACCTAACATCTACTCCACCACTCACCACTGTGAAGAGTAGGATAAATCAAACACTCAGATGTTAGAGGTGGGACCAGATTGTTCTGAGCCAGTTAGAGTAAATTTATGTCTTTTGCCACAGGGCTTGGTAGGTTTACACTATCCAGTCCATACTAGTTCCCTGCTCATGGGAATTAATTTCTGTTTGACCTAAATGAGCATGAGGTACAAGCTTTTTGTTTTATTTTTGGTTTTGGTAATCATGTATCATCTATTATCTTTCTCCTGGATTATTACTATGCTTATTTTTTTTCCAACGTAAGACACACCTGCTTTGGGAAGAATTGACACGTGGAAGAAGGGTGAGCCAAGAAAACTTCAGAGGAATGGGGCTAAGCTCCAAACAAACCAAGCCTGGAGCCTTACCCCTGGATTTTTCAGTTTTGGTAGCCAGTAACTTCTCATTTGTGTTTAAGCCACTTTAACTTTGTAGTTTTCTGTTTCTTACAACAAAAAGCTGCTAATTGATAAGTATGTTTATTAGAAATATATTTTTTGAATTATTGAGTAGCATACAAATTATCTGCAGGGGCTTAATTCACTTGTAACTACTGTAAAATTAGCAAAATATGTCGAGCGTAGCTCTTATAGATAATTTTATTTAATTTTTAAAGGTTGTAAGCTGGAATAAATTGTTGCCACTTATAAAAGACCTTGACTAGTGATTATAGCCATTGTCACATATTTTCAATGTTGAAATTACTGAAACACTAAAAATCAAATGAAGTTAATTGCTGTTGCCCAATTTTGCCACAGTTTTTCTTGAGAAAGGCATTTTTGTTACTTTAATTCACTTGAAAGTAAAGTGTTTATTTTGTTAAAGCTGTATCACATATATTTTATTTTTGTATCAATTATGCATACATTTTTAATTAAATCTTTAGGATTTCTCATACTTTTACTTCATTTTCTGAACATCATGTTGGATATTGGAAAGCCCTCTTGAAATGACTAGCATTTTGACATTTTTACTTATGATGGTTATGTAGCAGTTTATGTTATTATCAAATATCAAATTATCTGGGTTTAAAATCATCAGTGATTTTAGAATCTTTGATGGTTGATAAAAGAAAATGAGTATATCAAAGGAGAAAAATTCTTATATAGAGAATTTAAAAAATTTTCTCCTTATTTATACACTGAGAAACATAGAAAGCTTTAGAGATTAAATGTCAGATCAAATTTGGTGTTTAATTTTTATTGGTCATAGGTGATTCTTATAAAGACTACCTCCTACCCTTTTTTTCAGTTATTAGAAAATAATGTAAAATTGTTTTGGCATAACCAGGTATCCTTAACTACAGTGAATTTTTTGGTATTATCCAAAGTTGGCAATGGATTACAGTTAGAAGACATGTGTTCAAGTTCTGGTTTGGCATTTTGTGCCAGACATTTTATGTAATCTATTTCACTTAATCCTGTAAACATTCCTATAAATAACTTGTGTGAGGTTATAAAACTAGTAAGTTATAGGTACAGGACTCTAACTCTTACAGATCAGAGTTAAATAAAGCATTTTTATTATTCTGCTACCACTTGGTAGGATCTTAGAAAGCAATATTTTAATGAAATTTTCATTTACAAATTATAGAATTATACTAGTGTACCTTATTTGTCTCATGGCATGATATCAGGTAGGACATACAATTATTAATTTTTATTGATTGTCTCATTCTAAAAATATTTATTGAGTGCCTACTATAGGCTAGGCACTTTCTAGATCCTGAACATACAACAGTGAACAAAACACTCAAAAATCACTATTCTCATGGAGATTATAATCTAATGGAATTCTTATTTTCACATATATAATTGTATATAATGGAACATGTTATATAATGGTACATTAACTTATTACTTTACAAAAATAACTTATAATGACTTTATTGTTAATAGATTTTTACTGAAATATACTTTTTCTATGTTTAAGGTTTTAAGTCTACTTTTATATTTGTTAGCTCACTCAATCCTCACAGTAGTTATGTGACAGATATAATTACTTGATAGATATTATAATAGAGACAATTGAGGATTCATTTAAAAAGTAGATAAAAAGAAAAGAAAGTACACATTTAGATATTTACTATAAATTTAAAAAGGTGAAAACTAGTCCATTATACTTTAGTAGTAGAATATCTCACAAAACTCTTCTCAAATTTATATAGGTAGCATCACTCTCAGAGAGGTTGTAATATGTTTATGGTGGCTTTCTGGTTGTATCATGCTGAGTAGCTCGTGAGTTGTTACTTCTTTCATAAAATAATTGAAGCAATTTTTTATCCTTCCTGCATAAAAATTTGGAATATTAGATTATGTAGAACCTAGAGTTCTCGCAAATAACAGAAGGAACTCTAAATCACTTAGGCAATGATCTAATTTGTTGAAGGTTTATCCAGGAAGCTCACAGAATATTCAGGAAACTACACAACTGGGCTTGAAAAACGAGCAGCAATGAGAAGACAGAGCCAAGACTCCACCAGAGAAACAATTTACTGAGTGCTTCCATTTGTCTGTAATTACTACAGGGTGATGCTACTCATCACCCTGTTATTCAGTGGCAGCTGCTGTCAACACTTTCATTGTCCTTGTGCTTTTGGATAATTCCCTAGAAAGTGAAAATCTAGGGAGAAAGCATTAAATTGTCTGAAACTAGATAATATGACTATGTCTTAGCTCTCTTTTTTTAAAATTTATTTTTTATTTTATTATTATTATTTTTTGCGGTACGCGGGCCTCTCACTGTTGTGGCCTCTTCCGTTGTGGAGCACAGGCTCTGGACGCTCAGGCTCAGCGGCCATGGCTCATGGGCCTAGCCGCTCCGCGACATGTGGGATCTTCCCGGACCGGGGCATGAACCCGTGTCCCCTGCATCGGCGGGCAGACTCTCAACCACTGCGCTACCAGGGAAGCCCGGGAATATCTTTTATTATCTTTTATATTAAGCCATCCATACATTGAAGATAACAATATATCAATATAGGAAACCAGAATGGGAGGCTCTTCAGGTGCTGTGCACCTCTACAAAATGTACACTAAATTCATTTTACCTGTATAGCTATATTATCATAATGGGCAAGACAACTATGGGATCTCTAGAACATTTCTATAGTTTAATTTACAGGGACTTCCCTGGTGGCTCAGTGGTTAAGAATCCGCCTGCCATTGCAGGGGACACGGGTTCGATCCCTGGTCTGGGAAGATTACACATGCTGTGGAGCAACTAAGCCCGTGCACCACAACTACTGAGCCTGTGCTCTAGAGCCCGCAAGCCACACTACTGAAGCCCGTGTGCCTAGATCCCGTGCTCTACAACAAGAGAAGCCACCGCAGTGCAAAGCCTGTGCACCACAATTAAGAGTAAGCCTTGCTTACCGCAACTAGAGAAAGCCCCTGTGCAACAACGAAGACCCAACACAGTTATAAATAAATATATATTTTTTAAAAATTTTAATTTACAGTAAGTTTGTATGTGTACTTATGTATCTATATTAAAATATGTATAGGGATTCCCTGGTGGCGCAGTGGTTTAGAGTCCGCCTGTCGATGCAGGGGACACGGGTTTGTGCCCCGGTCGGGGAGGATCCCACAAGCCATGGATCGGCTGGGCCTGTGAGCCATGGCTGCTGAGCCTGCGCGTCCGGAGCCTGTGCTATGCAATGGGAGAGGCCACAACAGTGAGTGGCCCGCATACCACAAAAAAAAAAAAAAAAAAAAAAAAAAAAAGGTATATATGCACTTGTTTTCCATTCTCCCCTAGAAGTCTCTAAGGCAAAATGGGAGGAAAATGTGTGTATGTATGTATGAATGGACATATATGTATGTTTCAGAATGTGATATAGATCAGGGGTTGGTGAAATACAGCCTGTAGGCAAAATCCAATATGGCTTATAAGCCAAGAAGAATGCTTTTTTACTTTTTTAGAGTTGTGAAAATAAATGAAGAATATGGGACAAACCAAATGTATACTGCAAAGCCTAAAATATTTGCTCTCTGGTTCTTTACAGAAAGTTTCTGACCCCTGTTATAGAAGGCTATGATGAAGATAAGGAGAAAACTTCTAATTTAATTAAGTTTTTGATATGATGGATAATTTTGTTGCTGGTTTTTGTTATGTGTGTTACTGGTCTCTGAGTTGAATTTGAGGTGTGCTTGAACCTGTGTTCAAGAAAGAGAAAACATTTTTTCCTAATTTTTAAGTTGGTAGAAAAATATCAGTTCAGTTTTCCTGAACTATGAAATCTATATAAAGCATAGAAGTGTGTCATGTTAAACAGGACTACAGAAATTTGTTCTAGGTAGATTCTGATCTGATAATTTAGAAATCTATATTGTTAATTACTCAGTATTTGATATATTGATATTCTGGAATCATGCCAAATATGTTGGAAATAACACTTCCTGTGAAAGAAAGAGATGCTGGTTATAATCTAGGGAATTAGACCATAGGTCAGGACTGGGTAGCCAATAGGTCCACCAAACTTAAGGGCCCCTTGTTGGGGGAAATGAGAACAAACAAGATTTCCTAACTGGAAGGCCCACAAACAGGGTAGGGAATAAATGGGTCGTAATTGATTCTGAAACCCAAACTTTGAATATTAACATCTATTAATGCATTCCTTTTATGTACATTAATAGTTCACTAGTTTTTAAAGGGATAAGTTTATCAAATAGTATTCAACATAGTAATATTGCAATGTATAGGAATCAGGAAATGATTATATCTTTTCAAATTATTCACATAAAAGATTTACTTTAAGTGTAAGGATTTATAAGGTACTTAACATGATTTCATAATATAAAAGCATTATATACAACTTTTAAGTACTATGTCTATTATTCAGATGGTAGTTACCTTCACTACTTAAAGAGTACATTTTGAGACCTCATATTGGAATTACAAGATGAAAGTTATAATAGTCTATCATTTTGTTACAGTAAATTATGTAATTCTGAATACTGATTTTATTCAACAATGACTAATTATTTATGTATAATTAAGTTAATTTCTACCTTAAAAACTAGGTATATTGAAGATAGTAGTAGCACAATTTCTTTTTAAAGAAAATTCTATTTTAAATGATAAATTTAAGTGAAAATTCCTATGAAAAATATTTAGTAAGGTGAATTTGCCAGATGTAGACAATTTAAAATAATATCTAACTTTCCATATGGTGGGTATCATTAATCATAATTTGTAAATACAAGGTCATATTCAAGCCAATGTTATCTAAAATTTTCAACTTTAAAATTAGCTTAGTTTAATGCTATCTTGGTACACAGATGTGCTTTCTTCTACTATTTGCAAACCAAAAATCATCATTGTTAAAATATCAAGAACATTTTATGATTCAGTAAACAATTTTAATAATTTAATATCAATAAAATAGATTGTGTCAGGTCTTATGTTCAACTTACTAAGCTGAATAATGGCTTTACTTAAGTTGTCAGAATTAGACTGAATCATTTTCTTTTTTTATTTCAAGTTTATGCAGAATAATTTTAATTGTACTAATACTTTACAAGTTGTTTTTATTCCATTGAAAATCAGAATAAAAAACAGACTTTTTATTGGTCTTTTTAGAAACTAGTTTTCCATTTTCACAAGTGATGTAAGAATCAGAATATTTTCCATGTTTTTTTCTTTCAAAATGAATGAACTTGTACATAGATACACAAACAAGCTTTACTGCCATCTCCTTGTCCGTATTAAACTCAGTAGCTGACTAATGGCATAGGGAGGTGGATAGACTCACTCAAACATCAAGTGGGTCTTTCTGCATTTGGGGAAGGAACAGCACATCAATCAGCAGAATTCAAGAGGTGGAATAAGAGCAGCATGACCTTGGTGCATGCCCTGATGATTCAAGCTATCATAGAAGGATCCCCTTTGTCTGCTTTCTCTTGTGGATTCAGATTAGTACAGTTCTGACTCTCTCAAGCAAGCGTGTGTGGCTATTTGAGATACAAGTATCCTTTAAAAATATATAATTGAGGGGCTTCCCTGGTGGCGCAGTGGTTGGGAGTCCGCCTGCCGATGCAGGAGACGCGGGTTCGTGCCCTGGTCCGGGAGGATCCCACGTGCCGCGGAGCAGCTGAGCCCGTGAGCCATGGCCGCTGGGCCTGTGCGTCCGGAGCCTGTGCTCCGCAACGGGAGAGGCCACAGCAGTGAGAGGCCCGCATACCGAAAAAAAAAAAAAAAAAAAAAAAAATATATATATATATATATATATATATATATAATTGAAAATAAATCACATGGGGAACATGGCACTTAAATTTAAGTTACTCTAACAGCCAGCTTTGTATCTGTGACCTATAGGCTTTGACTATCTATTTCAGAGGACAGTCTATTAAACAAAGTCAGTCTCATTACAATGAAGTATTTCCTTGGGGTGGACTGGGCATAGATTAACTTTGCTTGTAGAAAGTCAGGGAATACTTTCAGTAGGAGATCATGTCTAAATTGAAGCTTTAATGATTTCTGAGGAATATGAATTTCCTTATTTCATTTAGTAGGATAACTAAGAATTTGAGAAGCAGTATTTTTTTTAATAGAGTAGAATGAGAATGCTTTAGAGGAAAAAGTAATTATTCTTAGTTTACTCCCTCCAGGATTAGATGATAAAACTCCATTTGAGTTTATATATTGGTTACCTTTGATAATGAAAACCATTGGACTAGGAAAATTTTTCACAAAGCAAGAAAATGTGGCCCAAATTTTCCAAAATAATTTAGTATTGTTTGTTTAAGACTATAACTGGCTGAGGAAAGAATTTCTGGTCTCAATAGAAAACTCTAAAACTGAAAAGCAAAATAAGACTGGAAAAAAACCACAACAGATTATACGAGAACTGTGGGACAACTACAAAAGGTATAACATACACCTAGTAAGCACCCCAGAAGGAGAAGAAAGAAAGAAAGGAACAGATGTAATATTTGCAACAAGAACAGTGGAGAATTTCCCCCAATTATTATCAAACACCACACCACAGATCCAAGAACATCAGAGAACACCATGCAAGATAAATGCTAAAAAACCTACACTTAGGTATATCATATTCAAACTAAGAAAAACCAAAAGAAAGAAAAAAATCCATAAAAAACCCAGAGGATAAATATATCTTACTAGAGAGGTGCAAAGATAAAAATTACTTTTGACTTTTCCTAGGAAACCATGCAATCCAGAAGAGAGTCGAGTGAAATATTCAAAGTAATGAGAGAAAAAAAATCAACCTAGAATTCTGGTCACTGCAAAATTATCCTTAAGAAGTGAAGGAAAACAAAAATTTTCTCAGACAAAACTGAGAGAATTTGTTACCAGTAGACTTGAATTTCAAGAACTGAGAAGTTTTTTAGAGAGAAAGAAATGGTGTAGGTCAGAAACTTAGCTACATAAAGAAAGGAAGAACATTTGAAAAGGAATAAGTGAAAGTAAAATAACTTTTTTAAAAAAATTGAGGTATAGTTGAATTGCAATATTATATAGGTTTCAGGTGTAAAATATAGTGATTCACAATTTTTAAATGTTTTACTCCATTTATAGTTATTATAAAATATTGGCTATATTCCCACTGTTATAAAATGTATCCCTGTTGCTTATTTATTCTATATATAGTATTTTGTACCTCTTAATCCCCTACCCCTGTCTTGCCCCTCCCCACTTTCCTCTCCTGGCTGATAATCACTAGTATGTTCTCCAAATCTGTGAGTCTGTTTCATTTTTGTTATATTCATTAGTTTGTTTTATTTTTTTAGATTCCACATATAAGTGATATCATACAGTATTTGTTTTTCTCTGTCTGACTTATTTCACTAAGCATGATACCCTCCCCTCCAAGTCCATCTATGTTGCTACAAGTGGCAAATTTTTATTCTTTTTTATAGTTGAGTCACATTCCATTATACACACACACACCCCAGTCATCTATTCTTCTTTATCCATTCATCTGTTGATGGAAACTTAGTTTGCTTCCATCTCTTGGCTATTGTAAATAATACTACTGTGAACATTGGGGTGCATATATCTTTCTGAATTAGTGTTTTTGTTTGGCTGTATAACCAGGAGTGGAATTACTGGATCATATGGTAGTTCTATTTTTAGTTTTTTGAGAAACGTCTGTACTGTTTTCCACAGTGGATGCACCAATATAAATTCCCACCAACAGTGTACAAATGTTATTTTTTCTCCACATCCTTGCCAATATTTGTTATCTGTGGTCTTTTTGATGATAGCCATTCTGACAAGTGTAAGGTGATATCTCATTGTGGTTTTTATTTGCACCTCTTTGGTGATTAACAATGTTGAACATCTTTTCATGTGCCTATTGGCCATCTATATGTCTTCTATGGGAAAATGTCAATTCAAGTTTTCTGTCCGTTTTTAATTGGGTTGTTTGATTTTTGATGTTAAGTTGTATGAGCTGTTTATATATTTTGGATGTTAACCCCTCATTGGTCATATCATTTGCAAAAGTTTTGTCCCATTCAGTAGATTTTTGTTTTGTTTTGTTTTGTTGAGGGTTTCCTTTGCTGTGCAAAAGGTTTTAAGTTTAATTAGGTCTCATTTGTTTATTTATGCTTTTGTTTCCTTTGCCTTAGGAGACAGATCCAAAAAGATATTGCTATGATTTATGTTAAAGAGTGTTCTGCCTATATTTTCTTCTAGGAGTTTTATGGTTTCCTGTCTCATGTTAAAGTCTTTAATCCATTTTGAGTTTATTTTTATATAGGATGTTAGAGAATGTTCTAATTTCATTCTTTTACATGTAGCTGTCCAGTTTTCTCAGCACCATTTGTTGAAGAGATAGTCTTTTCTCCATTGCATATTCTTGCCTCCTTTGTCATAGATTAATTGACCATAGGTATGTGGGTTTATTTCTGGGCTTTCTCTTATTCCATTGACCTATATGTATGTTTTTGGGCCAGTACCATACTGTTTTGATTACTGTAGTTTTGCAGTATAGTCTGAAGTCAGGGAGCATGATTCCTCCAGATCTGCTCTTCTTTCTCAAGATTGTTTTGGTATTCGGGGTCTTTGGTGTTTGCACACAAATTTTTAATGTTTTTGTTCCAGTTCTGTGAAAAAACCCATTGGTATTTTGATAAGGATTACATTGAATCTGTAGATTGCCTTGGGTAGTATGGTCATTTTAACAATATTACTTCTTCCAGTCCATGAATATGTTATACCTTTCCATCTGTTTGTGCCATCTTTAATTTCTTTCATCAGTGTCATAGATTTCTGAGTACAGGTATTTTACCTCTTTTGGTAGGTTTATTCCTAGGTATTTTATTCTTTTTGGTATGACTGTAAGTGAGATTGTTTCCTTTCTCCTTTTGATAGTTTGTTGTTAGTGTATAGAAATGCAATTGATTTCTATATATTAACTTTGTATCCTGCAACTTTACCAAATTCACTGATGAGCTCTAGTAGTTTTTTGGTGGCATTTTTAGGGTTTTTTTTTTGTATATAGTATCATGTCATCTGCAAACAGTGACAGTGTTACTTCTTCTTTTCCAATTGGGATTCTTTTTATTCAATCCAAAAACAGCAGAGTACACATTCTTTTCAAGTGCACATGGAACATTCTCCAGGATAGGTCACATGCTAACCACAAAGCAAGCCTTGGTAAATTTAAGAAAATTAAAATGATAATAAGCATCTTTTCCAACCAGTGCTATGAGACTAGCAAAAAACACAAACCCATGGAGGCTAAACAATATGCTTCTAAGTGATCAGTGAATCACTGAAGAAATCAAAGAGGAAATTTAAAAATACATGGAGAGAAAGGAAAATGAAAACACAACTGTCCAAAATCTATGGGATGCAGCAAAAGTAGTAGTAAGAGGGAAGTTTATAGCAATACGAACTTGCTTCAGAAAACAAGAAAAATCTCAAATAACAACCTGACCTTATACTTAAATGAACTGGAAAAAGAAGAACAATAGAATCTTAAGTTAGTAGAAAGAAAGAAAGCATAAAGATAAGAGCAGAAATACATAAAATAGAGATTAAAACAATTTTTAAAAATCAATGAAACTAAGAGCTGGTTCTTTGAAAAGATAAAATTGATCAACTTTTAGCCAGACTCATCAAGAAAAAAGTAAGAGAGGGCTTAAATCAATAAAATCAGAAATGAAAAAGGAGAAGTTAAAACCAATACCACAGAAACACAAAGGATCATAAGAGACTACTTCAGACAACTGTATGCCAATAATTTGGACAACCTAGAAGAAATGGACAAATTATTAGAAAGGTACAATCTCCCAGGACTGAACCAGGAAGAAATAGAAAATATGAACAGACCAATTATAAGTGAGAAACAAATGAATCCATTATTATAGTGGGAGAAATCAACACTGGCTATCAGAAATAGATCCAGCAGGCAGAAAATCAGGAAAAACATAGTTCATCTCAACAACATCATCAGTCAACTGGATAAAAAGAACATTTATAGATTATTTCATGCAACAACAGGAGCAGAATCCACATTCATCCCAAGCTTACATGGAACATTCACCCAAATAGACCACATTCTGGGCCATAAAACACAACTTTAAAATAGTAGGAAGCATGCAGTGTTATGTTCTCAGACCCAATGGAATGAAACAAGACATCAACAACAAATTTAGCTGGAAAATTCCAAATTACTTGAAGACTAAAAAAACTTCTGACACTTCCAAATAACACATAGTTTAAAGAAATCTCAGGAGAAATTTTAAAACATTTTTGGCTAAATGAAAGTTAAATCAGGACTTATCAAAATTTGTGGGATGCGGAGAAAGTAGTGCTTAGAGGGACATTTATAGGACTAAATGCATATATTAGAAAAGAACAAACGTCTAAAACAGTCATGTAAGTTTCCACTTTAGGAAACTAGAAAAAAGAGCAAATTAAAGTACACAGAAACAAAATAATTAGAGCAGAAATCAATGAAATTAAAAAATAACATACTCTTGCCATATGATCCTTGCCATATGCTTCTTGGTATTTACCCAAAGCAGTTGTAAATTTATGCCTACACAAAAACCTGTACATGGTTGTTTATAGCAGTTTTATTCATAATAGCAATAATTTGGAAGCAACCAAAACATCCTTTAGTAAGTGACTGGATGAATAAATAATATGTTGGATCCAGACAATAAAATAATTTTAGTGATAAAAAATGAGCTGTGAAACCATGAAAAGACATGGAGGAAACTTAAATGTATATTACTAAGTGAAAGAATTGAAAAGGCTATATACTTTGTGGTTCAAACTATCTGACATTTTGGAAAAGGCAAAACTATGAAGATAGTACAGAGATCACTGGTTACAAGGGTTGATGTGAGGGAGGGCTGAATAGGCAGAGCAGAGAGGATTTTTAGGGCAGTGAAATACTAAGTATCTCACATAATGATGATTACTTGTCATTATTCATTTGTCCAAATCCACAGAATGTATACCACCGAGAGTGAACCTTAATGTAAACTATGGTCTTTGGATGATAGTGATGTGTCAATGTGCGTTCTTCAATTGTAACATACTGTTCTGGTGAGGGATGTTAACAATGAGGGAGGCTATGAATGTGTGGGAGCAAAGGGTATATAGGAATTCTCTATACCTTCCTCTCAGTTTTGCTGTGAACCTAATACTGCTCTAAAATGTAAAATTCGTTAGAAATAATTTTTAAAATTAACACAAAAATTTAGTACACAGTGGGTGTCACTAAAGATTTGGGGTTAAGGGATTACATGAATAGTAGCCAAACCTTACTCATTCCTTCCCTCCACTTTCCTGTTCCTTCCCTCGCTTCCTTCCTCAGCATGTTGAAGTTATTATCTACCTTTTTAATAGCAATCACAATTCCATACTTGTTAAGATTTTACATATATATCTTTAGAGTTTATTCAAAGTTGCTGATTATATGAAATCTTCAGTAGCAAATAGTATGCAAACTATTGTGTCTTGTTGGGTTTTGTTATTTAATAAAAATAAAGTGTTACAAATCAAATATGAATGAATACAAAATTTAAATACGGATGTTTTTAAATTTTTGATCACTTTTCTCCTATAATTATGCTAGATATATGGCCTATTAAATATATGTCATTTTTATGCTGATAATTATAAAGACCTTCCTGGCCCATAAGATCTGACAGTTGAAAACAAAAGAAATCATAAATGAAAGAAACAGTCATAAATTTACAACATTTTTAAAATACTTAAGATTTTTTTAAACAATAACTAGAAAACAATAAACTTAATTTAGTACTTGACACTAAGGTAAATAAGGATCCCGGGTGAAAACTGGAAAACAAGGCTCTAAAATTTTCCTGTTCTAACTGTTTATGGTTTTGAGTTTCAGTATGAAAATGAACTAAAATGTTTCCCCCTTCAGCCTTAACTTCTGCTGAAGAGAGGAGACATAATGAAGTAGGATAAGATAATTTTTTTATTCACAATGAAGAAAAATAATGACTAAGAACTGGCTTCCCAATATGCCTCTTAGAATCTGACTAGAATAACCAAAGTAAAAGCAAAAACTGTGAGTAGTGAGTGGAGAAGGTAGATAGAACTCATTAATGCTCAAAATAAGGAATAATGCCAACCACATAACGAAAAATCCTGAGGAATTTTTGCCATCTCTAATATATATTGAATTAGATACATCTATTCTTCCTGGATGCCTGTGGAATTCTTTATTTTTGAAATTGCTGATAAGCCACCCACTACAGTGACAGAAAGCTTTCCTTCAGAGTTACTTACTGGTGTGCTAGTGAATCTCTCTGGGAGGTAAGAAGTGACCTGACCTAGAAATTGGGAGAACTGGTATGCCCTTGCTCCAGCTCTTGGTCCTTCAGTGGGCTGAATCTCCTCTGAGGCTCAAAACACAGGGACAGTAATGTTTGTGAGGACAGACTGAGATAATACCTGTTAGGTGCTCAGGAATGATTGGCGCATAGGCAGTGCTTTACAAATGTTAGTTCTTAGAAGTATTATTATTCTATAATTCCACAGTTTGCTGCTATTTTGTATCTAAATCACTATCTTTCTTATAACAGAATTGGCAAAGCAGTTGGATCCTGTAATTTTAAAAAGTCATCTTTCTTCCTGCTTCTAAAGTAATCCTGCTAAAGCAAATGCCTTTACAGTGGAAACCTCCATATAACAAAGAATTTTCCATTCCTTTTATTTAAAAAAGAAGAATCCATCACTATCTGGCCTGCTGGCAAAACTCTCCCTGGAGTCATACGAAGTATTGAGATATGTTCCCTCCTTTATTTTCTGGATGACTTTGTGAAGGATTTTATCTTTTCCTTAAATGTTTGGTAGAATTCACCAATGAAGTCATTTTGGCCTGAGCTTTCCTTTATTGTAATATTTTAAATTACTAATTCAGTGGGGGGTTTTGGTTTTGTTTCTTTGGTTGTTATAAGTCTGTTTTGGTTTTCTACTCCTTATTAAGTTAGGTTTGGAAATTTATATCTTTTGGAGAATTTTTCCATTTCATCTAAATTGTCTACATTTTGACCTAATGCTGTTCCTAGTGTTGTCTTATGGCACTAATTTCTGTAAGGTAAACAGTAATGTAGTTTCTTTTTTTAATAACATGACTTCTTAGCGTAGCTAGAGATTTGCCTTTTTAAAAAATGTTTTCGAGAAATCATGTATTAATTTCATTGGATTTCCCTATTTGTTCTAATTTTCTATTTCACTGATTTCCTCTCTAATCTTTATTTCCTTTCATTTTGCCTCCTGTGGGTTTGATTTACTCTTTTTTCTCCCCAAATTTCTTAAAGTGGAAGCTTCCTTTCTTTAGAAGATCTCCATGTTCTTCCCCCTCCTTTGTGTTTATATATATATCATATGTATATATACATACACACACATCTTTAAGAAGAAAATGCGTTTTTACTTTTTTTTTTTTTATTCTATATGTACAGTTGACCCTACAACAACACAGATTTGAACTGTGAAGGTCCACTTACGCATGGATGTTTTTCAATAGTAAATATTATAGTACTACAGTGATTTTAATTAGAATCCTGGTTTTGTAGAGACACTTGAAAATATGCTTTTAAAGTTCTGAAGAAATAAATAGAATAGTTAAGAAACAACTGAAAAAGAACAATTTTCCAAGCCATTATAATCAATATTTGGTCATTGGCACAAGTATAGAGAAATGAGATGAACAGAATAAAGGGTCCTAAAAAGATCTGTATATGAAAGAGATCTTGAAGAATGGAAGTAATACTTTAATATGATGGGAAAGGATGGTTTATTTAATAATTGGTAATGGCAAAATTGGTTATCTTTCTGAACAAAACCATAATTGCTTCTCTGTTGCATGCCATATTAAAATATATATATATTTCAGATGGGTTAAAGCATTAAATATTAAACTTTAGAAGATAATTCAGTTGAATATTCTTATAGCCTTATTGGGGGGGGGGAGGCCAGCTGTAAACAGAGAAGTATTTACATTAAAAAGGATGCACCAGGGACTTCCCTGGTGGTCCAGTGGTTAAAGAATCCACCTTTCAATGCAGGGGACGCAGGTTTGATCCCTGGTCAGGGAAATAAGATCCCACATTTTGTGGAGCAACTAAACCCATGCACCGCAACTACTGAGCCCACGCATTCTAGAGCCCATGTGCCACAACTAGAGAGCCCACGCACCGCAACTACTGAGCCCATGTGCTCTCAGAGCCTGCATGCCACAACTAGAGAGAAGCCCGCACACTGCAATGAAGAGCCCATGTGCCACAATGAAAGATCTCATATGCCTCAACGAAGATCCTGTGTGCTGCAACTAAGAACCCACACAGCCAAAAAAAACCCCCCAAAATAGCAAAAAAGAATGTGTCAGGATAAATCAGAAAATGTTAACATATAAAGAGCTCATACAAATAGTAGGACAAAGAAAAACAACTCAGATTTTAAAAATGGGCAGAAGATGTGAACAGACTGCTCATAAAAGAAATATAAGTTACCAACATAAATATGAAAAGATTAATCTTCTTAATAGTCAAAGATATGCAATTAAAGAAGCAATGAGATACCATTTTTTTCCTAACAGATTGACAAAGGTTAAAAATTGTGATGATGTTTCTTATGAGGATTTAAGGATGAACCTAACATTGACAGATCATAATCACCCAAAGTCCATATGGTTCATACTTGGTGTTGTACATTGTATGTGTTTAGACAAATGTATAATAAATTGTATCTATCATTATGGTGTCATACAGAGTATTTTCTCTGCCCTAATAATCATCTCTGTTCCGCCTATTCATTGTCCCTACCCCCTTCCCCATGATGGTTAATTTTATGTCTCAATATGGCTAGACTATGATGCCCAGTTGTTTGGTTAAACACTGGTCTAGATATTGCTGTAAAGTTATTTTTTAGATGTGATTAACCATTAAATCAGTAGACTTTGAGTGATGATTACCATTCATGTTTTGGATGGGTTTCATCTCATTAGTTGAAGCCCTTAAGAACAAAGACTGCGATTTCCAGGTGAAGCATTTTTTTCTAGACTGCAAGGTAGCAACCCTGCCTGAATTTCCAGCCTGCTGACCTGCTTTACAGATTTTAGAGTTGTCAGCTCCCATTATTGCATGGACCAATTCCTTAAAATCTCTCTCTTCACCATATATTTGTTCTGTTTCTCTGTTGAATTTTGACTAATGCACTCTCACATCAGTAATAACACTTCTTGAAATTTCTACTTGAAAGATAAAGTGTGTATGTGTATGTGTGTGTGAGAGGGAGAGAGGGAGGGAGATGGGAGAGGAGAGAGCTGTGAGAGGCAACCTGGGAGAGATATTGTGTTATTTGTAGTAAAAAAAAAAAAAAAAAAAAAAAAAAACTAGAAAAACTTATGTATCCTTTGTTGAAAGTTTATGATTCAGAGATAGTATAAAATACTCTACAGTTGTTAAAAATAACATTAGTTCTAAAATCTATTTAACAGAGATGTCAGTGATTATTAAGAGAAAAGCAAGTGACAAAGAAATATATATAGCAAAATCCAGTGTTTATAAAAAGCAAGGGCAAAAGTTTGTATCCATGTGAGAAAGGGAAAAATGTACAACCAAATGTGTAGATGGGGGTTGGGCAATGATGCGTAAGGAGAGGGAATGGTAAAGACTGATAATCTGTGTCTATTTCTTTAAATGTATATATATGTATATAAGTTTTACAAAAATGATTGTATTTATACCTCTTATTATCTAACATGCTTGTTTTTATTTTCTGTAGTGTTGAATGTTATTGTATAAGAATTTTTAATAGCTGGATGTATTCTTTTAAATGGATATATTCTACTTAGGTGAGCTTTCCTGTTGGACATTAATGTTGTTTTTATTTTCTCCAAATTATAAAAATTATAGAGATAAAAAGCCATAAACATATATTTATGCATATTATTATGTACTTAGAAGCAATTTCTGGAATTTGAATTGGCATATAGATATATAAATTTCTATTTTTTATCATTTTATTACTAGTAGTAGTAATTGTCATACTATGTTATATTAATATTATGAACATAATAGCTGTTACTGTATTACTTCTGGTAGTAAATGACTATTGCTAATAAGTATAATAAAGAAGACCTTATTAAAATTTGCTTCATACTTTCTAGATGAGAATCTTATCATTAAGTAAAGTTTATTTAATGTAATGAGCCACATGGGTGAATGTGGTTGGAGGAAGTATTTAAAGGCTGTGTCAACTACTATTATAATATCATATTTTGAGATATTAGTGTTCTAAAGATTACTATTTTTGTTTTACTGACTATAATGATTATTTTTTAATAATTTGATATACCTGATGAAGCCAGGTAACTAACAGCAAACTATAAAAGGTCAAACTTAACTTTTAAACAATCATCCTATAATTTTATTGTTTATAATACCTATGTTGAATTATAAATTAGTAATTAATCTAATAATTTGTGTTGTTACTTAATCCCATAGAAAAGAATCACAATTTCTTTTCCTAACATTTCTTCTGGATCTTTGTTCAGTGGGGAGGAGCATTGGATCTGGTGAATATATGTCTTCATTTTAGAGACTATTTATGGGGCCTTATGTTAGCTTTCTAGTCATCAGGTTTCAAGTCATTATAGTATTCCTTAATATATAATTCCAATTTTCCAGAGTTATAAAAGGACAGAGTGAATCATGTAAGTGGAATCATTCAGTATTTGTCTTTCTGTGACCCGTTTATTTACTTAACGTAATGTCCTCAAGATTCATCCATGTTGCTGCCTATTGCAAAATTTGCTTCTTTTCTAAGCCTAAATAATATTCTATTTTAGGCATATGTCACATTTTATTTATCCATTCTGCTGTTGATGGGCATTTAAGTGTTTCCACACCTGCTCAGGGAGACACTGAGAGCTAGACATTTTGTCTGCTTGCTCTGTGCTGAACTGGGAGCAAGGGATATGGTGACTGCCAACCCAGATCTCCATCTCTTTTCTCACTAGTCCCCAGGAAGCTAGGTTATGCCAGGTCTTATCAGCACTTGACTATTAGCAAGTCAGAAGCCAGTACTTTGGGCAGCCCCAAGAAAAATTGTGGCATTGTAGGCAACTGTGGTTTCTGTTGACTTACCCAGTGGTGAGCCAGGGGAAAGGAATTATAGCATCTACCAACCCAAGCATCTGTCTCCTCCAGGTGGCTAGACTGTGTCAGACTATCAAAGGTCTGAGAATGGCAAGAGAGAAGCCAACCCTTTGAAGAGGTCACTCAGAAAAGTTAGGGACACTGGACATGTGAACTAGCTCTTTCTCTCCCCTAGAAGAAGCTGAGAGCTAGGAGTTCTCTTCTTGATCATATTGTGCAGTGCCAGGGATAGGGATTCTGAAGAAAGGATATCCTGAATCTCCCTACTTGCTTTGGTGAGCCTAGTTTCATGTTCACCAGGATGCATGAGCCTTTCAATCAGCTTGTGGATTTCTCACAATAGGAATTTGTCCCTGAATTGTTGCTGAATTGGTGTGTTTGTTGGGGGGAAGTGGGGGCCCAGGGCTTCTTCCTTGTTATCTTGCTGACTCGTTATGCATTTTAAATGTTTGAGACTTGCTTTTTCTTATCCTTTTTATTGTTATTTACTTTGATTCCTCTACTCTTTTAGAACATTCTTATTTATTTTAAAGTCTGTTTTAAGGTTTAAATTTGGGGGGGATCACAGATCCCTTTGAAAATCTGATGAAAGTTATAGACATTATTTCCAGTGTAATCTATACATGCATACTCAAATAAAATGTGCTTACAATTTCACTGGGTTCATGACCTCCAAGTTAAACTCTGGCATATATCATAACTTTTTTATTTTCACATTTTAGCCTTTAATCTTAGAAAATTAGAGTCAGTGTGAATACTTCTGTGGACAACCACCCACCCCAAGTTTCCTTGACCTCTTAGATCTAGACCGTCTCACGCTGTCCAAGAAGAATCTTGATGGATTAATGAACCCATATGTCAGAGGCAAACCTAAGTTTTACAAGCAAGCCACATTTTTTTAAACTCATGAACTATTTTCTAGTTTCTAATGAGAGTTTTTAATTTTTAAGGAGACCAGATGATTCAGGTCCTCTGGCCAGTAGTCAATAAGAAGACAGTTCCTAACTGGAAAATTACTTAGAGATCCTCAAGTAAAATTAAAATGGAATAGAAATATTAAGCAAATGTTTTTGAACTGAAATAAGTGATCTCTTTAAAAGTTACTTTTTAAGATTTTTCCCTTAGAATTCATATTATAAGGATAAAGAGAATCTACTGCCAAGAATTTCCTCCAATGTAAGTTCTATAAGACCAGGAACTCTGGAATTTTACAACATATTCCTGGAGACTAGAGCAGTGCATTTTGAATAAGTGTTTGAGCAATAAATGAAAGAGTAAATGAATAAATAACTCTGATGAAAAGGAAACTGTGTTTTAATATCAACAGGTTGTGGAAATGATTTTTACCTCTTCTCAATCTATGGATCTACCTCATGTCATTATAAAAATAAGTCATTAAATAAGAAATTTTTTTTGATAAAGAAAATGTATTAAAAAGTAAAATTATATTTAAAATAGGAGCCATGTAAATTTAATAATCTAAGAGATCAAAAACGTAAGATAATTTAACATAAACCTAAATATTATCATCATTCACAGATGTGTCTCATATCTTTTTGTTCCTTTCATACTCCTATACTACTTTTGTTGTATTGAGTAAATATTGTATAGTGTAACATTTAAATTTCTTTCATGATGTTTTAATTGTATAATTTTAGTTATTTTCTTGGTGTTTTTTTCTAGGGCTTAGAATATACATCTGAACTTATTTATTTCGGATATATAGTGACAAGTCTAGTGAGATATAAAAATGTTACTTCTGTATATGTTTATCACCTCTTCCAACTTTTTGTGCTATTAATCTTATACATATTACATATATATATTTTACAAACCCAAAAGTATATTATTATAATTATCACTTTATAAAGTGTTATGTCCTTTAAAGGAGCTAAGGCAAAAATAAAAAGAACAAGTATATATTCATTGAGTTTGTTACATTGACAGTACTATTTATCATATTTATAGTTCTTTTCATTTTTTCCTGTGGATTTAAATTACCATCTAGTATTATTTTATTACTCCAAAACAGCTTTGCTTCCACCTGCTATCTTGTGCTATTATTGTCAAATACAGTACATTAATACATGTTTTAGACAAAAATACAATTATATAAATATTATATTATACAATTGTTTTTTAAATTAGTTAAGAGAAGAAGCAAGTAGAAATTTGAATTTATATTGTTTTATAATTTATATTGTTTTATAATTACACAATTTTTTACCAGCACTCTTTATTTTATTTGTGGATTTAAATTACTGTTTGAGCTCACTTGCTTTCAACCTGAAGAACTTCCTTTAGTATTTCTTATAAGGCATATCTGGGGTTTAGATATAATTTTGAGTTGGTGCTTTTTTGGGGGGAGGGGTGGTTTGGATATATGTTCAGAAGTGAAATTGCTGAGTCATGTCATAGTTCTGCTTTTAATTTTTTGAGGATTCTTCATACTGTTCTTTATAGTGGCTATATCAGTTTACAATCCCACCAACAGTGCACAAGGCTTCCTTCCCTTCTGCATCCTTGGCAGCATTTGTTGTCTGTTGTCTTTTTGATGATGGCCATTCTAACAGGTATGAGGTGATACTGCATTGTGGTTTTGATTTGCATTTCCCTGATGATTAGTGATGTTAAGCATCTTTTCTTGTGTCTGTTGGCCATGTGGAATTCTTCTTTGGAAAAATGTCTGTTCAGGTCTTTTACCCATTTTTAAATTGTATTATTCATTTTTTTGTTTGTTTTTGAGTTCTATGAGTTCTTTATATATTTTGGATATTAGCCCCTTATCAGATATATGGCTTACAAATATTTTTTCACATTCTGTAGCTTGTCTTTTCATCTTGTTGCTTATTTCTTTTGCTGTGCAGAAGCTTTTAAATTTGATGTAGTTCCACTTGTTTACTTTTGATTTTGTTGCTTGTACTACAGGTGTCATATCCAAAAAATCTTTGCCAAGAACCATGCCAATGACCTTTTTCCTATGTCTACTTCCAAGGAGTTTCATGGTTTCATGTCTTACATTTAAGTCTTTAATCCATTTTGAGTTAATTTTTGTGTATGCTGTAAGATAGCGGAGCAGTTTCATTCTTTTGCATGTTGCTGTTTGGTTTTCTCAATACTGTTTATTGAAGAGACTGTCCTTTTCCCATTGTTGATTCTTGGCTCCTTTGTCATAAATTAATTGACCCATATATGCATGGTTTTATTTCTGTGCTCCTTATTCTGTTTCGTTGATATATGGGCTTGTTTTTATATCAATACAATACTGTTTTAATTACTATAACTTTGTAATATAGTTTGAAATCAGGGCGTGTAATGCCTCCAGTGTTGTTCTTCTTTCTCAGGATTGCTTTGGCTATTTTGGGTATATAGTGGCTCCATATAAATGTTAGGATTTTTTCCTACTTCTATGAAAAATGCCATTGGAATCTTGATAGGGATTTCATTGAATCTGTAGATGGCTTCTGGATGTATTGACATTTTAACAATATTCATTTTCCCAATCTATGAACATGGGATACTTTTATATTTATTTGTGTCTTCAATTTCTTTCATTAATATTTTGTTGTTTTCATAGTAGAAATCTTTCACCTCCTTAGTTTAGTCCTGATATTTTATTGTTTTTGATGCTATTTTAAATGGGATTTTTTCTCTATTTCTTTTCCATATAGTTGATAGTGGTAGAAACATTACTGATTTTTGAGTGTTAATTTTGTATCCTACTGTTGTACTGACTTTTTCAATTATATCTAACAGTTTTTTTTAATGGAGTCTTTAAGATTTTCTGTATATAAAATCATGTCATCTGCAAATAGAGATAATTTTACTTCTTTTCCAACATTTTCCTGTTTTCTTTTATTTCTTTTCTCTCATTGTCTTGCCTGATTGCTCTGGCAAGGACTTCCATTCTATGTTGAATAGGAGTGGTGAGAGTGGGCACCCTTGTCTTACTCCTGATTCTAGAGGAAAATATTTCAGCTTTTCATGATTAAGTATGATGATAGCTGAGTGCTTATTATATATGGCCTTTATTGTGTTATATTCCTTCTATACCTAATTTGTTGAGAGTTTTTATCATGAACAGAAGTTGAATTTTGTCAAATGCTTTTTCTGCATCTCTTGGGATGATCATATGAATTTTTTCTTTATTCTGTTTATGTGATGGATCACATTTATTTGCATATGTGGAATCTTCTTTGCATCCCATGTATAAATCCCACTTGATCATGGTGAAGGATCTTTAATTGTGCTGCTAAATTCAGTTTGCTAATGCTTTATTGAGAGTTTTTGCACCTATATTCAACAGGGATTGAATTGTAGTTTTCTTTTCTGTTAGTGTCCTTATCTGGCTTTGATATCAGAGTAACGCTGGCCTCAAAAAATGAGTCTGGGAGTGTTTCCTCCTCTTTGATTTTTTTGGGAGATTTTAAGAATAATTGGTGCTAATTCTTTAAATATTTGGTAAAATTCACCAGTGAAGCCATCTGGTCCTGGGCTTCTCTTCATTGGGAGACATTTTATTACTGATTTGATCTCCTTATTGGTAATTGGTCTATTCAGACTTTCTGTTTATTCCTAATTTGTTTTGAGTAGTTGTGTTTCTAATAATTTTTCAATTTCTTCTAAGTTGTCCAGCTTGTTGGCATATAGTTGTTCATAATGCTCTCTTATGATGTGTCATGTCTGTGGTATAAATTGTAATGTCTCATTTTTCATTTACAATTTTGTCAATTTGGGTCATTTCTCTCTTTTTTTTCCCCTTAGTCTAGCTAAAGCTTTGTAATTTTGTTTATCTTTTCAAAGAACCAACTCTTAGGTTGGTTACATTTTCTATTATTTTCTTGTTCTCTATTTCATATATTTCCTCTCTAATCTTTATTATTTTCTTCCTTCTTCTAACTTTGGGATCATTTTATTCTTCTTTTTCTACTTTTTCTGCTAACTTTGGTCTCAGTTTGTTCTACTTTTTCTATATATAGGACTTGTTTTTTAATTCGGTCAGCTATCTTATGTCTTTTGATTGGAGCATTTAGTCCATTGACATCTAAAGTAACTATTGATAGGTATGTACTTATTGCCATTTTATCACTTAATTTCTGGTTGCTTTTGTAGTTCTTCTCTGTTGTTTTCTTCTTCTATTAGTTTCTTCCCTGTGAATTGATGATTTTCCTTAATTGAATGTTGTGTTCCTTTCTAGTTTTTGTGTATCTCTTGTAGGTTTTTGATTTATGGTTACCATGGGGTTCATATATGTTGACCTGTAACTATATCTATTTGTTTTACATGGGTAGTCCTTTAAATTCAAATACATTCTAAAATATCTACACTTTTTACTCACCTCCCACACATATTGTTTTTGATGTCATATATTACATCTTCATGTGTATCCTTTACTGATTATTGTAGTGATAGTTGATTTTACATTTTTTTGTTTTTAGATACTTGTACTAGCTTATTTAAGTGGTTGATTTTCATCCTTTACTATGTATTTGCCTTAACTAGTGGGATTTTTCCTTTATAGATTCTTTCTTCTTGTTATAGCCTTTTCTTTTCCACTTAGAAAAGATTCTTTAACATTTATTTTAGGGTAGGTTTAGTATTAATGAACTCTTTTTGTTTTTGCTTGTCTGAGAAGTTATCTTTCCAATTCTAAATGATAATCATGCTGGGTAGTGTGTCTTAGATTGCAGTTTTCCCTTTTCAGCACTTTGAATATATCATGCTACTCCCTTCTGACCTGTAATTCTTCTGCATAAAAATCAGCTGATAGCCTTATGAGGCTATCAGCTGATTTTTGAGGGTTCCCTTGTATGTAACCCTTTGTTTTTGTCTTGCTACCTTTAGAATTCTCTCTTTAGCTTTTGTCATTTTAATTATGATGTGTCCTGGTGTGGGTCTGTTTGGGTTCATTTTGTTTGGGACCCTCTGTACTTACTGTACCTGGATATCTATTTCCTTCTTCATGTTTGGGAAGTTTTCAGTCATAATTTCATCAAATACATTTTCAACCCTCTTCTCTCTTTTTCTCAGATCCCTATAATGCAAATGTTAGTTTTTCTTTTAGTTGGTTTTTCATTTCAGTTACTGTATTCTCCAATTCTGATTGGTTCTTTTTTTATATTTCTAGTTCCTTGTTAAAATTTGCACTTTATTAATCTATAATTTTCTCTAATTCATTTAGCATTCTTATTACTAATGCTTTGAACTCTTTATCTGGTAAATTATTTCTTTCTGTTTCATTGGTTGTTTTTCAGGAGTTTTCTCTTGCCTTTTCAATTGAAACAAAATTCTTCTGTCTTCTCATTTTGCTTAACTTTCTCTGTCTTTATGAAATTAGGTGAAACAGTAACTTATTACAGCCCTGAAAGAATGTCCTTGTGTGGAAGCATTTCTCTACAGTCTGTGTGTGCCCAGTGGCCTTGATGGGAGAGCCAGATATAACAATGCTAGTCACATCTTTCCTCAAGGTGTGCTTGCAGCTATCACCTTAGTAGGAGGTGGGGCTGGAGAAGGAGTGGCTAGGTCCAGAGACATGTGTGAGCTTGGGCTTTTACTCTGCTCAGTGGCTGTCACCACCCTGTTGGGGGAGGGAGCCTGTCCCAAGCTGCTGGAGCAGAAGCCCTGGGTGTCATGTTCAAGTGGGCTCTGTCTGTTACCATTAAATGTTTGCTCTTCCCACTCCCAGCACCGGCACGCTCACCCCAGAGGGAAGCAATGATGGGGCAAGAGCAGCTAGCATGTGGGCTTGGTGGGGATTAGGGCATAAGCTCTGGTGGTCCAGCCTTAGCAGGGACCTGGACTCTTTCCAATGCACTGCCTGTGTGAGCACCAGTAATGGTTGCCCCTGCTTTGCTCAGTTGCTGCTTTGTGTCTGAGTGTCCTTTGTCCCTCAGCCACAGAGCCCTTTCCCCAGTGTGGAGTTGCAACATGAGTGACCACTCTCCTTAGGTTGGTACACAGGCCAGGGAAGTTCCAGGAAATCAGCCAGCCACCCTGCAGTCTCAGTCCACTCCCTCTGCACTGTTTCAGGAGCAAGGGAGTTTGTGCATACTCCTCACAAGCAGGCTTCCCACAGCCCTGCTGTTAGTCCCACTGGCCCTGGAACCACACAAGTGGGCTTGCCTTCCCAGTGTCGGATCCCAGGTCTGGGGTGCTCAATATTTGGCTCGAACTGCTCATTCCCCAGGGAGGGTCTCCACCTGTGTAGTATCTCTTTTCCTCTGAGTCTCCTCCCAGGGGCACAGGTCCTGACCTGATCACATCTCTTCCTTCCTACCTGATTCTGTGGGGATCTTTCTCACAGCTTTGGTTGTACAGGAATATTTCTTCCAGTCTCTACTTACCTTTCAGTGAGGATTGTTCCACATGTAGATGTATTTTTGATATATTCGTTGGGGGGAGGTTATTTCTACATCCTCCTACTTCACCATCTTGATCTTCTCTGATCTCAAAGCCACTCTTCTGCTTAAAACTCGCAATGGCTGTCCATCCCAGTGACCTTCCTGTTCTTCAAACATGCCAAGTGTGTTCTTGCCTCCCTAAGCATACTTCCACCTGGCCTTTTGTACTTGTCATTTGCTTTACTAGAATGTTTTTTTCTGAGATTCTCACTATAACTTGTTTCCTCTTAGCAATACTATGCCAATCCAGCCTATGTGAAAAACAATTCACTTATTATATATTTAATGTTTTATTTCTATATTGTCTAACTCTACTTATTAGAGAATATAACCTTCATGGTATTACAGACTTTCTTCTCTTCACAGAGCACATAGTGGTCATTTTTAAAATACTACTTTTTCCTTGAAAATCCATTCTTTTCTTTTAGCAGTTGAGTAACTACTAGAGATTTTGTTAACCAATTTGACTTGCAGCTAAGTGTGTTCATCTGACTATATTTTTGTTAGATTTGTAAGTGAACAGAACTAATGACCACAACTGCTGCTTCAAATACTTAAATGGTAATTGTACCCCCTCTGTTTTCATGCCTTTCCCTTCCCATGGGCTGGAATGCATTTGTCATGTGGGTTAACGACAGTATCTTTGAGTATGGTGAGGCAAGATTGAATTATTATATGGAGCAGCGCTGCTCCACCAGTGTAGACTGCATGTGAAAAAAGTAAAATTCTGTCTTATTTGAACCATTATAAGTTTTATTCATAATATATTTCACCCTAACTAATTGGTAGATCATCAGTGAAAATATTTGAATGAAGGAATGAACAGATGGAGCCCACTTTAAAAATCTGAGAAATGGAAAAATTGCTTTCCTTGGTCAATTTTGTTTTTTCTTTTGCTATTTAATAATAATGGTAACAGTGAAGTTCCTACCTGTTTCATCATTTTAATTCAAGTGATTTTGCTCTTTCATCACATATAATGAATATTATTGGGTTTTGGTAATCTGTCTCCGTGATATTGAAGTAGTTTACTTTGATATCCTCTCTTACAAAAAATTTAAAATAAAGATTGGCTGCTGAATTTTATCCAATGCCTTTCTGCATCCATTTATATACTCTTACATTTTTCTCTTCATTAAATTGTTTATGTAATGAGCTTTGTAATTCTTGGTCATAGTCTTATTATTCTTTGCTTACATTGCTGGATTCTTTTTATTAGTATTTAGAATTTTTGCCTATGTATTCAAAGATTATATTGGTATATGTTTTTCTTCTTATTGCCTTATTGGACCGAGTAGGACTTCGAGTACAATGTTGAATAGATTGGGTGAGAGATGTTATCCTTCCCTTGTTTTTGATCTTACAGAGCTAACATTTAGTATTTTACTATTGTGATATTAGTTTGTTGATGCCATTTATCTAGTAATATTTTGAATACATTAAGTTAAATAAAACATAATACAGTCATCGCTTGCTATCTGCAAGAGATTGGTTCCAGGACCAGCTGCAGATACCAAAATCTGCAGATGCTCTAGTCCTTTACACTTGTCCCTGTGTACTTGCGGGTTCCGCAGTGTGGTGGGTTCAACCAACCACAGATAGTATAGTACTATTTTTATTGAAAAAAATTCATATATAAGTGAACTCATGCTGTTCACACTTGTGTTGTTCAAGGGTCAGATGTATTAAAATTAATCTCACCTATTTTTACTTTTTAGTGTGGCTAATAGAAAATTTTAAGTTATTTTATGGCATACATTATATTCTCTTGGACAGTACTGCTGTAAAGTTGTTTTCCTAGGTGGAAATAAGAAGTTATTTCTTCCCTGGAGAAGAAAGACAAAAAGAGTTTATATTGGTTAACATATTTCTATAGATAATTTAGTCATGTCCTCTCTGACATTATATTATAAAATGCATAGACAGATGTAGTTACAAAATTGTTTGTGCATTCATGTCCCCAGAGATTTCTCTGCACTCATTCATCCCTTGATGAATGTTGATGAGCTAGCCCTAATGCCTAGTTTTATATAGTAATAATATGAAAACAAATATTACATTAAGTTTACCACTATGTTTTCTAAGATGTAAGTGAACTCATAAGTAGTTTTCTTTCTTTTTTTTTTTTTTGCAAAGAAACTAAATGACGGTTCTCCCTCCCCCCTCTTATATTCAGCCACTTGTTCTTGTATAAAAAACATCAGGAAAAAACTATTAGTGAAAGTGAAAAAGAATGGATTTACAAACACAAAGGATTTGAAGATAAGCTCTTTAAGGATCTCTTTTTTCAGCCTGGAACCAATATAACAGAAAAGCTTGCACATTGGAAACATGTAAGTATAATTATTTTATTACTTTTCTTTGAAATATTTTTAAGATACTATAGTTATAGTTTATATTGCATTAGTAATAATTTTCTTAATCTCTTTTAAATGTATTCTATTATCTTGTTAATATTATGCTTGAGATTTTCTTGATGTGATAAAAGTCATATAATGTAGTATAAATGTAAGTTTTGTGGTGTATTAATCACTCTTAACAGAACCATTTTATAATTTATGCTTTATATATGTGTTTTCTCTGATTAATTATTGGAATTAGTTAATAATATTAATATAAAATATATTCTCAGTAGCTGAAAACATAAAGAAATATTTAGTTTATTAAAGGCTGATAATTGTACATATAATATAATATTCACTCAGTATTTTGTGCAAAATCATGTATTGCTTTAAGGACACAATAAAAATAGAAAGAAATTTATATTTATTGAGTACCTACTATGTACCAGGCACTATGCTAGATATTTTGCATGTGGTATGTAATTTATTCTTCACAATACCGTAAGATAGGTATTTTTACCTCTTTTTTTTTTTATCATTAGGGAAACTAAGTCTCATAGGGGTTGATTAACTTCCAAAAACCAAACAGTTAAGTGACATTGCTAGGACTTAACTCGAGATCATCTGACTCCAAAGTTTGCGCTTTTTTTTTATTTTTAGAATTTTGTTTTGCTTTTACCATTAGGTAATGGTAAAAATGAAAACTCAGCATTATAGTATAATTAACTGGAATGAACATTTTATAACTTATAAAGCACTGTGTTTGTCTGTAAACTCCTTCATATTTGCACCTGTACCTGAATAGCCTGAGCTACAAACGTTTCCATTACATTAACATAATTAGAAGGGAATACAAACTGTCCAGACTGATATTAGTCTGATTTCAATGTAATTGAGGACGCATGTTCTAGATATAGTACAGTAATGTCCTCAAGCCCTTAAATCCCACCAAAGTTTATCCATTGAATAAAAACATAGGTTTAAAAGGCAAATGTATCCTATTCAAAACATTTTCCTCATTAACATGCAGTGCCAACTGTATTAATTTGCTCCAGATGATAGTATGCTCTATAAAGTTTATGTGAAGTGTCTTTTGGCCCTCTTTGAAGAATATAAACGTGTTGATTTCAGGCATGTCACCTGCTTTTATATGCTTTATATAGAGAAGACTTTCACTGATGTATACTGATATCCAAGTTGGATATGGGTATGTTGTATACAGATAAGCAATTTGGATATACTGATAGCCAACACCCATATATAAATGTAGATGTATATATACATATCCATATATATGTATATTGGTATATATGGTGTGTTATGGCAAGTGACTTGTATATACATAAATAGGAATAATATATATTATAAACGTTATGTTATTTAATACTTATGAAGTTACATATAATATACCAAGACTTTGGAAGTATTTTGAATGTTATAAATCTTTTGCTAAAATATATTAATTATAAGGAGTTTCCTAAAGCTCTTTGATATTAGTAATTCTACGAACCACATCACTACTAACATCATTTATTAGAAACTATTCTTTCATAGTCTATAAATATGTACATTTCCCTATGTTTTTTTTCATTGTTTATGGCTACCATTCATACAACATTATGAAATTGTCTTCAAAGCTCACTTTCTTATAGTAAGTGAATAATTTTTCATTGTAAGATTCATCTTTGAATCTATTTCTTCTGTACATAATTGTCATTCCATCTTCTGCTAGCTTCATTATTAGTCTTCTCTTCAGCTCACTCAGCTGATATATTCTTTTATTATTTTTACTACTCACATGTCTAGTCTTTAGTGACTTGGAGCTTGGTTTATTAGATGCTATAGTGAGAACAGTTAATACTATAGAATACCTAAGAGAACCTAGGATCCAGAAAACATTAAGAGTTATGGAGTAGGGAAAGGGGAGGGGTTGAGAAAATATCAACAATTAATACTGGGAATGCATTAGAAAAAGATACTGTGAGCAAAGTAATGGAAATGTTAATCAAGAATGGAATTCGAGTTTCAGTAATTAGATAAAGCAATCATTGTCTAAATCTGCTCCTGTTTGGGGATGAAACGTGCTTGGTCTCCCAAGGACTTAAAATTTCAGATATCAATGGTAACCAAAATGGAAAGAACCAGAGGAGTGAGTTCAAGTCACATTCACTTAGGAAATGCTGTGGTGCAAAGCCAGAAGTCCATATAAACATCCAGAGTTAATGGTGCAAAAATAAACTGTAAATGATATACAGAACCAAAAATTAGAAGCCATGATGAAAGAATCTGATAAAAAACTGGATTGGAGTAGAAGACATTGAGAATCTAAAACAATTGCTAGGGATATTATGTATCCATGGCTTACAGATATTGGTCAGAGGGTGGTTTTCCTTCTGTTATTGAATAGACTGACATAAATACAGAATTATGGTGGTCAGTTAGATCAAGCTTTAGGGACATTTGTATATTATTATGTGGGATTTTAGGGAAATCTAGATACTATTATGATCTTGGGTTTTGCTGGGGCACCCAAGGCTATTTGAAATCTGCTTTTGCACAGTCAGTCCTTTTACTCAAAAGTTACCAAGGAAAATATATGTACTGGGAGTAATAGCAAACAAAGCAGTTCCTAACTGAGGCTTTGGTCTAAAATTCCATTGCAATATTTTAGTAACCAGGGCTAGACTATGAGATATTCTTTGTTACCTATACTTTTTTATCTTGAATAGTTATTTCCTATATTGCAAACATGAATTTTAGAAGGTGTATAGTATGAAAGAAAGTCACACTCATTGTAGCCAAAAGGGCAGAGATTAAGAGCAGAGGAAAGAAATTTGCCATATATTTATCTCAGAGAAGATTAGTTGCCCTCTTTCCTCTTGCCTCCACACCCTCACATTTGAAGCTTCCTTAAGCTGGTTTAGTCATATGTTGTTAGGAAGGAAAGAAAACTCCTAAGAGGTAAGAAAGAATGAGGGCCAGGAACCCTTACTGTTATAACCTCGTGGAAAGATAGAACAAATCTATGTGTTGTGGATCTCTGTCTTCTTTGACAGCCCACCTCCTAGAATCATGATCTAATTTTTTCTTAGGATTTGAGTAACACTCTCTTGCCTTGAAGCATTAATATTGAATTTCACACCATTTATCTTGACTAATCTTCTGGAGAGTGTGGATATGTTCTCCCTAGTTATCAACAGAATGAGGAAAAAGATCCATAGGGCAAGCCAATCAATTTCTCTGTAAGAGATTTCTTACATTGAACCACTTCCAGCACATTGAATGTTCACATCTTGTTCTCCTTTATGGCATTCTGTAGTTCCTGGAAACATAATATAATATGGCAGTCATCTATACTAAAGTAAGATTTGCTTTAGAACTGATGATTTGGTTGAATTCTAGGATATTTTTATTGATTTTCCTTTGGTTCCAAAGATTCATTTTTCTCATAACTAATATGGATGGAACTATATACATTCCATGTTGAATACCATTTTTGTAAAACAAAATAGAGCAAAATATACTCGAAGATAATCCTCCTGTGAACCCTTTCCATTGATTACTATTAAATACATTTTCTTAAAGGGGTGTATGCGTGTGTTTGTGTGTGTGTGTGTGTGTGTGTATATATATATATATATATATATATATATATATATATACACACACACACACATACCTGAGGAACTGTTTGTCTTTTAATATATTATAATTATTAATAAGGGTTCAAAAATATAAAGTAACTTTTTAATTGTACCACATATGCATTAAAAATACATGAAAATCACAATCATCAATCTGTTAATAGTGGTTAATTAAGTGGTAGAATGTTAGGTGATTATTCCTTTCTTTCTGAAAATTTTGTATATTCTTTCTAATCGGAAATCATGTTTTATTTATATAATAAAAACAAAGATTTTGCATTGTGGATAAAAACATTTTATCTCTATTTTTTATAACATAAATATAGAAATATTGCCTTCAGGAACCTCTATTTTGTGTTATATTCCACATTAACAATTCTCTTTTCTTAGTTAATAAACATTCTTTTTAGAGCACTTTTCGTTCACAGCAAAATTAGCAGAAAGTATAGAGATTCTCCATGTTACTCCCTGTCCCACATATGTACAGTATCCATTATCTGCATCCTGCACCACAATGGTATATTTGTTACAATCAATGAACCTACATTGACACAGCATTATCACCCAAAGTCCAGTTTACATTAGGGTTCACTCTTGGTTTTGTACCTTCTATGGGTTTTGACAAATATGTAATGACATATATCCACCCTTACAATATTGTTCAGAATAGTTTCACTTCCCTAAAAATCCTCTGTGTTCTGCCTATTCATCTTTATTTTCCCCTAACCCTTGGCAACCTATAATATTTCTACTGTCTCCATAGTTTTTCCTTTTCCAGAATGTCATATAGTTGGAATAATATAGTATGTAGCAAGTGTAGCCTTTTTAGACTGGCTTCTTTCACTTAGTAATATGCATTTAAGTTCCCTCCATGTCTTTTCATGCCTTATTAACTCATTGCTTTTTAGAACTAAAGAGTATGCCATTGTCTGGAGGTACAACAATTTATTTATCCATTCACCTATTGAAGGACATCTTGGTTACTTACAAATTTTAGCAATTATGAACAAAGTGGGTATGAACATCCATGTGCAGGTTTTTGTGTGCACATAAATTTTCAACTTGTTTGGATAAATACAAGGACTCTTGATTGCTGGGTTTTATGGTAGGAAGATGCTTGGTTTTGAAAAAAAATGCAAAACTCTCTTCCAAAGTGGTTGTACCATTTTGCATTCCCACTAGCAATGAATGAGGTTCTTGTTGCTCCACATTTTCACCAGCATTTGGTATTGTCAGTGTAAGTAGGTTTTGGCCATTCTAATAGGTATGCAATAGTATCTCATTGTTGCTTTAATTCGCAATTCCTTAATGACATGTGATGACATCTTTTCAGATGTTTACTTGCCATCTGTATATCTTTTAGTGTGGTATAGTTCTCTTTGTACTATTAAAAAAAATGTAGTGATTTATAATCACATGGCCTATGTGAGTAAGAGAGGAACGAGACGACTTTACCTTACTCAGGGCTCTGCTTTGCATGTTGCATGAGTGCATTTATATCACAGTCTGTGTGGATGACATTCCCTGGAGTTGTGTGGAGCACAGCTTGCATGGCTGGGTGAAGTTGTGCTAATTTTAATTTTACAAATCCAAGTAACTAATTATATTTGAGTTTGGGGTTTTTTGTGCCTACTTTGAATTCAGGTAAATAGGGGGGCAGGGAGAAAGAATAATCAGCTCCATAATTTTAGAAGCCAAAAAATAATGAAACGACTTCTGCCCTCTTCTCTGTTTAGTTAAACAGTAGGTGATACTAAGAAAATATTGCGAGGGTTGATCTCATATCAGATTCAGGAGATGTGGAATGGATCACCTTATTTTATTATGTGGAGAGTTAAAGAGAAACTTATGGATAGATATTTCAGTTTGTAAATTTCAGTGTTTTGTGAAGAGTCTTTCCTTACACTGGAAACTGACCTTTATTATCAATGAGTTTCTGGGATATTGTACTAACTTATGAAAGTCTTAAGAAAAAAGCTTTGTAATGACATTCTTACATGCTCTTTGTTATTGCCTAACAGTCATTTTCAGGCCTCATCAGCAATACAGTTTATTTCAAATGGGTACTTTTTGAATATTTAGAATGTCCTTAGCACTGTAACAAATTGTAAGACCTTAAAGATTGCCATAAAGCAATCCCTATGCTGGAAATTGTAGGGAGAGGGAAAAGAAATAGGAATAATTTACTAGGTAGGGACTGATTATATAAAGTGTGGAATTGAAAGGAGTATACAAATTCAAATCCAGTTTAGTCAGTTGCCTACATCTAAGGGTCTGATCAAGGAGTTGGAGTTGTCCTGAGTATTAAGACTTATGGGAAATAATAGCTTTTAGGGTCAGGTAGAAGTATGAGATATTTATCAGAAGAATCACTAAGGGCTAGCAGGGGCTAAGGGTAATTTAATTTAAGCTTAATTCACCTATGTTTTGAGGTCCGAAGAAGCAAAAATGATGACTTAGAAGTGAAGCTGTAGTTTTTTGACTTAATCAACACATAATGGGCTAACTTTATCCATTTAATAAAATTTTGCAGATATTTACTAGGCGCTTTCTAAATATCAGGTCCCCTGCTTGTCACTGTCAGTAAAAATAAAATAAGTAAAGCCTGTCCCCTTTAATCAAAGATTTTGCTGAGACTGAAAGGAGAAAACTTGGAGCTAAATGAATATTAGAACAGAGGCATACAAGGGTAATATTAGACACCATTTGTGGCTGCTCAGATGCAAGGAGTGTGGCTAGCTGACAGCTCCAGCTGTTAGATTGTTCAGGGTCCACCTCTGCTTTCAAGTCGAGGTCACACTATTCTCTAGGCAGCCTTCAGGCAATTACTGAGTAAGGCAGTGTTACAAGGGCCTGGCCATTACTGCTCATTGTTGGACCTTCAGATAGAGACAGACTTTGCTACAGAGCTCCTGGTCAGTTGGCAGAAACTTTGACTCTCCCTGCTTAATCCACTTCCTCCGTTTTCCTTTAAAGATTATTACTTCCCAATAAACCTTTTGCACACTTAACTGTCTTGGTATCTCCTTTCTGGAAAAACCTGTGACACCATATATTATGCTTGACTCCATAGATATGGATAAGAAAATTTTTACAACCAAGCAATTTCAGAATTATTTTTAAAAAGCAGCAAGTGGATGCTAGATTAATACATAATCTGAGTTGTTAAACTGTGAGAGTTGCCAAGGCCAACAGAGAGATCCCTAGGAAAATGAGAGAATTGAGCAGACAACTTATAGCATAACACGTGTGGGAAAGGCACAGGGACAGGAACTATGGAGTGCTCATAGTACCTTTCAACAAATACTTTGTGAATTGAGGTGAATAAAGGAAAATTATGTGACTTAAACCTGAAATAGATAGAAATTAGGAAAAAATTATAAGGGAGATACTTATAAATTATGCCAGATGGTAACTTTCCTGGCATCTTTTAACATCTTGCAAAATCAGTTTTGTTGGTGCCATGCACATACCTAAGAGCTGTAATATGAGTAACATACGATACACTGACTCTCTCCTAGGGGTCACAAGACAAATATAAATATGAATGTAAGTAAAAATTCCTTTATTCTTAATATTATTCAATGAAGTGTCCATTTTTACTTTATTAAAACATATGTTTTTTGTAATCATAGTTCCATCTCAGCTGTTCATCCAGAACACTCATATATCTGCATGCTATCCTGACCTTTCAGAACCACTACCACTTAGAGGACAACTGGCACTGTAACCATAGAACATTTTTTGTTTAAATACACAATGTGGAAGTTATTGTTTACTCTGTGTATAAAGATATTGTGTCTACATTTCCAAGGACTACAAGGAGTATTCCTGCCTGAATTATTTCATGCAGAGACTGGAAATCTACCTGGTACCCTTAAGCTTAGTTCTCTTCGGTATTCAAAGTTTCTCAGTCTTTTTGGGCAACTGACTCAGAGGTGAAGACTGATTTTATAATAGGAAGAAAACTGGCTCAAATTTATGTCCTTCTGTCCTGCCTCATTTTCCAGACTGTAGGCACTTTGCCACTCTTTTTTAAGACAGGTTTTCTGGCATGATCATGGTTTTCATTCTGTGCTTCTGAAACCATATCCCTATTACACATTTCCAGATAGTTGTCCTTTTGCTTATCCTTCTCCTTGCCTAGAAATAAAATAAGTTTGCTATAGGCCCCCTTTCTGGTAAGCTCCTGACCTATTGCTGTAATTTCTCTTTCCATTATGCTCCAAGTTATTAATTTTCCCTTCTAAATGACATCCCATGGTTCATTTGCTCTTCCCTCTTATCATGTCACAATTTGATAATGAATTTTAAAAATTTGTAAAAGTTAAATGATTTCGATTTGTAAAACTTAAACTCCTTTGGAAATGTCTAAACAAATAAGCTAACTTAGTTTTATTAAGAAACATGCAGATTTAACTTATACTTATCATTAATAAAAGATAACTTTTTTATGTTGACCACTTTTATTGTGTACTTGCTTTTATTTTCTTTTTCTTTATTTGTTCATATCCTTTGTTCATTGTTCTATTGGTATAGACTTGCTATGTAGAATTTTACTCCATTTAACTTGGAAGGGACAATTTCAGTGAAATTTTCTCTTATCATATGTTTTTTCCAGTTTATCATTTGTGTATTAGTTTTATCTATAGTGTCTTTTGCTGTTCAGAAAACTTTAATTCTAATGTGGTCAAACCAGTGAGTATTGGGGGTGTCTATTCTTTATAGAATGCTAAAAAATGTTCTTCACAACTCTAGGCTTATAAAAAGATGAGTCATTTTCTTCTGACATTTTTATGTTTTTACATTTTTACTTTTAAATATCATTCCACTTGGAAATTATTTTAGTTTGAGGTTGTAGTAAGGATAAAACTACATATTTGAGTGAAATACTGCCATTTGCAGCAATGTGGATGGACCTAGAGAATATTATGCTTAGTGAACTGTCAGAGAAATACAAATATTATATTATATCACTTACATGTGAAATCTGAAAAATAATAGAAATTTAAGTATATGAAAACAGAAACAGACTCACCGTATAAAAGACAAATTTGTGGTTACCAGAGGGGGAAAGGGAAAGGGAGAGGGACAAATTAGGGGTATGGGATTAACAGATACAGACTACTATATATAAAATAGATAAGCAATAAAGATATACTATTTAGCACAGGGAATTATACCCATTATGTTTTAATAACCTATAATGAGGGCTTCCCTGGTGGCACAGTGGTTGAGAATCCGCCTGCCGATGCAGGGGACAAGGGTTCGTGCCCCGGTCCGGGAAGATCCCACATGCCGCGGAGCGGCTGGGCCCGTGAGCCATGGCCGCTGAGCCTGCGCGTCCGGAGCCTGTGCTCCGCAATGGGAGAGGCCACAACAGTGAGAGGCCCGCGTATCGCCAAAAAAAAAAAATAAAATAACCTATAATGAAGTATAATCTGCAAAAATACTGAATCACTATGATCTACACCTTAAACTAACATAATATGATAAATCAACTGTACTTCAATTTAAAAAAAAAATAATTAATTTTAGAGGAAAAGAAAAAAGCTTTGTATTTTTATATATAGTAAATTATTCTAATACCATTTGTTAATTATTATTCTACCAGGTATTTAAAATAGTACATTTATCACATGATAATCTTCTTTTATCTACTTATTTGAAAACATCATTTTAATATCTTAGCTATATAATGTTGATTTTTGATAAGACAAACCAATTTTCAATATTATTGGCTATTTTTGTGTTTTATTTACTCAAATGAAGTTTAAAATCATTTTGTATATTAAAAGATATTTATTTAATGGCACTGTATTTAGAAAGTGATTATGGGAGAATAGACATGTTATAATGTTGAGTCATTTGCTTAAGGACCTTTGTATATATTTCTATTTATTCAGTTATTTCTTTGATTTTCACTGAGGTTGTGTAGTATTATTCATGTAGCTCTTGGATATTTAAGATTATTCCAAAAATAATACATAAAACATAAAAACAATTATTTTATATTGAGACTTGAAATTTTTTTAAATTATAATTTCAGACTAGTATTTTTATAAAAGAGTGTGTTGATGTTGTTAGTCACTATCTTGTTATTTGAAATGATTTTTCAGTTTATTCTGTTAGACTGTCAAAGTATTCTTTAGAAAATGATCATCCTTTGTAACAATCATACTTTTTCCTATTTTTCTTGTTTTCTTGTATAGATTTCAAATTCAAGAATAATATTGGTGGTAAATGGGTATTATTGTAATTCTTGTATTGTTTCTGACTTTGATCCTAATACCACTATTATTTCATCTTGAAATATGATATTGAAAAATTTCTGGTAGGTACTCTTCATCATATTAAGAAAGTATCTTAGTACTGAGGTGTTGGATTAAATATAAAGCACAAGTATTTGTTGAACATTATTACATACCTTTTCAGATTCTATTGAGAGTCTTCATTTTTTTTTCTAGTATACTAAGGTAATGAATTAAATCAATATATCTTGTTATTTTGAACCGTGCTTGCATTCTTAAAACAGACGTTAGTCATTGTGTGTTTTTGTTTGAATGGGAATCACTCAGTTGGGATAGCTAATACTTATTTTAAGATTTTTACCCTCTGTAATAATGAGTGAGGTTGTATCATTTTCTTTTGGTGCCTGCTTTTTGAGGTATTGATATCAGGACAGTAGTCTGTCTTAAGACACTTGCCTTTTTCCTATTCTTTGAAACAATTTCAGGAATATAAGAATTAGGTATCCTTTGAATATTTACTAAGGAGCCTTGCCCATGCAATTGTCAAGTTCATATGACTTTTTAAATTGTCAAAGACTTGTAAATCTTTGACAACAAATTTAGTCATTTCTCGTCATTATATTATTCAGATTTTAGGAATTCTTAAGTAAGCTTAGTAAACAAAATTTGAATGTAACTAAAATTATCTCTTTCAACTAAATATTTTAAAAGTTATTACTTTGTATCATGTTTATTTTAACTTTATTTTCTCTTTCTGACTTCCCAGCATTTTTATAGATATACTTTTAAGATATTTTTCACACTTATTTATTTGAATACATAATTTTCTCAATTTTTTTCAGATTCCTAATGAACATTCAACATTATACCTTTATTTACCTTTCAGTGCAGATAATACTATATCCTATAGTTCTGAGAATAGTAGTCTCATTTTCATTATTTTCTTTCCCCCTCACATCCCCTTCCTCTCTGGCAAATGCCTGTTTTCTGTATTTATGACTCTTTTTCTGTTTTGTTGTGTTTGTTCATTTACTTTGTTTTTTAGATTCCACATACAAGTGAAATCATACAGTACTTGTCTTTCTCTGTCTGACTTATTTCACTTAGCATATAACCCTAGAGATCCATCCATATCACAAATGGCAAGATTTCTTTCTTTTTTATGGCTGAGTAATAATCCATTCTGTATGTGTGTATCTATATATAGATGTATAGATATCACATCTTTAACCATACATCTATTAATGGACACTTAGGTTTCTCCCATATCTTGGCTATTGTAAATAATGCTGCAGTGAACAGAGTGGTGCATATATCTTTTCTAATTAGTGTTTTTGCTTTCTTTGCTTAAATATCCAGGAGAGGAATTGCTGGATTGTATGGCAGTTCTATTTTTAATTTTTTGAGGAACCACCATACTTTTTCCATAGCAGCTGCACCAATCTACACTTCCACCAACAGTGTATCAGGGTTCCCTTTTCTCCACATTCTCACCGACACTTGTTATCTGTTGTCTTTTTGATAATAGCTGTTTGATAATAGCTGACAACTGCAAGGTGATATTTCATTGTGGTTTTGATTTGCATTTTTGTGGTGATTAGTGATGTTGAACATCTTTTTATGTGTCTGTTGGCCATCTGTTTATCTTTCTTGGAAAAAATGTCTGTTCAAATCCTCTACCCATTTTAAAAATGGGTTATTTGTTTTTTGATGTTGAATTGTATGAGTTCTTTGTATATTTTTGATACTAATCCCTTTTTAGATATATCATTTGAAAATATTTTTCCTATCTAGTAGGCAGTCTTTTCATTTTATTAACAGTTTCCTTTGCTGGGCAAAAGCTTTTTAGTTTGCTGTAGTCCTGTTTGTTTATTTTTACTTTTGTTTCCCTTGCCTGAGGAGGCATAGCCAAAAAAACATTCCTAAGTCCAATGTCAAAGAGCATACTGATTATGATTTCTAGTAGGATTTTTATTCCTCCAAGGTTTCAGGTCTTATATTTAAGTCTTTAATCAATTTTGATTTTATTTTTCTATATAGTTTGAGAAAGTAGTCTAGTTTGATTATTTTGCATGTAGCTCTCTAGTTTTCCAAACACCATTCATTGAAGAGGTTGTCTTTTCCCCATTGTATATTCTTGCCTCATTTGTTTTAGGTTAATTGACCATAAAATGTAGGTTCATTTCAGAGCTCTCTATTCTATCCCATTGACCTATAAGTAATTTTTTTGTGCCAGAACCATACTGTTTTGTTTACTGTAGCTTTGTAGTATAGGTTGAAATCAGTGTGTGTGACGCCTCCAGCTTTGATCTTCTTCCTCAAGATTGTTTTGGCTACCCAGGGTCTTTTGTATTACCATACAAATTTTAGAACTTTTTTTCAGTTTAGTGAAAAATACCATGGATATTTTGATAGGAATTGCATTCAATCTGTAGATTGCTTTGGGTAGTATGATCATTTTAACAATATGAATTTTTCTGATCTATGAGCAAGGTATGTCTTTCATTTGTTTGTATTATCTTCAGTTTCTTTCATCAGAGTCTTACAATTTATCAAGTTTGTATAGATTTATTCCTAGGTATTTTATCATTTTTGATGAAATTGGAAATGGGATTGTTTTCTTAATTTCTCTTTCTGATAGATTACTGTTAGTGTATAGAAGCATAACAGATTTCTGTATACTAATTATGTATCCTTCAACTTTACTAATTCATTGATGAATTCTAATAGTTTTTTTGGTGGCATCTTTAGGATTTTCTTTATACTGTATCATGTTATATGCACACAGCCACTGTTTTATTTATTCCTTTCCAATTTGGATTACTTTTATTTATTTTTTTCTTGTCTGATTTCTATGACTTGTACTTATTCAAGTACTATGTTGCATAAATTGATGGGAGTGGGCATCCTTGTCTTTTCCCTCTTTTTAGAGGAAATGCTTTCAGCTTTTCACTGTTGAGTATGATGTTAGCTGTGGGCTTGTCATATATGCCCTTTATTATGTTGAGGAATGTTTCCTTTATACCCACTTCATTGAAAGTTTTTATCATAAATGGATATTGAATTTTGTCAAAAGCTTTTTCTATAACAGTTGAGATGATAATATGATTTTTATTCTTCAATTTGTTAATGTGGTGTATCACATTGATTGATTTGTAAATATTGAGTCATCCTTGCAACCCTGGGATAAATCCCACTTGATCATGGTCTGTAATCTTTTCAATGTTGTTTAGTTTAGTTTGGTAACATTTTGTTTAGGATTTTTCCATCTTTGTTCATCAATGATATTGGCCTCTACTTTACTTGTTTTTGGTATCTTTGTCTGGTTTTGCTATAAGGATGATGCTGGTCTCATAGAATGAGTTCAGAAGCATTCCTTCCTCCACAATATTTTGGAATAGTTGTAGAAGGATAGGTGTTAACTCTTCTTTAAATGTTTGGTGGAATTCACCTGTGAAGCTTTCTGGTTCTGGACTTTTGTTTGTTGGGAGATCTTTTTTATTACTGATTCAATTTTATTACTGATAATTGATTTATTCATGTTTTCTATTTCTTATAGATTCAGTCTTAGAAGATTGTACATTTCCAGGAATTGGTTCATTTCTTATAGGTTGTCCAATTTATTAGTGTATAATTGTGCATAGTAGTGTCTTGTGATCCTTTGTGTTTCTGTGGTGTAGGTTTTAACTTCTTTTTTCATTTTTTATTTTATTTATTTGGACCCTCACTATCTCTTTTTGCTGTTGAGTCTAACTGAAGATTTATCAATTTTGTTTATCTTTTCAAAGAACCAGCTCTTAGTTTCATTTATCTTTTCTATTTTTTTTTTTGTCTCTCTTTCATTTATTTCCGTTCTGATCTTTATTTTTTTCTTTCCTTCTACTAACTCTGGGCTTTGTTCTTCTCTATCTGGTTCCTTTAGGTGTAGGTTTAGATTGTTTATTTAAGATTTTTATTGTTTCCTGAGGTAAGCTTATATTGCTGTAAACTTCCTTGTTAGAACTGCTTTTGCTGTGTCCCACAGATTTGTGGTCATCATGTTTCCTTTTGTATTTTTCTCCAGGTATTTTTTTATTTCCTCTTTGCTTTCTTCAGTAACCCATTGGTTGTTTAGAGAATATTGTTTAGTCTCCATGTTTTTGTCTTTTTTGCAGCTTTTTCCTTGTAGTTGATTTCTAATCTCATAGAGTTATGGTCAGAAAAGATGCTTGATATGATTTCAATCCTCTTAAAATTATCGAGATTTGTTTTGCATTCTAGAATGTGATCTATCCTGGGGAATGTTCCATGTGCATCTGAAAAAATGTGTATTCTGATGCTTTTGGATGGCATGTTCCATACACATCCATGAAGTTCATTGATCTAATGTGTTGTTTAAAGCAGTTTTTGCCTTATTGATTTTCTGTCTGGATGATCTGTCCGTTGATGTAAATAGGGTGTTAAAATCCTCTAGTGTTATTGTTTTACTGTCATTTTCTCCCTTTATGTTTGTTAATGTTTGCTTTATGCATTTAGATACTCTCATTTTCATTATTTTCTAAATACTCTTTTCCTTTTTTTCCCTTTCTCTTGACCCAAGAGAAATTGTGGAAAACAGTTATTTTTAGAATCTACTCTGTCACCTTGATATAATCTCCAAATTGTATTCCCTTACAATTATGAGTATTTTTGTACATTTTGACTGGCCTTCTTATAATAAGTTCTATTTTGTGAGGTTGTTTTTTATAGCTCTTCTGTACAATAGTGGTTCTTAAAGTGTAATCCAGGAACTGCCATGGATGTTTGAAATCCTTTAAGGTTATCCCCAATGCCAAAATAATTTTAATAATAACACTAAACATTATCAATTTTTTTTAGTCTCATTCTCTTATATCATGCAACTTTTCCAGAGATTTCATGACTTGTGAGAGATTGATTGTATAAGCAAATGTGAAAATTTGCCTTCTACTAAGCCAGAAATTAAATAGATTTGCAAAAATGTAAAATGACCCCACTCTTTTTACTTTTTGAAATATAGTTCTGCTTTATAAATTTGTATAATTTCTGTGAACATGGAACAGATTTGCTATTCCTATTTCAAGATAAATTAATAAACATTTTAAACATTTATACTTTTAATTTCTAATAGAGTAAATATTGAAAGATATAAACACATAAATAAAAGCTCTTTGAGGGTCTTATAATTTTTTAGAGTATAAAGGAATCCTGTAACCAAAAGTTTGAGAGCCTGTGTTAAACATCAACTCTATCAGATGCAATTTGTTTTTAAATGAAACTACATAATGATAAAGGAACACTTGAATTAGGAATGCTTTATATAAACCTATTGGTAGTAATGACCTAAAAGTATTTCTAAATTTTTTGTATGCTATGTCTTATGTGGCTATAATGTAGTTACACATGGCTATAATTTTAGAGTGTATTTGCTGTCTACATAAATATGCATTCTTACTAATTACCTAGAAATTTTGACCCTAATGTCAGTAGCTCATGAGACTTTTCTAGACATCATATATTTAATTAATGAGATTCCTTCTAAATCTCTTACTTACACTAGTTCACAAGACATGCATCTTTAAATGACTGCACCAGTGTTATCTTTTAAAGGCAGACTTTTGTCCTACATGTCATGGGTGTGTATCTAGAGAAACCAGTGCAAAGTAAAGTGAAAAGTTCTATGAGAGAATTAAAAGGGAAGGAAGGGAGAGCATTAGTTAGAATTGGGAGTAATTGACCCCTAATGACAGTGACTTGAAACAGAAATTTGTTTTTCTCTCACATAAAAATCTAGAGATAATGCATGGCTGGTATAGCAGCTCTGCATCAAAACATTCTCAGAGTCCTTAACTCTTTCTACCCCGTTGCCCCACCATTCATGGCATCTATCCCCAGGGTGATTTTATGGTCCCTTATGGCTTTTCCAGCTCCAGCCATTAGATCTTCATTGTAACTAGAAGGAAAGAAGTGGGGATAAAGGAAGAGGGAGCAAAGGGGTTATGTTCACTTTGTGGGAAGTTCTTGGAAGCCGACACTCAATATTCTGCTTACATCTGGTTGACTACAAATTAGGTGTATGGCTACAGGAGGCTAAAAAATATAGTCTTATTCTGACCAGACACATGCCCAGCTAAAGCATGGCATTCTTTCATTGTAGAGGAAGGTTTTAATGAATATTGAAGAACAATTTCAAACATTCTCATATATCCTCCCCAAACACAGAACACAAACCTCTGCCAAAGGAGGAAAACCTAAAGGCTATGCCACTGCTATATTCAGCTAAAATTCCAGCATCTCTGGGTGTGGCAGTGAGTGATGGTTGCTCCCCAATATCTTTTTTCTCTTTCTTCCTCAGTGATAGAACTCCCATATTTTAGCTGCTTCAAATAATCTACATTTCCCAACTTCTCTTGAAGGTATATGTTGCCATGTATATTAGTTTTTTATTTCTGTGGTAACAAATTATCACAAATTTGGTAACATAAAACAACACAAATTTATTATCTTACAGTTCTAGAGACTAGGTGTCTGAAATTAGTTTTACTAAAATCAAAGTGTTGGCAGGGCTGGCTCTTTCTGGAGGCACTAGAGGATCATCTATTTCTTTGCCTTTTCTAGTTTCTGCAAACTGCCTGCAGTACATGGCTTATAACCTTTACCTCACATCACTCCAACTTCTTGCTTCCATTGATACAGCTCCTACTTCCTCTCTGATAGCCTGGCCCCCTCTTATAAGGACTCTTGTGATTAAATCATACACTCTCCTTCCCCCAGATAATCAACTGATCTCAAGATCCTTAATCACATTTGTGAACCCTTTTTATAAATGTCTTATGGACTGAATATTTGTGTCCTCCTGCACACTACAAAATTTATATCTTAAAACTCTAATGCCCAGTTTGTGTGGCTATATTTAGAGATGGGACTTTAAGGAAATAATTAAGTTTAAAAAAGGTCATAAGGGTGAGGCACTGATCTGATAGGATTAGTGTCCTTATAAAAAGAGACACCAGAGAATGTATTCTCTCCCCCTACCTTCCATTCCATGCATGCAGCAAGGAGAGGCCATGTGATGACACAGAGAAAAGGGGGCTGGCTCACTGCAAGCCAGGAAGAGAACACTCACCAGAAATCAAATCAGCTAGCATTTGATCCTAGACTTTCAGCTTTCAGAACTTTGAGAAAATAATTTTTTGTTGTTTAAGCCATCCAGTCTATAGTATTTTGTTATGTCAGCCTGAGCAGACTAACATATGAGGTAACATTCACAGGGTTTTGGGGATTAGGGTGCAGACATCTAGGAAGGCCATTATTCAGTTTACCATACCACACCATGTCATGAGTGGAAGTATGATGTGGCAGATTACAGGAAATTTCACTAAAAGACAGTTGTAATGCCTTTGTTGTCTCTTTTTTCTGCCTTCCTCCAATCCTGTTACTTGGAACATGTATATCATGGCTGGAATTCCACATTAGACCATTAGAATGAAGGTACAGTTAGGGTGGTGGAGTGGAAAGCTGGAAGTATCCTAGATTGAAGCAAATTGTCATACTAGTTCTGGACTTCTTACAATTGGATATTCATGTAAGATGGAAATAAATTCCTATCTTGAATAAGTCACCACTTGTTCATTTCTGGTCCAGCTCGGAAGAACCTTGAAAGCTGCCACTCCATCCTAACAACAACTAAAAAACTGAAAAAACTGAAAAATCAACCCCTCTTTGATTTGTGAGAGAAGTAAGGTCACAGACAAAACACTGCCACCAAAAATTGAGACTGACAGGTAAATACAGAGAACCACACTTACCAGAGCAGAAACCCATGAACTGAAACCACTGTTTGAACCAGAGCTGTAGTAGGCAAACTGAATTGTAATTGATGAATTCCTGGAGGCTCAATGTGGACAAGTCTGAGTAATAAAAACTTCAGGATGACCCAGTTGCTGGTGGGGGGCGGGGGGAGACAGGGGGTGGGTCTCACACCCACCCTTTTGTAAGTTTACCTCCTGTAAATATGTGAGAAAAATCTCCATGTGCTTCAAGCAGGGAGAAGGGAAAAGAACCATTTTGAAATAGGCCAGAGCATTCTGTTCTTCTTAACAAGGTCTGTCCTCAGCAGAAAATAGTTAACCAGAGCCTAACCTGCTGGGACTTTATCAGAGACTAACTGACCTAGGGGAAGAGAAATACCCAACTCCAGCCCACTCTAATCATCCAGTCCTACCTAAGGGAGGGAGAGTCTGAGAAGCATGTATGGGGTTTGCAGTCCAGAGGCACAAGCTCCCTGAAAGACTGAGACCTAATCATGAGACTACACAATGCTTCCCCTCTACCCATATCTTACCACTACATTATTAAAAGCCTATTTATGGAAGTTTCTTTTATCTAGTATGTCATACCTGCCATCAAGAAAAAAATTACAAGTCATACTAATAGGTGAAATACAGAACTTGAAAAGACAGTACAGGGCTTCCCTGGTGGTGCAGTGGTTGAGAGTCTGCCTGCCGATGCAGGGGACACGGGTTCGTGCCCCACTCTGGGAAGATCCCACATGCCGCAGAGTGGCTGGGCCCATAAGCCATGGCCGCTGAGCCTGCGCATCCGGAGCCTATGCTCCCAACGGGAGAGGCCACAACAGTGAGGGGCCCACGTAACAAAAAAAAAAAAAAAGAAAAGACAAGCATCAGAACCAGACTAAGATGTGGCAGAGATGTAATTATCAGACCAGAAGTTTAAAGCAACTATGATTAATATGCTGAGGGATCTAATGTATAAAGTTAACAGCTTGAAAGAACAGGTGACTAATGTAAGCAGAGAGATGGAAATTCCATTAAAGAACCAAAAGCTAATATTAGAGATTAAAAAAATAAAAAACACTGTACAAAAATGATGACTGCCTTTAGTGGGCTTATTAGTGAACTGAACACTGAGGAAAGAATCTCTGAGCTTGGGGATATCTCAATAAAACATTCAAAATTAAAAACCAAACCAAAAAAGTGGAAAAAAAGAATTAGAAAACATTAGAACAGAATATCTAAGAACTGTAACACACATAATGGGGATACCAGAAAGAGAAGACAGAGAAGAGAAAGAAGAAATACTTGACACAAGAATGGCAGAGAAGATCCCCAAATTAATGTCAGATATCAAACCACAGATCCAGAAAGCTCAGAGAACACCAAGCAGGATAAATGAAAAAGCTACACTTAGGCATATTGTTTCAAACTAAAGAAAATCACAGATAAAGAAAAAATCCTGAAAGAAGCCAAAAAACGCCTCATTTATAGAAGAGCAAAGACAAGAATTACATCTCCTAAGAAACCATGTAAACTGTTAGATAATGGGTGGAAAGTTTAAAGTGTTGAGAGAAAGAACCCACCAACCTAAAATTCTGATCCTTGGGAAATTATCCTTCAAAAGTGAAGGAGAGTTAGAGACTCACAGACAGACAGAAGTTGAGGAAATTTGTTGCCAGGAGATCTGACTTACAGGAAATTTTAAAAGAAGTTCTTTAAAGAGAAGGAAAATTATACAAATCAGAAACTTAGATCTACATAAAAAGGAAAGAGCATCAGAGAAGGAATAAGTGGAGGTAATTAAAATTTTTAGTTTTTCTTTGCCTTAATTGATCTAACAAATAACGCTTTGTTCAAAATAATAATAGCAATAATGTATTCAATTATGTAAGCTTATATACATATATATTCACTTATGACCACTTATGTATAAGTCTAACTAATGACAGTAGTGATACAAAGCACAAGAGGGAAAAATTAGGACTATTTTATTATTAAAAGGCCCTCATGCTACCTGTGAAGCTGTATAGTGTTATTTAAAAGGGGACATGGATGAATTGGAAATTTATATTGCAAACTGTAGGGCAATGATTAAAAATGTTTTAAAAAATGCATTAACTAATATGCTAAGAAAGAAGAGAAAATGGAATCATATAAAATGCTCTGTTAAAACTACAAAAGTCAGAGATAGTATAGAAGACAAAAGTAAGAACAAAGAACAGAAGAAGAAATGGAAAATAGAAACAAATAAGATAGATATTAATCTGACTATACAATAATCACTTTGAATGAAGATCCAACTACATGTTGTATATAAGAAACTCGCTTTAATTATTAAAGACACATATAGATTAAAAATAAATGGTTGGGGAAGGATATACCATGCTAACACTAATCAAAAGGAAATGGAAATGGCTATATTAATTTCAGACAGAGCAGACTTCAGAACAAAGAAAGTTATCAGGAATAAAGAGGAGCATTACACAACAGTAAAAATGTGTATTCTCCAGGATGTTATGGCAATCCTTAATATGTAGGCAACTAATAAAAGAATGTCAAAAATATGTGAGGCAAAAACTGGTAGAACTCCAAGGAGAAATAGATGAATCCACTATTATAGTTGGAGACTTCAACAACTGTCTATCAGAAATGGACAGATCCGGCCCGCAAAAAATCAATAAGGGGCTTCCCTGGTGGTGCAGTGGTTGCAAGTCCATCTGCCAATGCAGGGGACAAGGGTTCGTGCCCCAGTCCTGGAAGATCCCACATGCTGCAGAGCAGATAGGCCCGTGAGCCATGGCCACTGAGCCTGTGCATCCAGAGCCTGTGCTCCACAATGGGAGAAGCCACAACAGTGAGAGGCCCGTTTACCACACACACACACACACAAATCAGTAAGGACATCGTTGAACTCAATATCATCAATCAACTGGATAAAACAGACATCTACTTCTTGTAACAACAGCAGAATCCGCATTCATCTCAAGCTCACATGGAACATTCACCTAAATAGGCCACATTCTGGGCCATAAAACATACCTTAACACTTTTATAAGAAGAGAAATCATACAACATCTTTTCTCAGACCATAATGGAATGAAACTAGATAGCAGTAACAGAGTATAGCTGGAAAATCCCAAATTACTTAGAGATTAAACAACTTCCACTACTTCCAAATAACACATGGGTCAAGGAAATCTCAAGAGAAATTTAAAATATTTTGAACTAACTGAAAATGAAAACAGAACTTATCAAAATCTGTTGGATACAGTGAGAGCAGTTCTTGGAAATTTATAGCATTGAATGCATATATTAGAAAAGAAGAAAGATCTGAAGTCAATAATCTAAGCTTCCACTTTAGAAAAAAAAAAGAGAAAAGGAAGAGCAACTTAAATCCAAATCAGAAAAAATTAGTGAAAACTAGAGCAGAAATCAATGAAATTGAATATTTTATTACTCTCAGCCAAGCTTAATTTCAGTTGTTATACTAGTGGATGTTCAGTCTTCTTCACCTAAAAAAAAAAAAAAAAAAAAAAAGTAACACTTCATGAACTTCATGATCTAGCAACCTATAAGTTAAAGTATAAAATATGCCCTCCACATACACAGTATATAAGGTGGCATAGAAACAGAATAACCATAATTAAAATTTCCCATTTGGAAAAGGGGAGTAAGAAGCAGAGTTGTCACTGGCCCCATAGCAGTTACCAAATCTATCTGACAGGAATAGTGAAAACTTACTTCTTTCACAGTAGTGTAAGCACATCTGGAAATTCTTTGATCTTCCCTGTGAAAAGATTTTATCTGTCCATAATCATTTATAGTCACATCTGAAGTGGACTTCAGAGTATTTGTCCTTCTTGAGTGTAGAACAGTTTTATAGCCTTGAAAGATTGCAGGGCCTATGGGTTGCTTTAGAGACTGAAAAATCACAGTCATTTTCAGGCCAGACTTTAATTTCTTTGGCAACACATTTCCTTCAAAAACTTAGTAGCCTTCTGACTTACCTGATTTCAGTAAGTTTTATGGTTAGGTAACTACAATGATCTTGTCTAAACATAGCTTATAATCCTGCAGACTCTGTTCTTTTACTTACTGGCTTTTGTTCTCGACTCTTTTTTCTCTTTTTTCAAATTAATATGATCTACCATGGTTGAACTCTCTGAAACAAAAGGCTTTGGAGGGAAGGGAAAATTCTTCATCTTATCTTTGCCTATAGACATTTATACCTCCAGATATCAATATTTCCACTTTGAAGCTCCCTATTGAAAATGTTTCAATTTGAGGAATAGAGCTGTTGACATTTTCATCTTTCCAAGGCTTCAATTACTAGAATCTCAGTAAACTTAAATTACAGATTCCAGATTAGAGTACATGCCTTATAAAAGTTGTATTCTATTTCCATCTCTGATTTACGCTGGCTAGCTATAGCCAGATCTATTTTTCTCATAAGACTTAAAGCTACCAAGGGGGAAAGGGGTGGGTGAGTGGGATGAATTGGGAGATTAGGGTTGACATATATGCAATGTTGATACCATGTATAAAATAAATAACTAATGAGAACCTACTGTATAGCACAGGGAACTCTACTCAGTGCTCTGTGGTGACCTAAATAAGAAGGAAATCCAAAAACTAGGGGATATACATATATGTACAGCTGATTCACTTGCCTGTACGGTAGAAACTAACGCAACATTGTAAAGCAACTATACTCCAATAATTTTTTTTAAAAAAATAAAGCCACAGGTAACATCTAACTCTTAAATTCAGATTTTGTTATATAATTTCCTCTAACATCATAGTCTCAGTCAGCATATAGTCTGCTTTTCAAAGTGGAAATGTCTTGAAGCCATAATAACAGAGCTCATGAGCTTGTCAGCCTGCAGTATCTTGAGTCCTTACCACCTGTCATGCAATATCCTGTACTAAGATAGTGCTGTATATTATACCTTCTTTTATTTGTAGCATCCACCTCCAACTACCACATTGGTGTCAATTTAAATTAGATTCAGCTCTGAGTAACAGAGATTCAAAATGTTACTAACTTAAACAAGATAGTAGTTTGTTCTCTCATTTAAAATTCTAGAATTAAACAATTTAGGACTGATATGATGGCACCATTCCATGAAATATTTAGTGACTCATATTCTTTTTATCTTATGCTTCTCTGTGCATAGCCTCCATTCAGCGATCACTCCAAGATCCAAAATGACTGCCCTTGTTCAGCCAGTATATGTACTCCTCAGCTATCAAGGAAGAGGGAGTGATGAGACTTGTAGATGTTTTTCAAGTAAAGTTCTTAAATGATGCCTCACAATATATCTTTGGCCAGAATTTAGTCACATTGTTACATTAAACTACAAGGAAATCTTAAAATATGTAGCTTTTATTTTGTGCAGAAATGTATCCAGACAAAAATCAAGGATTCTATTATGAAAGTGAAGGAGAACCAATATTGGGGAAAAAATAGCCATCTTTGCTACAGAGCAGATATAGAATACAAATGGAAAAGAAGGTAGAAAATAAGAAGTAAAGAAAGGAAGTATTTAATAAATGTATAATATTATGATACAATGTTATGAAATAAAATTAATACTTAAATGTCAGATGACATGCAGCTTTCCATCTGAATTAATATATTCACCTGATACAGTTAAAGCAAAGCTAAGTTCCATTGATGTCAAAAATCTTGTAATAGGATGTTTACTATTTATTACTAATGAACTTGCATTCTCTATCATCCTTCTTTTCTCTTCTACATATTTCATTTTTTGGTTTCTCCATGATTCTTTCTGAAATTTTTATTCAGCTTCTCCTCCAGTTCAGTAATTCTCTTGTTAGCTGTGTCTAATCTGTCATTGGATCATCCATTTTCATTCCTAATTGCTATGGATTTATTCTTCAGATTTCCAAGGCTTTTTTGGTTCTTTTCCAAACTTTCCTTTTTACTTTTTACATTTTCTTTTTTTTTCTGTAGCTATGTCAAACTTGACTTTTCTTTTTTAAAACTTAGCAAACAGAGTAACTCTATAGTCTGCATCAATTAATTTCAGTAACTTGGGTCTTTTGTACTGCTCACTATATTTGAAATGTTATTTGTGGGAATTTTGGACTCTTGAATGAAAATACTTTCCTCCATATAATATTTTCATTTGCTGTCACCAAGTACCATCAATACTGGGCCACCTGAAAGTTCAAAACTTGGGATTTTATGAATTATGAAGCTTTCATTTTAGTTTAGGGCTGTTCACTTATATTTCATCATGTAGCCTTTTGAGTTCCCAGTTGAATGTGGACAGCATCCTCTCCTTGAGTGGACATGGGCTTTGATATTTGACTCCTGACCTCCTGAGCCACCAAACCTGTACTTTAGTTTAAAAGTTGTTTCTTCCTGATGTCCAGATGGTCTGAGAACAAAAGCTGCTTTGAGTGCTGGACTTACCTTGCTGGTGTCTTGCCTTCCTGACTTTCTTGATAAATCTCTCCTGTTTTTCAAAAGACTTAAAAATTATTTCATCTGGCATTTATAAACTTCAGAATTGGCCCAAATTTCTATTCTACCAATTGTAGATGCATCTTGACTCTCTATGTTTCCCTTCTGTTATTAGATAACTAGTACAGTTTTCTTTTGACCTGATAACCAGCCTCTTTTTTTTTTTTTTGAGTATGTTTTAAATCTCAAATCTGATTTACTTTATGTTGATTTTATAATTTAAAGTGTTAAATTTATTAGTCAGTGTTTCTTCTTCCTATCACTGCCATAACAGTCTGTATGTTGTACATTACTTCTTTTTTAAAACATTTATTTATTCTATTTTATTTTTATTTTTGGCTGCATTGGGTCTTCGTTGCTGTGTGTGGGCTTTCTCTAGTTGTGGCGAGCAGGGGCTACTCTTTGTTGTGGTGCACGGGCTTCTCATTGCAGTGGCTTCTCTTGTTGCGGAGCATGGGCTCTAGGCACGGGGGCTTCAGTAGTTGTGGCTCACGGGCTCTAGCACTCAGTCTCAGTAGTTGTGGCGCATGGACTTAGTTGCTCTGTGGCATGTGGGATCTTCCTGAAAGAGGGCTTGAACCTGTGTCCCCTGCACTGGCAGGCAGATTCTTAACCACTGCATCACCAGGGAAGCCCATGTATGTTGTACATTACTTCTTGATATTGTGCAACTATTCTGTATTTGGGGAAATATGTACCTAATAATTGTCAGCACTCTTTTTTTTTACAGGTGAATTCTAATAGCATTTTATCTCAGTTTAAAAAAAAAATGGTTTTGTAGGTTTCTGTTTCTGTTCTAAGTAATATAGCTTGAAACTTGATTCATTATGACTTTGTAAATGCCACTAAATTATTTGTATTTAGGATTCAAAAAGAAATAAAACATTAAAATTCTATTAATAAATTCAAAGGTTCTGCAAGTGTTATATGGTTAATTTTTGATAAATGTGTTGTTTTACACATTTTAGTTATTTTATGCTTCAGTTTTAGCAAATGCTAAAAAAAATTCTGCATGTCTATTTGGCTTTTTGTTTACATTGTTGAATTATCATGAAGAACAATACTTTATAGTTTTTTAAAAACTTGAATCCTAAATCACATGGAAAATCAGGTCTCTTTATTATTTTTTGGTACTTCACATTTTTTGACATTTCATTAGAATTCTGACAAACACTACCAATACTGTATTGTTAACTTAACAATATTTTTTATAACATCTCTACTGAGATATGACTTACATAACACAAAATTCATCCTTCTTGAGTATATAATTCAGTGGTTTTTAGTCTTTTTACAAACTTTTGCAACCATTATCACTATCATATTCCAGAACATTTCCATCAACCCCCAAAGAAATCCCATACCTATTAGCAGTACTCCCAACAGGCCTTAACAACCATTAAGCTATTTTCTATCTCTATGAGTGTGCCTATTCTGGGCATTTAATATAATTGGAAGATAAAATATGTGGTCTTTTGTGTATGGCTTCTGTCACTTAGCATATTTTTAGGATTTATCCATGTTGTAACATGTATAAGTCCTTTATTCATTTTTATAACTGAATAATATTTCACTGAATGAATGTACCACACTTTAAAATCCATTTATTACTTGGGTTGCTTCCAATTTATGACTAGTAATAATACTGCTATGAACATCCATGTACACATATTTGTATAGACATACTTTTCAGTTTTTTTGTGTATATGTCTAGTATTGAAATAAGAGGATGATATGGTAATTTTATGTTTAACTTTTTGGGGAGCTGCCAAACTTTTCCACAGCAGCTGTGCCATTTTACATTTACATCGTCAATGTATGAGAGTCCTAATTTCTTCAAATCCTCACCAACACTTATTATTTTCTGTATTTTTAATTATAGCCATCATAGTGAGTATGAAGTGGTACTTCATTGTGGTTTAGATTTGCATTTCCCTAGTGAGTGATAATGCTGAGAATCTTTTCATATATTTATTGGCCATTTGTATATCTTCTTTGGAGAGCTATCTATTCAAAAATCCTTTGATCATCTTAAAATAAGTTGTCTTTTTATTGTTGAATTATAAAAATTCCTTATATATTTTTGATACAAGTCTCTTATTATACGTATCATTTGAAAACATTTTCCCGTTTTGTGGGTTGTCTCTTCATTTTCTTAATGGTAAATTTTTAATTTTGTTGAAATGCAATTTACATGGGTATTTGTGTCACACATTTTTCTTATGACATCTAAGAAACCATTTTCTAAACCAGTGTCTCAAAGATTTATTTTTATGTTTTTTTCTAAGAGTTTTATAAATTTAGCTCCTAAATTTAGGCATATGATTCATTTTGTGCTAATCTTTATATAGTATGAGATAGAGGTTCAAAATCGTTCTTTTATATTGGATATCCAGTTGTCTAGCACCATTTTTTTTGGGGGGGAAGGAAAAAAAAAAGCCTCATCCTCCTCCTATTGAATTATCTTCGTACCCTTGTGAGAACTTGATTGACCATATGTAAAGATGTATTTATGGACTCTATTCCATTGATCTGTATGTCTATCCCCACAATCATTTTGTCATTCCAGAATTATTATTATTTAAATAATATGCTACTGGAAAACAAGCCCAATATCTTAAGAATCTCTAGCAGTGTAGTTTAACTATTGTGTTATACTTTATTTTTTTTTTTATTTTTATTTTTTTATTGTGTTATACTTTAGATTTAAATCTATTATCCTTGAATTTGTGTTTGATGTCATCATACTCAAATTCAAAGATAAATCAACATGCAAACTCCTCTCATGTGAACAAATGATATATTATTTACCTCCAAATTTTTGAAAAGTTTGCAATTTTAAGATTCATGGATGGACAGAAAATTTGATGTGGAGAGAAACTTTCTAAGAGTTGACAAGTGGAAAGAATATTCAAAGACCTTAAGAGACAATTGATTTTTCCATCCATAGAACATTTATTTATCCCATTGATAGACCACATGGTATATTGAAAATTTCATGGCCTTCATAATCACAAAATCAAATTTGCCTGCATACTTTAAGCATAAGAGATATATACTGGCATAAATTTATACACATAAATATGTATCAATATAAATATTTTTGATATGAGTGTTAAAACTTGGTTTTATTTTTTTATTAATTTTTATTGGAGTATAGTTGCTTTACAGTGTTTTGTTAGTTTCTGCTGTACAGCAAAGTGAATCAGTTATACATATACATATATCCACTCTTTTTTAGATTCCCTCCCCATTTAGGTCACCACAGAGCATAAATTTCAAGTACTCTTCTCTAACTTCAGTGCTCAGCATACTATGGGAAGATCAAGAAGAGTGGAAATTTTCGTTCTTTTGAAATTTGTTGTTTAGATGAGGTAACAGAATAATGACCAATACATCTATATAAATAAGCACCAATTATGTGATGGAACATATAAAAAAATGAATGTCAAAAAAGAAAAGATCAAAGGTCAGACTGAAAAAACAACTTTATGAACAAAGTTGTGGAGGTGAAAATTAGCTTTGCAAATGTGTGAATGGGAAAGAAACTATGAGAGGAATTATGGAAACTGAAGTTGGATAGGGCCATTAATGGACATTTTAATTTTCACTTGAGTGTTTAAAATGATTATTTAGAAAGAAAAATTATCTCTATACATTTTAATACCATATACAGAGTTACATACCTATCAAATTATTCAGAATTAACAAGTTACATTTGCCATTCAACTTTGTGTAGGATAATGGGCAATCAGATGTTAGGATGGTTATTTAAGTATTTTATTTATGATGTAAAGGAGAGAGTAAAGAGTGAAATTTTATAGCTATCAGCCTTAATTTTTCTATGTATTAAAATGTCACAGACAGAGGACAAGAGAATGTAGGAAGGTTTCCAGAGGCTAGATGAAAGAGCATAATAGAGACCATAGATTCCAGTAGTTTATGGGCATTTTATAATTTTGTGTCAGTTTATCTTTTCAATGTTTCTTGCTTACTATTCTGTTGTACACAGTACATGTCAGCTGGTTCAGTCTCTTCACCTTTCTCTTCAGTCTCCTGTTTGCCTCTTGTTTTCCTTATGTAAATTAAGCATTATCTATTTATTTCACATCTGCCTAATTCATGTTCCCAGTTTCTTCAATATGCTTTCCAGTGAGCTCAATCTTCTGATAATATTTACATTTTTAAAAGTCTCATGCAAATTGGAACTTTAACATGCATTTTATCTTGCAATTCATGGGAAATGGTATATTAATTAAAGCAAAACTGGTTAGCCTAAGAAAGAATTTGGACTTGGCCATTGGAGCAGTACAGGAGACAGAATGGTTATAGTGCTAGGAACTAGCAAAGGAGGGTCAGTCTGGTAAGTAGCTTTATATCCAGTGAGCTCTATTCACTGTCCACATGGCTAGCAGCAAGTGACCAACTAATATGAAAAGTTGAGCAACATTAAAATTGGGTCAGGTTGAGAAAGAAAGCTGGTATTAATGAAATTTGTTATTGAGTATCAAAGCCTAGACACTGTGCTCAATGACTGTTTTACAAAGAAAACTAGTACTAAAGACTGGATTGCTAGAATGGAGGCTTGGGAAATGGTCCAAGGCAGATGTCAAGGTAGAACTGGGAAACATTTCAAAGGCAGAACAGAGTGGTGAAGGTTTCAGAATGACACAAAATACTAATCACCATAATTATGTGTTAGGCTATGAGCAAAGGTAAATTAATAGGGAACTCCAAGTATTAGTCTGGAGACTAGTCTTATTGTCTTATAGACTTAGTCTTATTATCTCCTATCATAGTTAGGTCCTAGAATTGGAAGGAAAATGGAGTCTGTATGTTGGAAATTTAGTAGCTCCAAAGGAGGGAAAAGATGATTACATAAATAGAGCATTATATCTTGCCAGCAGCTTTTCCTTCAGAAAAGAACCATTACTGCATACTGTGAAAGATTCTAGTATGAGAATTAAGCTCGGTGGAATTAACTATATTTGATCTTGGCTGCTATGAATCAGTTAGCTCTCATATTGAGAGCAAAATCTCTTCTTTTTCAGCAATAGGGCTAATATATAAAAGCATTGCTATGTGTTCCCTCTAATTCACCTCCATTCCAGTACATTGCCTTCTTTCTACAATTACACCATCACAGTCTCCATCTCAAAGTAGGCACTAAAATGCCTTTGTTCATTCACCTTAAATTAAGTTTTTGGTGCCAAGGCCAAAACCCCCATCCTGGAATCTCATCTTTACTTCCTTTTGTTTAAGAATAAGATTATTCCTACAATTGTACCTCTTTATCTATTTCTCTCTTCAGCTTACAGCATTAAATAAAAGGATAAAGTTCCTGATATCGTCCAGAACAAAGATTTCTTCTTCTTTAATGTTAGAGGAAATTAGTTTCTCTTAGTTGGAATATTGTTACTAGTATTTGTCTTACACATATTTCTATTTAAATTTATTTATACCATACTGTATTATGTGAATGTCTTAACTCTAGGAATATAAGCCACTTTATGATAGGTTGTAATTTAGTTGTTTTGCCACCTTTTACCTAGCATAGTCATATGCACATAAGTGGCACTCAACAAATATTTACTGATTTAAAATACTATTTGCTGCATTTACAAGAAGTATCCAAACTCTAGTTATAATTTTTGAGTGATAATTTATAGCTCATGGAGTCATTTTAGTATATTTTCTGAAAATATTAATCCACTGTGCTAGTATGAAAAGAGTAGGTAATAGAATTCTGCTTATCATTGAGATATTTGTATGGGGACAGGGAGAATTAAGGTTATCATTGAAAGAAGATAGATTAAAATAAGATGCAAGTCAAAAGTAAAACACAGAGTTCAAAAGGATCTTACAAAGTTATGAACTATGCAGGTAAAACAGATTTTCTTGCTCGTCCTGTTACACTAGAACACCTTTCAGAGATAGAGAAGGAAAAGGGATTACCATACTGTGGTGATAAGAATAAAACTCATTATTCTGTAAATGCTATAGGCCAATGATATAAACAAACTAAATTATATAGATAAATTAATAATGGATCCTTAATGGGATATTAAAGTAAATGAAAATGTTTTTGCTGGATAGCCTTAACTGTTCACAGTGTTTCTTTTCGCTACTATTAGAGGTAGGATATTTGATTTAGGGGTAATTGATCTGACATACTGTGCCAAGTCATTATTTTCCCCAAATCTTAGGAATGCTGATGTAATTTTGAAAATGCTAGTTCAGAAACACCATTAGAGTTTTATACAAGATCCACATGTTTTTAAATTGGTGTATAATCTTTATGTGAGAAATTGTGTATATTTTCAGTTACTAAATATTTATAGGAAATGCATACACTCATTTCATAAGAAAAATCTTAGGGGAGAGAAGAGGTAGAAGAATATTTTAAATTTATACCTTTCCTTTATAGTTTTAAGTTTTGAGTTCATTGAAATGTGAAAAACCTATCATTCATATTTTTAGGTTTCTTGCTATCATATAGAGAGCCATGATTATTACAATTCATGAGCACTGAAAAGCAAATCTGGAGCTCACTGTCCTCAAGGCAAAATATAATGTTTGCTGATTATCGTTAACTAATGGTACACCTCAAGAGTTTAATTGTATTTTTTTCCATCTTTAAACTTTATTACTGTATTTTTCTTCAGGGTAAAAAAAAATTATGGGTCAATTTTCACTGAACTGGGCTGGATTTATGTATTCATCTCTCATCAGTGTCAAAAGGAAATGTGCCCATCATTCCCTGGACAACAGGATGAAAACCTGTCTCTGATTGGACACTAGGGATATCAGCTGTAAACATAAGATAAGTGTAAAGTTGAAAAGAGAAATACAATTAATAATTCATTCAAGCCAGCATAATTTAACGATTTGAAACTTGCATAAAACTGTTCATGAAATTATTTACTTCCTCGTGCAAGAAAGCTAAGATTACCATTTTTAAGTCCAGTGAAATGTACCAGCATTAAAAAAATTTGCTTTGCAAAGCCTGCTAATGCAAAACTTTTCAAGCTGTCCATCTTTTTAAATAAAAAGATAATAAAATGACCATTCTTTACCACTTACATAAAATGAATTTTTATTTATTCAAGGTAGAGAGAGTGGCTATTTCAATGTATTTTAATTTGTCTAAGCCTTGAGTGACAAAGATTTGTGTACTATGACTCACCTAGAAATTGACAGTATTGAATTTTCTCAAAACAAATTTAGGTACCATGACGTGGAAAATATTAATTATTGAATCATATTGCTTCTCTCTGATCTATGTAAAGTAATTTTAGAGATATTCCATCTAAGCTTGGGTTTTGGTGAATTATATCCACCTAGAAAGCCTGTAGAGACTCACAGTAAATTGCAGGCATTTCTTTATATGTAAGTTTTTGTTTAACAAAATATAAGGATTCTGACAATACCTACTTTATTAGCTTAAGAACTGAAAATAAGCCTGTTTGCATTTGAAAGTTTGGTAACTACAGTTTTGAGTCATTTAATCCAGCCTCAGGAATGTTGGACTTCATGTAAATAATAAACATTTGGACCATTGCAGAAATATTTCCAATAAGAGCAGTAGGGCTGAGGTTGTTTAGGAAGCTGTGCTGGATGCATTGTGAAGCTGGACAGACTGTGATTTGTACTGAGGCTGTAGAACTTGCAGGCTGGCAACTCAGGGTCAGGTAAAGCACTTTATTGAACATCTCTATCTGTCTGTCTCCTGAGTGTGTGTACGTATTTTATACACACACACATATGTATGCATATATATTATATAATCTACTTTTTGCTCAAAACAGTCCCTGCAGTTCCTGAGATATATGTATCATTTGGAGGGAAGAAGTATAATTATACGGCACTAAAAACAGCTGTTTTAGTCCTTAGTCTAGTAATAAGAGCTTGTATGAAGCAACATTTACAAATATTCTGAATTCCACAAATGAGTATATTACTCCCAGTTGCAGAAGGCTAAATCCTCAATTTTAGAAAATATTATCCAAGTAATTGTTACTGAGTCAATTTAATAGTTTATAAGTATGTATTTATAAAGCATATTTAAGTTGGTTATAATATGCTTTACTTTAGAAACATGATTATATATATGGCTACTATGTTAATTTATTGAGATGTTTTCTTTATGGTAATATAATCCCCTCTTCGGATTCTAAACCAATTTAAACCATAAACTTTCTAAAATGCTAGATTTGCTTAAGGTGTGTAGGTTAGAGAACAGCCTAAACATCATAAAACATTGGAGGTCTCTTTGTTCTTTTCTCCTCTTCTCATAAATATAAACATTGTTCAAATATACCTAGAAATATAAACTCTTGAGCTGTATATTTTACTGCTAAGGAAAAAAGGGTTTTTTTTTCTAGAAAATTCTATTTTACTGCCCATCATTAAATTTTATACTAGCATGTGAGTGGTCTCACTTGGGGATTACTTAAGCAGTGTTAACTTATATTACTAATACATACTATATCCCTTTCATTTAAAAATGATTAGATTGAAAATTATTTATTTACTAAATAATTTACTAAATATTATTTTAATCAATTGAGTTAACCTTTGAGGTTTAATAAAATGCACATTTTATCAGGAATGTGTTTAGCATTCGACCTGTGCTTTCTACTATGTTTTTCTCACTTTCAATGTCTTTATCTTGCTTCTCATGTTTTCTATATCTATATAGAGGATTAATCATTAAATTATGCCATATTTTGAGAAGTACAGAATTTAAATATTCACAAAATAATAACTTTGTACCTATGCCTAACATGGTGCCATGGATATAGCTGGCACTCAATACATATTTGTTAAAAAAAAAACTAATCAAATGTCTCAATCCTTTTTTGTTATTTGTGAGTTGATACTGCAACAGAGATTGAAGAATCCAGTCAAAGTGGTGCAGGGATATTGAGATAAGTAAACCATGGCCCCAGTCCTCAGAGAGAATAATTTCTTCTAGGGATGAAAAACGTACTTAACTATTATATAAGGTAGAATGCAATAAGTGCTTGAAAATTATGAACAAAATTATATCAATTATGTAGAGTTACACTCTTTTTAAAATGTGATCCTTAGGCAAACAAAATACAGAATTATTTTCACTTATTACTATATAATATGTTGTCTATTAGACAATGTAAAAATATATTTTTAAAAGGATTATGAATAGAATTGCATTGTCATGTAAATAGTAATCAAATACATTTCTGGAGAGATTTTTCAAAGAAACATAAACTTGTATACTCTGAAATTTCCTCATGCCCTTTACTTTCATTACTCTGCCTACTTACTATCAATTATTAGTATTCATGAACTACTGTTGTGTTCTCTAAACTTGAAATTGTAACTTAGTCTAAACTCTGGAAGTTTACAGCATCTCTTTTTTACTGGGTTTGACAACCACTACTACTAAGCAGTTGCTGTATTACCAGTGTTATATAGCAAAGAGTGGGCCTCAATGATTTACTCATTGGCACTCTAATCTTGGTGAGGATAGAACTTAGACTTTAATCATTCTTAAACTGAGGGAGCATATCTTCCTGTAATGCTTTTTCCCCTACATGTTCTTTAACTGGACAATTACAGCAAAATATAATTTCAGCCATCCTCATTTCCCGTGGCCACTTTTTTGTATAGAAGAGAAATGTCACATTTCTTTCTATATCTACTAGGTTTCTCCTATATTTGTTTATCCAGGTCATCCTTTGTGAATTCTCCTCCCCATATATTGAGTATTATTACTTCACTTCTAGTCTTCATTGTTAAAGTAAGATTGGGATCAAATACAAGGTAGTAGCAATTTTTCAAATATCAGTTAAACCTGCCAGTTGCTTAAAGGGGACTATCTTAAAAAGTAACGTTTTCCTCATAAAATTTTTATCTTAAATCATGCCCCTTACTCCATGTTTTTTCCTGTTAACTAGCACTTATTCTTTAAAGCAGAGATCAAGTGGACCTTGCAATACATGGATCACTATACATTAGCCTCCCCTCTGGTGAAGGCTTTGCTTGCTAAGTTAATGAGAGGGTGGGTAGTCAAACACTAGAGCTAACAGGTTTTCATTCAGACATAAAAGAACAACTTTTTTTAGTTTTGGTTTTAGCATACTCCTAAAGTTATCTCTTTGAGTATTATATAGAAGACCATAGATCTGGATTAGCACTTTTAAAGATGATGTCTTGGCTGAGAAGAGGAAAGGCAACAGAAACAACAAAAACAACAAATGGGGTAGGATACCAAGGGGCTAATGTCTTGGCTGTGATTCTAAAGAGGTTTTTGAAATCATCCTTGAAATGGAGACTATTTACAATGAATAATATATAATATAGACAAAATGAATGCTTGCTCGGGTATAGGATAGTATAGATAGTACAGGGATAAACAGATAACAATGAGTCTCTGTTAACAATATGCTTTGATCAAAGACATAATTTCCTTTAAAGTCAAAGGACTCTGATTTGCATAATATATAATGTGAAAACAAAACCAAACAATATTCAGAACACTAACTAGCCTAAGTTTAGAAACTCAAACCACTAAGGGTTGAAAAGGAATCTTGATTTTCAAAGACAGAAAATTTGACATAAATTATTTACCCTTGGTCTAGAAAGGAGTTTGAGGAAATTGTTACCACTGTCACCACTCCTTAGTATTAAATGATAAATTATCATTTCTCTTTGGAAAATTAAATATCTAGTCCAGTCATCCATCTGATATTTTACAACCATGTACGTGTTTGGTTTGTCAATTACAGGAAACTCCATAGATCCTTAATCTATTCCAATTTTCAGTAGTACTCTGAGAAATTTTTTTCTCACTATGATTGAATGATATTTAATCATATACGGATTATCTCTCCCTATTTCCATACCTTTTATAGATGATTTTTTCTTAGCTTCTCCACTCAGTACCATCAAAGAAGAGTTCTTTCATTGTCATTGTGATGTAGGTAGATAGAGACATGTACCTGAATAAATACATAATTATTCATATAATTATTATGTTTTTTGTGGGTATTGAGAAATGATAAAGTAAAAGATGCTTCAGAAAATTTAGAGAATCTGTGTTGATGTACATGATAAAGAGCTTAGAAGAAGTGGATAGGATAATTGTAAAGGGTTGCTCAGTGAAATGCTTTGGAGTAACCATAGAGTATGAAAAATATCAGGAATGAAAGAATAGAATATTAAAAAGTGTTACTTGGGGTAGAGTCCTTTAGAAAATATAAACTAGGAATTTATTTTAAAATTATGTCTAGTTGTTAGATGCTTTCCAAAAAATGAAGTTTATATTGTATTATTTTATGTTAGCTGAAGTTCCTAAACCTTCAGTCATTCCTTCTAGCACTTCTCTTCAGTACTATTCATTCAACGTGTAACAAATAATTATTGAGTATCTGCTGAGTGCCAGGGGCCATTCCTGGCTTTGAGTAAACAAGATAAGCAAAGTCCTTAGCCCCTTGTGGTCTAGATTCTAAGGAAAAACAAACAAACAAACCCAAGATGTAACCCTAGTAAACAAATAAAATTGTGATAAATGTTATGAATTAAATATATAAGGTGCTGAAATAGGGAATAATAGGAGGATGCCCACTTCTCATAGGATTGTCACAGAATGTTTTTATCTGAGAAGATACTGTTTACAATTAAGGCCTAAAGGTTGGGAAGCTAGCCATGCAAAGTATAGGAAGGAGAGTGTTCTAGGCAGAGGGAAGAGCTTACACAAGGATCTGAGGTGTGCAGTAACTTGTTTTAGTTGAGTTGGGTTCAAGGGACTGAATGAAATCCAGTATGGCAGGAGTGTAGTGAACAAAGTTGAGTAGCACAAGATGTGTTTGATTGAGTAGTCAAGGGCTATATTTTGCTGGGGTTTTGTACCTCATTGTAAGGACTGAGCACCTTGGACAGCCATTATGGGATTTTAAAGCTAAAGAGAAACATGGTCGTATTTACCTTTTGACAAATATAAATATATCTTGTAACAGCTAGGGTTAAGGCAGAGACCAATAGGAAGCTATTTCTGTTTGGAAGGGATGATTATAGCTTACAGTAGAGAAGTAAAGTGAAAACAGAGAGAAGTGAACAGATTTGAAATAGATTCAGGAGGTAGAATTGCCAAGATTTGCTGATGACTTAGATAAAGTGTTTCAGAAAAATGATTAAATAGAGATGAAATCCTAAATTTTTATGGTTTGAATAAGAGAATGGTATCATTTTACAAGATGAGGAAGATGGCAGTTGAAGGATGTGAGAAGCCTGGATCTCTTTGTTATCTCTTCTCTACACTAGATTTATACATGGCTTATTTACATAGGGCTTACTTTAAAAATAATTCAGTAGGTAGGCTCCTTTCTTTTCATGTTCCAGGTTATCTATAATCATCTGAAAATATGTTGCCCTGACTTGAAACAGTACCTCAGCTATGGTTCAGAAATGAATATGGTAAGATTCTAGATGGAATGCTTATACAGCATAAAGTCATCACACAAAGGACTTTTAATTTACTCTTAACTAAAATATTTTTTATCATTCATGTTTTTAAATCATATTATTGTAGTGATTAAACTCATTTTGCCCAGCTGCAATATTTATTTCTATTAACATTCATCTGTTCAGTTTGACCCATTGCTCCAGTCTATTGTTAATGTTTAAAATTTGTCCAGTATTAACTGATTTTGTTCTTTTACCACCCCCTTTGAAAATTTGATAAGCATTTTCTTTATATTTTTATTCACATCATTCATATAACTATTGATCAGCACAGGGCTAAGAACATGTCCACATATCAAGACATTTTAGAGATTTCCTTTCAGGTTGGCATCATTTTTGTTAATCCTTACTCTTTTCCATGTGATAACTCAGCATCTTTGATCTCCACCTAATCATACTGTCTTTCCATAAGTGGTGAAAGTGTTTATCAAACATGTTGCTGAAATGCAGGTTTATCATATCAAGGATATTTGGACCTGAATTAATTCTGACCCTGTTAAAAATAAAATTATATCTGATGTAATTAGTTTATTTTCAATATATATTGCTCCTTGGTGATTATTTCTTTTCTAAATGCTACCAAAAATCCTTTAAATGTTCTCCTAAATTATTGAAGACCAGTGTTAATTTAAGGCACTTTAATTAATAGAATATCCTTTCTGTTATTGAAAACAGGATATTAGATTTTCTCCAATGTTGTCATAACTTGTTTTCTATGTCATTTTGAAGATCAATCAATAAATGGGCACATCCTTTCTTTTTTTTCTTACAGTACATAAAACAAACATCCCATTTTCTTTATGTTGGCAGCTTGTGTAAGCCTCAGTTCATTTAGGGCTTTAGACACTCTGATCATTTTTCTGTAGATTTGTTTCACTATCACATATGCACCCTTTGTCATGGTTCTTCTTTTATAAAAGCCAAGGAAGGGAAAATTATTTTAAATGATGACAAACAATGATATGTGGATAGTATATAAAAAAGGCTAAGTGGACAAACTAAAGAAAATATATTTCTAAAAGGAACTAGCTAGCTATTGATTTGACTTGGAGGCTTTTAAATTTCATGATTCTGCAAATTAAGTTTATTTGTGATAGGGTCTGGATACTCAGATCTGACAGATAGATATATACCTTCAAAATTTTTTCCTTATTCTTTTGGGGGTGTAAAGAAATAAGTACTAGTGGAAACAGAATTGTTGAACATATCCTTTCATTCCACTTTCATTATTTTCTCATGAGGAGAATATAAGTGTGAGATCTAGAGCACAGAAAGGGTCCATTTCTATGACTGAAGTAGAATTTGAGGTGATTTTTATCATATGATGAATTGCATTGTCAGGAGAGAAAGACAGAGTAGTTACCAAAATAGAGCAAAATTCATAGAAGTAAGAAGGTATAAGAATGATGATATGGCCTGAAGAAGATTGATGGACAAATTTGAGGTTGAAAAAGCATTTAGAACTGATTGTTTGCTGATTTGATTGCAAAACAGTGTTCTACGTTTTTGTCATATTGTAATAGTAAGATTTGAGCCCAAATGAAAATAGAAACAGCATTATTTAAAATATTGTCATGTTTTGATAGTATATTATTATATTTATTCTTGACAACCTTAAAAATTTCTAAATATAAAGAGAATAGGTTAACTCAAAAGTAGCTATTTATTTGTGTTTCTAGCAAAAAGTAATATTTTTGTCATGTAAAGACTGAAAATAGTGTTGTATAAGAGTTATAGTGAAAGATTTTTTAGAGAAGAATAAAAACAGATTCATTCCAGGATGAGATAATACCTAGTACCTATCATGAGCATTAAAAAAATTCTTGCACAATGAGTCACTGCATAGAGACTATGTTTTCAAAAAATCAGTTAGAGGACATTACATATAAAATTTTAAAGATAAAAATAAGCTCAAGGATATTTAATTAAATATATCTGTATTATATGGTATAGGAATTTGGGCATAAAATTGTAAGTACAGGAGACTAGGACACATATCCAAGTGTTTCTTCTAAATTGTAGAGTAAAGGAGGTTTGGATAAGTGGACAGTCAAGGCAGGGGAAATGTGAAAAAAATTATCTGTTTAAAAATTCTATCAGCTATCACATGTTAGAGAATTTATGTGACTTTTTCTCCCCTTGGATGAAGGTAATGCTATTCACCACACCTAGAAATAAGTATTAATGGGTTTAGAGGAAAGATATGACTTCAAATCTCTTGAGTATGTTGTGTCTGTGACATTTTCCAGGGTGAAAGAACACAGCTTATGGTGGTTATGAGTATTACATAAATTAATATCTATAAAGAGCTTAAAGTAATGGCAAATGATAAGCACTGTACAAGTATTCCATAAACAAATATACAGAACCAAGCATCTCAGAAAAGAGATCTATCTGAGGACATATATTTGTGAATCTTCAGAATTTAGACCAGTGGTTCTCATCAAGGAAAGCATAATATCCTGGGGAAGTTTTTCCAAATACAAACATATATCCCTTCCCACGATTTTTTTTTATTTCCTGTAGCAGACTGTTAGTTGCCTACAGATATCTGTCCTTCTCTTCTTTCTTGGTAACAGACCCACCATTTTACTCCAGGAAGTAAAGTACCTAGCTAAAAGGCTGCATTTCTTACCCTCTCCTTTTTAGTTGTGGGAGGTCAGTGAGTTATGAACAGAAATTATTGGAAGGGCCTCTGGGAAAGTTCCTTAAGACACATGGCCTGTGGCCTTTTGTCATTTTATCCTTTCCTCCATCTTGCTGACTGAAATATAGACATAGTGTTTGATGCTCTAGTAGCTATTTTGACTCATGAGTAAATCTTGAGGCTGGAAACCATGTAGATGATGCAGTAAGATAGAGATGATACATTTTGAAAGAGCCTGGATTCCTGATTGACCTGGTTCCTCTGTACCAATCCTGAATGGTCTATGAAGAGAAAGAGAGATAACACAGTATCAATTATTAAAACATCCCCATCCAGTTTACAGACATTGTATAGTTTACATCTGACAGTGCCTCTGCTTTACACAAAGCTCCTTATCAATATTCTACTTATTATCCTTTCCACACATATCTGATCCATTTGTACTTTTAAGTCCTGTGATAATTCTGGCCCCATTTATTTCTACCTATTTTACTATCCTTTAGTGTTCTGTGAAATAATTTTGTCCCTCCTTTCTTACTCTGAATCTTTCATCAGGCTTCCTGGGCAACATTATCTTGCTTCTCTTTGTTTATTCCTTATTTCTCCTCCCCTCTGATTCCTTTTGTCATGGCACCCTCCTGACAGGTCCGCTTCCCCTCAATTTCCCTTAGAGCATTGTCCAAAGTATATCATTAACTCTTTTTTTTTTTTTTTTTTTTTTTTTTTTGTGGTACACGGGCCTCTCACTGTTGTGGCCTCTCCCGTTGTGGGGCACAGGCTCCGGACACGCAGGCTCAGAGGCCATGGCTCACGGGCCCAGCCGCTCCACGGCACGTGGGATCTTCCCGGACCAGGGCACGAACCCGTGTCCCCTGCATCGGCAGGCAGACTCTCAACCACTGCGCCACAAGGGAAGCCCATCATTAACTCTTAATAGAAAGATAATTTATCAGAATCATACATAATGGAACTCTTTTCATCTTTTCTTAACTCTGCCTACCTCACAGATTTTTGCTGTTGTTTTTTAAATAAAAATGACTTATGATAATGTATTATAATACATGTGAGTGTTCTTTGAGAACTCTAAAACATATACGAGATATTATCATTGTTGTCATTGCTTTTATTTTGTTTCTACAGAATATACATTCTTCTGTTGATTTAAAATATTCTAGTGAACAGAGAAAACATGTTTCTTCTATTTTATATGAATTAAAAACAGGAAAACCAAGACATCTCATTCAAGAAGGTTAGTTATATGAATTTTAAAATTATATTTAAGGAATATACTTTGATGAAGTGTAATTAAATTTGTTAGACGTTGGGCATGTTAATTTTGAACTATAAATATGACTCCATGAAATACATGTTGAGACTTCTAGATAAAATATTCATATCTCTTTCAATAGTTTATAAATATATATATGCAGAAAGTTGTTTCATGGACATGAAGGACCTGATTTTGAATAGAAATTGGGAATTAGGAGAAATAAATATTAGCAAGAACCATATTGAACTGATAGTTTTGTTACCATATGGCTGTGCCAGTATGTTACCTCCTTCAGTAAATCTGTCAAGTATCAGATTAATTAATATAAATTATTTCAGTTAAAATGATATTAAATGTCCTTCAGTCTTTGAAGATAATTATTTTTTGTACACAAAAATACATTTTATTGTTAATAAAATTTTGGTCATCATATGGGTACCTGTTTTTATTTTGTTTTTGCAGAATTTTTTCTGATAAAATGTGTTATGATCAGATGACATTCTTTTCTTTACCTCTTTCACAGAAGAATCATAAAAACAGTTTTGTAAAATAATTTGAAGGTCTTATAACTTTTCTCAAGGTTTCTCTTAAACCTTTTAAATATTATTTTGATAAGAACACTTAGTATGAGCCCTACCCTCTTAACAGATTTTTAAGTGCACAATACAGTATTGTTAGCTATAGGCACAGTGTTGTATAGCAGATCTCTAGGACTTTTCCATCTTGTAAAACTGGAATTTTATAATCTTTAAACAGCATTTTCCCCTCCCTCCATCCTTTTAATTCTGAAATATTTGATTTTTTTTCATTTTTAAAAATTCATGGTAGTATCTTTATCCTCATTGATTTTTTTTTCTTCTGTGTATGTGAACTGGTCGAACTCTACCAGATCCTCATTTGTCAGTCTTTGTTATTTCCTCACTTCTTTATGAGGTTCATGTACTTTATATATTTCCTAAAGCTCTGCATTCTTTTATTTAAAAGTAATTTTATTTTAACCCAGTTATTGAACTCCTAGGTTTATAAACCAAAATGAAATGAAGGAAAAATAATAGTTCCATGCTCCATACCTGCCCACTCACTCTTCTTGCTACCCCAAGACAATAATTATTTAATAATTATTAATGACTCTTCTGTTATTTACTTTTATATTTCCAAGTAATATGCTTACTCTGCTAAAATTTCTTTTTCAATTTTAGATATTATATACAATTTCTACTGTGAAAGATAAAGGTTTAATTATCTTATAAGTCCTCCCTAATACACACTCTTAACATGTCCCTTCCTCTTTTCTCCCAATAGAATTATATTATCACTATTTGGGGGTTAATTAATTTTTATTATTTTTATTATTATGGCTATATAAATACTACTCACAGCTGAATCACACAATATATTAGGCTATGTTTGCTTTCTTATACTATTTTTTTTAAACTTGTTTGGAAACCTCATAAGAGTCAAACCTCCACTATCACCAAGCACACCTATATATATATATATATATATATATATATATATATATAATGATACTTCTGCTTGAACCCTTAATTTGCTGATTTAATCAGGATTGCTTGCTTTCTAAACTTGTTCTTAACAGCTGTCATCTTGGTACATCACTTCAGTTGTGATCCCGAGAATTCATTTGTTTCTATGCTGTGTTGTGACCCTTGTTTGCAGGATTCTATATCTTGTTCTTTCTTGGTTTATTTTCTTATGTTAATGCAGTGCTTTCTTCCATTAGTTTACTGAGAAATTATATATAGGAGGTAAATTTTTTAAAACCTTGAAAGTCTAAACATGTCTTTATGCTACATTTACGTTTGATTGATGATTTAACTGTGTAGAACCTTCAGAATTTTCTCAGAATTATTTTATTGTCTTCTAGTACCTTTGAGAAGTCCATTGCCATTCAGTTCTCAGTCTGATGTGTGTGAACATCTGTTCGTTGTTTTTCTCTTCTGACTAGAAACTTTCAGCATTTTATATTTGTACTAGGTGTTCTGCAGTTTCACAGTGATTTGACTCAGATATTTTTTTGTTTGCTTGTGTAGATTTTCTTTCAATTCAGTTTGTGGCTTTTTAATCTGAAAATTTATATCCCTCATTTATCTATATTTCTCTTGTATTATTTTGATGGTAAATATATATAACACAGAACATACCATTTTAACCATCTTAACTGTACATTAAGCATATTTATATTATTGCGTAACCATCATGACCATCCACTTGCAGAATCTTTTCATATGCTTCAACTGAAACACTATATCTATTAAACAATGACTCCCAATTCTCCCTTCCTCCCAGCTCTTGGAAATCACCATTCTACTTTCTGTCTCTAGAATTCCTATGGGTATGATTACTATGGGTATCTCATAAAAGCGGAATTATACAGTATTTGTCCTTTTGTGACTGGATTATTTTAGTTAGCAAAAGGTCATAAAAGTTCATCCATGTTGTAACATCTAAGAATTTTTTCTATTTAAGATTGAATAATATTCCATTATAAGTACCACATTTTTATCCATTCATTTGTCAATTGACACTTGGGCTGCTTCTACATTTCAGCTATTGTGAATAATGCTGCTATGACATGGGTGTACAGGTATTTCTTTGAGACCCTGCTTTCAGTTGTTTTGTGTGTATACCCAGAGGTGGAACCTCTGGATCATATGATAATTTTATTTTACTGTTTTGAGGAACTACCGTATTTTTTTTCCACAGTGGCTGTAACATTCTACATTCTCAATAATAGTGCAAAAGAATTCGAATTTCTCCACATAGTGACCAACACTGGTTATTTTCCACTGTTGTTGTGGTTCTGTTATTATTGTTTTAGTAGTAGTAGCCATTCTAGTGGCTGTGAGGTCATATTTCATCGTGGTTTTGATTTGCCTTTCCATAATCATTAGTGATTTTGAGCATCTTTTATTCTTTTTTAACATATTTATTACAATATAATTGTTTTACGATGGTGTGTTAGTTTCTGCTTTATAACAAAGTGAATCACCTATACATATACATATATCCCCATATCTCTTCCCTCTTGCATCTCCATCTCACCCTCCCTATCCCACCCCTCTAGGGGGACACAAAGCACCGAGCTGATCTCCCTGTGCTATGCGGCTGCTTCCCACTAGCTATCTATTTTACATTTGGTAGTGTATATATGTCCATGCCACTCTCTCACTTTGTCCCAGCTTACCCTTCCCCCTCCCCATGTCCTCAAGTCCATTTTCTAGTAGGTCTGTGCCTTTATTCCCATCTTTCCCTTAGGTTCTCCATGACGAATTTTTTTTTTTTTTTTTTAGATTCCATATATATGTGTTCATATACAGTATTTGTTTTTCTCTTTCTGACTTACTTCACTCTGTATGACAGACTCTAGGTCCATCCACCTCACTACAAATAACTCAGTTTTGTTTCTTTTTATGGCTGAGTAATATTCCATTGTATATATGTGCCACATCTTTATCCATTCATCTGTCGATGGACACTTAGGTTGCTTCCATGTCCTGGCTATTGTAAATAGAGCTGCAGTGAATATTGTGGTACATGACCCTCTTTGAATTATGGTTTTCTCAGGGTATATGCCCACTAGTGAGATTGCTGGGTTGTAGGGTAGTTCTATTTTTAGTTTTCTAAGGAAGCTCCATACTGTTCTCCATAGTGGCTGTATCAACTTACATTCCCACCAACAGTGCAAAAGGGTTCCATTTTCTCTACAACCTCTCCAGCATTTAGCATTTGTGGATTTTTTGATGATGGCCATTCTGACTGGTGTGAGGTGATACCTCACTGTAGTTTTGATTTGCATTTCTCTAATGATTAGTGATGTTGAGGATCCTTTCATGAGTTTGTTGGCAATCAGTATATCTTCTTAACAGACTGTCTCTTTAGGTCTTCTGCCCATTTTTGGATTGGGTTTTTTTTTTTTTTTTTTTTAATATTCAGCTCCATGAGCTGCTTGTATATTTGGGAGAAGAAAACCTTGTCAGTTGCTTCGTTTGCAAACATTTTCTCCCTTTCTGAGGGTTATCTTTTCATCTTGCTTATGGTTTCCTTTGCTGTGCAAAAGCTTTTAAGTCTCACTAGCTCCCATTTGTTTATTTTTGGTTTTATTTCCCTTTTTCTAGGAGGTGGGTCAAACAAGACCTTGCTGTGATTTATGTCATAGAGTGTTCTGCCTATGTTTTCCTCTAAGAGTCTTATAGTGTCTGGCCTTACATTTACATCTTTAATCCATTTTAGTTTATTTTTGTGTATGGTGTTAGGGAAGGTTCTAATTTCTTTCTTTTACATGAAGCTGTCCACTTTTCCCAGCACAATTTATTGAAGAGGCTGTCTTTTCTCCATTGTATATTCTTGCCTCCTTTATCAAATATAAGTTGCCCTTATGTGCTTGGGTTTATCTCTTGGCTTTCTATCCTGTTCCATTGATCTATATTTCTGCTTTTGTGCCAGTACCGCAGTGTCTTGATTACTGTAGGTTTGTAATATAGTCTGAAGTCTGGGAGCCTGATTTCTCCATAACCGTTTTTCTCTCTCAAGATTCCTTTGGCTATTCTGGGTCTTTTGTGTTTCCATACAAAATGTGAAAGTTTTTGTTCCACTTCTGTAAAAAATGCCATTGGTAGTTTGATAAGGATTGGATTGAATCTGTAGATTGCTTTGGTAGTACCACCATTTTCACAATGTTGATTCTTCCAATCCAAGAACATGGTATGTCTCTCCATCTGTTTGTATCATCTTTAATTTCTTTCAACAGTGTCTTATAGTTTTCTGCATAGAGGTCTGTGTCTCCTTAAGTAGTTTTATTCTTAGGGATTTTATTCTTTTTGTTGCAGTGGTAAATGGGAGTGTTTCCTTAATTTCTCTTTCTGATTTTTCATCATTTGTGTATAGAAATGCAAGACATTTCTGTGTATAAATTTTGTATCCTGCTACTTTACCAAATTCATTGATTAGCTTTAGTAGTTTTCTGGTGGCATCTTTAGGATTCTCTATGTATTCTATCATGTCTTCTGCAAACAGTGACAGTTTTACTTCTTCTTTTTCGATATGGGTTCCTTTTACTTATTTTTCTTCTGTGATTGCTGTGGCTAAAACTTCTGAAACTACATTGAATAATAGTGGTGGAGTGGGCAGCCCTATCTTGTTTCTGATTGTAGTGGAAATGGTTTCAATTTTTCACCATTGAGAACGATGTTGGCTGTGTGTTTGTCATATATGGCCTTTATTATGTTAAGGTAAGTTCTCTCTATGCCTACTTTCTGGAGGGTATTTATCATAAATGGGTGTTGAATTTTGTCGAAAGCTCTTTCTGTGTCTATTGAGATGATCATATGGTTTTTCTCCTTCAATTTGTTAATATGGTTTATCACATTGATTGTGTATATTGAAGAATCTTTGCATTCCTGGGATAAATCCCACTTGATTATGGTGTATGATCCTTTTAATGTGATGTTGGATTCTATTTGCTAGTATTTTGTTGAGGATTTTTCCATCTATGTGATATTGGCCTGTAGTTTTCTTTTTTGCTGACATCGTTTTTTGGTTTTGGTACAGGGTGATGGTGGGCTCATAGAATGAATTTGGGAGTGTTCCTCCCTCTGCTATATTTTGGAAGAGTTTGAGAAGGATAGTGTTAGCTCTTCACTTAAATTTTTTTTTTTTAACATCCTTATTGGAGTATAATTGCTTTACAATGATGTGTTAGTTTCTGCTTTACAACAAAGTGAATCAGTTATACATATACATATGTCCCCATATCTCTTCCCTCTTGTGTCTCCCTCCCTGCCTCACTCCCTATCCCACGACTCTAGGTGGTCACAAAGCACCAAGCAGATTTCCCTGTGCTATGCGGCTGCTTCCCACTAGCTATCTATTTTATGTTTGGTGGTGTATATATGTCCATGCCACTCTCTCACTTTGTCCCAGTTTATCCTTCCCACTCCCTGTATCCTCAAATCCATTCTCTAGTAGGTCTGCATCTTTTTTTTTTTTTTTTTTTTAATATCTTTCTTGGAGTATGACTGTTTTACAATGGTGTGTTAGTTTCTGCTTTAAAACAAAGTGAATCAGTTATACGTATGCATATGTTCCTATATCTCTTCCCTCTTGGGTCTCCCTCCCTCCCACCCTCCCTATCCCACCCCTCTAGGTGGTCACAAAGTACCAAGCTGATCTCTTTGTCCTATTCAGCTGCTTCCCACTAGCTATCTATTTTACATTTGGTAGTGTATATATGTCCTTACCAATCTCTCTCTTTGTCACAGCTTACCCTTCCCCCTCCCCATATCCTGAAGTCCATACTCTAGTATGTCTGTGTTTTATTCCCATCCTACACCTAGTCTCTTCATGACATTTTTTTCTTAGATTCCATATATATGTGTTAGCATATGGTATTTGTTTTTCTCCTTCTGACTTACTTCACTCTGTATGACAAACTCCAGGTCTATCCACCTCACTACAAATAAATCAGTTTCCTTTCTTTTTATGGCTGAGTAATATTCCATTGTATATATGTACCACATCTTCTTTATCCATTCATGTGTTGATGGAGCCTTAGGTTGCTTCCATGTCCTAGCTACTGTAAATAGAGCTGAAATGAACATTTTGGTACATGACTCTTTTTGAATTATAGTTTTCTCAGGGTATATGCCCAGTAGTGGGATTGCTGGGTCATATGGTAGTTCTATTTTTAGTTTTTTAAGGAACCTCCATACTGTTCTCCATAGTGGCTGTATCAATTTACATTCCCACCAGCAGTGCAAGAGTGTTCCGTTTTCTCCACACCCTCCCTAGCATTTATTGTTTCTAGAGTTTTTGATGATGGCCATTCTGACTGGTGTGAGATGATATCTCATTGTAGTTTTGATTTGCATTTCTCTAATGATTAATGATGTTGAGCATTCTTTCATGTGTTTGTTGGCAATCTGTATATCTTCTTTGGAGAAATGTCTATTTAGGTCTCCTGCCCATTTTTGGATTGGGTTGTTTGTTTTTTTTGTTATTGAGCTGCATGAGTTGCTTATAAATTTTGGTGATTAATACTTTGTCAGTTGCTTCATTTGCAACTATTTTCTCCCATTCTGAGGGTTGTCTTTTGGTCTTGTTTATTGTATCCTTTGTTGTGCAAAAGCTTTTAAGTTTCATTAGGTCCCATTTATTTATTTTTGTTTTTATTTCCATTTCTCTAGGAGGTGGGTCACAAAGGATCTTGCTGTGATTTATGCCACAGAGTGTTCTTCCTATATTTTCCTCTAAGAGTTTGATAGTGTCTGGCCTTACATGTAGGTCTTTAACCCATTTTGAGTTTATTTTTGTGTATGGTGTTAGGGAGTGTTCTAATTTCATACTTCTACAGGTAGCTGTCCAGTTTTCCCAGCACCACTTATTGAAGAGGCTGTCTTTTCTCCACTGTATATTCTTGACTCCTTTATCAAAGATAAGGTGACCATATGTGTGTGGGTTTATCTCTGGGCTTTCTATCCTGTTCCATTGATCTGTATTTCTGTTTTTATGCCAGTACCATACTGTCTTGATTACTGTAGCCTTGTAGTATAGTCTGAAGTCAGGGAGCCTGATTCCTCCAGCTCCATTTTTCATTCTCAAGATTGCTTTGGCTATTCGGGGTCTTTTGTGTTTCCATACAAATTGTGAAATTTTTTGTTCTAGGTCTGTGAAAAATGCCAGTGGTAGTTTGATAGGGATTGCATTGAATCTGTAGATTGCTTTGGGTAGTATAGTCATTTTCACAGTGTTGATTCTTCCAATCCAAGAACATGATATATTTCTCCACCTATTTGTATCTTCTTTAATTTCTTTCATCAGTGTCTTGTAGTTTTCTGCATCGAGGTCTTTTGTCTCCTTAGGTAGGTTTATTCCTAGATATTTTATTCTTTTGTTGCAATGGTAAATGGGAGTGTTTTCTTAATTTCACTCTCAGGTTTTTCATCATTAGTGTATAAGAATGCCAGAGATTTCTGTGCATTAATTTTGTATCCTGCTACTTTACCAAATTCATTGATTAGTTCTAGTAGTTTTCTGGTAGCATCCTTAGTATTCTCAATGTATAGTATCATGTCATCTGCAAACAGTGACAGCTTTCCTTCTTTTCCTATTTGGATTCCTTTTATTTCTTTTTTTTCTCTGATTGCTGTGGCTAGAACTTCCAAAAGTAGGTTGAATAAGAGTGGTGAGAGTGGGCAACCTTGTCTTGTTCCTGATCTTAGTGGAAATGGTTTCAGTTTTTTACCATTGAGAATGATGCTGCCTGTGGGTTTGTCATATGTGGCCTTTATTATGTTGAGGAAAGTTCACTCTATGCCTACTTTCTGCAGGGTTTTTATCATAAATGGGTGTTGAATTTTGTCAAAAGCTTTCTCTACATCTATTGAGATGATCATATGGTTTTTCTCCTTCAGTTTGTTGATATGGTGTATCACGTAGATTGATTTGTGCATATTGAAGAATCCTTGCATTCCTGGGATAAACCCCACTTGATCATGGTGTATGATCCTTTTAATGTGCTGTTGGATTCTGTTTGCTAGTATTTTGTTGAGGATTTTTGCATCTATGTTCATCTGTGTTATTGGCCTGTAGTTTTCTTTCTTTGTGACATCTTTGTCTGATTTTGGTATCAGGGTTATGGTGGCCTCATAGAATGAGTTTGGGAGTGTTCCTCCCTCTGCTATCTTTTGGAAGAGTTTGAGAAGGATAGGTGTTAGCTCTTTTCTAAATGTTTGATAGAATTTGCCTGTGAAACCATCTGGTCCTGGGCTTTTGCTTATTAGAAGATTTTTAATCACAGTTTCAATTTCAGTGCTTGTGATTGGTCTGTTCATATTTTCTATTTCTTCCTGGTTCAGTCTCAGCACATTGTGCATCTCTAAGAATTTGTCCATTTCTTCCAGGTTGTCCATTTTATTGGCATAGAGTTGCTTGTAGCAATCTCTCATATTGTTTTGTATTTCTGCATTGTCAGTTGTTACTTCTTTTTCATTTCTAATTCTATTGATTTGAGTCTTCTCCCTTTTTTTTTCTTGATGCGTCTTGCTAAAGGTTTATCAATTGTGTGTATCTTCTCAAAGAACTAGCTTTTAGTTTTATTGATCTTTGCTATCATTTCCTTAATTTCTTTTTCATTTATTTGTGATCTGATCTTTATGATTTCTTCCCTTCTGCTAAATATGGATTTTTTTGTTCTTCTTTCTCTAATTGCTTTTTGTGCCACGTTAGGTTGTTTATTCGAGATGCTTCCTGTTTCTTAAGGTAGGATTGTATTGCTATAAACTTCCCTCTTAGAACTGCTTTTGCTGCATCCCATATGTTTTGGGTCGTCGTGTCTGCACTGTCATTTGTTTCTAGGTATTTTTTAATTTCATCTTTGATTTCTTCAGTGATGACTCATTATTAAATAGTGTATTGTTTAGCCTCTATATGTTTGTGCTTTTTACAGATCTTTTCCTGTAATTGATATCTAGTCTCATAGCATTGTGGTCGGAAAAGATACTTGATACAATTTCAATTTTCTTAAATTTACCAAGGCTAGATTTGTGACCCAAGATATGATCTATCCTGGAGAATGTTCCATGAGCACTTGAGAAAAATGTGTATTCTGTTGTTTTTGGATGGAATGTCCTATAAATATCAATTAAGTCCATCTTGTTTAATGTATCATTTAAAACTTGTGTTTCCTTATTTATTTTCATTTTGGATAATCTGTCCATTGGTGAAAGTGGGGTGTTAAAGTCCCGTACTATGATTGTGTTACTGTCAATTTCCCCTATTATGGCTGTTAGTATTTGCCTTATGTATTGAGGTGCTCCTGTGTTGGGTGCATAAATATTTACAATTGTTGTATCTTCTTCATGGATCGATCCCTTGATCATTATGTAGTGTCCTTCTTTGTCTCTTGTAATAGTTTTTATTTTAAAGTCTATTTTTCTCATATGAGAATTGCTACTCCAACTTTCTTCTGATTTCCATTTGCATGGAATATATTCTTCCATCCCCTCACTTTCAGTCTGTATGTGTCCCTAGGTCTGAAGTGGGTTTCTTGTAGACAGCATATATATGGTTCTTGTTTTTGTATCCATTTAGCCAGTCTGTGTCTTTTGGTGGGAGCATTTATTCCATTTACATTTAAGGTAATTATCGATATGTATGTTCCTATTACCATATTCTTAATTGTTTCAGGTTTGTTATTGTAGGTCTTTTCCTTCTCTTGTGTTTCCTTCCTAAAGAAGTTCCTTTAGCATTTGTTGTAAAGCTGGTTTGGTGGTGCTGAATTCTCTTGCCTTGTCTGTAAAGATTTTAATTTCTCCATCGAATCTGAATGAGATCCTTGCTGGGTAGAGTAATGTTGGTTGTAGTTTTTTCCTTCATCACTTTAAATATGTCCTGCCAATCCCATCTGTCCTGCAGAGTTTCTCCTGAAAGATCAGCAGTTAACCTTATGGGGATTCCCTTGTAAGTTATTTGTTGCTTTTGCCTTGCTGCTTTTAATATTTTTTTCTTTGTTTTTAATTTTTGATAATTTGATTAATATGTGTCTTGGCATGTTTCTCCTTGGATTTGTCCTTGATGGAACTCTGCACTTCCTGGACTTGATTAACTATTTCCTTTTCCATATTCAGGAAGTTTTCAACTATAATCTCTTCATATAGTTTCTCAGTCCCTTTCTTTTGCTCTTCTTCTTCTGGGACCCCTATAATTCGCATGTTGGTGTGTTTAATGCTTTCCCTGAGGTCTCTGAGACTGTCCTCAATTCTTCTCATTCTTTTTTCTTTATTCTGCTCTGCGGTAGTTGTTTCCACTATTTTATCGTCCAGGTCACTTATCCATTCTTCTGCCTCAGTTATTCTGCTACTGACTCCTTCTAGAGAATTTTTAATTTCATTTATTTTGTTGTTCAGCTTTGTTTGTTTGCTCTTTAGTTCTTCTAAGTCCATGCTAAGTGTTTCTTGTATTTTTTCCATCCTATTTCCAAGATTTTGGATCATGTTTAGTATCACTACTCTGAATTCTTTTTCACGTAGACTGCCTATTTCCTCTTCATTTGTTTGGTCTCGTGGTTTTTTACCTTGCTCCTTTCTCTGCTGTGCATTTCTCTGTCTTCTCATTTTCCTTAACTTACTGTGTTTGGGTTCCCTTTTCGCAGGATGCAGGTTCGTAATTCCCGTTGTGTTTGGTGTCTGCCCCCAGTCACTAAGGTTGGTTCAGTGGGTTTTGTAGGCTTCCTGATGGAGGGGACTGGTGTCTGTGTTTTGGTGGATGAGGCTGAATTTTGTCTTTCTGGTGAGCAGGACCACATCTGGTGGTATGTTTGGGGGTGTCTGTGACCTTATTATGATTTTAGGCATCCTCTCTGCTAATGGGTGGTGTTGTGTTCCTGTCTTGATAGTTTGTTTTGAATGGGCTGTTTAGCACTGTAGCTTGCCGGTCTTTGAGTGGAGCTGGGTCTAGCATTGAGATGGAGATCTCTGGGAGAGCATTTGCCATTTGTTGTTATATGGAGCCGTGAGGTCTCTGGTGGACCAATGTCCTGAACTCGGCTCTCTCACCTCAGAGGCACCAACCTGACACCTGGCCAGAGCACCAAGACCCTGTCAGCCACAACGTTCAGATGAAAAGGGAGGAAAAAAAGGAAAGAATGAATGAAAGAAGGAAAATAATGTTATTAAAATAAGAAAAATATTATTAAAAATAAAAAAGAAGAAAGATAAAAGAAGGGAGCATCCAAACCAGAAAACAAATCCACCAATAGTTAACAAGTGCTGAAAACTATAATAAAAAAAAACAAAAACGAAAACGGACAGACAGAACCGTAGGACAAATAGTAACAGCAAAACTATACAGACAAAATCTCACAAAGAAGTGTATGCATGCACACTCACAAAAAGAGAAAAAGGAAAAAAATATATTTTTTTAAAAAGGAAAAGAGCAACCAACTAACGAAAAAAATCTACCAGTGATAATAAGCTCTAAATACTAAACTAAGACAAACATAAAACCAAAAACAAATTATACACAGAAAGCTAACCCCAAGTCTACAGTTTCTCCTATAATCCACCACCTCAATTTTGGGATGATTCATTTTCTATTCTGGTATTCCGCAGATGCAGGGTACATCGAGTTGATTTTGGAGATTCAATCTGATGCTCCTGAGGCTGCTGGGAGAGATTTCCCTTTCTCTTCTTTGTTTGCACAGCTCCTTTGGTTCAGTTTTGGATTTGGCACTGTCTCTTCATGTAGATCGCCTGAGGGCATCTGTTCTCTAGCCAGACAGGACAGGGTTAAAGTAGCAGGTGATTAGGTGGCTCTGGCTCACTCAAGCTAGGGGGAGGGAGGGGTACAGAATGCAGGGCGAGCCTGTGGCTGTAGAGGCCAGTGTGACATTGCAACAGCCTGAGGCATGCTGTGTATTCTCCTGGGGAGGTTGTCCCTGGATCATGGGACCCTAGCAGTGGCTGGCTGCACAGGATCCTTGGAGGGGAGGGGTGGTTAGTGACTTTTGGTTGCACACAGGCTCCTTGGTGGCTGCAAAAGCAGCCGTAGCATATCATGCCCCCTTCTCTGATGTCCACACTGATAACTGTGGCTTGTGCCTGTCTCTGGAGCTTGTTTAAGTTGTGGTCTGAATCCCCTCTCCTCATGTACCATGAGACAATGGTCTCTTGCCTTATGCAGTTCCAGGTTTTTTCTTGGACTCCCTCCCGGCTAGCTGTGGTGCACTAGCCCCCTTCAGTTTGTGCTCATGCAGCCAACCCCAGTCCTCTCCCTGGGATCTGACCTCTGAAGCCTGAGCCTCAGCTCCCAGCCCCACACACCCCAGTGGGTGAGCAGACAAGCCTCTCAGGCTGGTGAGTGCTGGTCAGCCCTGATCCTCTGTGCAGGGATCTCTCTGCTTTGCCCTCTGAACCTCTGTTGCTGTGTTCTTCTCCATGGCTCTGAAGTTTCCCCCACCCACCCACCCCTCTCTAACAGTGGGGGGGCTTCCTACTGTGTGGAAACTTTTCCTCCTTCACAGCTCCCTCTCAGAGGTGCAGATATCATCCCTATTCTGTGTTTGATTTTTCTTTTTTCTTTTGCCCTACCCAGGTACATAGGGAGTTTCTTGACTTTGGGGAAGTCTGAGGTCTTCTGCCAGTGTTCAGTAGGTGTTGTGTAGGTGTTGTTCCACATGTAGATGTATTTCTGATGTATTTGTGGGTAGGAAGGTAATCTCCACCTCTTACTCCTCCACCATCTTGAAGGTCCCTCCCTGGGTATCTTTCCTTGTGCTTATCTACTGTATGTTTATCTTCTTTGGAAAAATGTCTTTTCATATCCTTTGCCCATTTCCTAATGGGATTGTTTGATATTTGTTTCTGAGTTGTCTGATTTTTTATATATTCTGGATATCAATCCTTTATCAGATGTATGACTTACAAATATTTTCTCCCATGCTGTGGGTTGCCTTTTTACTTTTGATGCACAAGTTTTAAATTTTGATGAAGTGCAGGATATTGTGTGTGTGTGTGTGTGTGTGTGTGTCATATGTGCTTTTGGTGTTATAACCAAGAAGTCATTGCACAATCCAATGTTATGAAGCTTTTTGCCCTGTGTTTTCCTCTAAGAGTTTTATAGTTTTAGTTCTTATATTTAGACTGTTGATCCATTTGGGGTTAATTTTTGTATATGGTGTTAAGTAAGGAACCCACTTTTTTGTATAAGGAATGCAGTTGAAAAGATTGTCCTTTCCCCATTGAGTAGTTCTGATACCCATGTTGAAAGATATTTGATCATGTGTGCAGTTTATATCTGAGCTTTTTATCTGTTTACATTGATCTCTATATCTGTCTTTATATCAGGGCCACACTGTTTTGATTACCAAAGCTTTGTAGTAAGTTTTTAAATGGGGGTGTATGTGTGAGAACAATTGGATTTTGATAGGGATTGCATTGAATTTGTAGATTACTTTGAATAGTAGCTTAATAATATTGTCTTCAAGTTCATAAACACAGGATGTCTTTCCATTTATTTGTGTCATCTTTAATTTCTTTCAGCAGCACATTAAGGTTTCAGTGTACAGGCTGCTCACCTCCTTGGTTAAGTTTGTTCTATATATTTTAGTCTTCTTGATACTATTATAAATGGAATTGTTTTCTTTATTTTCTTTTTGTATTCCTCATTGTTAATGTGTAGAAACACAAATGATATTTGCATGTTAGCTTTATATCCTGTAATTTTGCTAAATTTGTCTATTAATTCTTACAGGATTTTGTGAGTATGGGGGGTGTGTGTGTGTGTAAAATCTTTAGGGTTTTCTGCATATAGGATCGTGTACTCTATGAAGAGAGAAAATTTTATTTCTTCCTTTCTGATTTGCATGTTTTAATTCATTTCCTTGCCTAAGTGCTCTGGCTAGGGCTTTCAGTACTATATTAAATTCAATGGCAAAAGTGGGTATCCTTTTCTTATTTCTGATCTCAGAGGAAAAATTTTCAGTTTTACACTGAATATGATGTTAGCTGTGTTTTTTTTTCTTATATACCTGTATTATGCTGAGGTAGTTTCCTCCTATTCCCTGTTTGTTAGGTGTTTTTATCATCAAAGGGTGTTGAATTTTGTCAGGTTTTTTTCCTGAATTGATTAAGATAATTATGTGTTTTTTTTCCCTTCATTCTGTTAATGTGTATTACATTGATTTTCATATATTGTGCCATTTTTTTCATTCCAGGAATAAATCCCACTTGTTCTTGGTGTATAATATTTTTAATATGCTGTTTAATTGAATTTTCTAGTATTTTGTTGAGGATTTTCACATCAGTATTCATAAGGGATATTCATTTTCATTTCTTATAGTTTCTCTGTCTGGCTTAGGTATCCAGCTAATGTAACCTCATAGGAGTTAGGAGATAATCCTTGCTCTTCAATTTTATGGAAGAATTTGAGAAGGATTGCTGTTTATTCTTCTTCACTAGTAGAGCCATCTGTTCTTTGACTTTTTTGGGGGGAAATGTTGGGAAGTTTTTGATTACTGATTCTGCTTCATGATTTAATGCTGGTAGATGCATATTTCTAGGAATTTGACCATTTCATCTCAGTTATCCAATTTATTTGAATACCATTGTTTATAGTACTCTTTTATAATCGTTTTTATTTTTCTAAAATTGTAATAATGTCCCCTTTGATTTCTAATTTTAGTTATTTTATCCTTATCTCTTTTTTTTCTTTAGTCTTTCTAGATAAAGATTTGTCAATATTGTTTATCTTTTTGAAGAACCAAATCTTGTTTTCAGTGGCATTCTCTGTTGTTTTTATAATTCTATTTTGGTTATTTCTATTCTAATATTCATTATTTCCTTTCTTCTGCTAGCTTTAAGTTTAGTTTGTTCTTCTAGTTCCATAAAGTATAAAGTTACGTTGTTTATTTGAGACCTTTCTTCTTTTATAATGTAATCATTTACAGCCATACACTTGCTTATTAACACTGATTTTGCTGCATCCCATAAGTTTTAAAATATTGTGTATTCATTTTTGTTTGTCTCAAGATATTTTATAATTTCCATTGTGATTTCTACTTTGATTTATTGGCTGTTTAAGAGTGTGCCATTTAACTTTCACACATTTGTGAATTTTCCAGTTTTCCTTGTGCTGTTGAGTTCTTTCATTTCCTTATGATTGGAAAGTATACTTGGTATGATTTTAATATTTTTAAATTTATTAAAATTTGTCTTACAACCTAATGTATTGCATATCCTGGATCTTGCCCCATGTGCACTTGAGAAAAATGTATATTCTGCTATTGTTGGTGGAGTGTTTTGCATATGTCTCTTAGGTCCAATTGGTCTATAGTTTTGTTTCACTCCTTTGTTTACTTATTGATCTCTTTATTGTTCTAACCTATATTGAAAGTGAGGCACTGAAGTCTCCTACTATTTAATGCACAGATGTTTATTTCTGCTTTCAATTCTGTAAATGTTTGCATCATATATTTTGTAAATCTGATGTTTGGTGCATGTGTGTTTATAATTATTATATCTTCTTGGTGAATCGACCCTTTTATTATATAATGTCTTTATTGTATTATATAATGTCCTTATTTTATTATATAATGTCTTTATTGTCTTTATTTTATTATATAATATCCTTACTCATGGTCTACTGGCTAAGTGTTAATCTTATCTAAAATATACCTTCACGAAAGCATCTAGAATAATGTGTGACCAAATATCTGGGTACCATGGCCTAAACTGACACATAAAATTGACTATCAAAGATAGTTTTACTAAATATAGAATTCTCAGTTGAGAGTTTTAAAAAAAATTATTCAGCACTTTAAATATATCATCCCACTGCCTTCTAATTTATAAAGTTTCTGCTGATACATCTGCTTATTGTCATATTGAAAATGCTTTGTATGTGATGAGTCATTTTTCTCTTTTGGCTTTCAAGGTGCTCTCCTTGTTTTTGGCTTTTGACAGTTTATTTATAATGTCTTTCAATGTGGGTCTGATTTTGTTTATCTTCCTTGGAGTTCACAGAGCTTATTTGATTTGCAAATTTATGTATTTCCTCAAATGTGGGATGTTCAGCTATTATTTGTTCAAATAAACTCTCTGCTCCTTTCTCTCTTCTCCTTCTGGGTCTACTATGAGGCACATATCAGTGCATTTGATGGTATCTCATAAGTTTCTTAGTCTCTTTTCACTTATCTTCATTCTCTTTTCATTTTGTTTCTCAGACTCAATAATTTCAAATGGGCTGTCTTTAACTTTTGATGATTCTGCTTTCTTTTTGTTAATGTCTACTTTTGAACCCCTCCAGTGAACGTTTTCAATTTCGTTATTTTTCTGCCCCCCTGAATTCTGTTTGATTCTTTTTTATTATTTCTCTGTCTTTGTTGATATTCTTATTTTATTCATATATTGTTTTCCTTATTTCCTTTAGTTCTTTGTCTATATTTTGCTTTTGTCTCTTTGAGCAAATTTTAAAACAGTTGTTTTAAAATCTTTGTCTAGTAAGGCTGATATGTGTGTTTCTTCAGGGATGGTTTCAGGGGATTTATTTTTTGTCCTTTGAATGGTCCTTGTTTCCCAATTTCTTTTGTATGCCTTTTGATTGATGGTTGAAAATTAGACATTTGTAAAATAGCCACCTTTTCCAGTCTTTGCAGACTTGCATGGAAGATTCTTATTATTTAGTGAACTCCTGAGCCTTGAGTTCAGCTCAGGGTGAATGCTTAAGGTCTTCTTGGGTCTTTTCTGGGCAGGCAGTCTCTCTGGGACAGTGTATGTGTGGCTTTTCATTTCTTTCAGCTTTTCCCAGGTACTTAAAAAAAATTATTGAAATATGGTTGATTTATAATGTGTTAATTTCAGGTATACAGCAAAGTGATTTAGTTTTATATATATATATATGTTATGTATATATTCTTTTTTTAGTTTATTTCCATTATAGGTTATTACAATATATTGAGTATAGTTCCCTGTACTATACAGTAGGTTCTTGTTATCTATTTTATATATAGTAGTGTGTATATTTTAACTGAAAACTCCTAATTTATCCCTCTTCTCCCACCCTTTCCCCTTTGGTAACAATAAGTTTGTTTTCTATGTCTGTGAGTCTATTTCTGTTTTGTAAATGAGTTCATTTGTATCACTTTTTTAGATTCCACATATAAGTAATATCATATGATATTTGTCTTTCTCCATCTGGCTTGCTTTACTTATGATAATCTCTAGGTCCATCCATGTTTCTACAATTGGCATTATTTCATTCTTTTGTTTGGCTGAGTAATATTCCATTATACACACACACACACACATGCACATGCACACACACACACACACATATCACATCTTCTTTATCCATTCATCTATTGATGGACACTTAGGTTGCTTCCATGTCTTGGCTATTGTAAATAGTACTTCTGTGAACACTGGGATGCATGTATCTTTTCAAATTATGTCTTTCTGTAGATATATGCCTAGGAGTGGGATTGCTGGATCATATGGTAGCTCTATGTTTAGTTTTTTAAGGAACCTCCATACTATTTTCCACAGTGGCTGTACCAATTTACATTCCCACCAGCACTTTAGGAGGATTCCTTTTTCTCCAAACCTTCTTCAGCATTTATTTATAGACTTTTTGATGTTGGCCATTCTGACCAGTGTGAGGTGATACCTCATGGTAGTTTTGATTTGCGTTTCTCTAATAATTAGCCATGTTGAACATCTTTTCATGTGTCATTTGGCCATATGTATGTCTTCTTTGGAGAAATGTTTTTTTAGATCTTCTGCCCATTTTTGATTGGGTTGTTTCTTTCTTTTGATATTGAGCTGTATGAGCTGTTTGTATATTTTGGAGAGTAATCCCTTGTCAGTTGCATCATTTGCAAATATTTTCTCTGATTCTTTAGGTTGTCTTTTTGTTTTGCTCATGGTTTACTTTCATGTGCAAAAGCTTTTAAGTTTCATTAGGTCCCATTTGTTTATTTTTGTTTTATGTCCCCTGGTGAAATGTCTTAATTTCCCAAAGGTTTCTTGCCAGCTTTATTTTGGGGCCTTAGATTTTTCTATTGTATTTCTCAGGCCACATTGTTTTCCCCCTGGGGTCTGTGGATCAGCAGTTCCCTGCAGTTTTTATGGTGCTCATCACTATTTCTTTGGTTTCTAGCCTGAAATCTAAACTATATTTCCATTTCTCTTCTGAGCCTTGGGTCAGGTGAGACACACACCAGTCCTCCTTCAGCCCAGAAACAGGCTAGAACATTCCAAACAAGTTCTACTCTGTTCCTTCCATCCTAAGGAAGAGAAACTAAAACTGGGCTGATTCCTCCTGACTGTGCTTCATCACACTGGGGTGGGGATAGGAAACTGAAAGTAAAAATGCTATGAAATATCTTAATGTTTTGAATGTGGCTTTTTCTTGATTGGGTATTTGCTTAGTCACTGTAAATCTTTGACTCATTTCCAAAGCTTCTATAAAGTTATTTTAGTCATGCTGTAGTGATTTATTTGATTTTTCTGGCATGGGGCTTCCTAGTCTGCCATCTTGCTGACCCATTATTCTTGTATTTATTTCATCATTTTTTACATTTCATTTTCTCTTTCTAGAACCCCTGTCATTCAGATAGACTTCCTGGACTGATCCTCTAACTTTTCTACTTTTTATCACTTATTTCCTCATCTCTATTTATATTTATCCACTTTCGTGGGATATTTACTATTTTTTTTTTCTAACTCTATTTTTTTAAATTATGTAATAAAATTTCTAAAATACACACACACTGTTCTTAGTTCACAGATGCAATATCTTCTCTATATCTCTGAGGATATAATATCATATAGATCTGTTTGTGTGTTTGTGGGTGGTTCTTCTGTATGCTATGTTCTGCTATTCTTCCAAGTTACTTTATTCTTAGACCTTTTCTAAAAAATTCTGCTAATCCTTCTTTGTTCAGTCATATTTAAGAATGACCCAGCAATCCCACTCCTGGGCATATACCTGGAGAACACCATAATTCAAAAAGATACATGCATCCCAATGTTCATTACAGTACTGTTTACAACAGTCAGGACATGGAAGCAACCTAAATGTCCATCAACAGAGGAATGGATAAAGAAGATGTGGTACATATATACAATAGAATATTACTTGACCATAACAAAGAACAAAACAATGCCATTTACATCAACATGGATGGGCCTAGAGATTGTCATACTGAGTGAAGTAAGTCAGACACAGAAAGACAAATATCATATGATATCGCTTGTATGTGGAATCTTAAAAAAATAAAAGAGTAAAAATGAACGTATTTACGAAACAGAAGTAGAGTCACAGATGTAGAAAACAAACTTATGGTTACCAGGGGATAAGGAGGGGAGGGATAAATTGGGAGATTGGTACTGACATATACACACTACTGTATACAAAATAGATAACTAATAATAACCTGCTGTATAGCACAGGGAATGCTACTCAGTACTCTGTAATGGCCTATCGGGGTAAAGAATCTTAAAAGAAAACAAGTGGTTATATGTATATGTATAACTGATTCACTTTGCTATACTAACAACACTATAAATCAACTATACTCTAATAAAAATTTTAAAAATAAAGATGAATAAGAAAAAAAGATAAGGTTCTAAAATGCCACTTAGAAACTCTTTTCATACATATGGTTGGGTTTTATTGATTTGTGAGCTTTAATGTAGGATAATTAATTGTGGAATAAATATTCTTTAGTCAAGGACCTGTAATATGTGGTTTCTTTAAAAGTTGACTGTTCCAATATCTTGCCTGTGATATTTGAGTAACTGCCACTGTTCTCAGCAAAACTTGGCATGAGGAGTTTCATTTCCCAGTTTTCAGTCAGGTACCCCTGAATCCTTAACTGTCCTTGATGTCCCTGAATGCAGAATCTCTCTGGTTTAACTTTCCTGGAGGATGAATTTTAGTCTCCCGTCAGGGCAAAGGAGTGGAAGAGTCACTTGGTAATATATGGTTGCCGAAAGATCTGTTGACCTAATTATGCCTTTCAAACAATTATTTAAACCATGTTTAAAATTCCCTGCCTTTTTAGTGTTCTGTATTATGAATCAGCTTTCTTCTTCTTTGTTTCCTTGCATTAAATTTAAACTTTATAATATCTGTTGTCTGTTACCTTTCATTCATCTGCTTTCCAGCTTCCAAATGGTTTTTTGGTGCCACTGCTATTTTATTTCTTTCTGTCTCATTGTCTTTACATATTCTTTCCTTTTTGATTATGGCACTGGGGTATAGGGAGGAAACAAAAACACTTAATATGTTTAAACAATTTAATTCTTTCTTTTTTATCTGAAATCTATATTGATATTTTAAATTGAGCCAACTTGTATTCACATTTTATATTAAATATATGAAAATAAGGAAAGGTAGGAAGGTGAAAAGGAGGGAATAGGGAGGTTTGGAACACATATTCTATTACAGACAAGGGATGTTTTAACCGTTGGAAAACATCACTTATAAATCATGCTGAATCCTGATTGACTTCCCTCTCAAGTTAATGCTTTGTGCAGCCACAGTCAATGGATCATGAACATTAAAATGTGTTAACCATCCCAGTGCTAGATAATGTCACATTGTAACATTTAATTTAATTTATTATTTCTCTTTTACAGATGAGGAAAGTGAGTCTAAAGATCTAAGATAATTTATCCAAGGTCACATTATCCAAAAGTTTCAGAGCTGTACTATTCCCAGGTTCTGTTTCCTGATTCAAAATCTAGTGCCCTTTCTGTTTCACCATGATGTCTCCTGAGGACTGTAAATGTATCACTATTTAATAATTAAATCATATGTATGGGAATATGGTTGTATTAGATTAAGCTATCTGAATCTATGAAACCTAATAAAATCTGTCACTCCCTCTATCATTCCGAATATTGTGGACCCACCCATTTTATATAAAATTCTATTATTTCCCATTTATTTTAATGTTTCTGATGTTTAAAAAAGGCCATGAGAGTTAAAAGAGTATCTTACTACCTAAAATCATTATAATTAGAAGAATTAAAGTAAAAATAACATTCCCCCCATATTTATTTTATTTAAATCACAATTAACTTATACTTGCTTTAACAAATTGGTCAATTTTAAAGCAGCCAGAAATTGTACTGATGTTGCTTCAACAGTTTATTATTATTTTTTTAGCATGAGTTTAGCATAAGTTTAGCATCAATTCAGTATTAAAAATTACTTTTAGGGCTTCCCTGGTGGCGCAGTGGTTGAGAGTCCGCCTGCTGATGCAGGAGACGTGGGTTCGTGCCCCGGTCCGGGAAGATCCCACATGCTGCAGAGCGGCTACGCCCGTGAGCCATGGCCGCTGAGCCTGTGCGTCCGGAGCCTGCGCTCCACAACGGGAGAGGCCACAACAGTGAGAGGTCTGCGTACCACAAAAAAAAAAAAAAAAAAAAAAAATTACTTTTATTTTCTTTAACCAAGTAGTATTTTGTTACTTTGCAGTTGTTACATTTTTCTATTTAGGATTATTTTAATCCACTTTACCAATGTTTAAATAATAGCATATTCAAATATATAGTTAAGGTCATACAGGATGAGAAATGTCTTTTCTTCTTAGCAGTGTTTCTCCTTCTTTCAGTATAAAGATTTCCTTTCAGAATGATAGGCATAATTTCTTTCTCTGACCATACTCAAGTATGAGTTCAACAAACTTTAGTTTGGAAGATTAGGAAGTTTGGCAGTCTCCTCCTTCCACTATTTAGTTACTATTAAGTAAAACCATTGTGTTTGAGATGCAAACCTTTCTGGGCTACTTACTCATTTACTCTAAATTGAAAGATGAGCAGTTCTGAGAGTACTGAGTGGGAGGAGTGCTGTTGTAGTCCCATAGGAAGCAGCCTCTTTTAACTTTCATGATTTTCATAAGAAGAATCCTTTTCAATCCCTGCTTCTACCTATTTTTTGGTGTTTGTAAAAAACTAGTTATGACAAATTCTTAAGTCCATTGGATCACAATTTTCATTGTTATCCAAATATTCTATTTCTTTGCTGATTTTTCTTTTGTCTACTTAACCAAGAATTGAAAGAGATATGTTGAAATCTTCCACTATAAATGTGAATTTGTTTGCTTCTCCTTAATTCTGTCAAATTTTGAAGTTATTTTATTAAGTACCCACGTGATTATAGTTGTTACATATTTTTGGTAAATTGAATCTTTTATTATTATATATTTATCTCATTTATTCCTAAGAATGCTTTTTCCTCATACTCTCTATTGTCTGATATTAGTATAGCTGCTCAGGTGTATTTTGGATAAAATCTTCCTAATATATTTTTTCATCTTTCCACTTTTGAATGTTTGCTTTATATATATATATATATATATATATATATATATATATATATATATATATATATATATATATATGTTATGAAAATAGGAAATTGTTGGTCCAGTTTCTGTACTCCATTTATTTTTACTATATTTATTGAGTTAGTTGGGCCTATTTCTAGCTTCTACATTTTTTTCCAGTTTGTTCTTCTCTTTCTATTTCTGCTTTTTTTCTTGTTTTTCTTCATATTTGATATCTATATTTTTTCTTCCCTTTGAATTTTTACTTTGAAATCATTTCAAATTACAGAAGTTATAAAAATTACCAATTATTACTAAATATTCTTCACCCATTCCCCATATATTGCATCTTATATAATCATAGCACAATTATCAAAACCAGAAATTTAACATTGATACAATACTATCTTATCTGTGAACCATATTCATGTTTTGCCAGTTATCTAATATTTTTTTTTTGTCCAGGATCAAGTCCTATTATTATTTAGGTTTTAGTTGTGTCATCATATATATACTCCTTATTTTCTGTCTCTTTGATTTTATTTAAAAAAACACTTTTTTTAAGAAACCATAAATCTTATCAAGTAATTGGTTTCACCTTCCTTTCCATAACATTTGCATCTCCTAGGTTGATTTTTCATCTTGTTTCATCTCACTTTTCTTCAAAAGTGTTTAATACATGAGGCTATAATAGAACACCTTTTACCTTTTATCATAGACAATAATTTTTTACCCTCACATTTGAACAATAAGTTGGCTAAATTTTAATTAATTAATTAATTTTTGGCTGCATCGGGTCTTAGTTTTGGCACATGAAATCTTCATTGAGGCATGCAGAATCTTTCATTGCAGCTTGCAGGCTTCTCTTTAGTTGTGGCATGTGGGCTTCTCTCTAGTTGTGGTGCGTGGGTATCTCTCTAGTTTTGTCATGTGGGTTTTTCCTCTCTCTAGTTGTGGTGTGCAGGCTCCAGGGCACATGTGCTCTGTAGTTGTGGCACACAGGTTCCAGAACATGTGGGCTTTGTAGTTCACAGCGTGCAGGCTCTCTAGTTGAGGCACACAAGCTCAATAGCTATGGCACATGGGCTTAGTTGCCCCACGGTATGTGGGATCTTAGTTCCCGGGCCAGGGATTGAACGCATGTCCCCTGCATTGTGAGGTGGATTCTTTACCACTGGCCCACCAGGGAAGTACCATAAATTTTAAAGTCTATGTTTAAGATTATTTCCTTTCAATACAGACATACTTCATTTTATTGCACTTTGCTTTATTGCACTTTGTAGATATGCATTATTTTACAAATTGAAGGCTTATGGCAACTGTGCATCAAGCAAGTCTATTGGCAGTGTTTTTCCAACCATATTTGCTCTCTTATGTCTCTGTTTCACATTTTGGTAATTCTTGCAGTATTTGAAACTTTTTCATTATTATATTTGTTATGGTGATCTGTAATCAATGATATTTAATATTGTTACTATAATTGTTTGGGGGCACCACAAACCATGCCCATGAAAGATGATTAATTTAATCAATAACTGTTATGCATGTTTTGACTGCTCCACCAACCAGCCATTCCACCATCTCTTTCCATCTGTTTGGGCCTTCCTTATTCCTTGAGACACAAAAATAGTGAAACTAGGCCAATTAATAGCCCTACAATCGCCTCTAAGTGTTCAAGTGAAAGGAGGAGTCAAACATCTCTCACTTTAAATAAAAAACTAGAAATGGGGGCTTCCCCAGTGGCGCAGTGGTTGAGAATCTGCCTGCCAATGCAGGGGACATGGGTTCGAGCCCTGGTCTGGGAAGATTCCACATGCCGTGGAGCAACTAGGCTCATGAGCCACAACTACTGAGCCTGCACGTCTGGAGCCCATGCTGCGCAACAAGAGAGGCCATGATAGTGAGAGGCCCATGCACTATGATGAAGAATGGCCCCCGCTCGCCACAACTAGAGAAAGCCCTTGCACAGAAACGAAGACTCAACACAGCCAAAAATAAATAATTTAATTTTTTTTAAAAGCTAGAAATGATTAAGCTTATTGAGAAAGGCAAGTCAAAAGCTGGGCATCTTGCACCAAACAGTTAGCCAAGTTGTAAATGCAAAGGACAAATTCTTGAAGGAAATTAAAAGTGATACTCCAGTGAACACATGAATAATAAGAAAGCAAAACATTCTTTTTTTTAAAAAAACATCTTTATTGGAGTACAATTGCTTTACAATGGTGTGTTAGTTTCTGCTTTATAACAAAGTGAATCAGCTACACATACACACATGTTCCCATATCTCCTCCCTCCCACGTCTCCCTCCCTCCCACCCTCCCTATCCCACCCCTCTAGGCGGTCACAAACCACCTAGCTGATCTCCCTGTGCTACGTGGCTGCCTCCCACTAGCTATCCACTTTACGCTTGGTAGTGTATATATGTTCATGCCACTCTCTCACCTCGTCACAGCCTCCCCCTCCCCATATCCTCAAGCCCATGCTCTAGTAGGTCTGTGTCTTTATTCCCGTCTTACCCCTAGGTTCTTCATGACCTTTTAAAATTTTTTCTTAGATTCCATATATATGTGTTAGCATACGGTATTTGTTTTTCTCTTTCTGACCTACTTCACTCTGTATGACAGACTCTAGGTCCATCCACCTCATTATAAATAACTCAGTTTCATTTCTTTTTATGGCTGAGTAATATTCCATTGTATATATGTGCCACATCTTCTTTATCCAGTCATCTGTTGATGGGCACTTAGGTTGCTTCCAAAAACATTCTTATTACTGATATTGAGGAAGTTTTAGTGGTCTGGATAGAAAATCAAGCCAGCCACAACATTCCCTTAAGCCAAAGCTTAATCCAGAGCAAGACCCTAACTCTCTTCCATCCTGTGAATGATGAGAGAGCTGAGGAAGCTGCAGAAGAAAAGTTTGAAGCTAGCACAGTTTGGTTTATGAGGTTGAAGGAAAGAAGCCATCTCCATAATATAAAAGTGCAAGGTGAAGCACCAAGTGCTGATGTAGAAACTGCACCAAATTATCCAGAAGATCTAGCCAAGATAATTAATGAAAGTGCCTACACTAAACAATAGATTTTTAATATAGACAAAACAGCCTTATACTGGAAAAAGGTGCCATTGAGGACTTTCATAGTTAGAGAGGAAAAGTCAATGTTTGGTTTCAAAAGACTCTCTTGTTATGGGCTAATGCAGCTGGGGATTTTAAGTTGAAGCCAATGCTCATTTACCATCCTGAAAATCCTAGGGTCCTTAGAATTATGCTAAATCTTCTCTGTCTATGTTCTATTAATGGAATAATAAAGCCTAGATGACAGCACATCTCTTTACAACATGGTTTCCTGAATATTAAACCCACTGTTTAGACCTACCACTTAGAAAAAAAAGATTTCTTTCAAAACATTACTGCTCATTGAAAATGCAACTGCTCATCCAATAGTTCAGATGGAGATATGTGATGAGATTAATGTTTCTCTCATGCCTACTAACACAATATCCATTCTGCAGTCCATTGATCAAGGAGTAATTTCTACTTTCAAGTCTTATTTTAAGAAATATATTTTGTACAGCTATAGCTGCCATAAATAGCAATTCCTCTGATGGATCTGTGTGAAGTAAATTGAAAACCTTCTGGAAAGGATTCACCATTGTAGATGCTATTAAGAACATTCATGATTTATGGGAGGAGATCAAAATACCAACACTAATAGGAGTTTGAAAGAAGTTGATTCCAACCCTCATGGGTGACTTTGAGGAGTTCAAGACTTCAGTGGAGGAAGTAACTGCAGATGTGGTGGAAATTCCAAAAGAATTAGCAGTGGAGGCTGAACGTGTGACTGAACTGCTTCAATCTCATGATAAAACTTGAACAAATGAGGAGTTGCGTCTTGTGGATGAGCAAAGTGGTTTCTTGAGATGGAATCTACTCCTGGTGAAGAACATTGTTGAAATGACCACAAAGGATTTAGAATATTACATAAACTTAGTTGACAAAGCAGCGGCAGGGTTTCAGAGGATTGACTTCAATTTTGAAAGTTCTACTGTGGGTAAAATGCTATAAAACAACATTGCATGCTACAGAGAAATTGTGAAAGGAAGAGTGGATTGATGAGGTAAATTTCATTACTGTCTTATTTTAAGAAATTGCCACAATCACCCTGTTGTTCAGCAACTACCACACTCCAGCCAGCAACCATCAACATCAGGGCAAGATCTCGCAAGACTTGCTGAAGTCTCAGATGATGATTAGCAGTTTTTAGTAATAAAGTACTTTTAATTAAGGTATATACATTTTTCAACATAATACTATTGCACACTTAATAGACTATACTATAGTGTAAGCATAATTTACATCCACTGGGAAACCAAAAAATTTGTGGGTCTCGCTTTATTAATATATTTGCTTTATCATGGTGGTCTGGAACTGAACCTGTAGTATCTCTGAATTATGCCTGTATTTCAAAACTATCACTCCATTGTCTTCTTGCATTCAGTGTTGCTGTTGAGAAATCTGATATCATTTTATTCTTATTCCTTTAGAAGCTTTTAAAGTTGTCTCTCTGTCTTTGGTCTTTAAATTTCACTATAATATGGTTATATTATATATATATTTATTTTTACTCTTTCTTCTACTTAGCATATCTTACATTTATTTCTTCACATATTTTCTCCTCTCCATTTTAATTTTTCTCACCTTCTGGGATACCAGTTACCTAAGCACTTTTACTTCTCTGTATCTTTCAATTTCTTTTTAATTTTGTATCTCTTCATCCTTTCCAGACTTCTTTTGGGAAAATTGCTCAATCTGATCTTTAAACTCATGAATTATTCTTTAGTCACATCAATTTTACTATTTGTATCATCTACCTAACTAAGATTTTCACTTATATCCTTTATTACTAATTTTTTCTCATTCTTGTTTATATTGCTTTTTATTCCCTTTTCTTTTTTGGTAAGTTCAATATAATTATTTGAAATCTTTATTCTAGTTTTACTTCTTGTAGCATCTGTTGTCCAGATTGTTATCTATCTCTTCATTCTGGTACACAGGCATCTCATTACAGTGGTTTCTCTCGCTGCAGAGCATGGGCTCAGTAGTTGTGGCTTGTGGGCTGTAGACCACAGGCTCAGGAGTTGTGGCACATGAGCTTAGTTGCTCCACAGCATGTGGGATCTTCCCAGACCAGGGCTCAAACCTGTGTCCCAGCATTGGCAGGCAGATTCTTAACCACTGCTCCACCAGGGAACTCCTATATGTACTTTTTATTATGATTGTTTTTGGCAAACTTCCCCTTGCCAAAATATGAATTTATTGAAAATAATGACTGGGCTTTCTTTCTCTCTGTCTTCCCTAACATTTGGCATTGTATCATACCCACACGGAGTATTCTTAAGTGATCTTGAATCAATGTATAAATGAAATCTACCTTTATCTGAGAGAGATAAATAGCATGGCCACAAGTAAGCAAATGGATAAACATAATGTGGGGAAGCAAACTATCCGCAAGGGTAATATATGGTTTTTAATGTTTAATTAGAAATAACATAATTATGTCATACTATGGTTTTTCTGATCCTTATATTTTTACTATAAGACCAGCCAGAATAATTCATAGTTTATACATGCTAAATATTGAAACTAATACATGGGACCATATTTCCCTGTTTACTTTCTCACCATGACATTTCAAGATGCCAAAACTTTTAAAATACTTATCAGATTAAAAAATGCACTAATGAATGAAGGACCCATGGCTATTTGTACCTTGACTATGTGTCTCATTTTTGCTCTGGAAAGTTTCAATTAGTTCCTGGTGTAATTATTAGTAATAGTGCCTTTCAGTCTTGAACATGTCCCAATTTGAATGATATGTTATATGATTACATAAGTTATGTGCCATCCTCACTTTCTCTCATCCATAGGCCAATTTAAAACTTTACTAATAATTTCAAGGATACAAATAATCAAGAGGCTGCAATGAAACAGGAGAGATCTGGGACATCGGGGTAGCTTTTCAGGTTCTTTCTTCCCTTGAAGCATTTGCACATATGGCCCAGCAAAATAGATGAAATCTCTAGTGAGGTTTATGGGTTTACCTCACACAGAGTCAAGTGTTTCCATTATGAAATATTTCTACTTTATATTTCAGAAAGTTGTATAGTTTCGATGACATTCTCCAGAGAATGTAACCTCATACATTCTGGTTTTATTTAATACAAGCAATCCTTTAGCCAGGCACCATTCTGCTAAGGTCATTCAGTAGATAAGGTCTCTTCCTCCTAGAAAATATCATTGCCCATTTTTTTTTCTGGAGTTCCAGGTGGCATGGAAATTAGACCAGATCATCCGCATTCTTTCCTTTCCCCATGGGCACCTTATAAACAGAATGAATGGGTCACTGTTCGGATACTTAAACTCCTTCCTCCCACACCTCCCACAGGTTTTGAAATTTAGAGAGTATTTTATTACACTTAGATTTTTTAAAACTACACTTTAGGTTATTACTACATATATATTTTTAACAGCTCTAGGTATTCAAAATCCAACAGTAAACAACGCATGTAAAACCCTACCCTCATGGAACTAGCATATTAGTGGTAGACATGATATTACATGTGTCAGTGGAACTTCTGTAAGATTATGAAGTTACAAAGCCCTACCTGCATATGCATAAGGATATATACTACATTGTTTCATTTATATTAGCAAATAAATCAGTCAAATTATACATGACAGCTTAACTGATGATTGTTTTTTATATTATCCAATATTCCTCTTACTAATTACTAGCTTGTAATAAATATATGCTTTATCTTATTTAACTTAAATTAAACCTATCATCACTTCTAGTTTTTATTTTATATTGCTTAACCAAATATTTTATTTTTTCTTTATGAAATACTGCAGGTCAGATTTTTTAAAGAGACATGATGCTTCACAAACACCTGTTCTATCTCATATTTTGAGTTTTTTCCATTGTTAGAAATTAGACATATAAATTTCTGGATTTATACTGAAAGGGTATGGCATACCAGACAGACATTGCAACCCTACAAGTGTGTGTTAGTGTTTTCTTAACCCTCTGTTGTAAGTATAGCTGACAGATGGGACAATTCTATATGGTTATTTCAGACAGCATTTATATTTCAGGTACAGTTATGAGGAAGCAAATTCAAATATTTTTCAGAAAGTGCCGGCTGTTATATAAGACATTTCTGAGAACAAAACTGCTATTTCCAATTCAGAATATAAGGTCACAGGGTTAATTATTTGAGGGTCATTATATCCAAGTGCCTGTGATCAGACTTATACAATTTTTAGTTATTTTACCTCCATTATATACTTTGTCTTTCTAAATCCACTTATGAGTCTGCAATGAAGAGTCTAAAGGATATTTTATGGTTTCCATTGAAACACATTACATTTTCTGCCTCCAACATTCTTCTTCCAAATTCATCCAATTTATCATATCTTGCTCATTTCAATCCACTTGTGCTTTAGGCAATTTGAACGGTCCTTCTTTTTTTTTTTTTTTTTTCTTTTCTCCTAAGTTGTTTGCTGGAATGACTGAATTTTAGTCCAAGATATAACGTAGTATCAACTAAATTACTTCAGATGAGTAATTAGAGTATACTCATGCATATAAAACTAGAAACCTCTGTTGCCAGATATAAAATTCAAAGAAAACAAAAATATATTTTATATCAGTATAATAGTTCACATTGCTTTTCAAGTATATTTAATATTCTTACTACCAAGAACAGAGAGGGAGAAGGTTAAATTCAAATGAAAGTAAGTTAGCTTGATGGAAAAAAAAATAGGTTTTTGAGTCAGATATATTTGGATTTACTTTCTGATTCTAAGCAACAATACCATATATTCCATATACTCTCCTACATTGCCCAGTTTCCCACGCACTTAGGATTTATGTGATTATTTCTGTCTACTTGACGGTGAGCAAAAGTGAAAATCACTTCAGAATAAAAGCGATTAAGAGCATCATTCTCTTTCCCTGCTTGTAGATCTTGGTGGCCATGTGTTCCATTAGTGTATCTGAAAGGTACTACTGACACACATTTGTTCTTAGATGAGAAATAGATAAATCTTTACTGTGCTAAGCTACTGTGTTTATAGAGATAGAAATTAAGGTTAATTATGCTGATAAATACAAAAATTGATACCATAGCAAAACCCTTAAATATTGCCTCATCTTAGTGACCAGATGCAAAAACTGATAGAGACTAGAAAAAATGGCAATCTAAGTTTTGTAGTAGCAAAGCATTTCCCTGTTATAACTTGGAAGGCAAACTATGTGTCTGCTAACTTATGGCTTTAGGGAAAAAAGTTGAAAAACAGAGTATTGATTCTGTGTGTTGGTTGTACTGGACTGTGTTTGGCAAATTACCCTATAGAAAGAAAGAAGATCTCAGCAAAGTAGCTGGTTTTCAAGGCAAAATAAAAGAGAATGGAGAGTTCAGAAATTTAGGGCTTTGCACCTATGGAAAATCTGTCTGCTTCTATAATCCCAAATAGTAAAACAAAACAGGAGATTTAATAAGGCTTTGAGACAAAGGCCCAAACCTCTTAGTTGAAAATGGTGATTTAGGACAGAGATTAGATTAAGTGTATGGGCTTCCCACCTATTGTTGCAGATAGCTTCATAGTAATTTCCATTAATTGCTAGGGAGATTGGAAGAAAATAAGAAAAAAAAAAAAAGCAGATCTGAGTGCTATGTATGACTCCAAAAGACTTTTAAATGCGATTACTGGCACATGGAATGGACAGAAGGAAATAGATCAACATCTAAAATTTTAATGCAGAGGTATTACCAGAGTATCTTAGTCTGAAGTATCTTTGATCATCCAAGACTTAAATATACACTTGAGTCTCCAATCTTTAGCAAGCAAGCAGGAAATACACTGAGAAAGCTTTTGTAACCTCCAAAGTAGGAAATTTGCCCCACCTGAGATATGATGGCCAACGAGGATAATGAAAGACAGAACTCCTCACAGAAAGCAGTATCAGGACTAATCCAGGAACCATCCACACCTAAAGGTAGGAGAGCTTCACAGAGGGTACCAGTGACTAGTGTGTGCTTCCAGTTCTTCCCATTGTAGTTGATTTTTTCCTATACCAGTATGTATATTCAGTACGTGTATGGATGGGTGGGACAGGAGGCAGATAATTTGTCTTTGTAATTCATTAGTCTTTAGACAAAACCTTATCCAGACCTGATTAATAGACTGTTGCACACATCTAGAGATGATGAACTTGACGGGACTTTCAATTTTTTTTTCTTCAGGAGTATATTTTATATTTAGGGAAAAAAGGGATCAAAGGATCTGTGGTGAACTCTGGCAATGATTTTGTGCTTACAAAATATTCCACTTGTTTCTCTACAGTTCCCAGCTTCTCTTGAAGTTTGATTGGGACCATAAAATTTAGTTCTAGTCAGTAGATTGCCACTCGAAGTAAGTACGTTACTTCTGGGATAAGGTAGTTAAGCACACCATTCCCTCACTTTTTTTCCTTCAAAGTCCTTGGAGAGCTCATTTTTCAGATGGTCTCGCTACACTGTAGAGGAGGGAGGTCCCATCTAATTTAGATTTACATGAGCAAAAAATCAACCTTTGTTAACCATTCGATTTTAAGTTTTATCTGCTAGTGTTAATTATTCTAACTATAGTATTGCATCTTATTTAGTCAAAAGGGTATAATAAAAGGATGTACTAAAAAGGTGTTCCACAAGTGTGCTATAAAAATTAATAACAGATGTGTATAGTACTTGACATAAGGCTGAGCACATGGCATAAATTCAGTCACACAGTAAAATGTCTAGCATGTAGTAAATGTTCAATAAATGTTAGCTGCTGCTGTTATTATTTCTGTTGTTATTGTTAAACCTCATATGCTGATAGACCTGAGCTTTTATCTATGAAATTTCTCTGTGGTTTCACCAAGAAATTTATCCATTGCATAAAATATTTTTGAGAATTTACCAAGATAGGTGGTAAATGATAGAGGCCCATAGGGGATTACTGAGTACAAATTATATCAATTAAATCTAATTTCCATTTTTATGTATTAAAACAACAATAGATAGATAGTTTCTATACAGTCTATCTTGATTTCAGGCATATCTTTGAATTAAAGAGATTCTCATAAGAACATTCTGGGTAAAGTGGAAAATATTTAGACATAGGTACAGTTTTTTCTAATACTTAACAACAATTATAAATGAATCAATATTAACATGGAGTTATATTTTTAATGGAATAGCTTGGTACCCCCTCTTTATTTCACTATTTTTAGGAAAGACCTAGTATAAAGTACAAACAGCATGATTATATATTTCATGAGGCTGGGAGAGTTAGCTAATATCCAATGGAAGATTAGGATTATGAATATTGAGACTGAAACAATAAGCTCAATCCCATAAAATAATATTTTATAAGAATAAGTATAAATTTTTCACCTAAAAAAAAAAACTATTTAAACACAGACTAAAGGATACATGACTTAAAGCAAATTCATGTGATAAAGAGTTAGACTTTCAGTTGCCCTCAATCTTATGAATGGAGAGTGTATTCTGTGCCTGTTCAATAGCTGGTAGATCTTTGGTTTTATATATTAAGGCATTTAGAATGAAAAAAAAGCCTGTCATTACACTCTAATGACTGGACTCTTACACCAGTACTTGGTGTTCAGATTATGGTTCACCCTTTAAAAGCATCATAACCAACTGAAGATCATTTAGGGAAGTATAATTATGATGCTATGGGGCTTGGAATTAAGCAAGGGATGACTTTCTTGATACAAAAACTTTCTTAAAATTAGAGAAGCTTAAAATCAAAATGAACTACTTCAAGAACTAGTGACATCCTTCACTGAAGGTATGCAAGAAAAAGCTGGGATAAGCATTTGCTGAGAGTATATGAAGAAGACAATAATATTAATTGGCTGGTTTGTAGTGCCATCTATTTTGTCATAGTTTGTAATTCTTTGGTTGTAAATACATTGACTTTAGGTTGCTACTGTAATATCAGACACTGTAGGCCATCAGTTCTTTCTGGAGGTCTACAAAGTTTAAATTATTTTCCTGATAAGTAAGACATTATTTGTCCTTTACACTTTCATTCTCTCATAGGTAGTTTTCCAGAGGCTACATATGTGATGATAGCATCACTGACTTTAACATGTAATGACTTTTTTATTCTTAAATGAATAATTTTTAAAGTTCTGTTTGAATTTATAATGTGGTATAAATTTTAAAAGCTCTTCAAAGTTCTCAATTTTTAAAGGTATAAAGTGATACTATGAATAAGAAGTTGATCTAGGTGCTCTGACTACAGAATCAAAATTCCTGATTTCATGGAGTTTACATTCTAAAGCAGGGGTATAGACAATAAACAAATGAATGGATAAAGTAGATGTGGCACATATATACAATGGAATATTACTCAGCTCTAAAAAGAAACGAAACTGAGTTATTTGAAGTGAGGTGGATGGACCTAGAGTCTGTCATACAGAGTGAAGTAAGTCAGAAAGAGAAAAATAAATACTGTATGCTAACACATATATATAGAATCTAAAAAAGAAAAATGGTACTGATGAACCTAGCGGCAGGGCAGGAATAAAGATGTAGACATAGAGAGTGGACTTGAGGACACAGGGAGGGGGGTCGGGGAAGCTGGGGTGAAGTGAAAGTAGCATCGAAATATATACACTACTGAATGGAAAATAGGTAGTGAGAAGCAGCAGCATAGCACAGGGAGATCAGCTCAGTGCTTTGCAATGACTTAGAGGGATGGGGTAAGGAGGGTAGGAGGAACACGCAAGAAGGAAGAGAGGTGGGGATATATGTATGCATATGGCTGATTCACTTTGTCGTACAACAGAAACTAATACAGTATTGTGAAGCAATTATACTCCAATAAAGATCTATTTTAAAAATGGTAGTAAGTAATATGAATTAATAATAGAAATCTGATAGAGAGTTTAGGGAATGGTGATGGGGTACTTTAAGTAACACAACCTTCTTTATATAAGTCAGTCTGCTTTAGAAAAGTAAAGTCACTTCTGAAGAGATAGTACTTGTTCTGTGATGAAAAGGAAAGATCCATGTGAACATTGTAGTATGCCAAAAAGTATGCCAAGCAAAGGCAACAACAAAAGTTATAAAATGGGAACAAGCTTCATATATTTGAGGATCAAAATGAAGTCCTATGAACCTAGTGTATAGTGAGTGAAGAATGATAAGTTTGGCTAAATGGGAAAAGGCTTGTAAGTAACCCAAATATCAGAACTCAGGCCTACCCTGTTGTACTCCTCTTCATAGTTATCTTTAAATATAACCTTTTAAAGCCATATTCATAAAAGAAAAAAATTACATTCACAACCCCAACAAACCCCAAGCAAAATAATGTGGTAAAAGCCTAGAGTCACACTGCAAGTTTAATAAAGTCGAAATCCTATGTAGAAGGGGGACTTCCAGAGAGGACTGTCAGACCCTCTCTCCAGCAAAACCACCATTTAACTGGTGAAAATTATAAAAAGCAATCATTTAAAGTCCTTGCAAATTATACAAAGGACATATAGCAAATGGAGAACATTCATTCAAGAAAATCTACTAAATCTCAGTAAAAAGAGTGAGAGTTTGTGGCATGTGAGCCATGACCTGCTTCTTGGCCCACTTCAGTTTTGCTCCAAGTTAAAGAAACAGAACCTCTACCTAAGATACTCTACTCTGGACAGATGAGGCTGAAAAGAGTTTTTTTTTTTTTTTTTTTTCCTTCAGTTCCTAGTGTAGGGCTACAGTTTTACCCTGGAGGGGTAGGCTGTTGGCATTTCTCCCTCCCCTAGCCCTATGTGGCAGAAGCTCTATTCCAGTCTGGCAAAGACAGAAGACCCCTACCCTCTCCTAACCTCTACTCATAAGTGGAAGCTCTACCTTAGGCATGGAAGGGTGAGAAAACTGGGACTAGATTACCCCTACTCCAGCTTCCTCTTAGGTCAGAGCTTCCATACAGGGAGGGGCAAGCAAATAAGACCAGAGGCTACCACTTTTCTTTCCATGTGTCTGCTCATAGAGCATGACTATCATTCCAGTAGAAACAGGCCCCTGCCCTCACTCCACCCTCTATGTAGTGGAACAGAAGTTCTGCTTAGGAGGTGAAGCAGACCATAAGGATGAAGAGTTCTGGAGCTCTGACTAAAAAGATTGAGTTTATCTGAAACAGTTGGAAAATTCCATGCCAAAGGACATTGTTTAAAACAATGGATATTTTGGTGGAGAGCAATAAGAGGGTGTTGATAGTTCCATGAAACTGGTTGCAACAAGTGAAGTGACAGAACAACCAGAAGTTTAACAGAGATACCATGGGAAAGGACAGCAAAGAATACTCCTGGGATCACAGTCAACTTTGAGGATCAAGAAGTTCTGTGCACATGCTCAGGAGCAATCAGAACAGTTTCCAATGAGAAACAGTGAGCAGAAACCTCTGGAGGAACCAATGCCAGAGTAGGAAAACCTGAAATAATTAATGGATTGCTAGAGGCACAATGTGGGAAAGTCTGAGAGAAAAAAGTGACAAAGGGACCCAGTCATTAAGGAACCCCCACATTTTTGTGAGTTTTACTTCCTGGAGCTTTAAATAAGTTCTCACAGTAAATATTGGAGAAATATACTTTCAGGCTTCTCACAAAGGGAGGGTGAAAGGAATCACTTTGAAATACACAGGAGCATTCTATTCTTCCTAAAAACAAGGTCTGCCCTTAAGAGAAACTGTATAACAAGAGCCTAAACTACTGAGGTTTAATCAGAGCCTAACTGATTTGAAAGAAAATACCTACCCAACCAAAGCAAAGTCTAGCTTTCCACATGGAGGATGGGAAATACAACTACCATCTAGCATTCCTATCCCACTTAAGGGAGGAGTTGACTGAAAACACATGTGAAGTTTATAGTCTGGAGGCAAGGCTCACTAAAACACTGAGACCTAATAATAAGACCATAGAATGCTTCCCTTCCCTGACACCTTACTGAAAACATTAATAAAGGCCTATTTACAGCAATGCATTGTACCCACTACATCCTGTCCACTATCAAGAAAAAACTATAAGACATAAAATAACACAATTTGAATAGAGAGGGCAAAGATCAGAATTAGACTCAGATATGGTAGGGCTGTTGCAATTATCAGACCAGAATTTAAAACAACTATGATTAATATGCTAAAGAATCTAATGGGTAAAGTAGACAGCATGAGAGAACAGATGGCCTATGTAAGGAGAGAGATGAAAATTCTAAGAAAGAACCGAAAGCAAATACTAGAGATGAAAAAAACCTTAACAATAATGAAGAATGTCTTTGATGGGCTTATTAGTAGACAGAGCAGACTTTAGACCATGGAAAGTTATCAGGCATAAATAGAGGCATTAAATAACAATAAGGGGTCATTTCTCCAAGAAGACATAGCAGTCCTTAACATTTATGTGCCTAATAACAGAGCATCAAAATATGTGAGGCAAAAACTGAAAAAACCGCAAAGAGAAATAGATGAATTCACTGTAATAGTTGAAGACTTCAACACACATCTATCAGAAACGGACAGATCCAGCAGGCAGAAAACCTGTAAGGACATAGTTGAACGCCAAACACTATCAAACTACCGAGTATAAGGAACATCTATAGACTACTTCATGCAACAACAGCAGAATATCCATTCTTCTTAAGCTCACATGGAACATTCACCACGATAGAACATATCCTGGGCCATTAAAAACACTAAAATTTAAAAGAATAGGAATCATACAATATCTGCTTTCAGACCACAATGGAATGAAACTAGATACCAACAACAGAAAGATAGCTGGAAAATCCCCAAATACTTGGAAATTAAATAAAATGTTTCTAAATAATATAAATGCCAAAGAAGATCTCAAAATAAATTTTAAATATGTAACTAAATGAAAATACAACTTACCAAAATTACTGGGATACAGCAAAACCAGGGTTTAGAGGGAAATTTAGAGCATTTAATGCATATTTTAGAGTAGGAGAAAGATCTAAATGCAATAATTTAGTCTCCCACATTAAGAAACTAGAGAAATAAGACAAATTTATAGTTCAAAGTAAGAGAAGAAAACAGATAATAAAATTTAGAGCAGAAATAAATGAAATTGAAAACAAGAAATCAATAGAGAATATCAACAAAAGAAAAAAATTGGCTCTTTGAAAATATATATAAAATTGATAAGCCTCTAGGAAAGCTAATTAAGAAAAAGAGAAAGGCCACGGTTTTACTAATATCAGATATTTATAAAGAGGTGATATCACTTCTGATCCCATGGTCATTAAAAGGGTAATAAATGAATACTACAAACAACTTTATGCCCACAAATTTGATAGTCAAGGTGAAATGAATCAATTTCTGAAAGACAGAATCTTCCAAACTTCACACAAGAAGAAATTGACAATCAAATAGTCCTATATCTATTAAAGAGATTGAATCAATAATTAATAACCTTCCAAATCATAAAGCAACAGACCTAGATGGATTTATTGGTCAATTCTACCAAGGATTTAAGAAGGAAATCACACTTATTCTCTACAGTTTATTTCAGAAGATATAAGCAGAGGCAATCCTTTTAACTAATTCTATGAGGTCAAAATTACCCTTGTAAGAAAATCAGAAAAATATATTGCAAGGAAAGAAAACTACAGACCAATGTATTCCATAAACATAGATGTAAAAATTCTCAACAAAATATTGCCATATTGAATCCACTGATGAATGAAAAGAAACATAACCATGACTAAGTGGGATTTACACCAGGTATCCAAACCTGGTTCAACATACAAAAATCAAATAACATAATCAATTACATGAACAGGCTAAGAAAAAAAAATCATATGACCATTCAATACAGTAAAATCATTTGACAAAATCCAACACACATTTATGGTAAAAACTCAAAGTAAACTAGGAAACGGGAACTTCCTCAACTTGGGAAAGAATACAAAAGTCTATAGCTAACTTCATGCTTAATGGCAAGAAGCTAGAAATTTTTTTTTTTAATGAAAATCAGAATGGACTTTTTTCCTTTTTTTTGTTGAAGTATAGTTGATGTACAGTATTATATAATTTAGAGGTGTACAATATAGTGATTCACAATTGTTAAAGGTTATACTCCATTTAGAGTTACTGTAAATTTTTGGCTATATTTCCTGTATTGTACAATGAATCATTGTAGCTAATTTTATACATTATAGTTTGTACCTCTTAATCTCCTACCCCTTTGTTGCCCCTCCCCCCTTCCCTCTCTTAATTGGTAACCACTAGTTTGTTCTCTATATCTGTGAGTCTATTTATTTTTTTTTGTTATTTTCACTAGTTTCTTCTATTTTTTAGGTTCCACAAATAAGTGATATCATTCTGTATTTGTCTTTCTCTGACTTACTTCACTTAGCATAATACCCTCCAGGTCCATTCATGTTGTTACAAATGACAAAATTTCATTCTTTGTAATGGCTGAGTAGTATTCCATCATATATATACTACTGCTTCTTTTTTTATAAGTCTTTATTGAATTTGTTACAATATCACTTCTGTTTTATATTTTGTTTTTTTCTTGGCCACGAGGCATGTGGGATCTTAGCTCCCTGACCAGGGATTGAATCCACACCCACTGCATTGGAAGGCAAAGTCTTAACCACTGGACTGCCAAGGAAGTCCCATATATTACTACTTATTTACCATTCATCTGTTGATGGACACTTAGGTTTCATCCGTATCTTGTAAATAATAATGCTATGAACATTGGAGTGCATGTATCTTTTCAAATTCATGTTTGTTTGTTTGTTTTAATATACCCACAGAGGTGGAATTGCTGTGGAATTCCACATATATTCCACTGCATATTTCATATGGCAGTTCTAGTTTTAGTTCTTTGAGAAACCTTCATACTGTTTTCCACTGTGGCTGCACCAACTTACATTCCTGCCAACAGTGTACAAGGGCTCCCTTTTCTCCACATCCTTGCCAACATTTATTATTTGTGGGTTTTTTTTTTTTTTTTTTTTTTTTTTTTTTTTTTTGATGCTAGCTATTCTAACAGGTGTGAGGTGATATGTCATTGTGGTTTAGATTTTTATTTCACTGATGATTAGCAATGTTGCACATCTAGTCATATGCCCATTGGCCATCATTGACCATCTGTGTGTCTTCTTTGGAAAAATGTCTATTAAGGTCTTCTGCCTATTTTAAAGTAGTTGTTTGCTTTTATTCATGTTGAGTTGTATGAGATGTTTATATATGTTTGATATTAACCCGTTATTGGTCATAACATTTACAAACATTTTCTCCCATTCAGTAGATTGTATTTTCATTTCATCAGCATTTCCTTTGCTGTGCAAAAGCTTTTAAGTTTAATTAGGTCCAATCTGTTTTGCTTTTATTTACTTTGCTTTAGGAGACAGATCCAAAACACTATTGTTGTGATTTATGTCAGAGTGTTCTGCCTATGCTTTCCTCTAGGAGTTTTATGGTTCCCAGTCTTACAATGAGGTCTTTAATCCATTTTGAGTTTATTTTTGTATATGCTGTGAGAGAATGTTCTAATTTTATTCTTTTATATATATCTGTCCAGTTTTCCCAGCACTACTTATTGAAGAAACTTTCTTTCCTCCATTGCATATTCTTGCCTCCTTTGTTGTAGATTAATTGTGTGGGTTGATTTCTGGGCTCCTGATTCTGTTCCATTGATTTATGTGTCTGTTTTTTGCCAGTACCATACTGTTTTGATTACTGTAGCTTTGTAATATAGTCAGAAGTCAGGGACTGTGATTTCTCCAGCTCTGTGTTCCTTTCTCAATATTGTTTTGGCTATTTGTGGTCTTTTGTGTTTGCACACAAATTTTAAAATTATTTGTCCTTGTTCTGTGAAAATGCCATTGGTATTTTGCTAGAGATTGTATTGAATCTGTAGGTTGCCTTGGGTATTATGGTCTTTTTAACAACATTAAATCTTCCCATCCAAGGACATGTTATATCTTTTCATCTGTTTTTGTTGTCTTCAACTTCTTTTATCAATGCCTTATGGTTTTCTGAGTACAGGTCTTTTACATCCTTAAGTAGGTTTATTCCTAGGTATCTTATTCTTTTTGCTGCAATGGAAAATGAGATTGCTTCCTTGATTTATCTTTCTGATCTTCTGTTGTTAATGTATAGAAATGCAACAGAGTTCTGTGTATTATTTTTGTATCCTGCAACTTTAATGAATTCACTGATGAGCTCTAGTAATTTTCTGGTGATATCTTTAGGATGTTCTATATACGCTATCATGCCATCTACAAACAGTGATAGCTTTACTTCCTTTCCAATTTGGATTCTTTTTATTTATTTATTTTTTTGTCTGATTGTTGTGGCTAGGACTTCCTATATTGTGTTGAATAAAAATGGCAAGAGTGGGCATCCTGCTTTTGTTCCTGATCTTAGAGAAGATGCTTTTAGCTTTTTACTGCTGAATATGATGTTAGCTGGGGGTTTGTCTTATATGAACTTTATTATGTTGAGGTAGGTTCTCTCTGTGCCCACTTTCTTGAGAGTTTTTATCACAAATTTATGTTAAATTTTGTCAAAAGATTTTTCTGCATCTATTGAGATAATCATATGATTTTTATTCTTCAATTTGTTAGTGTGGTGTATCACATTGATTGATTTGTGGATATTGAAAAATCCTTGTATTCCTGGGATAAATCTCACTTGATTTTAGTGTATGATCCTTTTAATGTAGTGTTTGATTTGGTTTGCTAGTATTTTTTTTGAGTTTTATTTTATTTAAGCAGCAGGTTCTTATTAGTTATCTATTTTATACAAATCAGTGTATATATGTCAAGCCCAATCTCCCAATTCATCCCATCACCCACCCCCCACTTTTCCCCCTTGGTGTCCATATGTTTGTTCTCTATTTCTGCCTTGCAAACTGGTTCATCTGTACCATTTTTCTAGATTCCACATATGTGCGTTAATATACGATATTTGTTTTTCTCTTTCTGACTTACTTCACTCTGTATGACAGTCTCTAGGTCCATCCACATCTCTACAAATGACCCAATTTCATTCCTTTTTATTGCTGAATAATATTCTATTGTATATATGTACATCTTTTTTATCCATTCCTCTGTTGATGGGCATTTAGGTTGCTTCCATTACCTGGCTATTGAAAATAGTGCTGCAATGAATATTGGGGTGCATGTATCTTTTTGAATTATGGTTTTCTCTCGGCATATGCCCAGTAGTGGGATTGCTGGATCATATGGTAATCATATTTTTAGTTTTTTAAGGAACCTCCATACTGTTCTCCATAGTGGCTGTATCAATTTACATTCCCACCAACAGTGCAAGAGGGTTCCCTTTCCTCCACACCCTCTCCAGCATTTGTTGTTTGTAGATTTTTCTGATGATTCCCATTCTAACTGGTATGAGGTGATACCTCATTGTGGTTTGATTTGCATTTCTCTAATAATTAGTGATGTTGAGCAGCTTTTCATGTGCCTCTTGGCCATCTGTATGTCTTCTTTGGAGCGATGTCTATTTAGGTCTTCTGCCCATTTTTGGATTGGGTTGTTTGTTTTTTTAATATTGAGCTACCTGAGCTATTTATATATTTTGGAGATTAATCCTTTGTCTGTTGATTCATTTTCAAATATTTTCTTCCATTCTGAGGGTTGTCTTTTCATCTTGTTTGTAGTTTCCTTTGCAGTACAAAAGCTTTTAAGTTTTATTAGGTCCCATTTATATATTTTTGTTTTTATTTCCATTACTCTAGGAGCTGAGTCAAAAAAGATCTTGCAGTGATTTATGTCAAAGTATGTTCTTCCTATGTTTTCCTCTAAGAGTTTTATAGTGTTCAGTCTTACATTTAGGTCTTTAATCCATTTTGAGTTTATTTCTGTGTATGGTGTTCATTCTTTTACATCTAGCTGTCCAGTTTTCCCAGCACCATTCATTGAAGAGACTGTCTTTTCTCCATTGTATATCCTTGCCTCCTTTGTCATAGATTAGTTGACCATAGGTGCATGGGTTTATCTCTGGGATTTCTATCCTGTTCCATTGATCTGTATTTCTGTTTTTGTGCCAGTGCCATATTGTCTTGATTACTGTAGCTTTGTAGTATAGTCTGAAGTCAGGGAGTCTGATTCCTCCAGCTCCGTTTTTTTCCCTCAAGACTGCTTTGGCTATTCGGGGTCTTTTGTATCTCCATACAAATTTTAGTTTTTTTCTAATTTTGTAAAAAAATCCATTGGTAATTTGATAGGGATTACACTGAATCTGTAGACTTCTTTGGGTATTATAGTCATTTTCATAATACTGATTATCCTATATTGCCAGAACCCCAGGTTAGGAAGCCTGATGGGCTCAGAATCTTCACTCCAGTGGGTGGACTTCTGTGGTATAATCATTCTCCAGTTTGTGAGTCACCCACATAGCGGTTATGGGATTTGGTTTTATTGTGATCATTCTCCTCCTACCGTCTCATTGTGGCTTCTCCTTTGTCTTTGGATGTGCGTTATCTTTTTTGGTGAGTTCCAGTGTCTTCCTGTTGATAATTGTTCAGGAGTTAGTTGCTATTCCGGTGCTCTCGCAAGAGGGAGTGAGCACACGTCCTTCTACTCCAGCATCTTGAACCGAGCCCCAGTTTGCTAGTATCTTTGTTGATAATTTTTATGTTTATGTTTATGAGTGACAATGACCTATAATTTTCTTTTTTCATAATATCTTTGTCTGGTTTTGGTATCAGGGTGATGCTGGCCTCATAGAATGAGTTTGGAAATGTTCCTTCCTCTGAAATTTTTTGGAATAGTTTGAGAAGGATAGGTGTTAACTCCTCTCTAAATGTCTAGTAGAGTTCATCTGTGAAGCCATCTGGTCCTGGACTTTTGTTTGTTGGGAGATTTTTAATTACTGATTCAATTTCATTATTAGTAATTGGTCTGTTCATATTTTCTATTTCTTCCTGGTTAAGTCTTGAAAGATTGTACCTTTCTAAGAACGTGTCCATTTCTTCCAGGTTGTCCATTTTATTGGCATGTAGTGCTTGTAGTTGTCTCTTATGATCTTCTATATTTCTGTGGGGTCAGTTGTAACTTCTCCATTTTCATTTCTGATTTTATCAGTTTGGGCCCTCTTTTTTTCTTGATGAATTTAGTTAAAGGTTAATCAATTCTGTTTATCTTTTCAACGAACTATCTTTTAGTTACATTGATCTTTTCTATTGTGTTCTTCATCTCTATTTCATTTATTTCTGCACTGATCTTTATGATTTCTTTCCTTCTACTAACTTCTGGTTTTGTTTGTTCTTCTTTCTCTAATTCCTTTAGATGTAAGATTAGGTTGTTTATTTGAGATTTTTCTTATTTCTTGAGGTAAGCTTGTATTGCTCTAAACTTCCCTCTTAGAACTGTTTTTGCTGCATCCCATATATTTTGGAATGGTGTGCACTTGATAAGAATGTATATTCTGCTGCTTTTTGTTGGAATGTTCTATATATATATACTAAGTTCAGTTGGTATAATTCATCATTTAAGGCCAGTGTTTCCTTATTGATTTTCTGTCTGGAAATCTGTCCATTGATATAAATGGGGTGTTTAAGTCCCCAACTATTATTGTGTTACTCTTGATATGTCCCTTTATGCCTATTTATATTTGCTTTATATATTTAGGTGCTCCTATGTTGGATGCACATATATATATACAATTGTTATATCTTCTTGGATTGGTCCCTTGATCATTATGTAGTGTCCTTCTTTGTCTCTTGTAACAGTCTTTGTTTTAATGTCAATTTTGTCTGGTATAAGTATTGCTACCTTGACTTTCTTTTGATTTCCATTTTCATGGAATACCTTTATTCATCCCCTCACTTTCAGTCTCTTTGTTCCTTTAGATCTGAAGTGAGTCTCCTCTAGGCAGTGTATATATGAGTTTTGTTGTCATATGCATTCAGCCATTTAGGTTTTTTACAAAGATCAGAAACAGGGCAAGGATATTCCCTCTCATCACTGTATTTCTACATGACTCTGGAAATTGTAGTTAATAATAGTTATAATAGTTATATAATAATATGATACTATTAATAGTTAATGCTGTGATATAAGAAAAGGAAATGAAATATAAACATGTTAAGGAAGAAGAAATAAATTTTGTTTGCAAATAACATTATTTTCTAAGCATAAATGTTTTTCTTAAAGGCCCTCCTGGAACTATTAAGTGATTATAACAACGTTAAAGCGTAAAAAGTTAATGTACAAATTCTATCAATTTCCTACATACCAGCAATTAAGAAGTGGAATATGAAAAAGAAAACTTACTATTCACCTTAGCACCCCCCCAAATGAAATAGATGAAATCTAAATCTGAATTTATCTATCTATCTATCTATCTATCTATCTATCTATCTATCTATCTGCATATATTATATACAGTATCTTGGTGAGGAAAACTATAAAACTAGGGTGGACAATACCAAAGAATTAAATAATTAGAGAGATATTCTGTTTTCATAGATAGGGAGACATAATATTATCGATATTCCAACTTGATCTACAGTTTTAAAACAATACCAATTATGATCTCAGCAAATCATTTTGCATATTGGGTGTTGTTCCATAGCCTAACATGTGGTCTATCCTGGAGAATGTGGCCACTTGAGAAGAATATGTATTATGTCATTGGGTGGTCTGTTAGGTCTGATTAACTTATAGTGTTGGTGAAGCCTTCTATATCCTTGTAGATCTTCTGCACTGCTTATTTATTTTTAGTGCTGAATAATATTGCATTTGTGTAGATGTTCCCAGTCTACTTATCCATTCACATATGAAAGGCATCTTGGTTACTTCCAAGTGTGTCAGTTATGGATAAAGATGCTATAAATATCCATGTGCAGGTTTTTGTGTGGACATAAGTTTTCAATTCATTTGGTTAAATACCAGGGATCATGATTACTGGATCATATGATAAGACAATGTTTGGTTTTGTAAGAACCTGCCAAACTGTCTTCCAAAATAGCTGTACCATTTTTGTATTTCTACCAGCAATGAATGAGATTTCCTGTTGCTCCACATCCCCCCCCAGCATTTGGTATTGTCATTGTTTTGGATTTTCACAGTTTTAATAGAGTGTAATATATCTCTTTGTTGCTTTTATTTGCAATTCCTTAATGATGTATGCTGTTGAATATCTTTTCATATGTTTATTTGCCAACTATATATCTTCTCAGGTGAGGTGTCTGTTTTTATCTTTGCCAGTTTTATTAATTGGATTGCTTGTTTTCTTATTGTTGAGTTTTAAGAGCTCTTTCTATATCTTGGATACTAGCCCTTTATCTGATATGTCTTTTGTGATTGTTTCCCTAAGTTTGTGGCTTGTCTTCTCATTCTATTGATGTCATCTTTCTCAAAGCAGAAATTTTTAATTTTAATAAAGAGCAGTATATCAATTTTTCCTTTCAAGGATTGTGCCTTTGATGCTGCACCTATAAAGCCATTGCTATACCCAAGGTAATCTAGGTTTTCTTCTGTATTTTCATCTAAGAATTAAAACAGGAACAAAATTAGTTGGATTTCTGAAATGCCATATCCTAGTATTTCAGAAAGTAACTATAAGCTTACTTAAAGTTTAGGTCCATGACCCATTTTGAGTTGATTCTTGTAAAGGCCATAAAAATCTGTGTCTACGTTCATTTTTTTGCATGTGGATGTCCAGTTGATCCAGCATCACTTGTTGAAAAGACTAGTTTGCTCCATTGTATTGCCTTTGCTTCTTTGTTAACGATTAGTTTACTATATATATGTGGGTCTATTTCTAGGCTCTTCATTCTGTTCCATTGGTCTATTTTTCTATTCTTCCTCAATACCACACTGTCTTGATTACTGTAATTGCACACTTTAAAAAGATATATTATTTGGTATGTGAATTATATCTCAATAAACATGTCATTTGAAAATATCAAAAAGAATAGTGAACAAATAAATGGATAAACAATTACCTTTAAACTAAAAATGAATTGCAAACCTGGATTAATATCAGTTTTAAGATTCACACAATCTAGAATTTTGTTTTGTTTGAAAATAGTCAGGTGTGACAGATATTTGAGTCTAAGAAGTGTAGTTCAAGTATATTATAAAGAGAGAAAAGCTCCAGAAGAGATTTGTAATTATTATATAATAAAAGGTTAATCAAAATTTATATCTCAGATAAAGATAAGTAAATGTATATTGGCTCACTGTATTCTGATTAATTGCAGCACTCTGCCTAAAGTGCTGTTTTTAGATTCAGAGACAACATCTGGGAGTGTGAAAAAAGGCCTTTGGGTAAATTAGAAATGTCTGTCATCATCAAGGAAGTGAGAACTTGTAGAGTTCAAAGTGAAATTTATAGCTTAGATAATAAAACCTAGATTTTAAGAATTCTTCCTATGTGACAAACATTTTTCACTCAATCCTCACAGCTTCTCTGTAAAGTAGGCAGTTTTGTTCTTCCATTTTATAGATGAAGAAACTGTGGCCTTGGTAGTTAAATATCTTGCTTAAAGTTACTTTCTGAAATACTAAGATATGGCATTTCAGAAATCCAGCTAATTTTGTTCCTGGTTTTATTCGCCTAATCACTATCCAACAGTGACTCTTACTGTCCAGTGGTCCAAAAATCAACAGAATGGAAGAGGCAAAGCATTTTTTCAATAGAATTGGACTAGTATGATCTGTGTGGTCAGTGTGGTCCAAGTTGAATGCATATTTGACAGGATATCAAGTTGAGAAGTTTAGATCTTCAAATTAAGATCCTGCTGTTGGAGCAAAAAACGACGGAGGCATCATGTTCCTTAGAAGATTACAGAAATGGTGAACCTGGGTAAAGGGAAATATATAATCATCAAAAGACTGATTCATAGTAATTCAGGAACCTATAGAAAGTTTGACCTTAATACTGAGCCAACATTTGCCCAGAGAGAAGTTTATTTTGGCTTTCACTGTTTATGGCTAGACATGGAATTATTTTGAATATTTTGTTCTATCTAAAATTACCAGATAAGTAGAAGTTTATAAAATTATACAAAAGGCAAACTTGAAAAGGAAGGAAATCATAAAGTTACAATTGAGTTCTTTGGAATAATGAAACTCATCACAAAAGACCACATATTTATGATCTCATTTGTAATGTGCAGAATATATAAATCTATAGGGATGTAAGGTAGATAAGTCATTGCCTAGATGTGGTGAGGTAGTGGAGGCTGGGGGATGGAGAGTGACTCTAATGGTTATAGCATTTCTTTTTGGCATAATAAAAATATTTTAACCCAGATTGTGGTGATGGTTGCAGAACTCTGAATATATTAGAATCATTGTATTGTACACTTTAATGGTTTAATGGTTAATTTTCATGGTATATTAAATATATCTCAGTAAATATCTTGAAAAAGTCACAGGTAAACATTTTTAAAACATGTGGATGTCAACAATGGTGACGTTTATCTGAGATGTTGCTGTCATTAACAGGAGCAATTGAAACAACATTGCAATCAAAACAACTATTTGTAAGCAACTTTACTAGTTGATGATCAAGTAACAATATTTTAAGTATTTTACATATTAGTATGTAAGGTGCTTATAAATATGTATTTTACTGCTATGACTTTTAAGGATTGTTTTTGGAAATTATAGGTTTTTGTGGTTAACTTGTAATACATTACAATTTTTCCCATGTAGAATATAGAGAAATAGGCTCCTGGATAGTAGTTTCACACAGAATGTCTAATTTTCAGAAATATGTTAATGGTATTAAGTAGAAATATAATTTCTCTGCATCTTTCTAACTTTCTATCCTATTGCAATCAGTTTCCAATATAACTCTGTTACATGTGAGATATACAGTTTTTTGTAACCTTCTTTAATTATGATGATGATCTTGGATCATATATTAGATAGGCCATTTATACCACATTATGTGCGTATATGTAATGGGATGGGGTAGCAGAAGACCTCAGACACTTTTGTATTGTTACTAAGAAAATTCATCTTAGAAGAAAATGGCCACTGTCATGGTAATTTCAGTGACATTTATGTGCCTAACAATTCAGGGAAAACTCAGTGCATGACAGAAGTTGTCTCTGCTTTTTTTCTTTACATTTACTTTCTTTTTCCTTTCCTTCCGATTCTTTGTTTCACCAGAACTCAAAGCTGCCTCAAAGCCTATTTCCCACACAAGGCCATCCATTTGTGCTGATATGTCAGACACTTTTGTTGAAAAGATCAACTGCTTCAGATCCATTTTTGAACATTCATATCATAGCTACGCTGAAGTTTTTTAGACCATTTGTTACTTCACTGGTGGCTCATAAATGTATAATACATTTAGAATAACCAGATAAGCTCCATTGACCACAAATGGTACTGGCTTCTGTGTTCCTGTGAGTGATGTGACAGTAAAACTATCTGTTGAGATAATTGAAAATAAATTGATTATAATGTGGTCTAGTTGTTTTGCTCTTAAATAGAGAAGTTAATATGAAGTACAAATATAAGGATAATTTCTTTTTTATCAAATATTTATTTTTCATATGGTAAACTATATCTAAACAAATTGTGTTGCCCTTTGTTGAATAATTCAGTTTGTGGAAATTGTAGCTGTACCTCAAAATTACCAGGTGTTCTTAAATAAAAAGTATACAAAGGGGTCATTTTCCTCAATTTTTACCTGAGTATTATTAGTAATCATGTAAACAGAAACAAATAGTATTAGTTCAAAATGATCTTCTTATTTTTAGGATAAAATATTTAAAATGACATTGTATTAACAAAACATGATATTTTTAGATAAAGAATTTTAAATGCACCATTAGTGAAACATTAGCTTGTGTTTGAGTATGAAAGCTATGAACTTCAAAAAGAGTAATGGGTATAAGAATATTTAATCTAGGTCACCAAATCTGATTTTTCTCGTGTATTTCTTGTCTCAACACATGGCATCACCATCTATCCTGTTCCTCAATCCAAAATGCTAGTATTCATCCTTGATTGTATTTTTTCCCCTCTCCTCTGTGATCTGATTTGTCATCAAGCCCTATTGGCTCTGCCTTTAAAGCATATCCTAAATCTTTCCTCTTCTGTGCAACTTCATTGCTTTCACTCTAGCCCTGCCTGCAGTCAAATCTTGTTTGGACCTCTATGGTAGCCTTTAAGACAGTTTCCCTCCTTTACCCTCTTGTGGTCCACATTCACATCCATTTTCTTCATGGTGAAATCACACATCATATCACTCACCTACCTAAATGGCTCTAACTCTCAGAATAATATCCAAACTTTTTTCCTGTGGCCTACAATGTCCCATTTAATCTGGTTCCTGCCATACTTCTCTGACCACATCTCACACCACCCTCCTTTTGCTCACTGAGGTCTAGCAAAAATGACTTTCTTTCTGTATCCCTAACAAACCATGTGTTCCTGCCTGGTATCTTTTCAGTAGCTTCTCATTTCTCCTGGAATACTCTTTTCCCCCAAATTTTCCCACTGCATATTCCTTATTATCTTTCAGATTTGAGATGAAATTGAATTTCCTTTAAAAAATCTTTCTTGTCTACCTAATATAATTACTAGACTTGCTGTCATTTTAACCTGATTTTCATTAGAGCACTTATTCCTTGATATTTTCTTGTTTATGATTTTATCTGTCTTCTCCCACTAGAAGTTCCATAAGACTGTGCCTTTCATAGTGCCTCATCTCCCTTGTCTACAAAAGTGTCTTACATGTAGCAGATGTTCAATGCTAAGTATACATTTTTCATATGTATTATATTTGTTATCTGATTGCTACATTTAACAGCAAAAAACTTTTTTATTAAAGAAAGATTGAAAATATCCATAGAAACCAAATAATTCTAAAACAATTAAAAAGGAAGATAAAATTTAGAGGAAAAATTAAGAAAATTAAGAACTGGAAGGAGTTTGAATAAGAAATTTTACACTTGTGGTTCCTGAATTTCAGCTGAATTTTTAAGCTACTGAAATACGAATGGATGGATGGAAGAATGGATAGATAGATGAATTAATAGATAAATAAATCAAAATGACTCTAGGAAGCTTGAAGCTATTAAGGTCTTCATTGAGACTATATGTAATTTTAAGTAGCTGCCATTGGGAGAAATTGGTTTCTATTACATTAATAAAACACTGAAATTGAGAGTTGAGATCTGAGCCTGGATAAATGCTCACAGAGTCTTGTACTTACTAGGTAAATTATCCAAAAAGAAATTAAAATAGAAGAATAATTAACATATCAGAGTGAATTATAATTGAAATGAAATAGATATTAATAATTTAGTAATGAGAAAAAAGAGAAAAATGAACTCTAATATGACCACAGTAGCAATTAAAAATCCAAAATATCTACATTACAGTGAACTGTATATAGTCTCTGAAGATTCTATGAGGTTTCTGACATTTCTATTTGTTGATTTATACCTTGAAGTTTGTATCATTGGATCTTATCATAAAATTGGGTCATTTAGAGGTTGATATCCTAAGAATTACTTAAAGGCACTTATTTAAATAACAGTTAAGGTCTAGCTGTTCTGGCTACTCTAATTGCTGCACTGAAACTTGACAATATCTTTTGGTCTCTGCATATTTAAACTGAAGAAAAATATAAAAGAAAGGGTGAAAGCAAGGAGTGAGGAAATACATCTATCATTGTTTGCATTGTAGACGCTAGTTAAATTCAAAGTGGGGAGGTGCATTTTGTGTATTAGGGCTAACTCTGTACTTTTATTAAAAAAAAATTATTTTGTTGTGGTAAGAACTCTTAACATGAAATCTACCCTCTTAACAAATACTGATACCATGTTGAAAAGCAGATCTCTAGAGCTTATTCATCTTGTTTAACTGAAACTTTATGCCAGTTCATTAGTAACTCCGATTTCTTTCTCCCCAATGCTTGGCAACAACATTCTACTCGATTCTATGAATTTGGCTCTTTTAGATACCTCATATAAATGGAATCATGCAGTGTTTGTCTTTCTGTGATTGGCTTATTTCAGTTAGAATAATGTCCTCAAGGCTCATTTATGTTGTGCCATATTGCAGAATTTCCTTTTTTTTTAAGGCTGAGTATATTTTATATTCTATTCTATGTATATGTCACATTTTCTTTATATCCATTCATCTGTTACAGACATTTGTTTCCACATTTTGGTTATTGTGAATAATGCTGCAATGAAATAGGAGTGCTAATATTTCTTCAAGTTCCTGATTTCAGTTCTTTCTGGCAAATATCCAGAAATGGGATTGCTGGATCATATGGGGTAGTTCTATTTTGAATTTTTTAGAAACCTCCATACTGTTTTCCATAGTGGCTGCATTGCCACCAACAGTGTGCAAGGGTTCCAATTTCTCCACATCCTTACCAACACTTGTCTTTTGGTTTTTTGACCCTGACAGGTATGAGGTGATATCTCATTGTGGTTTTGACTTACATTTTCCTGATGACTATTGACATCAAACCTTTTTTTTTGGCCTTTCACCACCCCCTACGTGCTTTTTTATTTAAAATTTTTATTGGAGTATAGTTGATTTAAAATGTAGTGTTAATTTCTGCTGTACAGCAAAGTGAATCAGTTATACATATATCCACTCTGTTTTAGATTCTTTTCCATATAGGTCATTACAGAGTATTGTGAAGAGTTCCCTGTGCTATACAGCAGGTACTTATTAGTTATCTATTTTATATATAGTAGTGTGTATATGTCAATCCCAATCTCCCAATTTATCCCTCCCCCTCCAAACATTTTTTAATATGTCTGTTGGCCATTTTGTATATCTTCTTTGGAGGAATATCTATTCCTGTCTTTAGTCTATTTTAAAAATTGGAATATTAATTTTGTTACTATTGAGTTATAGGCGTTTCTTATTTATTTTGGAGATTAAACCTGTATCAGACATATGATTTGCAAATATTTTTTCCCATTCCATAGGTTACCTTTTTACTCTGTTGATTGTTTGCTTTGTTGTGAAGAAGCTTTTTAGTTTGATGTAATCTCATTTTTCTATTTTTGCTTTTGTTGCCTGCGCTTTTGGTATCATATCCATTAAATCATTGTCAAGACTTATGTCATGACATTTCCCCTATATTTTCTTCTAGGAGTTTTAGTGATTCGTGTCCTATATTTAAGTCTTTAGTCTATTTTGAGTGATTTTTTGTGTTTAATATGAGATAAGGTTTCAATTTTATTCTTTTGCATGTAGAGATTCAGTTTTCCCTACACAGTTTATTTAAGAGACTATCCTTTCTCCCTAGTATATTCTTGGCACCTTTGTTAAAGATCAGTTGACTGTATATGCATGGATTTATTTCTGGGCTCTATTCTATTCTCCATTTGTTAAAAGTCTTTCTTCCAATGCTCTAGTGTTTTTATTACTGTAGCTTTGTAATATATTTTGAAATCATGGAGTGTGATGCTTCTAGCTATGTTCTTTTTCAGGTTGATTGGCAATTTGTGATCTTTTGTGCTTTCATATCAATTGTCGAATTGTTCTTTTTCTATTTCTGTAAACAATGCCATCAGTATTTTGATAGGGATTGAACTGAATTTGTAGATTTCTTTGTGTAGTATGGACATTTTAACAATATTCTTCTGGTCCTTGAACATGAGATGTCTTTTTGTGTATTTGTGTCTTCATTTTCTTTCATAAATGTCTTAATGTTTTCAGTGTAGAGATTTCTCACCTGCTTTGTTAAATTTATTTCTTAGTATTTCATTGTTTTAATGCTATTATAAATGTGACTGATTTATTAATTTCTTTTTCACATAGTTTGTCATTAGTGTATAGAAATGAAACTGATTTGTGTATGTTGATTTTGTATCCTGTAACTTTACTGGATTACTCAGTTCTAATAATTTGTCTGTGTGAGGTGGGGGTGTCTTTAGAGTTTTCTAGATACAGAATCATGTCTTCTGCAAACAGGGAAGATTTTACTTCTCCCTTTCTGATTTTAGATGCCTTTTATTTCTTTTTCTTCTCTAATTACTCTGGCTAGGACTTCCAATACTATTTTGGAGAGGATGACATCCTTACTTTGTTTCTGATATTAGAGGAAAAATTGTGGGAGTTTATTACCCCTAGACCTGCCTTATAAGAAAATGGCTAAAGGGAGTTCTTCAAGTTGAAAGAAAAGAATGCTAAAAAGCAACATGATAAACTAACTATGTACTTTTAAAATAAGTACTAAGACATTTTAAGACACTAAAACAGAGAGCTATTTTATGCCCTCTATTATCTACCAAAACAGTATTAAACATTTCATCATTTTGTGTGTGTGTGTGCACTCCTTTTAGCCCTCTGCTTAAGAAATAGCAAAAGAAAGAGAAAACAAAGAAACAAAAGCTTCTGAGTATATTTGGACCCTGAGTGTTTTTTGCTTTTTATTTTTTAAAGTGGGGTGATGTGTTAGATATAAACAACTTCCTTGCAACAGAGTTTCTCTCAGTGTGAAGGTCTTCAGGCCATTTTACTACATATTTTGGAACAGAAATCATTGGCAGGCATGACGTCCAAACATGACTCCATAATTTTATTAAAGGATTGCTTAATGGACGGATTCCTTTCTGGTTTTTGTAGCAACATTAAAAAAAAAAGAAAAAAAAAACTAGCATGAATTTTGCTTGAGTTTCAGATTTTCATGTTATTTGCTTAATAGTTACAATTTATTAAACATCTCTTTTTATATGGAGGAAGCATAAATAATAATTTCATAGTGAGTGTTAAAGACCTTCTTGTCATTTAGAAATTCAACCAGGGGTTTCTGAGAACACCTATGTGTGTACCCAGTCATGATTCTGATACCCTGCTCTTGTCTTTTAGATTAAATGTGCAACTAGAAACTATGTTAATACCTTATTTTCTTCAATCTTATGACAGTTCTTTTAATCAATGGCCAAGTAATTGTCATTTTTAAGCCTATAATTCAAGTAGCCAGTTCTAATTTTTTTTTTCTGAAAAAAATTGCTATACAAAGGAGGAACGTTAAATAGAATTATATAAATTATTTTCTTATGTGACTCGTCAGTTTAGGTAAAGGATTAATTCCATAACAGTATCAAACAATGTTTAGGAAATATGCAACAATCTATCTCTAGGCATTTTCCTATGTTAAGCTTGGGTCAGAGATGCAGTACCAAAACAACCTCATGTCACGTTTTTCCTTTTCTATTTGAACTGTGTTTTGACAGTTTGTTTGAAATATTTTGTGTCAATGCCCTTCATATTCAAAGGTGATGCCCCTTATAGTATTGCTTGCCTTATATATATTAGATAGGTGGCCTTCAGGCCTTTTCATTTGGATTATATTTATTGTCAATTCCCTAATTCACAAAAAAGAATGCCATTTTGGGGCCTATTGTTACTGACAAGTTTTTAGTGGATATCAAGTCACTCCAGGTTATATAGAAGCTGCTCAGATCACCAATCTGCCTCACAGATTTGAACTTGTATATAAGTGACTTTTGTGATTATTATTTTTGTCTTGTAATAATATAAAAGAAGCAGGGAAAATGTCACCAATACAAAGCTGTTATACATGTAGACCTTACACTTGCCTGTATGGAAAGTTCACTTTGCAACCTCCTAGATTATTATAGTCACTGTTTGGCTTTTAATGCTGTCAGCTGGATCTAATAAAGAACCTTGATGCCATTGTCAGGTAATATATAGGTGAAGCAAAAATGCTGTTAAGCAGATAAAAGTTGTCAGTAGAAAAGGGAAAATGGAAAAGAAAGAATAAGTTAACGTAATGAGGAAAGTACATATCAGATAATTCAAATTGGTCATCCCTCTGCTATGTAGTGGAACTCTTGACTTCCTTATAAAACACAAACTGTCTCTGAGAAAAATTAATACATTTAAAAGTCATTTCACATGTATTTTTTAAATCTAGTTTTGTATATAAATACTTATATTTAATAAATAGTTGAATTTTTTAAATTGTATACCAAAAATGCAGAACACTAAGCTAAGTGTAGAAGAGGATAGAAAGATCTATGTAACATAACCCCTATACTTTAAAAACTAAAACTTACTGAAAGAGTTAAGATGGGCAGCTATAGCACAAACAGAATCCTTTATGAACTATCTGAGTGGATTTTGTCCCACTGCTGTAAGACAGTGCTTCCAGTTATGGCACAACTCAATAATAATAATATTTGTAAAGTGTGCTAGGTTAAAATGAGGGTTTGTAATTAGTAGAAAATGTATTGTTTATATTATCTAATTACAGTAATAAAAATAGAATATAAAATATTAGATATAAAATTTTGAGTTTATATAAAACTTATAAATAATGTCTTTAAAACCATCTCATTGTTGGACTTGAGCTTGAATTCCATGAACATAAAATATTTACACAAGATGCAGTGATTTTTAAAATATGTCCACAAATCCACTGATTCTCTTCCCTTCAAAAAGTGGAGCCTAATTCTCCTCCCCTTGTGGGGTGGACTTAGGGACTTAAATATAGAGAATAGAATATGGCAAAAGAAATGATATGTGACTCACAAGACTCATCACAGAAGATATTTTGTCCTGCTCTGGGCTCTCTGTTAGATCACTTGATCGGGGAAAGTCAGCTGCCATGTCAGACGAACACATTTGTATACCAAGTAGTTATTTGGAAAGACCCACAGCAAGGAACTGAGGCCTTCAGCCAACAGCCAGTAAGAAACTTAGACCTTTGTCAATAGTCATGTGAATGAGCAGACTTAGAATGGAATCCTCCAACTCCAGTCAAGCCTTTGGATGGCTGCAACCCTGGCTGACATCTTAATTATAATATCATTGGGAAACTCTGAGCCTTAGCCACCCAGCTAGGCTACTCTTGCATTTTTAACCCAAAGAAACTGAAATAATAAATGTGCATTGTTTTAAAGCCTTTATGTTTTAGAGTAATTTGTTAAGTAGCAATAGGTATTTAATATACCAAGTTTTAATGATAATCATTTTTAAGTCTTCATAGTCTCCAATAACAAGTAATTTAGGCTGAATAACTGATAAAAATATAAAACTTTTTATGGTCATTCAGACATTTCCAATAGTTGAAAGATTCTGTGCAAGAATTTATTTTCCCATTTCTTTCATTGACAAGTATAACCTTGATTGTATGTGTGTGAAAATGTGAATGGACTTCAAATCTAATTGAATTTTTATATCATCCTATATTTCAAAATTATGATGAAACTCTAATTCACAGAAGAAAAGCCATTCTGCTTCTAGGAAGTATGTCATTAAAAATGTTTATCAACCAAAAATGGATTGAAGTGTCTGATATATGTGTATAGTCAGCCCTCCATATCTGACAGTTCCACATCCACAGATTTAACCAACTCAATCTAAGATATTCAGAAAAAAATTTCCAGAAAGTTTGAAAAAACAAAACTTGAATTTGCTACTCACAGGCAACTATGTACATAGCATTTACCTTGTGTTAGGTATTTTAAGTAATCTATAGATGATGCAGGATTATGTACATAGATTATATGCAAATGCCATGCCGGTTTACTTAAGGGACATGAGCATCAACCCACTGTGGATACGGAGGGATGACTATAGTCTGGATTTGAGAACCGCTACCCCAGATCAGCCACACCCTGGGCTATGTGCCATATTAAGCACGTATTTCATGAGTCTCTTGTCAATAGTAAAGAGCATGACACACAGTAACTCACTGCTCAAGTACATTTTCAAGTGATAGCCTCCTGAGCCCCCTTCTATTGCCATCACCGTAGAGTAGTGTCAGATCACACTTGACTCCAAAGGCTCTAGATAAAATTTATGGCAAAGGGGTGCCTAGAGGCTGTAGTAACTCCACTCTCCACAAGGGTGATCAGTGTCTCTGGGCACTCCGTTATTCATTAACAGCTCACTAGTGTGCCACATCACACCAGCTGGGGAACTGTGCTTAGAAATTCGGAAGAGAGGGTACTCCTTTTGTATTAGTCTTCTCGGGCTTCAATAAAAAATGCTACAGAATTTTATTAGTGGGTAGCTTAAACAACAGAAATTTATTTTCTCACAGTTCTGGAGGCTGGAAATCCAAGATCAGGGTGCTAGCATGGTCATTTTTAGTGAGGCCTCTCATTCTGGCTTGTACATGCCAGACAACTTGCTGTGTGCTCATGTGGCCATTTTAGTGTGTGTGCATGGAGAGGTGGAGAAAGCAAGCTGTCTGGTATCTCTTCTTTTAAGGACATTAATCTTATTAGATCAGGACCATTTTACTTGTTTTCTGCTCTGGTTTGTATATGTCTTCAGTTTTTGTTTCTCTGTTTCTTTTTTTCCTGTTTTTTTTAATTATTCAAATACATTTTATAATCCATTTTAATTTATCTGTTCGATTTTTCATTGAACCTCTTCACATTATATATTTATTTTCTCTAGGGATTATAATATAAATCCTTAATTTAGCACAATCTACTTAATATTGTACCACTTCACAAAGACTACAGAAAGGAGGAGCCTAAATGGCATGTGTGGTTGCATGAGTTGTGTATTTTATGTGAAGTGCTATCTTTCATAATATAATTTTCATTAATAGTATGTGTTTTGGGTTATATTGTTGTAACATTGCAAATGCTACATAATTCTCTGGATTCTGTTATAAGAATGTTGATTTTTTTTAAACACGCTCTTAAAAACTACTTGCTTTTGAACATTCTCCAGAGTCCTCAGGATTTTTTTGTTTTGTTTTGTCTTTTGCCAGACGTTAGTCAGATGTTAGGATCTTACTTCAACATGTTGACTATTTTGTTAAGCCTCAGTTCCTTTATCTGAAAATGGGGATAAAAATAGTACAGTACTTACCTCATAAGATTGGTAAGAGGACTAAATGAGATAATTTGTTTAAAGAACTCAGAACAATTTGACATATAGCAACCGTTCAGTAAATATTAACTGCATTGTTATGATTGGTGATCAGTAATACCTTTCTTATGAGGTAATCAATATTAAAGTAAATGGTAAATTGTAGTTGGAAGATTATATTAGGTAAGTAAACAAGTATAAAAGCATACAAGGCTTTATAGGCCATGACAAGTAGTTTGAATTTTATCATGAAGGCATATGGAAGCCATAGATCTTTAAAGACACAATTTCAAGAGATTATTGTGGCTTCATCACTGTGTGGGAAATTGTGTGTTGGGAAACGCAGAGACTACTTAAGAAGACATTGCAAATAGTCAAAGTAAGAGTTGATAGAAAACTGAATTAGGGTGATAACAAGGAAATGGAGGAACAGAGTCAGTTATTCTGAGCTGTGTTTTTGAGGTAAACTCTACAAGACTGATCGATAATATAAATAAGCTATTAGGTGTTATTTGTTGAGATAAAGGGCTGATTTTAGAGGGAATTAATTATTGATAGCAAATGAGATCTTTTGAATGTGTTTTGAATGTGCCAAGTTTGAAAAATACCTATAAGACTTCCAAGTGGAAATGATAAATTTGAAAGTTATCAGCATAGAGATTGATATTTAAATCCATGATTCACTTCAGAAGAGAAAATAGAGATGGGAAGGGGACCTAGTATCAAGTCCTCAACAACTCCAGAAATTTGGTGAAAAGAGAGTCTGAAAACAAAACTAAGAAGTCATCAGAAAGCTGGAAGAAAAATCAGGAGAGCTTTAGACAACATAGTGGGAAAAAAAGAGATATCTTCAGGATATCAGGAGAGCTTTAGAGAATCTGGAAATCAGAAAATATGAAAAAGAAAGAAAGATTTCAAGAAGGAAAAATGATCAGCTGTGTTAAATGCCGTTGAGAGTTCAAGAAAGATTAGAACAGAAAAAAAGTGTCCTTTGTATTTATCACCATAGAAGCTTTTGTTAGGGAGAGTTTCAACAGGTGGGTGAGAACAGTAGAGTTGAAATCCATATATAAATAAAAAATTGATAGATTGAAAGATTAATAAAAGGTGACTAAAAGGACATAGTACAGGGAGACAACGCTCACAGTAGTTTTCACTCTAAAATCGAACAGGAAAAATGGAATGGTAGCTAGAGGGCAGTGAGGGTCAAGGGAATGTTGTTGTTCTTGCATTGGTGGTGGTAGAGGCGGTTATGGTAGTTTAAACATGGCTGTGAATGATCCAGTAGTGAGGGGATGATAAAGGAGGACGTTAAGATAGTTGCAGAAGTGAAGCTAAAGGGGGATGGGACCAAAGCACATGTAAAGAATTTGGCCTCTGCTGAAAGAAGGGATGCTTCCTTCATTGTATCAGGGTAGAAGAAGATGCATGAATATACAGACAAGTTTATAAATTTGGTTATGGAAATATGAGAACACTTCCATCACTTGACTTCTGTTTTTACTATAATGAATGAGATGAATTATAAAGTCTTGAATCAAAATATACATACAAAGAAGGCTTTCCTATATGTTCTGTGTTAACTGCCCAGTGGATGTTGAGGGGTGTGATAAAATGCTTTGCTGTATTTTCACCACTCATTACTAAATTATGTGGCTATTTGAACACTATGCCATTGATGGAACTAAAGAGATAAGATAAACTCCTTGTTTTCCATATCAAATATAATGAAAAAACAATAACATATCGTTCTTATGTTCTAATAATTATATATTATACTTTATCAGGCTTTTTTCATTTTATTAATTCACTTAATCCTGTTAGAACCCTATAAGTTGGGTATTATCATCCACAGTTATCAGACTGAAGCCCAGAGAATTGAATAACTTGCCTACACTTAGTAAATAGTAGAACTACATTCAAATGCAGCCAAATTGTCCCCAGATTTTAGGCTTTCACCACTATTCAAAGGACATTGATCTTGAACAACAGATTCACTCTTCCATTCATCTACTCATCCATCCAACAAATATATTTATTGGCATTTACTGTTTAGTTCAGCCCACTACCACCCTAAAAAGAAAACCCTACTCTCTGCAAACTACTAAGAATGGAGGATGAAAAAAAGAAAAGTACATTCCCTACCACTAAGGAAATTATATCTAGCTTGCTACTATGGCTAAGAATTACTACATAGAGCTTTAATATAAATGAAATGTGTGGTAAATTCTGTAAGGAAGGGAGTGATATGAGAATTTTTAAACTATCCACTCTTATTTAAAGAATAAAGAAAAGTGACATGTGAAGAGACCTTGAAAAATGCATAGAATTTGAACTTACGTAAATAGGAAAAACAACATACTGGAAAAAAACATTAAATAACATAAGCAAAAGCCCAAAGATGGAAAGATGTGGCACATGTATAGGGAAAAAAAAAAAATGGAGCTCTTTTCCTATAATATAGGATCCTAAGCTTAAAGGTAAAGAACCACGAAGGTTTTGTTTTCCTTTGTTTGGGTAGAAGGCATGACATGATTAGAGTCCTAGTTTTAAAAGATGAATTGTATAGCAGTGAGTGATATCTTTTTTTTTTTTTTTTTGTGAGTGATATCTTGAAGCAGAGAAGGAAACTGGGAGGCTTTTAAAAGTGCTAATGGGATTATGTTCAACCAACCACTGAGAAAAATGTCAATCATCAGTCAAAAAGTAATTATAGTTAGTATACACAATGAAGTACAGCTTCTATCTTCAAAGAGCCTCCAGTTTCACCAAGGAGGCAAGACTTACTTACATTAAACTATTAAGGGACAAACATATATATATTGGTAACTGTGATGTTGTGATTTATAACAAGAAAGATATATTTGGTCTTTGTCCCCAGTTCTGGCATAGAGCTCCTGACACTTCCTAAGTGATGAGAGCAGAGCAACAAAGATGTCTTTTGTTATGTTAGTGAGGTGACTTTTGGAACTCATCTAAGGATGGGGGCTGGTTTCCAGGGGAATCAACCACATGATTAGAGGGTTAGAACTTTCAATCCCAAATCTGACCTCTGGGGAGGGAAAAGTAGCTGGAGATTGAGTTCAGTTGTCAACGGCCAGTGATTTGATCAATCACACCTGTGTAATGAAGCCTCCATAAAACTCCAGAAGGACTGGGTGCAGAGACCTTCCAGATTGGTGAACACATGGAGATTCAGGGAGAGTGATGTGCTTAGAGAGAGAGCATGGAGGCTTCTCACCCTTTTCTAGTCCCTTGCCCTATGCATCTCTTCCCTCTGGTTTTCCTGAGTATATCCTTTTATAACAAACCAGTAATTTACTAAGTTAAATGTTTGTCTGTGTTCTGTAAGCTGCTCTAGCAAATTAATTGATACCAAGGAGAGGGTTGTTGGAACCTCCAATATATAGCTGGTTGGTCAGAAGCACACATGATAAGGTGGACTTGTTGCAGAAAATGGGGTGCAAGAGAATGGTCACATCCAAGGTCTTGGGAAAGTCCTTGGAACAGACCACCAAGTGAGGTTCCTTGGCTTTGCACAGGAAAACATTCAAGAGCGAGCAGAAATAGAGTGAAAGCAGAATTATTCAGGGAGATATACACTCCATAGACAGAGTGTGGGCTGTCTCAGAAGGTGAGAGGCCCCAGGATATAGGGTTGTTAGCTTTATGGGCTGGGTAATTTCATAGGCTAACAAGTGGGAGGATTATTCCAACTAATTTGGGGAAAGGGCAGCAATTTCCAAGAATTAGGCCACTGCCCACTATTTGGCCTTTTATGGTCAGCCTCAGAACTGTCATGGCACCTGTGGGAGTGTCATTTAGCGTGCTGATGTATTACAGTGAGTGTATAATGAGGCTCAAGATCTACTGGAAGTCAAATCTTAAGCCATCTTGGGCCTAGTAGGTTCTAACCAGTTTTTATGTATCCTCAAGTACTGTGGCATTCTTTTAAATCTTGTGCCCTGCCCCCTTCCCTCCTATCTCAGATTTGCAATTAGCATCCAAAGAGAGAAGGGGGAGGGCAGGCTGGTAGGACTGAGCTCTTAACCTGTGGGATCTGATCCTATCTCCATGTAGGTAGTGTCAGAATTAAGTTGAATTGTAGGACACCCTGCTTTTGTCAGAGCATCGCTTGGTGGTATGAGAAAACTCCCTCACTCCACACAAACCAGAACCTTTAGGAACATTTTAGTGTTGTGTTTTCTGTCCTTGATCTTTTATTCTTGGCCAGGTTTCCCATGTCAAGGTTTACACATAAAATTAAATGTACCCATAAAAGTACCTTTTCTAGGTAGTTGTTCCAGACCACACCCTGTTTACTCTAGACTTGAAATTCTGGTTTTCATCCCTCTGAGTCTCTAGTGCCTTGCTTTGGACTCAAACTCTTAATGCTTTTTTTTGGACACTTTGGCTTTCACTTGCTAGCCTTGTTTTTCTACTTTGCTCTAGGCTCTGCTTCCTTTTCTAATGTTAATATTCCTGTGGCCTCTAGTGAAAATCCTACCTGTTCACTTCTTTCCTACTGCCTGACTAGCCCACAGGTTCTGCCCTTCTTCATGGACACCTTAACTTCCATAAATGTTCCACCATCAGATTTGGCATTATGACATATAAAAACTTTAAGAGAGTCTTCTATTAGAAGATTAAAAGATTAGAAAAGATGAAACCCTCATAGACTAGAGTTAGCAGAGATTCAATTTCAATAGAGAGAGGGAATCAGTCAAACACGGGAAACATCTTTTCTGAAGATTAATAAGCATTCTTTTTTTACCTGTATTTGCCACCTGATCCTAAATTCATCAACTAGTTTGTCAGAAGATAAATAATGAACAACAATGTGATTCAGGTTTTTATATTGGATAGCTTGGCTCTGATAACAAGTAAACCCAGAAACATATATTGATCAAATATAATTACCTTTTATTTCTGGCTTCCATAAGAGTCCAAGTTGGATAATCCTGGTCAGTGAGTACTTTTTCAAACAGTGATTCAGGGAACCAGAGTCCTTCTACCTTGTAGATCTATCATCTTCTAGCACTTTATCCTAACCTCTGTGCAGTGGGTCAGAAGAAGAAAGAAAATATAGAGGAAGCACATTTGTTTCTTAATAGCCTTGGACCAGAAATGACACATATAACTTTTGCTGACACTGTCCTAGAGAAGACTTAGTCTCACAGACACACATAATAGCAAAGGAAGCTGAGAGATTTCATTTCTTTGAGTATCCAATGAAGGGAAAAACAACTTTTAAGGCAGCTATTAGTTTCCACCAGAGTTAAGAAAAATAAGGTAAAATGAATTACAAAGTCCTTTGCAAATATGAAATAATAATAACTATATGTAAAAATAATACGTATGATTAAGTAATAAGTATAAGATAAAATGCTGCTATTGAGTCAGTGCAAGTTAAATAATTGTGAGAGATAATAAAGTAAATATAGGAATCAGTGCATTTCTTTGTTAAAATATTCCAATAGTGATTTTTCTGTCCAAAATCACGATTAAATCACAAATTGAAAAGGAATATCAGTTGAGAAAAATGCCCCTTAATAAAGTAAATAACAGGTTCTTGTCAGTTTTATTAATGTGACTTTCAAAACAATTGGGACAGAAAATAAACTGTACTTAACACTTGTATAATGGATTATATTTGTCTGCTGTGTGATGTAGGTCAGAAAGAGTCTGAAGATAAAATTGAGGATGAAGAATTGGATGTCAGTTTTAGGATATCAGTGTTCAAACTACCAATACATACTTCAGATTCACCGAGGTATGCTACATTATTGAAAGCAAAAGAACAAGATTCTTTTCCTATGTATACCCAGCCACTTTCTACCACTCATCAAAAACCAGTAATTAAAATAAAAGACATGCTGTCAGAGAAGAGTGTAAGAAGACAGTTTTTTACAACACAAAGAACTGGTGGTATGAAACTCCAAGCACTTTATGATATTGATAAATATTGCTCAGAACAAAAGAAGCAGGAAAGCTATAAAAATAAAGTAACACCTGTAAGCATGGCACAAGTGGCCCAAGAACGAGTTAGATTAACTATTCAAGAAAATTTAAATAAGAAAATATATGCTACGCATAAACTAACTGCAAGAGATAATAAGACCATTCAGAATGGTTTACAACGACTTTGGCAGGACAGATCCAACTACCTTGAGAAAGTTAAAGAGAGGAGAGTTCTGTTTCTGGAAGAAAAAAAACAAAAGGCTAAAGACCGTTTATTAATTCAAAACTTAAATAATGAGCGCACTCTTTTGACCAAAGAAATGACTAAAATTGACAGGTTGAAGAAGAAGCAGGCTGTCTTAAAAGAGAAGAGCCTAATTGTTCAGCAAAAACTGGCAACTGAAAAATATCAAAAGGATTTACTTAAACAAATGAAGGAAATTAGGTAGGTACAGTTTTGATATAATAGAAGCTTTTACGTTGCTGGGGAGGCAAAAATTTTCCTCTGCCTTCTAGGTTCTCCTGGCTGGTTTAAGAACTAAATTGATGTGAGACAGATTAACAGGAGAAAATCAAACAAAAGTTTAATAACATGTGGGAGAGACCCAGGAAAACTGAATAACTTCCCCAAGTAGCTGAAGCCATCACCTTAAATACCATCTTCAGCTAAAGACAAAAGGAGGTGTTGAGGACGGAGAACCAATTATGAGAGGTTACCAGGAAAAGCACAGTAAACAAGGGTAGTATGTTTGTCATACAGATCTGTCACTGTCTTCTCCATCAAGTTTCTAGAGGTTTGGTCATCCTCCTCTTCCTCAGCTTATAGAGTTGTAAAATAGGTCAAAGAGATGAAAAGACATAGATAATTCTAAAGGGTACACCAGATAGGACACCCAGTAATTTTTTTTTTTACCCTTTTTTACCCTTGTGTGTCTTTCACACAGTTTTTTGTTTTTTTTTTTTTTTCTTCTGATATTAGATTGAAGCTTATCAGCCACAGTTTTATCCTGGTTATATTTTAAGTGACCAAACTGTGAATACGTATGTTTAAGCCTTATCTAGAAATACTTAAAGATCATTATAGATGCTTAATTCATTTACATTTTTCAATGCTATTGTTAAAAAAAAGTAGTCTGTACTAGAAAGGAGTGTAAAATAAGAAGAAAGCATTTGTCTTTTCCTAGCTATAAGCAAATTTGAAACTATTTACTGAGGTACTTTATATAATATCTTTTTAAGTATGAAAAATATACTTTTCTCCTCTGAAATTTAAAAACATTTTCCTTAATGTATACTTACTTTGTGTGTGTGTGTGTGTGTGTGTGTGTGTGTGTGTGTGTGTGTGAGAAAGAGAGAGAGAGAGAGAGAGAGAGAGAGAGAGAAAGAGAGAGGGAAAGATTTTGGAAATAATTTTTTTATAATTTAATATAAAATATATTTTAGAAAAGAGAATGAAAACTAGTCTGGTATATCAAAATGTAAGTCTAGCACAAATCAATGTTAAAGAAAATTTCAACAGCTTAGTTTTATTATAGCAAATTGAATGTCTGGCCATCATTAATCTGTAGAGGATACAGAGTCAAGTGAGCTTCCTAATGTGTATTAACTGAATTAATCTTCTCTTGTAAGCTGCTGCAAAGATATTATCCTTGAGAGTACACAGGAATAAGGCAATGTTCTGGTTATGTCAATAATGTATCCTAAAAGGCATTACTGAGTTTTATTATAAATGTTTTCAAATAAAGATTATCAATGTGCAGAAAAGAGCTGTGACTCAAAAAAGTAAAATCTGTCTAGAGACTTCAGAAGTTTCTCAATTCTTTTTCTGCCAATTGATTCTTCATGAACATATCAAACACTTCACCTAAAAGCATTCTGGTGAATCTCAATAACTAGTGAAGTCATTGCTGAGAATATAACTTCCTGATCCTGCTCTGGAATGAGGAAAAATGAATGAAGAAAATGAACCATAAAGCTCTAGTGTAGGAAATTGATAAAATACCCATAGGAGTGTTTAAGAATGAATTAAAAAGAGACTTTAAAATGAAAGAATTTCTATATCAGGTAAAAGCTGGTCATAAGTTTCCCCAAATATTCTTGTCCCTACTCGAAAAAAGTGATGACACTGCTCAGGGCAGAACAGCATCATGTACATTTTGAAGTAGAGTATCATTTAGCTTGGAAGATCTAGCACCTAAGACAGTTATCCAAATACATCATCTTCTTCTTGTCCTTATTTTTGTCATGAATTGACCTTCTTGACTACCTTCTTCATTCCCTGTGGTCTTTATATCCTGATATATAAAGCTTTTCTTTATCCAGCTTCTGCCATTATCACTGTTAACTTCCAAATTCATAAGAACAACCCTCCCAATTGCCTAACCTAACCTAAACATTTTTGGATCCCAGCGCCCTTTAAACTCATTTCCATAGACATATAAATGCCACCTCATCACTTGGAACTGCACCACCTCTTAAATTTTAAACTCATATATTTACTTATGGCTAAAATCTTTATCTTTTCTACTTTTTCTCCTTTACTTTCACCACATGTATTCTTCAAATATATTGTGACACTCATCCCTCAAATAACCTTTCTTATAGACTTTCTAGTGTAGCTTCCAGGGTTCTTTAATTCAATTATTCTTTTCTCCATTTCACCCAGTGTCTCTGATGTCTTTTCCTTTCATTGCCTCCACCATGCTAACCACCTCAGCCCCTACCTTGGAACAATCTATCTATTATCTATCTTAATTTTTTGTATTCAGGTAAAAATGGCTAGAAGGCATCAATGACTTGTAGATTTATGCTGATATCAATTCTGTGGCCTCCAAATTTAGCTGCTCCCTCAGGTGCTTGCTCTTTCTCCCATTACCTACAAAAGTGATTTTAAACCTCATCAACTATAGAGCTTCCTATGCACATACCACCTCTGACCTTTCCTTCTCAACAAGTCACTCTGTCCCAAAGGAATTTTAGGCCTTCAAGCTTAAATTTGTTCAATTCTCCAATTCCCTATCTATAAAATTCTACATATCCTATGTTTATCCTCATTTCCTTTTCTACTGTCTCAGGATTAGGTTCCCATTTTCCCGTTAAGAGCTAATAATCCCTCTGTTTTTGCTCTTAGTAAGCCTGGAAGTGGGTAATTCAAGACCTCTGTGCTAGGCAGAATTATGGCCCCCAAGAAGATACCATGCCCTGATCCCTAGGACTAAGAATAAGATAAGAGATGGTGAGGGAGGGCATATTTCCCCTCTTTCCCCTATTAGTTCCTTTGGCAAGTAAAATAGCATAAGGCAGATTAACAGGAGAAAATCAAATTTATTACATGTGCAAAGGGAATCCATATAAGTATGAAGCATTCCAAAGTCAGCAAGGCAAGGTAAGGGATATATATACTCTGGACTAAGGAGAAGAAGGTAAGGGTCTGAGGCTTCAAGGGGAAATAAGGTAATTCACAGGAAGAACAAAAATAGTTAATGTTTGGTAAAATCATGTTTGCTGGGCCATCCTAAGAATGAGGCACTTTGATCAAACGGGCTTTGCTAGGTTTCTCTCTGTCTACAATGCCTAATACTTTACTATAGTAACTATGGTGACAGCTTATTCTTGGGACAGGCGCCCTATTTTAATTTCATTTAGGCAGTAATGGGGAATTTCAAAGGTTCTTTTGGGCCTGGATTGTTTTTAGCTCAAAATAATTCACATACCAGAGTGGCATATCTTCAGGAAGCCTGCCCTTGTCCCCATCAATACTACACTCATGGATATGCTACCTTACATGGCAAAAGGACTCTGCACATGTAATTGAGGGTTGACCTTAAATTAGGGAGTTTATTCTGGATTATTCAGATGGGCACAGCATATGGCATGAGCCTTGAAATGCAGAAGCAGGAGAGGAAGTTGGAGTCAAAGTAGGAGAAAGACTTGACATGACACGGCTGACCTGAAGATGAAGGGAGCCATGTAGAAAGAGTGAGAAGGAAATAAATTCTGACAACAACCAGCAGTCTTGGAAAGAGGACCTCAAGACCTGGATGAGAACCGTGGCCCTGGCTGACACCTTGATTTCAGTCTTGTGAGAACCTAAGCAGAAAATCCAGCTGAGCCATGCTGTGCCTGGACTTCTGACCCATGGAAATTATGAGATAATACATGGTGGTTGTTGTAAGCCAATACATTTTATAGTAGTTTGTTTTATAGCCATAGGAAAATACAGACTCTTTTTTTCTCCTTTCTTACGATTGCTTTGGTTATTCCAGGACCTTTGCATTTCCATGTACAATTAGCTTTTAAAACATTTAAATTACCTAAAGTTAATACATTTAAAATAAATGGTAATCTAAATTTAATCACATGTATATTTAAAACAAATTTAAATGTTAATTTCTACCCAAAAGGCTCTTTGCATATTAATTTGGGGAGAACTGACATCTTAGTAATATTGTCTTCCAATCCTTGAACACGATATAACTCTCCATTAATTTAAATTTTCTTTAATTTTTTTCAGCAATATTTTATCATATTCAGGTATAGGCCTTGCATGATTTTTATTAAACTTATGTCAGAGTATTTATTTTTGGATGGTATAGTAAATGGAATTTCTTAATTTCATTTTCCAGTTGTTCGATTCTGGTACATATAAATATTGATATAATAGATTATTATGTTTTTCACTCTTCAATTCTTTTAAATAGTTTGTTTTTTACATTTTGTCCAAGTTTATAATTGTTATCTGTAGGAGGGCTATTTCAATAAATGTCTTAGACTGAATTAGTACCATTAATTAATTACATGTGCAAGGTCTATTTTTCTGTGACTTCTACTCTGCTGTATGTCCAGACATGACTACTCTCCAGAGCTGCTATTTCAAAAGAGTTGTAGCTAATTTTCATTGAGTGATTATTAAATACCAGCCTTCCTCTAAGGATTTTAAATGTATTAGCTCATTTACTCCCTACTAAACCCTATGAGTTGGATTTTCCCTTCTTAAAGGTGAAGAAATGATGCATGTAGAGCTTAAATAACTTGTCCAAAAATCAATCGGTAAGTTGCAGATATGGATTTCAAATCCAAGCAGAATGGTTTCACTATGTGTACTCCTAACCATAAGCCATTGTTTTTTTATATTCAACTCCCTAGGCATTTCCATATAGATAGCCAGGCTCTTTAAACTCAGTATTACCAAAATAGAATTCTAATCTTTCTTCCCATCTGGCTGCTCTTAAGTTTCCTATCCTGATGAATGCCACTGTTATCCATATAATAAAATAAATTATTAAGTGTTAGGTACTCCTCTAAGGATTTTAAATGTATTAACTCATTTAGTCCTTTACTAAACCCCATGAGTTGAATTATTCCCTTTTTAAAGATGAAGAAAATGAGATAGAACTTAAGTAACTTGTCCAAAATCACAGTCAATAAGTTACAGACCTTCTAGACTTAGGCCTCTCTTCCACTCCCTAAGTCCACATTTCTGAGTATACTTAAATATGAATAAATATATGTATTTCATTTATATGTTCATATACCTTTATTTCTCTTTACTTTCTATAAGCTTCTCAAAAGTATATCATGTCTTATTTATCTTTATGTTTCCAGGATCTAGGGATAGTGCCAAGCATTATAATACATAACTCTTGAATGAATGAGGATGAATGAATGAATTTTCCTAAGGCCCATGACATTTCTCAGTTTTGCCAGAGGAACCTGGTTCACCTTTCTCTAACTTAGTAAGAGTCTGCTAGGGCTACCATAACAAAATAACACAGACGGGGTAACCTAAGCAACAGAAATTTGTCTTCTCAAGTTCTGGAGACTAGAAGTCCAAGATGAAGGTGTTGTCAGGTTTGGATTCCCCTGAGGCCTCTCTCCTTGGTTTGAAGATGCCTGACTTCTCACTGTGTCCTCACATGGCTTTTGTTCTGTGTACACACATGCTTGGTGTTCCTTCATCTTCTCATAAGGACACCTCTAAAAGGCCTTTCTACAAATACAGTCACATTCTAAGGTACTGTGGGTTCGGTTTTCAACATATGAATTTGTGGAGGTCATAATTCAGTCCATAGTAGAGTCCTAGAAAGAGCTTGGATTTAGTGAGGTGTAAGTAAAAGTTCTGAAAATCATGGCATAGTTTGGTTAGATGCCTCTTTGGGAATCTAAGCCAGTGTTTGTAAAAATTCTCAGTTATAGCTAATAGAAAACTTAGAAATATTAGCCCAAGATGAATATTATTTAATGATATAATAGTATTTTAAACAATGAGTGGAGTTCTATCTTTTTTCCATTTTGTATATATCTCTTTTGAAGACATTTAATTATCATTAGCAATTAGATTGATTGTTATGGTTTTAGTCATTTAAAAGTATCTCATTCTGTTACCTTACTTTTTTCTTCTTAGGGCTCAAGAAATATACAAAAGACACTGTGAAGAAAAGTTTGTTAATGATATGATTACCTTTCAAAAAGCTTGTGAAAGATTTCAATATGCTAAAACAAAAGCTGCAATTGTGAAAAAGAATTTAATCCTTAAAGTCCCTGATGGAATGCCAAAGTGAACCAATGCCAGATCACATTCTATGGTCATTTTGAATTATGGCCATTATTTTTAGTCAGAGAACTTCGAAATAATACTATAAAAGAAGTACACTATGTCACAAGATGGATTTGTATGTAAATCTACTAAAAATATAAAGAGTGATTAAAATGTTTCTCTTCTCGATTATAATTTAACTTAAATCAGGTTGAGTTGGCTCACCTAATGGTTCCTTAAATATCCAGATATCCAAGCAACAATGAAACGTGATTTAATTTATTGCAGGAAATACTGCAAAGGCATTGCTTGTATTGTTTCATAACCTGAGTACAGCAATTTGTAAGCCATTCTCAGTTTCTCTGGCAACCTTAGAATAGTAATTTCGGCCCCAGCTGTTGACTTTTATTAAGACACTGTGTTCTTTGATTAGTTTCTTTGCCTGCTTTCATATATTTAATTATATTTCCTGTTTATTTTGTTAAAACAATTTCTTTTTTCAAAATAAAAGTTTCACCATTATATTGGTGACTCATGTTCTTATAAAAATTCAGATAATATAAATTGTAAAAGGGAAATTAAACATTCCTATTAACTTCCTAGAATATTGTAAGATTTTTGTATATTTACTTTCAATGTGTTTGCTTTTACATATATGGGGGGCAGAGAGGAGAAATAGAGACAGAAAGGATGCATATAATTGAGTAATTGTGATCATAAAGTATTCAGAAATGGTATATATTCATTTTAAGTCTATTTAATACATATTCATGGTGTAGAATTTGAAAAATAAAGAACAATATAAAAAGATATAAAAATTCTTTATAAAATTTTAGTTGATTTTCAATAGTATTTTCAACCTAGAAAGATACATGTCTCACTTATTATGACATTGCTCACTTAATACAAAGTAACTAATGCCATTCAAAATTTCTCTTTAATACTCATCAGTTATATATGCAAGTTTTTAAGTGTTTCTTTTTAAAATTCTCTAATTTTATTAGTCTATGGTAAATTTCCAAAAATTAAATATTTTACAACAGCAGTTGTTCATTGTGCTTCTATGCTGGACTGCTAAAAAATGCTAGTAGCATTTTCCTCATATTTCGTAATATAATAGCTATCTATTTAAATCCATGGTATCAGTTCTCCCTTTTCTTGTTAATTTGCAGATAACTAATGAGCAAGTCATATTGGTGTTTCTAATTATTCTTCAAAAAGAACAAAGGGAGATACAGTGAATTGGTAAAAGTGTGACAGATGTAGATTTCCATAACAAATTAGATAATCTCTCTGTTACCCCATTTTTCTGTTCTGTATTTGGAAATAATACATATATTTCGGGGATTTAATTAAAAATAATGGTCCATGTCATGTAGCATTGTTATGAGACTTGAATGAGAAAAACACAAAAGGCAACATAGTGCATTCCACAGAGTAGGCACTTAATAAAGGTAAGTGTGTAGTAGTGGATGCAGAAGTCTTTTCTGTGTGCTTATAGGAGGATTTGTCAACTAAGAGCGGAGGGTCATTTTCTCAAGGAATGGTAGAATTTTTTGTATTATATATTTGAATATAATTAATTCATTCAGTCAATACATTTATTTACTATTTGTTGCCCTTTCTATATGTTCCCATTCCATACTACAGATCTTTTATAATCTTTATCACACAACAGGTAATCAATAATTTCCTTGCTAATTTCCACCCAACTGTGAGCTTCTTTAAGGCAAAGACAATTTTACTCATCTCTGTATTTCTATTACTTTGTACTAATGCAGATATTATACTACACACAATGCTTTTTCTGTTTAGCTCTGTTTTCCTATTTATGTGTGGTCCCAGGTCAATCTCATGACTTTTACTGCTGCTTGCTGTTTATGTTTTGAAGAATCAAAAATCTATATCTCTAGGTTATATCTTAAATTTCATATATCTCCTATATTTCCAAATGCCTGCTAGATACCTCTACTTTGAAGGCATAAAATCTTTTAAAAAACCATACATTAAATGGAATTTATTATTATTTTTTACTATTTCCCTCCCTTTCCAATCTTGCTTTTCTTTCTATATTCCCAAACTTCCCTAGGTTCATAACCATCTAAAGTTTCACATATTAAAATTTTAGAGTATACCTTTGACTTCTTTCTCTTACCTCACCACGTATTAAATATGAAGCCCAAAAATTCAATTTGCAGAAGGTCTCTTTGGCAGAGACTGGCTAGCTTTTCACCAAACCTATTTTCTGTTTCTTCAGCACAGAATTAGCCCATATTTTCCAGCCTTCTTACTCAATCGAGGCAAAGTACTGAATATTGACCAATGGAATCTGGGTAAAAGTGATTGGCAGCCCTTCCAGGTATATACCATGCACTGTCCTCCATTATTTTTCCCCTTCTTTTGCCACCTTGGAAAACACATGTTAAAGATGGCTGAGCCACAAGGTGAAAAGAGTCTGGGTTCCCAAATCACTGCTTGTAGTGTGATCAAGAACACATGTTTTGTTCCTTGGCAAACTTTTTCACTGAGGACAAGACAGTAAATATTTTAAGCTTTGTGGACCATATGGTATATGTTGCAACTACTCAATTCCATGTTGTGGCACAAAAGCAGCCATAGATAAGATGAAAAAAAATGAGTGTGATTGTGTTGCAATAAAAATTTACTTACAAAAACAGGAGGTTTCTCGGATTTGGCCCATGGGTGGTGATAGTTTCCCAACCCTTAATATAGATAGTTGGGCTTGCAATTTTTTAGACCTTATATGTGCAAGGGTGCTAGATTCTTCTAACCCAATACAAATGTTAAACATAAACAACTTCTCAAATAAGTAACTACTTACACATTCCTTATTCAAATAATGTTATCCTAAAGTATTTTTACAGATTAAAATAACTTTGTTTACACATGCTAATAATACTGAAGTATTTAAAAATAAATCATCATTGAAACCAATGTTTCAACAAACACCAGGACAAAATTTGCTTAAATAGGAAAGTGCTATACTGAAATCAAGGTTAACAGGAAGACGTAGCAGCAGGTTACACTAAAAAACAGGGTGCTGGAAAAATAAGGGGATTAAAGCCAAAGAGGTGATGTACGGTGAGCACTTTCTTTGAATAGTCAGATACTGTTAGAAGAAAAAATTTCTTTTCACTTCTTCCCAGAGTTTCCTTAACAGAAGCAGTGACCACTGTATGCCTGAAGCGGTACCCAGAGATTACAGCAGCAGCATCTCATCTTAGAAGAAAATTAAGAAGTCACTTAGCAAGCTTTTCCTCTTTATCTTTCTTAGAACCAAGGTTAAATTTGTATTTTCTGTCTCATAATCAATCCACTAGTCCAAGCTCTATAATAATAGAGTGCACTGATTAAGAGCACAGGCTTTGGAATCAGAAAGACCTGCGTTTAAATTCTTTGGAAGTTATTGAAGTTCAATAGAAATTTCAGTTTCTTCATTCATAAATGAGATGATGTATGTAAAGTGTTTAGGATATTACTATATCACAGCAAGCACTCAGTTCATGGCAGTATACTTACGTACAAAGGCAGTAGAGATTTCATGGATTCATGAGAAATGACTTATTCTCTTTAAATTCACTTGGTGTCTTTTTGATACCTTTGCATTGTGTTTTGAAGAAAATATTTCCTAAAATTGCATTTGTATCTGCTAGCAGGAGTGAACCTTGGAATTACAGAAGCTAAAAAGACCTATCTAAAGTTATTTGCTGGGAAGGTGAAAGGGACAGACAGGACAAAAGCAAGAGAAAGGAGCCATTATGCAAATATATGTTCATTCACATAATCACACAAGGGCAAGCATAGTAAGAGACTCTCAAAATGTTCCCAGATAAAAGTTTTATTCCTATTATTTGGCTAGTCTGCCTATTATTTTGACTATTTATTTATTACTAACTACAATAATTTGTTACTGGATATACAATATAAAAAGAGGTATTTTGTAACATCTAATAACCTAAAATGTAAGGGGTAAGTATAGTTTCTGTATGCTATCAAAGTTAAGTTGTTATCATGTTAATATGTTAGCATAGGATGTTATAACTTTAACACATTTTATGTAAACCTCATGGTAACCACAAAGGAAAAAACCTGTAGTAGATACACAAAAGATTAAAGTAAAGAAATCAAAGTATACCACCACAAGAAGTCATCAAATCAAAAAGGAAGACAGGGCTTCCCTGGTGGCGCAGTGGTTGAGAATCCGCCTGCCGATGCAGGAGACACGTGTTCGTGCCCTGGTCCGGGAGGATCCCACATGCCGCGGAGCAACTAAGCCCGTGAGCCATGGCCGCTGAGCCTGTGCGTCCGGAGCCTGTGCTCCGCAACGGGAGAGGCCACAGCAGTGAGAGGCCCGCATACCGCAAAAAAAAAAAAAAAAAAAAAAAAAAAAAGGAAGACAGCAAGAGAAGATAGGAACAGAGAAATTGCAAAACGGTCAATAAACAGTTAACAAAATGGCAATAGTAAGACCTTAGCTATCAACAATTACTTTAAATGTAAATGGATTAAATTCTCCAATCAAGAAACAGAATAACTGAATGGATTAAAAAATAAGATCCAGGGCTTCCCTGGTGGCGCAGTGGTTGAGAGTCCGCCTGCCGATGTGGGGGACACGGGTTCGTGCCCCAGTCTGGGAGGATCCCACATGCCACGGAGTGGCTGGGCCCATGAGCCATGGCTGCTGGGCCTGCACATCCGGAGCCTGTGCTCTGCAACGGGAGAAGCCACAACAGAGAGAGGCCCGTGTACCACAAAAATAATAATAATAATAATAATAAGATCCAGTGATACTGATGCCTACAAGAGACTCACTTTAGCTTTAAGGATACACATAGGCTCAAAGTGAAGGGATAGGAAAAGATATTGCAAGCAAATGGTAACCATAGAGAGCAGGGGTAGTTATACTTATATCAGACGAAATACACTTTAGGCTAAAAATGGTGACAAAAATCAACAAGGCCATTATATAATGATAAGGGGTCAATTCACAACAAGATAAGAAGATGGTAAATATTTATGCACCTAACACTGAAGCACCTAAGTATATATATAAAAAAATACTAACAGAACTAAAAGAAGAAATAAACAACAGTACAATAATAGAGCACTTTAATACTTGACTCACACAATGGAAAAATCATCAGACAATTAATAAAGAAACAGTGCATTTGAATATTTTAGACAAGATGGACCTAGCAGACATACATAGAATATTCCTTTGACCAGCAGCAGAATTCTTCTCCAGCATATAAAGAAAACTCTCCAGGACAGATCATATGTTGGGCCACAAAACCTGCCTCAACAAATTCAAGAAGATAGAAATCATATCAAGTATCTTTTCCAAACACAATGCTATGAAACTTGAAATCAATAGCAGGAGTAGAATAGGAAGTCACATTTCCCCATAACAACTAGCCAAAATGGATAACCATTCTCTCTCAGACTCTCTCTCCCTCTCTCTCCATGTATGTGTGTATTATGTATTATGCATGTATGTATCTATCTGTCTGACAGTTGGAGAGCTATAGTTGCAAGGAAAAGTGTAGGCACTGAATTCTTAATAGGGAGGAGCCCTTCCTAGGTGAGCAGAAATGCCAAAATCTGGGCATGGGTAGGCTGAGACTTGGGCTTGTCAGGCAGAGAGATTTTACTGGGTTAATTTAAAATTTGTAAATTTATAGTTTCATAATTTATAAATTTACAAAGATTTTTGGGTTGGTATGATGGATTAAAATCTTTAAAACACTCAGATGCAGAGCTAGTTCTCCTTGCTGAATTCCTCCAGTGGAACTTCTGCTGAGTTTTTAGTAATTCAGGAAGCTGGAAGGCTGTGCTTGAAAGCAGAGAGAGAGAGAGAGAGAGAGAGAGAGAGAAAGAGAGAGAGAGATGTGTAACCTTCATGGTTAGATTCCAAAGACCTGCTAGAATGAGGAATTGGTAATATACATATGATTGATTTCACCCTCAAAACCACAGAACAAAAAAATACTAAAGTTGCAATAGGTCCCCCATCCTACTCAATCCCTAATTGGATAGAAGTGATCAATTCCTTGCTCTTAGCCTGGAAGGTCTTGCCCTCTTTAAGGGAAAACAAAATGTACTCCATTCTCTCAAGTTATTTTAAACATAGTGTCTTACATACAATAAAGAAAGCTGTGAGACACATGAGTACATAGGAAAATATTACCACAGATGCCCCAGATGTTGCAATCAGTAGACAAGAACTTTATGTAAAATGTTTCATAAATATTTTAAAACTTAGAGGAAAAATCAAACAAAGGGATTAAAAGATGGAGAATTTTAACAGGGACATAAAAATCTCTAAAAGAGAACCAAGTCAATTTCTAGAAGTTAAAAATGCCATATAATAAATTAAGAATTTATTGGATAGGTTTAATAGCATACTGGGCAGAGCAGAAAGAACTTGAAGACAGTCAAGAGAAATTAGAAATTACCCAAACTAGAGCACACAAAGGGGGAAAAAAAATATATATATATATATGAAATATTTGAGGCTTTCTCATCTAGAAGTAATCCAAAGTGAACAAAGAATATTGAGAAATGGAGAATTCATAACAAATACTTGTTTCATATCTGTCTTACAAATAATTACTGAAAGCCATGTAAGTGTTACTGGTGTTACTGGTTACTGGCGTTTAAGTGTTACCCATGTTAGTCCCTTCCACTGCCTTTGAATGTCAGTATTTTCAGATTGCTTATGTCTAAAATTGGCACAGAAAGTTTTTCTCAAACTGAAATAGTAATATATAGTGTATTATATATAAATGTACATTATATACGCAAATTTATGTGTCTGTATATATATATATATATATATATATATATATATATATATATATATATACATATAATTTGTTTCCCTACTCCACTCTTCCAGCCAGTTCATTTTTAAAAGTTTCTTAGAATTCTGTTGCACTCTTTCATAGAATGACTCTTGCCTTCAGTGCAAATTCTAGACTTAATCAGGATGATTTCTTACCTTTCTACCCATAGACAGACATAGATTCCATGTATGTGCAGGCATATACACAATAAAAAAATTTAAAGAACAATATTTGATCTCTGCCCAGAATTCTCTCTTTAGAAGTGCTATCAAATTCCCTGATTTGTATCTAGTATTTATCTTCTACTAGTATTCTTGGTTACGTATGTTCCAATCGTGCTGAATACCAATGGTTCTTAAAAATGCCATGATTTTCTGCTTTCCTCCTTTGATGTCACTATTGCTCCCTCCCAGCTGGAATGCTCCATATCACAAATACTAGCAGAATAATTTCTCAAGATACCTAATACCCCAACAATGTGGGTCTATGAAAATTTGCCTGATTCTTTCTATTAGATGTATTCTACACCTTCTGAACCACCATAGTACTTAAAATATTGTATTTCAATTATAAAAGCAATATCATTTTTGAAAAGTAGAGAATACATTAAAACTTATAAAATAAAATTAATAGCATTTAAAAGGCTGCAACCTATAGATAATCACTGTTAACATTTTGGAGTCTTTCATTTCAGATTTAGGTGTGTGTGTATGTGTGTCCTTTTCACCAATCTCTCTTTCCTGCTTCCCACCCAACCCCTCCACCCCACTCTACCACTTTCTGGGTCACTGATACATGACTGTTAGCTGAGCTCTTCTTGTCTTTGGCCTCACACATACCCCTGTGGTAACTAGGTCTAATATGGGCTAATATCAGCATCACCCAACACCTCCAAGCATATCCTCTCTCTGATCAACTGTTTATTGTAATTCATGTATCGTAAGTGGATGAATATACAGTCATTCAGCAGAATGAAGTGTAAATAGCAGTACTTGCACATATTGGGAAAGAGTTATCCCATTTTTATGCTGTTACAGATCCTGAGTTTGAACCAGGAGGAAGAAGTGATAGGGGAATAATCTATCTTCCTACCTTATTTTAGGAAAGTGGAGTTTTTTCAGCTAATGAGGCAAAGTGCTGATAGATTAGAGAATGTTTTTCTCAGTTTGGTGGGCATTTAACCTTTTTTAAAAAAAAAATCTGTATCTCAACACCCTTCTTATATTTGCAGAAAACCCTCCCACTTTGTGGGTTTTTAGGGAATAAACAGGCTTGTCTACCACAGTGGAGGGAGTCATATATTTTAACTATGGCCTCATAAATACATACAGAAATAAAGATTACAGCTTCTACTCATATCATTTTCATTGTGGTGTCATGAACATATTTTTATAGTTTAATTGGTATCGTTTTTTCTTCCTCTTCATTTCCCCTAGTCCATATGTGTAATATTAATGTAATTATAATAGGCCTAAAGAGGAAGGGACATTGTACAGTGATCCTGAGCTCCGAGTAGGATATAGCAACTAATGAGACTTTGGATTGTTTCCCTTATAGAAATGGATATATGGGGTTTTTTTTGTTGAGTAAAGAATATTTATGTTAGAATTGAGTCACTTTTGGGGGGAATGAGAAGAGTTAGCATCAGAAGAAAGGTGTAGCTGGGTATTTGTCAAGTTCTTTTTTTCATTTTTGTCTTGATATCATCTGAATGCCCTTTTCAGGAGACATATCTTTTGGTTAGATCATGCTTTGAGCTATGGACCTGTGTCCCAACACAAAATTTAGAAGGATCAAATAATTATCACCCCAACTTCTGCCAGCCATTTGATGCTAATGCTAATACTTTTAATCCTGAAAAAGTGGTACAAAGACCAAAGACCATTAAGAAGTCATTCATGGCAGCATTAAGAGTTCAATAGTGGCAGCATCAAATTTCCAGCATTAGAAAACCAAAAGTTGATCATTTCTGTGGCATTGTTCAGCCTGGACTACTGCTACATAACCTCCTTTGGTTTTAGCTCATTTTTCTGAGCTCATCCCCAAATTTCTCCTGTTGATATGAGTTACCTAATATCCTTCCACTGAGTACATTTATTGTTTCACTAGCAATGTTCTCAGTTGCATGCAAGAATAAGAAGAATTCTAATACACTTAGTTGATCTCAACAAACCTTAATTTTCAAGTGTAAATGATTTCTTTTCTGAAAGTGGCACAGTAGGTTTTTTGTCTTAATCATTTGTCAAATGGTTATAATAACCAATCATGGAGATGTTAAATGTAGTGAATGTAAAACACCCAGAACAGTGCCAGGGCCATAAGAAATGCTATAATAATGTTATTAATTATTGTATTAATTTATATTTACATTAATAAATGATTATTGTTATTAATCATTTTCAGTGCTGTAACTTTTCAGCTTTTGGGGAAATTGGAAGGGAATGCATCAGAGGCTGATAATGAGAAGGCACATGTTAGAAGTCAGTCAGGGTGCTTTGAGGCTACAGCCCTGTGACACTCATTTTCCCTTGTATTATGATCATCTGTCTTCTTATTTAACATCTCCAGTTAGGTTATAAAATCCTTGGGGTCAGGAATGTGTGTCACCATTTTTCTGTTCCCAGCTGTCTGTAGCAGAGTCCTATACACTATAGGTGGTCCTCAATGATCATTCACTGATGTCTTCCTCAGCTGTGATTTAGTGTGTGTTCACTTCAATAACTAAGTTGAAAGATTTTTCTTAAAGTCTACATCCAAAAATAGAACAGAAAAACTGCTTATATATATTTATTTTTATTATGAATGTGTATACTGAAATATACATGTCAATTCTGTAAAATCAGATTTCCATTACCTCCTATGACACTCCAGTGGCATCACCTTTAAAACTATCACTAATAATCTTCTATTAGTTAAATCAGCAATTTTTAGTCCTTATTTTTCTGGAATTTGTGGAAGCATTGGATAATATTGATTTCTTCCTTTTTGCTACATCTTTTTATACCTCAACTTCCATGATACCATGTGCTGTTCTTCATATTCTTCCTTACTCTTTGACCTTTTTTTCACTCCTATTGCTTTTTCCTTAAATGTTGTTGTTACTCATACTTCCATCTACAATTTTTTTCTCAGTCCATATTTGTTTTCTGATTGACAGAATGCAGGGCCAGAGTTTATGATATAGCTTAAATTCTAACAGGTCCTAAAAGCATCTCTCCTGAGCTCCAGATGTATTTCTAACCATCCACTGCATATGTTTACTTGGATGTCCTCCACAAAACTCAGATTCAACATGCTATGAACTAAAATCACGTCCCTTCTGTTTAGAACCTATCCTATGGGTCATCCCAAACATCCTTCTTTACCTCATACCTTATATAATCAAATCTTGTACATGTTCTTATCTTTGCTTTCAAAACTCTCCATCTCTGACTCTCCAATGGCAATGTTTAATTCTTACTAATTCTTTCCTCAAATCTGCCTTGCATATACTTCTAAAATGCAAATCTACTCTTTGGTTGTGTCTCCATTGTTATAGGATGAAGTAAAAACCCTTTACATTTAGCAGAAAAAATTCCTTAATGACCTTGACAACCCCTGCCTTTCTAGCCAACTCTCAATCCCAATGTTCCAGCCATTGGACTAGTCACAATTCTGAAATTCCTTTGTCTTAAATTCCCTTATCCTCTTTTCTGCTTGGAGAATTTCTGATTGATCTTTTAGAGTTGAGGTGTATCTCTGCAAGAGTTTTCCCACAGTGCTTCTGTGCATGCCTCCATTATAATATTTATTACGTGGCATTACAACAAAATTGATTACATACTGTTCCACCCATTTGACTAGTATTATATTTAATTTTGTATCTCAGTGCTAAGAAAAAATGAAAATAGTACATTTTTAATTTTTCTCTGTATACTATTTAGTCCTTGGAATAGTTTCAGGAACAAAAGATTGTCCTTTAAGATATTTGTTTTTGGGCTTCCCTGGTGGTGCAGTGGTTGAGAGTCCGCCTGCCGATGCAGGGGACACGGGTTTGTGCCCTGGTCCGCGAAGATACCACATGACGCGGAGCGGCTGGGCCCGTGAGCCATGGCCGCTGAGCCTGCGCATCTGGAGCCTGTGCTCCGCAACGGGAGAGGCCACAACAATGAGAGGCCCGCGTACTGAAAAAAAAAAAAAAAAAAAAAAAAAAAAAAAAAAAATATATATATATATATATATATATATATATATATATATTTGTTTTTATTAAAATCTCACCTGTGTAGGCGCAACAGATTGATGAATATAATTTACATACTGATAAAATTGAGATAAAGTCATTAAGTACCACTAAAATTTCAAGAAGTAAACTCTCATCTGCCTTATTCTTTGAATTAACCATCTCAACTGTTCTGGTGAGGAATCAACTTTTAGATTAAAAGCCCCATTTATAATAATTTCAAAAACCTCCTACTCTCCCTTTTTCCCACATTTAGAGGGAAAAAACAAACTTGAAAGCTGACTTTTTTTTAGAATTTTGCTTCTTCTAAAAATGTGACTCTTTAGATAAAGAAGAAGAGTGATTATGAGAGTTTAAACAAAGAATGAAGTACTTTATCATAGCTTTGGAAAGAGTTCCTAACACACTACCTGCATGCATAATTGTTAACTATACTTTTCCTGGCCTCCTCTCTCCTCTCCTGCTGCCATTCTGCTAGCCAGAATACAGACTGCAGTTAGGCTCCCTATGAAAGTGACAGCCACGATCATGCCACTACCCGCATGATACACAAAGTAAAGTGCGTTGCAAAAGAGGAAAGCCACCTGCTTATCATACAGGCATTGGTTTTCTTATATTTGAAGGGCCAGGGAGTGCTAGCTCTAAAAAAATCATCAGCACAGTCTTTTAATTGTTTAGGTAATTTGCCTCAGAGTACAATATGTGGCCTTGGAGATAAGCTGGGCCTCATGAAAATGGATGACTTGTGTGTCAGAAATCTGTAGACACTGGCCTTGTTTACCCGATATGACATGTGGTAAAGGTCTCTCTTATAAAGTCATCTTAATATATGGCAAAAAAGAACACAACACATCATAAAATATACTTACTGTGTGTACTCTTAAGTCTGTGGGTGTATGTATGTGTTTCCATTTGAACATAAGCAGTGCCAGTCTATATGTGCAAATGAGAGCTACTGAAAATAGCTGAAGCTAGGAAAAGCAGTGGTTTAAACACTCAGCCAAAGGAAATATCTCTTGGGTTTAATTGCCTAAAAGGGAAATATATACATGATACTTTCCCAGACCATGAGGAGAAAAGGCCTTTTTATCTACTTTACTTTAGGAGAGTGAGATATAAACCTGATGAAAACGGAAGCATAATGCCTAGTGCCAGGTAAGAGGTACTTTTTCATATAGTTTACTTTTGGAGAGAGTGATAATACCTGGTGAAAACAGATAACACCTAGTGCTAGGTAAGAAGTGTAATATAAAAGACCAGGTAGGGCTGGATCCAGGTTTTTATTGGTACTGAAACTTACTCAACTTGAGAGAATCCTCTTTTAGAAAAATTATCTGAAATTACAAATATGAAGTTAGGCAAAAGACCTTGGAAGGGGCCTATAAAACAATGGGTACTAAAATTTAAAAGTCCCTTTGTCTTGACTATAAATCTTTCTCCACAGACTGGAAACCTGGAAATCTCTTGATGAGGAAGGAAAGAATCCTTGAGAAAAAGTGACTGTCAGAGCTACAGAACCTTCTTTCATACTCTCATGAATAGATATGGTCACCAACCAGGTGAGAAATGAATATTGTATTTGTATAATATGCAATACTTCTGAATTGATATGCATAGTTTCTAGAAGTCAAGACATGTTTGAAATATAACCTTTGTATTTCATATGAGCACTTCCTCTATCATTTCAGGATAATCTCTTCATGCTTTTTGGCGTGAAATAGTCAGGCTAGGGTGACAGACCCTCCAGTCTCAGTGGCTTAGTCCTACTTAGTTCATTTCTCACTGATACTACATGTCCAATGGGCCTGAGGAAGGCATCACCATTTTATAGCTTCAGCATCTGTTACACATGGTCTCCAAGGCTGTTATGGCAAGGAAAGGGAGCACAGTGGAAAGAACGTAGTCCAACAGCCCATAAATTTCTTGGCTTCAAAGTGATATATGTCACATTTGCTTATAGCCCTTTGTCCAGAAATTTTCACATGGACTTGCCTAACACAAGGGCTTTGAGAAATGCTGGGGAACAGATAAAATGTTTTGGGACATGCATAGCCATACTCACCTATAGTATGGAGAATATTTGGGCATTCTTTTTAACCACTAATTCCAAGGAGACTTCATTTCTGATATTTACACATATATGGAAACTTAAGATCTATGCCATATATATTTAATAATTATAATAGTAATTGGTATATAATGAGTCCTTAAAAATGTTTTTAAAATAAACGAGTGAATGAGGGAATAAATGAATGAATACAGATCATTCACAGTGACTCTAATTCCTGTAAGACGCAAAAAGCCAGCATGTGTTCCTAAAATGTACATCAAGTAAGTCCTAATACTATAACTTTGCATTGCTGCTGCCTCTTCTTCTTTTTCTCCCTCCTCCTCCCCCTCCTCCTCCCCTTTCTTCTTCCTCTTCTTCTTCTTCTTCCTCCTCCTCCCCCTTCTTCTTCTCCTTCTTCTTCTTCTTCTTCTTCTTCTTCTTCTTCTTCTTCTTCTTCTTCTTCTTCTTCTTCTTCTTCTTCTTCTTCTTCTTCTTCTTCTTCTTCTTCTTCTTCTTCTTCTTCTTCTTCTTCTCCTCCTTCTTCTCCTTCTTCTTCCTCTTCTTCTTCTTCTTCTTCTTTCTATATCTCTTTTCAAGTCTGACCTGATTGTGGCTTTTAATAATTAAAATTCTTTGCATTTCAAAAATCTTATATTCTGTCAAGTGAGCCAAGTTTAGAAAAGAATTTGAACTCAGAATTCTTACTAGGATTGATATATTTTTAAACAAAATATATCAATTGAGAAATTAAATGTCAAGAAAAGCAAAGATAGGTCCAGGGAGAATTTGACTGTCAGCTACAGATCAACTTATCACTTGCCTCAGAAGGAGTTGAGAAGGAAAACTAAGAAAATAGGAGTTTTCTTTAAAGAGGGAAATTATCTAAATTTAATGAATGTTTCCATGATTATTTTATTAATGATATTTGTTTTGAGTGATATATAGATGTTTTTACTTCTTATGATTGTTATTTCAACACTTTCTCATTCTGTATTTTTCCTTTGAAATATTACTAGTATCTTTTCTTTGTCATGCAATTTTACAACTTACCAACATTTAAAATGAATTAATTTCTATTAGAATATATTTTGTATGATGAGTTGAATAATATAGTTTATTGCATTATAGCACTATTTGAGGGATATTATTTTACCTTTTGCCTCCTGGTACTGTCCTAAAATATTGTGTGTATGTGTGTTTTCCCCTCCATTTTCACTACTACTTTCTGGAGACTTGTAAGATACAGCAGGGTTCACCTGATTTTGCCTTTCCTTTCTCCTATAAATTACAGGCAATAACTCTGTTCTAAAGTACTGAGTTTTCTTTGAAAAGTCTAGCTTGCTCCCTTATTTCATGGTGTCTGAGTCCATCACTAACCAAGAGCCTTGGGGAACTATTTTCACTAATGGACTCAGTACTCCCCAGTGTAGTTAATTTCACTCTATGGTCAGAATGAGTTAATGTTCTTTGCTACCAGGGTGTAACATAGACACTGAGGAGAAGATGATAGTCTGTGTTTTTCCAAATGGACATCTTTACAAGTCATTAACAATTTATCTCCCAGAAGTTTTCCCTTAGTTTTTTTTTTTTTTTTTTTTTTTTTTTTTTCCCTCCAGCAACTGTAAACTTACACAATATGCAACCATCACTCTTTGGATAGGGCATTTCAACAGATTTGATTTTCTTATATATTTTTGCCTTTCAAACAACTTGATGGGTTGTTTCATTAATCTCTTGGTCTCCCTGCCTCTCCTCTATCTGGCATCACTAGCAAAAGGCAGAATTTCTCAGATATAAAGGGACAGACTCCAACTGCAAATATATTACAAATGTAGCAAACAAAGACACTTTTTGATTATTGGATGGTAAAAGTTGGGTAAACTCCATCTATTATTTAATGTAACTGTTATTAAATATAGGTTTTCATAATTTGGAATTGTGGTATATAAACTGTAGATAGCTATTTAAATAAACTGTGACCTAGTGATTGTGGTTTGCACATTTATTCAAAAAATATATTTTGAATACCTACTTCATGCCATAAAAGTTGGGGAGAAGATGGAGGGCAAAATAAGACAATCTTTGTTCTCAAAAATATATAAATAATTATTTTTAGGATACTACATATTTAGGGTTACATGTAAAAAATACGTAAAGTTTTCATAATTATACTATGCTGCTGTTATTCTAACCTTCACACATAAAACCTTTATGAAGCCTTCACAGGCAAACTTTATCTAACTTTATTCGGTATGTATTAGAGTCAACCCATAGCAATTAATCAATCAATTCAATTGTCAAGAAACAAATCTTTACTGAGCTCCCACCATAAGCAATATATTGTGCTTGACCAGTGATGAATGCAAAGAATTAAAAGGCAATGCCCACTCTTTGCTCAAAGAATTAAAAAATAATACTTGGTCAGATTAAAAATGCACATGAGATAGTAAATTACAGTAAAAATGAACATGTGATACATCCCAATCAATTCATACAGAAATGTACACTGGGCATTCCCATTTGAAAGTTTGGTAGATACCTCAAGCTATAACCAAGCGTACTCTCAACTCCTCCTCCATACGACCAATGCTGCTCTTCCCCAGGGCCCCACCATCCAAAGCAGACACCAAGGCATCATTCTAGATCCAACTGCTCCACTGTCCCCCTATTTTCCCTGTATCTAGTAACCTATAGGTCATTTCTATTTAAAATCTTTAAAATCTATTTCTTAAAGCAAAGTACATTTTGCCTTCACTAGTTCAGACACTTATCATCTTTGTCCTGGATATACTGCAGAGAAGTCACTTAACTTCTCTCCTTAATTCTCTTCTTCTAGCTTTTCTATCTCTAAACCTCAGACACATAAACCTTTCTAATGTATAAATCTAGACTCACTTAGCTAAAAATAAGCCATTAATTCCACCCCATTGCCTTAAGATTAATGTCTAGGCAACTTAGCCTGGCACACAAAGCCCTTTAAGATGTGGTTCCTCCTTCTGCCTCTAGCTCACCACCAGCATCTACTACACTGTTCTCCAGTCACACGCAGCCACTCTGAAGATGGTGCCCCCTTTTTTTTCGGCAGTGTTCTAGCCTACCACTTACTTGTTTTGGCTTAGCCATATTCAGAATTGAGAGATAGCCTATGTATATACCTCCCTTGGAAAACTGTCTTTCTCACTTTACCATTCCTACTCCCATTCTGAGTCTGGTGTCCTCTCCATATGTGCATATGACCCTAATCATGGCTGTGACTATTTTTTATGACATAGTGCTGTATTTGTCCATTGCCTTTCTTCCCATAGGCTGTAAGATTCTTGAGGATAGAGACCTGTCCTCCCATCACTTTCTCATCAGCAACCCACACAGTGCCTGATATATAGTGAGCACTTGGTAAACATTTGTTGAGTTAAGTCAATAATTACCCTGGACACTCAGGAAAGTGAGCAGTTACCTTAGATATAATGACTTACTGGAAATAAAACCAGGTAAGATGCACAAGATCCAGCAGACATTGTCTGTCAGGCACAGAAACGGCTCAATTAATACTAATCCCCTTTCCCTAGAATTATCTCTTAAAAATTGATTGCAATTACATGAATGATGATGAGAAAGAGGAGCTTTATAAATTGGGAACTGTATAAGTCTCAGTTTCAAAAGGTATTGTTGGGATTAAAGGGAGTTTAGGGATTAAAGAATGTGTGAGGAGGGAAGGAAGGGAAGATCTGAAAGTGGAGCTGGTGGATTAGACAGCCAGTCACTGACTGTAGCCAGAAGCATGGCTGGAGAGGCTGGGGCCCACACAGAAGTTCAAGAAGTTGCAGTGCCTGGTGGTGGTGCTGGTGTCATCCAGTGAGGTGACAACATACAGTTCAGCCCAAGAAGAAAAGTGCAAAAGAAAAAGGAGGAGATATGAAAAATTGGCTGAGGTCAGAGAGTAGATATAGGCAATATAGCAGGGAGAAATAGTAGAGAAAATTAGATTGGCCAGAGGCCATGTGGGGAATGGGAAAAGTTTGGACTTTGGAGTTAGAATAATTTGTTTTCAGAATAATTTGTTTTCATTCCAGACTCTGCCATTATTATCTATATGACCTAACTAAATACTTAATTTCTCTAAGCCTCAGTTCCTCATGTGGAAAGTGGGGATAAACCTCGTAGGCAGGGTTGTCATGAGGATTAAGTGAAATGATGTATGTAAAGCTCCCAGGCTTGGCATTTATTAGACATTCTGTACAATTTAATTACCACGTTATCTTTGTAGATCCTTGGGTCTTTCATGGCCCTTTTGATATCTATTGTTCTTAATAGTACTATCAATGGAATCCCAATTAACTTTTTTTAAGCAAAGAATGAGAGACATTTCTCTATGACAGTTGAGCTGGCACTTGAAAATATTGCTCTTTAAATACTTGTAATATGTTTCTCTAGTGTATCTTACCTTTCCAGGAGTGTGTATGAATTTTATTAGACTGCATCTTCATTGAGGGCAGAAGCTAAGTATCTATCTACTTATAACTTCCCACAGTACTTAATGCAATCTGATATCATGCACACAGTTGACAGTTGATGAATGTTGTTAACAGCAGCAACTGTATCAATTCCTGTCTCATACTACCTATAAGCTTCCCAAACTGGAAATGGGCAAAAATGGGAGGGGGGAGAAAAAAGCATTTTATGTACCTGAAATGAATTTACCAACTATGAAAAACAGTTAAAACAGGTGAACAATATGAAGTAAACTGTATAAATTCAAGTGTGAAAAGGCAACACTTGAATAAACATAAAAATAACTGGTATTGTTTGCTTTTAACCTTAGCTAAATGGCTAGGCTAGACATGATCACAAGAACATTTTTCAGATGACCTTGTACTTGAAATTGTAACAGTATCCATGGAAATTTTCATTTTCAGAAGGTCACAATGGTACATTTTTCATACAGTTAAAAAAATCGACAATCTTATTGTTAAAAGTATATGTGCAAGACTTAGATAATGATATGTTTTCTCGTCAATTGTTTTCTCTCCATCGTGTGCAAAACTAGATCATTCAGAGGGGTTGCTTTTTGGCATAATTGGCTAAATACTCACAGAGACTTTAGCCCAGAATTCCAAACAATTTCCATATGAAAATGTGTAGGCATATTTAAAATGGAAACCAATAGAACAATGATATATAGGGTTTTTTCTCAAATTTAATGATGTGAACAAAGTCCTCTATGAATAAAGAATTGATTTGTTTGAACATTATTCAAAAATAGAGCAAGGAAAAACTGGGACTCTGGAGCAATTAAAATCAGATTAGTCACTACTACAACGTACTTTATTATCCATATAATATCATTTTGTTCCTACATTAAGTGAGTAAATATGGGCATATATCAATGATTCTTCTTTGGTCATTTCTGGTGTCTTTCGTTGTAGTCAACTTACTTTAACCCTGGCATGTCATCACTGAACCAGCAAACTCATAGCTCTTACAGATTTAATTTACCTTTTTAGATGATAGGACCATCTATATTAGAGTCAAGAAAATAAAGAAGGAATAGATTCACTTTCCAAGAAAACAGCAAAGAGGAGACACAACACAAGAAAGTCAATAAAGGTCCCCTGAATCAGATGAATGGGTAAAACAAAACAAAACAAAACAAAACAAAACAACCCAAAAAACAAAACCTTAAAATATGCTTCTTAATCTGACTTTAAAATTTTTGGCTACTTAAAAAATCCTTTTTAAATTAAAATCACAACACATGCAGACCATAGCTTTCATGGGATCTGCTCTGCCCAGAAGGTGGTGGGGGCCAAGTGCAACAAGTGAGTCACGGTAGCTGTAAGGAATGTAAATTGAAGAGCAAAAAACACTTCTCCTCAAGAAACCTCTTTCCTGCCTTTATCTCTGAACTTTGCAACTCAGAGTTGAATTAAAAGTGAAATTTCATTAAAGTTTTGAATATTGACCACCATTAACAATGGGAAGATAAAAACATGGTAGATAAGATCGTGGGTTCAAATCCTGGGTCCACTATTTGCTGAGTGTAGCCGCCATCACTTTACAAAAACCAATCTGGTTTGTGTTCCCAGAGTACATAAAATGTACCTGGTATAAAATATATTTTTTGAATGACAATAAGTGAACAAACTTTCTCATCTTTAAGATGATTACAGCATTCCTCATAGACTTATTGGGATACTTAAGTGAGATCATGTATATTAAATGCTTTATTCAGGGTCTGCAACATAGTAAGCACTTGATAAACATGAGTTGTTATCATAATGAGAATGGTGATCTTCCTCATTATCTACCTACTAAGGCACTCATATTTCTTCTTAAAAGAATGGAGCAAACCATATTGTTCATTGAGATTCACTTGACAAATTACCAATACTATTTTACATGGATACTCATTACCAGTTGGCTCCCTCATTGAAGTACCGTCCATACATGTAATGTTATTGGATTTGTAGAGTTCAGGATTTCTACTGATATAAAGGCTAAAAACAGCCTGGCAGGTTTCTACCATTTTCCTAAACAGAAGCCCATGTCCTAAGTGTGATATTAATTCCACCTACTGAATAGGAGACATAAAATGGAAGGTTTCTTCTTGGGGGGGGTGTATTTTTTAAAATTTTTTCATGCATTTTTAATTGAAGTATAGTTGATTTACAGTATTTCAGGTGTACAGCAAAGTGATTCAGTTATATATTCTTTTTCAGATTTCCACTATAGGTTATTATAAGATATCAAATATAGTTCCCTGTGCTATACAGTAGGTCCTTGTTTACCTATTTTATATATGGTAGTGTGTATCTGTTAATCCCAAGTCCCTAATTTATCCCTTCCCCTGCTTTCCCCTGTGGTAACCATAAGTTTGTATTCTATGTCTGTGAGTCTATTTCTGTTTTGTAAATAAGTACCTTTGTATCATTTTTTAAGATTACACATATAAGTGATATAATATGATATTTGTCTTTGTCTGACTTACTTCACTTAGTATGATAATCTCTAGGTCCATCCATATTGCTGCAAATGGCATTATGTTATCCTTTCTTTATGGCTGAGTAATTATATATAACATATATTATTATATATTATATTAATATATTAATATTATATATATGATATATATATTATATAAAATGGAAGCTTTTGAAGCCAGAAGAACTGGAGCTTCATGTACCCAAATTATCAGCCCTATAACCACCCATGTTCCACTAGCAAGTCCAGCTCTAGAGGCTTCTTGGGACCATTTTTTTCACATCATTATAGGATCTGGTCCTAGAACATGTGTTGAGAAGACTCTTTCTCAGGAAAGATGTTAATGAGTGCAGAATGCAAGCTATTCATTCAGACTTTGCTCTCTTTTTGTGGTCCTGGGAATACATTTAGAGGTATGCCTTCTACCACTGTTGTTCAGGAAAAAAAAGGTGTGGTACCTTACACACAGCGTATGCTCAATAACGTTTTTGTTAAATGGAATTACCCTCTTGTCACCTTTAAATTTTACTTCCTCAGAGGATAATTCCCTCTCAAACTCAGTCAGGTCCTTTTTTTGTATTTTCATAGCACCCTTTATTTCCTCATAGACTTTTCACAGTGTTGATGAATGAATTGATTAATTAATTGTAGTCATTTACTTAATATCTGTTTTTCTAAAGATTCATGAAGGCAGTTACTATACCTGTCTTACTGACCACTGTTCCTGCTCCTAGCACAGCAACTATAGACACTCAGGATATTTTATATGTGGGTGAAAAATGCTTAACCAATTACTGCCTTGTTCTGCAGTTACAGAAACTAAATTTTATTCCACTGTCCCATGAGGCCTGTTCAGTTACTCTGTTTATATCTCATAATATATTAGATCTCTGTGTATATATTACTTACACCCAGCAGGACAAACTTAGGCCTACATTTTATTCAATGGAAGAATCCTTCTCCTCCAACCCCCCACCACCTCATAAAGGAGTATTGTGAGAATTAATCTTGCAGTTAACACATTTTCCAGAGTCGTCTTTCCTTTCTTTTCTCTTTTGCTACTCACCTTTTGGTCATTTTCCTGATCATTAATACTCTAACTTCAAGTTGCTTTGTGGAATTTGTTAGTAGAGGTTTAGGCAAGGGAGTGATTTGTAGATTTAGCTATCCTTGCTATTATCTACATTCTGCTATCTTACATAATCAAGAATTGAGTGTACATCTGGGAGAATGATTCCAAAAAGAATCTCATGAGTTTTCCTAATGGTAAACTTAGATTAAATTAAAAAGCTGGTAAATGCAACCTTAACAGATATTTGATTCCTTTAGTTAGATCAATATTTTTCTGGCTGTTATTGTCATATCTCTATATTGGAAACCAAAATCTAAGAAACTTTATTTTTTGAGAGACAAATAATCAGCTTTAGTAGTGTGTAAAGTGGAGATATTAGATAATAAGTTATTCAGAATTCTACTGAATTTTTCATATCATTTATTCACAGAATAAAAATGTGTTATAGTAATTGTAAGTTACCTTAAATTAGATCTGCTCCCATCCATCCTACCTAAAATAGAAGAACAAGTTTCTTTCTCTTTGTTTTCTGTGGAGAGTCAAAAGGAGAATTGTATGCCCTTAAAAAGCTGAATTGCTCCAAATGGGAGTTTATCTTTGTTATCTTTCCACATGGTACAAAAAATTGGCTTGTCCCTAAACAATCATGTTGTAATTAGTCAATAAGGACAATTAAACAAGGGTCCTACTCTCACTTCAATATTTCATTCCTCCAACAAAATGATTTGCAGAGTTAGTTTAATGGAGCGCTGTCACCAGATTAATGGCCTCTCTTTGAAAATATGTCAACCTATTGACTAGACATGCACATGATTTGATAGGCATCCTGGCATATAGTTATAAGAAACAACCTACTAGCTTGAGTGGGAAGCAGCCGCATAGCACAGGGAGATCAGCTCGGTGCTTTGTGATCACCTAGAGGGGTGGGATAGGGAGGTTGGGAGAGAGGCAGATGCAAGAGGGAAGAGATATGGGGACATATGTATATGCAAAACTGATTCACTTTGTTATAAAGCAGAAACTAACACACCATTGTAAAGCAATTATACTCCAATAAAGATGTTTAAAAAAAGAAACAAGCTACTAGCTTGAAACAGTGTTATATTTCTCTGAAGCATTCAAAATGTGTACTTTGCAATAATACATCAAATTATCACATTTGTGCTTCTTTTTTATTAACATCTTTATTGGAGTATAATTGCTTTACAATGTTATGTTAGTTTCTGCTGTATAACAAAGTGAATCAGCTATACATATACATATATCCCCATATCCCCTCACTCTTGCATCTCCCTCCCACCCTCCCGATCCCACCCCTCTACGTGGACACAAAGCACTAAGCTGATCTCCCTGTGCTATTGTGTTACATTTGGTAGTGTATATATATCAGTGCCACTCTCTCACTTCATCCTATCTTACCCTTCCCCCTCTCTGTGTCCTCAAGTCCATTCTCTACATCTGCATCTTTATTCCTGTCCTGCTCCTATGTTCATTAGAACCGTTTTTTTTTTTCTAGATTCCATATATATGTGTTAGCATTCGATATTTGTTTTTCTCTTTCTGACTTACTTCACTCTGTATGACAGACTCTAGGTCCATCCACCTCATTATAAATAACTCAATTTCATTTCTTCTTATGGCTGAGTAATATTCCATTGTATATATGTGCCACATCTTCTTTATCCATTCATCTGTCGATGGACCCTTAGGTTGCTTCCGTGTCCTGGCTATTGTAAATAGTGCTGCAATAATCATTGTGGTACATGTCTCTTTATGAATTATGGTTTTCTCAAGGTATATGCCCAGTAGTGGGATTGCTGGGTCATATGGTAGTTCTATTTTTAGTTTTTTAAGGAACCGCCATACTGTTCTCCATAGTGGCTGTATCAATTTTATATTCCCACCAACAGTGCAAGAGGGTTCCCTTTTATCCATGCCCTCTCCAGCATTTATTGTTTGTGGATTTTTTTGATGATGGCCATAATGACTGGTGTGAGATGATACCTCATTGTAATTTTGATTTGCATTGCTGTAATAATTAGTGATGTTGAGCATCCTTTCATGTGTTTGTTGGCATTCTGTATATCTTCTTTGGAGAAATGTCTATTTAGGTCTTCTGCCCATTTTTGGATTGGGTTGTTTGTTTTTTTTTTATATTGAGCTGCATGATCTGCTTGTATATTTTGGAGATTAATCCTTTGTCAGTTGCTTCATTTGCAAATATTTTTTCCCATTTGAGGGCTGTCTTTTCATCTTGTTTATGGTTTCCTTTGCTATGCAAAAGCTTTTAAGTTTCATTAGGTCCCCTTTGTTTATTTTTGTTTTTATTTCCATTTCTCTAGGAGGTGGGTCAAAAAGGATCTTGCTGTGATTGATGTCATAGAGTGTTCTGCCTATGTTTTCCTCTAAGAGTTTTATAGTGTCTGGCCTTAAATTTAGGTCTTTAATCCATTTTGAGCTTTTTTTGTGTATGTTTTAGGAAGTGTTCTAATTGCATTCTTTTGCATGTAGCTGTCCAGTTTTCCCAGCACCACTTATTGAAGAGGCTGTCTTTTCTCCATTGTATATTCTTGCCTCCTTTATCAAAGATAAGGTGACCATATGTGTCTGGGTTGTGCTTCTTTATTTTACAAAACAATGTGCTAGCTTTTTGTTTTGTTTTCATTCTTGCAAGGTGACGTAAAGTATTATAAAGAGCTATGCATGCTTCCAGTTTGGCAAGGTAGGAGAATAAGATCCTTTAAAGTACAATGTTTTTCTCTCCCTTAAAAAAAAAAAAAATTCACACTTTTCTTTCCAGTGAGTGGTGGATATTTGTGTCTGTGTGAATTAAACTCGATTTGCAAAACAAAAGAGTTCTATTTTATGAACAAAAGCTTCACTTCTCTACTCTTTTTTTAATATCTCAAAATACCTATAATCTTTAACAAATTTCCTTACATGTCAAGCACTTCAGTGTTCTGAAGCGAAGCACTGGAGCATTTCTTGTGCTGGAAAGGCTTACCTTGTAAGAGAAACATGTTTTAGCCATACATTTTGGCATTCAAGACTTTCAAATCTGGCCACCTTATAATGAAGTACTTTGGGGAACATCAGCAACTAACTATCTGGATGGAGTCCAACAAGAGTTTATTTTACATAAAATGTTACTTCTTTGTATCTGTTAACTTTAGAGCAACCTTCCAGTGTATTCAGATTAGTGAAAATTATTCTCTAAAAATGAGTTTGAGAACAGTTCTACTCACAGAAGAAAATATTGGCAGAAAACAAACATATATCTTTTTCTGAATAATTTTGTTATTTTACTAATTCACCCATGCAGAAAAAATTTACTGAACACTTACTATGTGAATGCACTGCTAGGTGTTAGAAATAGAATAGTGAACAAGTTAAGATATGATGCTGGCCCTCAAGGAATTTAGAGAGTGGTTGAGAAAACAGAGTACACAGGTAAGTATAAGAGAGTGATAAGTGCTGCAATAAGTTAAGTACTGAGTTCCATGGTAGTACTTGATGGTAGAGAAGGGCAGCATCTCATCTGGCCTTTGGAAATTTAGGAACATTTTATGCAAGTATTAAGGGCTTAGCTGAGTTAGCCACATGAAGAGATGATGTGGAAAGAGTATTCCAGGTAGAAACAAAAGCAAGAGCAATGACCTGAAGGACAAAGATAGCAGAGAGAATTGAACTAATTGAAATTCATTTTTAAAAATGCCTGAAAGGTATTATCAGAATTTGAGACTTTATCCTAAGAGCAGCTGCAAGATAATATAGGATTTTGAGGACAGGAGTGACATAATTAAGTGGGTGATTTAGAAAAATCATTCTGGTTATAAAGTGGAGAATGGGTTTGAAGGGGACAAGATTGGAAGCCCATTAGGAAGTTGTTAAAAATAATCTAGGCATGGGCTTCCCTGGTGGCGCAGTGGTTGAGAATCCGCCTGCCGATGCAGGAGACACGGGTTCGTGCCCCGGTCCGGGAAGATCCCACATGCCGCGGAGCAACTAAGCCCGTGAGCCATGGCCGCTGAGCCTGCGCGTCCGGAGCCTGTGCTCTGCAACGGGAGAGGCCACAACAGTGAGAGGCCCGCATACCGCAAAAAAAAAAAAAAAAAAATCTAGGCAGAACATTGTGAGGCTTTAATTTAGGCAACAGAAAACTGGGGATGAAGTGTGAGACAGTTGAAGAGACATTACAATTCCAATGTCTATCTCACCACCTCTCTTTGTGTATTGTGAGTTAGCTAGAGGTTTTGCCTATCCCTCTACTAATGACAGAATGCCTAGACTTCTAGATGCCTTAGAGCCCTTGATATTAGAAAATGACACCTGGCTAGGAATTTAATGAGCATTTGCTGAAACAACTGCTGGAGGAGAATGGACAGAAGATTTATTTGTGGATATGAATGGTGTCATCTCAATCCTGCTGCAAAAGTCAACACAAAGGAAATCCTAGAAAGGCGGTCTTTCTTTGTCTTTGAAAATTAAAGTTCAACTGATACCAAAAGAAAAGACAACAAAAACAAACAAGTGGGATGACAATCAAACTAAAAGCTTCTGCACAGGAAAGGATCATCAATAAAATGAAAAATCAACCTACTGAATGGCAGAAAATATTTGTAAATCATATATCTAGTAAGTGGTTAATATTCAACATATATAAAGAACCTATACAAAATTATAACCAGCTGGTTAGCAGTGAGGGTGGCCCTCTGGACACCTGAACTCATGGGTGCTGCTTGTAGTGAAGTCTCGTGGAAGGCTGTGCCCTTAACCTGTGAGGTTTGGCCTACTTTGGGTAGTATAAATTATAAAAATTTAAGATGAAAGCATTACTAAAAATGAAGAGGGTCACAATATAATTTTACTACTATATTCCTCAGAAAAATATAAACAGTCTAGTAGAATAGCCTTAAAATTCAGGAAGCAAAATTGCTAGAACAAGATACATTTTAAAAAAATTCATCATCATAGTGGGAGATACTAATGTACATACATTAATTGATGGGTCAGACAGAGAAAAAAATTAGTAATGATATAAACATGGACAACATAATTAACAATTAACAATTTTGATTTCTCTACATAGCACCCAATAACTAGAAAATGCACATTTTCAAGCATACATGTACATGAAGTGTTTAACAATTGTGTGCTCGACCATGAAGAAAGTTTTAACAAATTTCCCCCAAAATGGCATTTTTTATATAGCTCATGAAAAACTGAAGCTATGCCCTTTACTCTGTAGAATGTACACTTTTATGTGTTCCTTTTTCAAGTAAGAGGCATCTGGTACCGTAAATGAAATTGCCTGAGGCAATGGCACCCCCTTCTAATACATAAAATTGTGGGACCCCTGAACAACCAGGGAACTGTTAAAGTTTGGCTCCTGTGTCCTGTCAACTTGATTTTGGGAGTTCATTGTCAATGTAGGTATGTATATGTGCCCATGTGCATGTGATTTACTGCCTGAATTGACCTTATTCTCAACTCCAACGCCTTTGTTTGGATCTTTCCCTTGATTATCTATCCCTTGACCTACTTGGAAGGCTGCTGGCATGGTTATTTCCGTAATTAATCTTATGGAAAGTCTCATCAATGCTGCTGAACAGTATAATGAACCTCAATATGCACAAATGTAATATTAACATATAGTCTGAGGGTATTGTTCTTTATCTTTCTTTAACAGAGGTATAATTTGTTTCAAGACTGCTTCGATTGATCTTACAGTGATTCAAAAAAATTAATGCAAGATGAAATCCATTTGAAGATTGAAAAATGACAAATGATTCTGAAACCATGACAAAAGTCTTGAGCAATTCCCTTAAAAAAAAAAAAGTCTTGATATACAGTGCTTTGTATCAGTGCTTAAACTTTAATGGGCATATACATTACCTAATAATCTTGTTAAAATGCAGATTCTATTCAAGTGGGTGTGGGGAGAAGCCTAAGCTTCTGCATTTCTAACAAGTTTCCAAATGATAGTGGTACTGCTAGTCTACACACCATACTTTTTGCATCAGAACTCTATATTATACTGAACTTTACTACCCTGTTCAATGTATGTAATGATTTGACTTGCTCAGATATTTAACCCTGAATCATTTAAAAATATTTTACCATCTAAAAAATGTTTTTGAGAAAATCTGAGACAAAAGAGTGTTTAAACATGGTGGATCAATATATAATGCATACAGAACATAAATATTTGTTGTTAGGTCTGTTACGTATTTGAGAAGACCATCTTTTCAGCAAGTATGCTTGCTTAATTTTGTGGAAGCAACACTATTTGTATTAACTTGATTATGTACCACTTACCAGTAGATGGCAGTACATATTCAATCTTAAGGAAAGAGAGTTTGACAATAAAAACAGAGTAGCCCCTAACATTCAGGTGGTCCTTCTATTAAGTGCTCCCCAGACCCAAAGGCGGAATGCAGAACTCTTATTTGCAAAATTATATTTATTTAGTACAAATAGTTACCTTTACTCAGCTTGAATGTTAATACACATTTTTATGTCAGGGAGTCATAAAACCATACCTATGAGGTCAGATGGAAAAATAAAGTCAGGAGTCTATTAGATATTTAGTTCACATATGTGTATGGGGTGTGTTGGGGGAGAGTAATTTTCTTTTAAAGTAGGTATAATATAAAAAACAAAACTGGAAGAAAGAAGAGACTTTTTGGAAAGGATTATTGCAACAGGAGAAAGGGTCTATTATCATAGACGGATGGGGACTATTGCAGTGAGCCATGAGATTTGCAAGCATTCAAAAATTAGACAAAGTTTTGTCTTTTATATGGAAAAATAAACAAGGCTAGAAGGAACAGAATGTGGGGAAGTGGCAAGTGTGGCTCAGAGAGTGTGTTATTCTAACGGTGCCTATTCTCAGGCTGAATTCTTAAGGAGTTTTATGCTGGCTCAGGTCAAAGTTCAGAGGCGTGCAGGAAGGAGAGAGGCTTAACTAAACTTTGCTTAATAAGCATTCTGTTCTGATTGATCAGTGGAGACAAGCAGTTCAGCTAATCATTAGTAAGTCAAAGAGAGGGATTTTGTTTGTCTTTGTCATAGGTAAACAAGGGGAGCATCCATTATTCTTACCTAACTCACATGGGGAAAGTTGTTTCTTTGCAGTAAACCACTGCCTAGAACACACAAATATGTTTTGTTTGTTTGTTTTTAAACATTTCTGTTTTCTAGAATCACTGGATTCTGATAAAGTTCAACATTGTCATAGGTAAAAAGTTTTAATAAGGGATTGAAGAAAACCCAGAGGATTTATTTTGGTAATAATTTATTCTATAAATATTTATTAGGAATTCAAGCAATGGGTAGGTGTGGGCTCTTGTCCTTAAAGAACCATGTATGTGTTATAATTTAAAATGCTCCCCAAAGATCTTGCTGCATATCCAGTCATGAGCATTCTATAGTTATCCAGGTAATATGAAAAAATGGCTTGATTTTTTTTCCCTAAACAGTCTAGGTTAATAAGTCAAAGTAGGTGCTTAATAAATGTTTGTCAGACAAATGAATGGATTCTGTAATAAACATGTCATTACATATTTATATATTTGGTCTGGACTAAATAAGAATTGACCTAAAACTTGATTTTTCCAAAATGTCTCATTGTTGCTTATGGACAAAATCTTCTATGTGTTTTCTATAAAGTCTAAATGTTATTTTTCATGATGCACATACATATTTTTTTGTAAGTTTACACAGTCTAATTATTCTATCTTTCTAGAGGTAAGATATGACTTATCTTTTTCATTTAAAAACCTAAGGTTTATGGACATAAACTGAAAGAATGAAGGAATATTTCAAGCCCTGTCCCTAAAATCAGGATATCAAAAAGAACCTGTCCTTCATCTACTTATGAAGGGGTTGTGGTTTCCAGTGGAGAATGAAGGGCTGAGAATCATCATTTGTATTTAGACACTTAGTAAGTTTTTTCATATAATATCCCTAACAGCTTTGCAGGATCATTGGGTTCTGATAAAGTTCTATAACAAAATTCTTTTAGATTTAAGGTACTTTTCCAAGTTCAAATACTGTGAAAAAACACAAAGATGGCAGAGAGGATTTTGAGAAAATTCATTTAGTCAAAATTTGTTATTCCTATTCCCGGAATAAGGCCATGTGTTGAGAAGTGCAAAGCTAAATAAAAAGTGGTCCCTGCACTTGAATATTTATCAAGTGATGGAGGTACCAGGATAGCATTCTGTCTGAGTACAGGGCGAGCAACAGAGAGCAGTGGTTAATTCTTTGAAGGAGGGAGGTGGCCATCAAGAAAGACTAGATGAGGGCTAGATGTTCTCCACAAATTTGAATCCCTACTTCCACAGTATGACATTGGTGCTGGGGGGAGAGTCTGCATCCAGGGACTGCATTTTCCAGTCTCCCTTGTATCCAGATGAGGCTCTGTGTTCTCACCAGTGAGGACTTTGTCCAACAAAAGGTGAGCAGAAGTGATATGTGCCACTTCTGGACTGGGCTTCTCCACTCTTCTCCCTGCTTCTTCTGACTGGTGGCAGAGAACTCTAAGGCTCCAGTGGAGGATGGAGCCACTAGATGGAAGAAACCTGGGTCCCTGAATTAGAGTGTGAAAAAAGGCCACCTGTCAGATAGGAATCCTGTTATGTGGGTGAAAAATAAAATTATGTTATTTTAAGCCATTGAAATTTTGGGGTGTACTTGCTACAGCAGTTATTATCACTCTAATTACTATAGCAGTTGCTCCTAAATTGAGTTATGACAAGCTGAATGACATGAATCAAAAAATTTTAAATTGCAAGGAATCTTATACATCTCTTGCAGTTTTCATTTTATATAGCAAGATATATGCCTACCGAAGACCCAAGGACACATAGCTAATTAATGATGAACTTAGGTCTAGAATCTTGTGTCCTTTTTTTTGTATGCCATGACATTTTTATATAACTCTTATGAAAATCACCCAATTTAAATTTATAAATTGACTTTAAGTCCATTTCTCTATATTGAGTCATCTAAGAACAACTTGTCATGGTTTTTCCTATAATCGCCTTCACTATGGTTGAAGTCAGCTATTTTTCATTCAAATATCTTAGTTTTAAGCCAAGATGTATAATTTATTGAACAGTTTCACATTTGTTTTATTTAATCTGAATCATCTTAAAATATAACCCACATCTATTGTATCTTTCCTGAAATAAGGAGATCCCAGAACTGCTTGGGAGAAAGAATTCTAGTCTAGACATGAAAATTATACTCAACTTAAACATCTGTGGTATACTTACAGATGTCTCTGCAATAGTCCTGACCAACCTGAATTTCTATGAAAAATGGTTGCTAACCAAGTATCTCCATCTGGGAACATGGTAGAATTGTACTTCATGATCTCCTTGTTGGTGGGTGGGGACCATGACCAGTTTTATTCAATGAGTTGCAAATGGAAGCAACATGTGTAACTTCCATGTTGCAGCTAGTGCCCAAACACTTTTTTTCCTCTGGCACAGAGATAAGCAATGCTCTGCAGCTATGGCTGCTCTATCAGCCTTTGTCTTTGAATGAAGGTGTCAAGTCCCCCTCCTACCCCATAGTGAAACTGTAGCAGGAACAGCAGATAGAACTGTTGCTTTAGGCCTTCGGAATTTTTAGGTCATTTCTGCAGCATAATCTAGCCTACCTTGACTGGAATAATGACACTTCTGACATTATGAGTATGACCTTGAAAAATTCACTAAATCTCTTGAATTTCAACCCTGCAATTTGGAAATTAATTGTTACTTGGAGACTAAATTAGGTAATGTTTATAGAAAATACTAGAGTAGGAGTCAGAAAGTCTGAGTTTTGCTGTCTACTCTGCCACTAACTTGTATAACTTTAGGAATTTATTCCTTCTTTCATTTATTCACAAAAAATTTATTAAGCACCTACTGTGATAATGTACTAGAAGACAAAGATGAATAAAACATAGTCCTTGTCCTCACAGGAGCTCACTTACAGGCTACATGGGACAGACAGATGTAAACAAACACAGAAATGTGTTAAGAGCTATAGTGGAGGTAAGTGCAGGTTATTTAATGTGAGGCCCAGAGGAGACTATTGGATAAACTGCAGGGGAGTAGGGACAGGCATCACAGAGAACACATTCCAACTTGAATCTCTTCATTAGAAGAAGTGGCATTTTTAGCAGGACAAATAATAAATGAAAAGATGTGAAAATATTTTAAATAAAAAGGCAATCATTTTTCTTCCTTCTCTCTCTAACACTCACATGCCTAACCCCTGATTTTTGTTTTTCTGGACAGGAGCATGCAATGGATGATACTAATGTTTGTAAAGGCATCCTAATGGCCTACTTTTAAAGATCCAATAAACCTTTGGGCATTCTCTGGGACTTAGAAAAAGAATGTAAAAAGAAGGTAAATTTGCTCTTTTAAGATTCAGTTCTACATAAATTGTGACCAGGGGAAATAGTGCAGGCCTTTTGCATATAGAAAAAAAAACTTGCTTTAACATGGTTTTAGACTCATTTCTAATATTCTTATAAAGGGCTTCTTTGTGTGTGTACATGTCTCAATAGTTACCTACCCCAAAACTACAGGAAGAATTAGGAGGTATATTGGTACCTCACACCATGATGGTGATCTTAAAGGAATATACATGATGTGACAAAACATTCCTTGGAGTTTTCTAATGCACTCCCTGGACTGTACTGCTGAAGCCTCATGGTTCTAAAGCTAGAGCAACTTCAGTGGTTAGGGATGGGTTAGAGTATTCTGGTGGGAAGGGGGCAGGGGTAGGGTGGGATGAATACTAACCCTGGGATGTGCTGAAGAATGCAGTTCCTTCAGAGGGAAAGAGGAGGAATGTCAGGATGGGAAAGTAATTCTAAGAACAAAGGAATTAAGGATTTTTTTTTTCCTTGACCACAAGGAACAATCATGCATAGCATCTAGATTTACTTACCTTCATTTTAATTCTTCTAGTTATTAACACTGCAGTAAAGTCTGTTACATACATAAGACTTTTTCTCTTGATTCTTGTGGAGAATTAAGGGATGGGCCCATAAAGGAAGGAGTGTCTGTCCCCATATCCCCTTCCACTGCATCTATAGCACTGCAGTGGCAGCACTTTATAGAAGATCAGAGCATCCTGGAACATCAGTTGGTACCCAGCCATAGAGTGAATGATGACCAGAACTAGAGCTGAGAGCAGTAGGGAAAATCATATCTCATATGACAGCAACAGCCAAGGGATGACTCAGGATCAGATATAAGACATACTCACTTTCCCCCAAATATACTAGAGAAAGGGAGGCTAACATTCAATGTTTACAATATGAAAGTACCTGTCATATTTGGGTAAAAGTTAATACTTCTTTGTGGCTATAGCACAGGGTCTGTGGGATGGTAGGCCAAAAACATGCATAAGCAGGAAAGAGAGGTAAATCATATGGACAGATCACATTGAGGAGAGCTAATGGGTTCAATGTTAGACCTGTTAGGTAGTGGAAAGTTACTGATAATTTTAGTCAAGGAAAATTGTAATAAGATTTGTGTTTTGTAACAATTCTTCAGGAAATGTATTGAAGATAGATCAAAATGAGTAAGTGGGAGCCTAATGCAGAGACGAACAGAATTTTGCTTTTGAATTTGCAGTGTCTGGTGCAGTATGTAGTATGTGTCTGGCAGAAGTTGCACAGAAATACTTGTGGCATGAAAGAATGGAGACAATGATGAGGACCTAAAATACCTCTGTGGCTATGAGTTAGTGAGGTGTGTGTTTAATATTCAAAAATAAAGAACACTTGGATCACTTAATGGATGGGGGATTAAGATGACCCAGATTTCTGGCTTAGATGAATTCTGTTGACTTTAACCAAAAAAGAGAAATCAGGGAAAATAATTTTGCTTAATTGGAGCTTAACTTTGCCTACTTGAAGCTTAATTCCCTTATTTTTTATATAAGGAAGACAAACTAAGTTGTCAAATAACTCCAACGTTAATGATTCGATGATTCTAAAACATTTAGTGAAAGAAAGTAAACTACTATGAAAGAAGCGATTATTGGTAGCAATGTTGGCTCCCAACAATTCACTATAATACCAGGGGCCCAGTTATTGCTGAATAAAGATGATTACTTGCAGGCTCTTGCTTGACCTTTTCTTTTTTAACACTCTAGTTGTCTTGCCCATTGTTTGTTTGTTTTCAGAGAGCATCATACACTTTACATTTCTGCTTAAACTTATGAACTGCTGTGACTTCAGTCCATTTCATCTTCTTTTGATTTATTTATAATGTCTTTCTTTAGACCCTCCTTTTTTAAAAAGAATCATTAAGTGCGCACCTGTGTTTTGATCCTGATTTTATTTCTATCTACTTTTTGTTAACTTTGAATTACTTACCTATTCTTAAGATAGTAGCGATTCTACTTGACCTGGCATTATATGAAAATACAGTGGTTTTACTCTTAAATATATCCTTGAAATCATTTATAAAGAGAAATGCTTACCACTTCCATAGAAACAATAAGCAGTCACAAAATAAAATACTACTAATAATTTTAAAACTCCATTTGCAGTAACAAATAATGTAAAACATGTAGGAATAACTTGAATGAGAAATGCATGTCCTATTTTACTGAGAGGCATGAAAGAATGCTTTAGTAAATGAGTATACCATATTTCTAGTTGATAAGTCTGAGTACTGTTAAAATGTCAGCTTGTCTAAACTTATATCGTAGGTTTAATATAATTAAAATAAAGCTCCGATTAGTTTTTTTTTCTTGCATTGACAAAAATATTTTAAAATTCTTATAGAACAATGCTCAGAGATAAATAACACAAAAGAAAAAAGTGGAACTTATATTACAATGATTAAAAAGTATATAACTAGACAAGAATGTAAGGTGTCTTAGTTTGGAGGCTCTAGAGGCAAAACATGTGATAAGTATTCATGTACAAATAATTTATACAGGGAATGTGCTCAGGAGAAACCTACAAGGGAGGAGGGAAGCTATCACTAGGGAAAGAAATTAAGCAAGGATGTGGTTTAGATTATATGCTTTCATTGGGACAGTATCACCCTGAAGGGAGTGAAAATTGGTTATTGGGGTAGGGGTGAAAGATATTACAGAGGGGTGTATCCCTCCAAAGGACCATAGTACATAAACAGATAGCTGATAGATGGTCTACCTGTGGTATCAAAATTTCATGGGGGTAAGTGATTAGGAACAAAACTGTCTATAAAGGCTCTTTAGGGGGACAATAATGAAAAACAAAGGGCTGACAAACACTGTTTTAGATGAAGTTTAGTCTCAAATAAATTCCTGGGAAGATCACTGAAGTGTAAATTGAACCCAAGTTTTATTCTGTCTGAAGGCAAGGGAACCTCATCCCAACAGTCATTGGATATGGGTCACCCTTGGAGGGAAGGAGCATAATTCCCAGACACCTTTAGGTGAGGCAGGTCACCACTGAAGAGCCATCCTGTGAGAGACTGGCCTGTGTGAGCTATTAGCAGTAACATCCATAGCAGCTGGGGGATGGGCACACTGAACACTGCCTACTACAGAGGGAAGAGGTTAAGTAGTCATTATTTTCACACAACATAATACTTTGCATAGAAAGCCATAAAATTCAACAAACTACTAGAACTAAGAAGAGAGTCCTGAAGGAGGCTGGATAAAAGATTAACATACATAAATAAGCATTCCTCTATAGAGCCAGAAACAACCAGAAAAACTAATGGAAAGTAAGATTCTATTTTCAACAAGCAACAATAATTCTGATGTATCTAAAAATAAATTTAAGAGTTTATGCACACAATTTGGGGGAAAACTTTAAACTCTATTAAAGGACATAAAAGAAGACCTAGATAAAAGATATTGTGGGTGCCGCCAGCTGCGGCGGGTCCTCAAAGTGCAGCAACAATCGACGAGAGGGGGTAGGGAACGGAAAGCACCAAGGTATGGGATCAGAAGGGCACAAACAACTGATGGTTTCAAGGCAAATTTAATAGAAAAGCATAGCCATATATATACCCCTAAGGCAGGGACTTTGCATAGACATTGTAAAGCAGGGACTTTGCATAGACATTTTTCTATAGAACTGGGCTTTCCTCTCGGCTAGTCGCCATCATATCTGCATCAGCGGGTTTATTGCTTGTTCCACAAAGGCACCAACTCCCCTTCCAGGGTTGTTTTCCTAGCTTTAGGGAACAACCAGGGACTCCCAGTAACTGAGCAGGTCCCTGGAGCGATCTGGCCAAAGGCCATCTCCTTATTTACGTTCATACCATAAAGTCCGGGATGCATACCAAGGAGAGTACAATCGGGTCCTGAGGCTTATGAGGGTCTTAATGGCGCCTTCCTCAGAGGGCAATGCTCGCCACATTTCCCCCTCTTTTATTTTTTAAAGCTTGATAATGCAATTTCAACCCATACACATCCTGATGCAGAGCAGTGAGACAGCCAACAATAAAGCATAATAAACAAGGTAATGCAATTAAAATCAACAATACACATGACCCCACGGTAATCAATCCTGTGAGTCCATTTTGAAACCAATGCATTGGGTTTAACCATTGAAGTTGATCCAAGAGTCCTTGAATTAATTGTTGGGGCCCGTCTTCTTGTAGATGAGCTTCTTGAATTGCTTGTATTTCCGCGTTAAGTTTTTGTATATCCAAAATAATGTGTCCATCAGTCCATACACTTAAAATGTACATTTTTACTTTGTTCCAATCCCAGTCAGTTTCATTATAAGCATGTCGAGTCACACAAATCCAAGTATATTTAGCATGGCAAATCAAACGCATTTTCAATTTTTAAAGCCATAATTTGGTCTCCTAAGAGAACATTTTTTAACTCATCAACTTCAGTTTTTAGTTGAGTATCAATATGACTTTGTAATGCCAATGCAATACTGGTATTTTTAGACAATTAACATAATGTGCTTGTTGTACAGTTTTACTTAATGCTAAACCGGCGGTAGCGGCTGTGGCTGTTAAAGCGGCTAAGGCTAATATGATTCCAATGAATCGTTTAGGTCTTTTTAAAGCTTCAGATAATTCTAGCCAAGCTTGCATGCTAGTACTATGATATCATGGTTCGGAAATATTTACAGGCAGCATTACATAGGAAGGTTGTTTTAACATCATAACAGAAAAAGTTCCTTTCATAAGCAGAATGCAAGTACTAAAAAATACAATTCTGAAAAGTTATATTATATCCTATGGAACCAGAAGTAAACTCAATCTGTAAATCTCCTATTAGCAAGGCATATGAGGGTGCAACACAAGTAATAACCAGTTGATAAGAATAAGACAATGCAAACTTCCAAAAATCCCAATGCTTATAAAAAACCAAACTATTATTAGTAACAGAAACTGAAGAAATAAAAATGGTACCATTATTATAATTTAAGGTGCACCAGATTTGAGAATTCAAAATCAGATTGGGGAAAATCAGAAGGAAAAAAAGGAGGGAAACTTCAAATTTGTAACGGCTTTAACTACCTTTAAACTATGGCCGGCCAGTAAAGTCCCTTGTCCTCCTACATATACTTCAACACACAAATAGTATCCTGTATCAGACATCTGAAGCTGATCGATAAAAATAGAATGATCTAAGGGATCACTAACCTTAAGTCTGGAAATACGACCTTGAGAATGAACAGGCTTATGATCTTTATACCAAAACACATCGGTAGTCAAATCCCCACGTTTAGAAACAGTTTGTTTACAAGGAAGAAGTACAGATGATCCTGCTTTCTTATATTCAGAATTAATCTTGGAATAAAATTGCGATTGTATAGTTGTTTCATAAGCCATTGCATGTTCCAAAGCTATAACTTTAACACATCCTGACTCTATATTCAAAGGCCTTAAATAAACGGAAAAGAATTAAACCAATTAGTGTAATTTATGGACATATTCATGATGGGAAGATTCCCCATTACTCTCCCAAAAGTAGAATCATTATAAAACACAGGAAAATCAGCCTCTGCCCAAGTAACTGGTTGTAATAAAGGTGGATCGGGTATGTAGGCCCAATAAGAAAGGCCTTCAACTGGTGGAGCTCCAAGCACTGCAATCATAACCAAAAATAATGTAAGTGGGGTAAGGGGTGCTGGCCCTTCTTCCATCAACTGCCGTGCCTGAAAAACTAAACATTGTAAGTGAAACCAAGTTATTTGTTCATTTCCTGCCTCCTGTATCAGGCACCTCCTCTGCCTTTGATTCCGTCTCATCCTGCGAGGTATTCGTGGGGCTCGAGGGACACTCACTGGTCGACTGAGGCGGAGACGCCGCATCCTTAGGGTCAGATTGGCCATTGTGGGAGACACGGTAATGTCGTACCAATCATTCAGGGAGCCAACGAGGAGCTTCAGAATCCTTTGGAAAAACACAAACATAACCTCGACCCCACATCAATACAGGATCGGGACCTTTCCATTCATTGGTTAAGGGATCACGCCATTTAACCTCAGCATAATTCCTCAAAGTAGAGGGAAAAAGGTGTTCATAAGGAGTATGACCAAATCTGTTCACTGTTAAAAAAATTAAAATAAATACTGCATACCATAACATATTCTGTGGAGTCCTATTATACTCCCCCTTTTTTATTTTTTGTAATACAAGTTTTAATTGTTGATTCATGCGCTCAATTATACCTTGTCCTTGTGGGTTATATGGAATTCCAGTTATATGATGTATAGAAAAAATAGAACAAAAGCGAGCAAAACTAGCACTAGTATATCCTGGGCATTATCTGTTTTCAATTGTTTTGGAATACCCATACAGGTAAAACAGTGTAATAAATGTGTAATAACATATTTGGTAGACTCTCTGGCTATGGGGGTAGCAAAAATAAATCCAGAATAAGTATCAATAGTGACATGAACGTATTGTAATTTTCCAAAAAAGGGGACATGGGTTACATCCATTTGCCAAAGTTGTCCAGGAAGTAAACCTCGAGGATTAACTCCAAAATGGGGAACAGGTAAATGAGTAACACAAGTTCCACAATTTTTAACAATTTGTCTAGCGCTTTCCTTTGAAATTTTAAATTGCTTTTGTAACATACTAGATGAGTGATGATGTAAAGTGGTGCGATTGTTCAGCTTGTTGTACATTGTTAAGGTAATTCACAGCAAACACTTGTCTAGTAGCAGTATCCGCCAATTGATTACCCTGACTTAAAGGGCCAGGCAAGCCAGCGTATGAGCGAATGTGCAAAACTGCAACGGGATAAGAATGTTGTTGAATATATGACTGTAATAGTATAAAAATATTAAACAATTGTAAATCATTAGTATGACTAATTGTAGCTGTTCCTATATTCCTTAAAACTGTCATCAGATAATGACTATCAGTATAAAGATTAAAAGATTCTGAGGTAAATGTTCCAAAGGCTAAAACAATATCATATAATTCTACTCTTTGTGCAGAGGTAAATGACGTTTTTTCCTTTATTACCACATCATTAGACACGAGTGCTGCTACACTATTAGCAGAGCCATCAGTGAATACATTCCGAGCTCCAGTGATTGGCTTGGAGGTAATGATTTTCGGATAAATAAAAGAGTGCTGTAGGGCAAAATGTACCAGTTTATCAGATGGGTAATGATTATCAACTTTCCCAGGATAATCGCAAAAGGTGAGTCCCCAGTGATTGGAGGTAAACAATAACCAGGAATGTTGCTGAGCAGTATAAGGTATTGTAATGTTGGCTGGCTCTGATCCCATTAACTGAATAACCCTTTTTCGTCCCATTTGTATTAATTGTGCAACTAATTCATAATATGGAGTTATGACTTTAGAAGAAGTATTTTTCATATGAACCCATTCTAGCATTCCATATTTTTGCCAAAATAATGCAGTAGGCACATGAGGTGTAGGACAAACAATAAAAGAAACTGGTAAATAATAATCTATCCGAGTTAATTGCGCGGCTTGAATTGCTTAACAGTAGCAAGGGCCTTTTGCGCTGGCTCAGTCAAAACTCGAGGGGAATTAGGATTGGAATCCCCTTTTAAAATATCAAAAAGCGGTTGTAATTGAAATGTGGTTAGTTTTAAACTAGGGAGAAGCCAATTAATATCTCCTAACAATTTTTGAAAATCATTTAATGTTTGCAAACAATCAGTTCTTATCTCAATTTTCTGAGGAACAATCTTTTGATCATAAATGTATCTCCTCAAATATGAATAGGGTGGATGCATTTGAATTTTTTCAGGGGCAATTATAAGGCCATGCTGTTGAAGTTGTAACTGTAATTCCTTATATGCTTGTTGTAGGACATCTGAATGTTTATGAGCGATAAGAATGTCATCCATATAATGAATTAAATATAACGAAGGAAACTTTATCCTTATAGGCTTAAGTGCTCGAGCTACGAACTGTTGGCATAAGGTTGGACTATTGGCCATACCTTGAGGGAGCATTTTCCATTGATAACGCATCATGGGTTCCCGAAAACTCAAAGCAGGCAAGCTAAAAGCAAATCGCTCTTTATCCTTGGGAAATAATGGGATAGTAAAAAAGCAATCTTTTAAGTCTATTACTATTAAAGAAAATCAAAGAGGTATAGCACTAGGAGAAGGCAAACCCGGTTGTATTGCCCCCATAACAAGCATGGTTTGATTTACTGATCTTAAGCCTTGAAGAAGACGATATTTGCCAGATTTCTTCTTTGTGACAAAAATAGGAGTATTCCAACTGCTATTGGACACTTCTAGTCGACCTAATTTAACTTGTTCTTGAATTAATTCATGTACAGCAATAAGTTTCTCCTTAGTTAGGGGCCATTGGTCCACCCATACTGGGTCATCACTTAACCAAGTGATCGGATCTGCATGGAGTGGAGGAGAATCCAAGGCCCCTAAGAAAAACCCAGACCTTTTCTAGACGACTTTGGAATTGCATCAAGTGGGTTTCTAATACCCTGTTGATTTTTTCCCAATCCTAATTTGGGATCAAATCTCTGGTTTAATAACATATGATTAACTGCTGAATTAGAACTTATTAATAAGACTCCCATTTTTTCTAACACATCTCTGCCCCACAAGTGAATAGGCAAATGTGGTAAAACATATGGTTTAAACATTCCATTATTACCTTCAGAATCTTGCCAATGCAGCAATTTTGCGCTTTGTTGTGGAGAATGGGACTGACCAATACCCTGTAAATGAGTAACTGTAGAATGAGTAGGCCATTGTTGTGGCCAGTGTATCCAAGAAATAACGGAGACGTCAGCTCCAGTATCGATTAATCCAGTAAATATTTTTCCATTGATCTTTAATTCAAGCTGAGGCCGTTCCTTTTTAACTTGTTGAACCCCAAAAATAGCATCAGAGGAGCCAAAAGCATTAGTACCTCTTTTTTGATGTTGCAAAACCTGCCCTTCGGGAATATATGGCACAAGCAAAATTTGAGCTAAACGTGTACCTGCTTCAATCATAATCGGAGACTTTTGAGACTGTACCATAATTTTGATCTCTCCCTCATAGTCCTCATCAATTAATCCAGGCAATATAGTTAAGCCCTTTAGGGTTATGCTGCTTCTCCCTAGTATAATGCCAGCTGTTCCCTTAGGAAGGGGCCTATAATCTCCTGTATTTATTATTTGGGGTCCCATATCAGGGGTTAATAAGAGGTCGGAGGAGGCACAGAGGTCCAATCCGGCACTCCCTACTGTAGCCCGCTGTAAGTCAGAGATGGGGAATTTATTGTTGGTCCCATTATCGAATTCTTCTGAACCGATTGAGGGGGTATTACTGACATTGCCCCTATTGTTTGATGGGGCCGAGGCTGGCCCCGAAGGAAGTTTCTCGACAAAGGAGTCCCATCTCTATGGGTTTGGGATCTACATTCCTTCGCCCAATGTCTGCCTCGTTGACATCGAGGGCAAATTCCCATAGGTTTAGTTGGGTTATTATTATTTTCTGGTTTCACCGCTCCAGGTTCTGATATAGCCTGGCGGAATACTCGGGCAAAATGACCTGGATTGCCGCATTTAAAGCATGTTTGCACCTTTTTAGTTTGGGGACCAAATCCAGCTTTAGTGAGAGCGGCAGCAATGGCAGCTCCCTGTAAATATGATGGGCCAATATCAGCACAGACTCTAACGTAGTCTTCCAAAGGTCCTTTTTTCTTCCAAGGACGAATAGCTGCTTGACAAATACTGTTTGCATTCTCATAAGCTAATTGTTTCACTATAATTGTACCAGATGGGCCATCAGCAATAATACAACTATCCGCTTGTAGTAGTCTATCAACAAAATCAGCATAAGGTTCATCAGCCCCCTGACCTATCTTAGAAAGATCTTCCGTTCCACTAGAAGCGAGAAGCCTTTTCCAGGCTAGAAGAGCAATGTGATTAATTTGGGCATAGGCTACAAAAGGAAAAGCTAACTGATCCTGTCATGCAAGATATTGTCTTTCACCTACAAACATTTCATAAGTAACTGGCAAATTATGAGCCCCGTTGCAATCAGCCTGCTCGGCAGCCTTTTCATAATAATCTGACTTCCACAGCAAATAATCCCCTCCATTCAAACAAGCACGAGCTATCGACTTCCAGTCAGCAGGGGGCAATGCTTCAGCAGCAATGGTGTCAAGCACAGTTATAGTAAATGGTGCAATGGGCCCGTACTGGGCACAGGCAGATTTCAAGTCCCTAAGTATCTTAAAAGATAAGGGCTGATACTCTCGAAGATTTTGTTGGGGATTCTGGGGATCCGGCCGTTCGACCACAGGGCAACAAAATAAAGGATCCTCGCCCCTAGATAATGCACCTCTAACAGCCTGCTGTAAGGGGCTCAGTTTTAAAGGAGCAGAGGAAGATAAAGTTAAATTTTTAACAGACTGTTCCACCTGAGCCAGAATATGTTCATCGGGGTATTTTTCAGCTTCATATTTAGCTTCCGCATCAGCCAAATCGAAAGAGACGTCAGAGGAGGTCTCAGGAGCCATTTTAGCCATCAAGGGGCTAGCAATCGGGACCGGAGGGGAAATATCACACAAGTTATGTACTGAATCATATATGGGCTCGAAACAGTCTTTAATCAAATTCCATAGACTAAACGTAATAACGGGTACCCCACCCGGTCCATTTTTATCGTTATGCCTTTTTAGATCCTCTCCAACCCTCTTCCATATAGCGGCATCCATAGAGCCCCCTTCTGGAAACCAAGGAGAGACTTCATAAACTTGTAGAAAATCAGAAACTTGAGAAGCGGTCACAGTAGTGCCGCGAGCTTTTAACATCGAAAGCAAAACTTGAGCGAACAATTGTCGCTCCTTAGATCCTTTTTGTCCCATATTCTTTTACTTCTGACTATTGCCCCGAGTTACTATCAATTTTACTATGTGGCCACACTTTCACTCTTAACTCCGGGGATTCACCTACCGATATTCAGATGTCCCTCTCGTCAGGTCCCTGTTCGGGCGCCGCTTGCCGCCAGCCGCGGCGGGTCCTCAAAGTGCAGCAGCAATCGACGAGAGGGGGTAGGGAATGGAAAGCACCAAGATATGGGATCAGAAGGGCACAGACAACTGATGGTTTCAAGGCAAATTTAATAGAAAAGCATAGCCATATATATACCCCTAAAGCAGGGACTTTGCATAGACCTTGTAAACAGGGACTTTGCATAGACATTTTTCTATAGAACTGGGCTTTCCTCTCGGCTAGTTGCCATCATATCTGCATCAGCGGGTTTATTGCTTGTTCACAAAGGCACCAACTTCCCCTCCAGGGTTGCTTTTCCTAGCTTTAGGGAACAACCAGGGACTCCCAGTAACTGAGCAGGTCCCTGGAGCAATTTGGCCAAAGGCCATCTCCTTTTTTACGTTCATACCATAAAGTCCAGGATGCATACCAAGGAGAGTACAATCGGGCCCTGAGGCTTATGAGGGTCTTAATGGCACATTCCTCAGAGGGCAATGCTCGCCACTTGTGGGTGCTACTGTAAAGACTTTAATTATCTGCAAATAAACCATTGCATTTAATGTGATTCCAATCAAAATCCTGATAGAGACTTTGTGAGAATCATGTGAACATTGAGTTTTTAAAATGTATATATACTTGTATAAGTAGTCAAAGAGTTTCAAAATGTCAACGTAGCACTATTTAGAAAAGTAAAAAAATTAAGAAACAACTAAGTGCCCAGCAATGAGAACTTACAAATAAATGAGAACACAGCCACATAATGGAATAGACTCTACAGCTATGAAAAATAATTAAGTAGATCTATATTACTACTGTGGTGAGATGTCCAATATATATTTAGTGGGAAAGGCCAATTTTAGAATACTTGTCTGTGAAAGTGGTTTTGGAATTGAATAATGGGTAGAGAGAGGCTGGAAGAACTTTGAAGAACAAAACAGAAAATGCCTAGATTGCCTAGAACAGACTGTTGGTGGAAATAGGTTGTTAAAAGATCTGTTGGTGAAGGCTTAGAAGGACATTAAAAACATATGTAACATGAGTTCTTTTTTTCCCTTCCTTCCCTTCTTTCTCTCCCATCCTTCTCTTCCTCTCTCTTTCTTTCTTTCCTTCCTCCCTCCTTCCCTTCTTTTTCTCTCTCTCTTTTCTCTTTCTTTCTCTTTTCCTTTCTCTCTCACTCCCTTCCTCCCTCCCTCCCTCCCTCTGCCCTTTCTGTTTTTCTCTCTCTCTCACTCTTTCTTTTTCATTCTCCCTCCCTCCCTTCCTTCCTGCCTGCCTCCCTTCATTCCTTCTCTCTTTCTCTCTCTCTTCACCCAAATTTGAGGCCCTGGCTAGAAACCTTCCAGGTCTCCTTTTATGCAGCAGCTGATTCAGTTCACACCTCCACCACTTCCTTTATCAGGCACTCATATCTGAGCCACTATGCACCAGCTCTAATTACCACAGGGCCAGGTACCAGACAAGTAGGGACAGCCCATTTGCTCCAGAACCTGAGAAATTATTCAAATTAGCCAATCCACAGGACACCTATTAAACCTAGCAAGCGTCACTCCACTTACCATACATAAGCATCCCCTACAGCTTCAGCTTGCTCTTACCTTCTCCCTGGTTGCAACCTTCTGAATGGCTGCATGACAGCCTTCTCTCATTTAGAGCTGTAAGTAGTAAAGTGTTCTGCCTTTCTCTTCTTTTTTTTTTTTCCAATCATGGTGTATATTCTCAGCATGACAGCAGCAGAAGGAAATTTTAATATTCTAATAAAGTGTATCTTTAATAAACATATAAGCACAATTAATGGTACAAGAATGCTTCTCCCTGACGTCTGGCACTTGACAAGGATGCTCTCCCTTGTACGTATGTGTGTGTGTGTGTGTGTGTGAATATGTATTTTATTTTTTTTAATAGAAATATAGTTGGTTTATAATATATTAGTTTCAGGAGTACAACCTAGTGATTCAATACTTTTATAGATTATACTCAAAGTTATTACAAAACAATGGCTGTTTCACTCTGCTGTACACTATATCCTTGTTGCTTTTAAATTTTATACATAGTAGTTTATGTCTCTTAATCCCTTAACCTTATTTTGCCCTTCCCCATCCCCTCTCCTCACTAGTAACCACTAGTTTGTTCTCTAAATCTGTGAGTCTGTTTCTGTTTTGTTGTATAGGTTCATTTGTTTTATTTTTTAGTTTCCATATATAAGTGATGACATAGAGTATATATCTTTTACTGTCTGACTTATTTCACTAAATATAATACCCTCCATCTATATTGTTGCAAATGACAGAATTTCATTCTTTTTATGGCTAAATAATATTCCATTGTATATGTATACCACATCTTCTTTAACTATTCAGTTGTTGATGGACACTTGGGTTGTTTCTATATCTTGGCAATTGTAAATAATGCTGCTATGAACATTGTGTGGGGGGGTACATGTATCTTTAGTGTTTTCATTTTCTTCAGATATATACCCAGCAGTGGAATTCCTGGATTGTATGGAAGTTCTATTTTCAGGTTTTGAGAAACCTCCATGCTGTTTTCCATAGTGGCTGAACCAAATTACACCCCACCAACAGTGCTCAAGGTTTCTCTTTTCTCCACATCCTCAACAACATTTGGTATTTTAGGGTTTTTTTTTTTTTTTTTTTTAACATCTTTATTTGAGTATAACTGTTTTACAATAGTGTGTTAGTTTCTGCTTTACAACAAAGTGAATCAGTTATACAAATACATATATTTCCATATCTCTTCCCTCTTGCATGACCCTCCCTCCCACCCTCCCTATCCCACTGCCCCATCCCACCCCTCTAGGTGGTCACAAAGCACAGAGGTGATCTCCCTGTGCTATGTGGCAGCTTCCCACTAGCTATCTAATTTACATTTGGTAGTGTGTATATGTCCCTGCCACTCTCTGACTTCGTCACAGCCCACCTTTCCCCCTCCCCATATCCTCAAGTCCATGATCTAGTAGGTCTGTGTTTTATTCCCGTCCTACCACTAATCTCTTCATGACCTTCATGACATTTATTTTTCTTAGATTCCATATATATGTGTTAGCATATGGTATTTGTTTTTCTCCTTCTGACTTACTTCACTCTGTATGACAGACTCCAGGTCTATCCACCTCATTACAAATAACTCAGTTTCATTTCCTTTTATGGCTGAGTAATATTCCATTGTGTATATGTGCCACATCTTCTTTATCCATTCATCTGTTGATGGACACTTAGGTTGCTTCCATGTCCTGGCTATCATAAATAGAGCTGCAATAAACATTTTGGTACATGACTCTTTTTGAATTATGGTTTTCTCAGGGTATATGCCTAGTAGTGGGATTGCAGGGTCATATGGTAGTTCTATTTGTAGTTTTTTAAGGAACCTCCATACTGTTGTTCTCCATAGTGGCTGTATCAATTTACATTCCCACCAGCAGCGCAAGAGTGATCGCTTTTCTCCACACCCTCTCCAGCATTTATTGTTTCTAGAGTTTTTGATGATGGCCAATCTGACCTGTGTGAGATGATATCTCATTGTAGTTTTGATTTGCATTTCTCTAATGATTAATGATGTTGAGCATTCTTTCATGTGTTTGTTGGCAATCTGTATATATTCTTTGGAGAAATGTCATTTAATTTTTCTGCCCATTTTTGGATTGAGTTGTTTGTTTTTTTGTTATTGAACTTCATGAGTTGCTTATAAATTTTGGATATTAATCCTTTGTCAGTTGCTTCATTTGCAACTATTTTCTCCCATTCTGAGGGTTGTCTTTTGGTCTTGTTTATGGTATCCTTTGCTGTGCAAAAGCTTTTAAGTTTCATTAGATCCCATTTGTTTATTTTTGTTTTTATTTCCATTTCTCTAGGAGATGGGTCAAAAAGGATCTTGCTGTGATTGATGTCATAGAGTGTTCTGCCTATGTTTTCCTCTAAGAGTTTGATAGTGTCTGGCCTTACATTTAGGTCTTTAGCCCATTTTGAGTTTATTTTTGTGTGTGCTGTTAGAGAGTGTTCTAATTTCATACTTTTACAGGTAGCTGTCCAGTTTTCCCAGCACCACTTATTGAAGAGGCTGTCTTTTTGCCACTGTATATCCTTCCCTCCTTTATCAAAGATAAGGTGACCAAATGGGTGTGGGTTTATCTCTGGGCTTTCTATCCTGTTCCATTGATCTATATTTCTGTTTCTGTGCCAGTACCATAATGTCTTGATTACTGTAGCCTTGTAGGATAGTCTAAAGTCAGGGAGCCTGATTCCTCCAGCTCCATTTTTTGTTCTCAAGATTGCTTTGGCTATTCGGGGTCTTTTGTGTTTCCATACAAATTGTGAAATTTTTTGTTCTAGTTCTGAAAAAAATGCCAGTGGTAATTTGATAGGGATTGCATTGAATCTGTAGATTGTTTTGGGTAGTAGAGTCATTTTCACAATGTTGATTCTTCCAATCCAAGAATATGGTATATTTCTCCACCTATTTGTATCATCTTTAATTTCTTTCATCAGTGTCTTATAGTTTTCTGCATACAAGTCTTTTGTCTCCTTAGGTAGGTTTATTCCTAGATATTTTATTCTTTTTGTTGCAATGGTAAATGGGAGTGTTTTCTTTATTTCACTCTCAGATTTTTCATCATTAGTGTATAAGAATGCCAGAGATCTCTCTGCATTAATTTTGTATCCTGCTACTTTACCAAATTCATTGATTAGTTCTAGTAGTTTTCTGGTAGCATCCTTAGTATTCTCTATGTATAGTATCATGTCATCTGCAAACAGTGACAGTGTTACTTCTTCTTTTCCGAATTGGATTCCTTTTATTTCTTTTTTTTTCTCTGATTGCTGTGGCTAGAAATTCCAAATCTAGGTTGAATAAGAGTGGTGAGAGTGTGCAACCTTTTCTTGTTCCTGATCTTAGTGGAAATGGTTTCAGTTTTTCACCATTGAGAACGATGCTGGCTGTGGGTTTGTCATATATGGCCTTTATTATGTTGAGGAAAGTTCCCTCTATGCCTACTTTCTGCAGGGTTTTTATCATAAATGGGTGTTGAATTTTGTCAAAAGCTTTCTCTGCATCTATTGAGATGATCATATTGTTTCTCCTTCAGTTTGTTGATATGGTGTATCACATTGATTGATTTGTGTATATTGAAGAATCCTTGCATTCCTGGGATAAACCCCACTTGATCATGGTGTATGATCCTTTTAATGTGCTGGTGGATTCTGTTTGCTAGTATTTTGTTGAGGATTTTTGCATCTATGTTCATCTGTGTTATTGGCCTGTAGTTTTCTTTCTTTTTGACATCTTTGTCTGATTTTGGTATCAGGGTTATGGTGGCCTCATAGAATGAGTTTGGGAGTGTTCCTCCCTCTGCTATATTTTGGAAGAGTTTGAGAAGGATAGGTGTTAGCTCTTCTCTATATGTTTGATAGAATTTGCCTGTGAAACCATCTGGTCCTGGGCTTTTATTTGTTGGAAGATTTTTAATCACAGTTTCAATTTCAGTGCTTGTGATTGGTCTGTTCATGTATTCTATTTCTTCCTGGTTCAGTCTCGGCAGCTTGTGCATTTTTAAGAATTTGTCTATTTCTTCCAGGTTGTCCATTTTATTGCCATAGAGTTGCTTGTAGTAATCTCTAATAATCTTTTGTATTTCTGCAGTGTCAGTTGTTGCATCTCCTTTTTCATTTCTAATTCTATTGATTTGAGTCTTCTCCCTTTTTTTCTTGATGAGTCTGGCTAATGGTTTATCAATTTTATTTATCTTCTCAAAGAACCAGCTTTTACTTTTATTGATCTTTGCTATTGTTTCCTTCATTTCTTTTTCATTTATTTCTGATCTGATCTTTATGATTTCTTTCCTTCTGCTCACTTTGGGGTTTTTGTTCTTCTTTCTCTAATTGCTTTAGGTGCAAAATTAGGTTATTTATTCGAGATGTTTCCTGTTTCTTAAGGTATGATTGTATTGCTATAGACTTCCCTCTTAGAACTGCTTTTGCTGTATCCCATAGGTTTTGGGTCATCGTGTCTCCATTGTCATTTGTTTCTAAGTACTTTTTGATTTCCTCTTTGATTTCTTCAGTGATCACTTCGTTATTAAGTAGTGTATTGTTTAGCCTCCATGTGTTAGTATTTCTTACAGATCTTTTCCTGTAATTGATATCTAGTCTTATAGCGTTGTGGTCGGAAAAGATACTTGACACGATTTCAATTTTTTAAAATTTGCCAAGGCTAGATTTTGACCCAATATATGATCGATCCTGGAGAATGTTCCATGAGCACTTGAGAAAAATGTGTATTCTGTTGTTTTTGGATGGAATGTCCTATAAATATCAAGTAAGTCCATCTTGTGTAATATATCATTTAAAGCTTGTGTTTCCTTATTTATTTTCATTTTGGATGATCTGTCCATTGGTGAAAGTGGGGTATTAAAGTCTCCTACTATGATTATGTTACTGTTGATTTCCCCTTTTATGGCTGTTAGTATTTGCCTTATGTATTGAGGTGCTCCTATGTTGGGTGCATAAATATTTACAATTGTTATATCTTCTTCATGGATCGATCCCTTGATCATTATGTAGTGTCCTTCTTTGTCTCTTGTAATAGTTTTTATTTTAAAGTCTATTTTGTCTGATATGAGAATTGCTACTCCAGCTTTCTTCTGATTTTCATTTGCATGGAATATCTTTTTCCATCCCATCACTTTCAGTCTGTAAGTGTCCCTAGGTCTGAAGTGGGTCTCTTGTAGACAGCATATATATAGGTCTTGTTTTTGTATCTATTCAGCCAGTCTGTGTCTTTTGGTGGGAGCATTTAATCCATTTACATTTAAGGTAATTATTGATATGTGCATTCCTATTACCATTTACTTAACTGTTTCGGGTTGTTCTTGTAGGTGTTTTCCTTCTCTTGTGTTTCTTGCCTAGATAAGTTCCTTTAGCATTTGTTGTAAAGCTGGTTTGGTGGTGCTGAACTCTCTCAGCTTTTGCTTATCTGTAAAGGTTTTAATTTCTCCATCAAATCTGAATGAGATCCTTGCTTGGTAGAGTAATCTTGGTTGTAGGTTTTTTTCCTTCATCACTTTAAATATGTCCTGCCACTCCCTTCTGGCTTGTAGAGTTTCTGCTGAAAGATCAGATGTTAACCTTATGGGGATTCCCTTGTGTGTTATTTGTTGTTTTTCCCTTTCTGCTTTTAATATGTTTTCTTTGTATTTAATTTTTGACAGTTTGATTATTATGTGTCTTGGCATGTTTATCCTTGGGTTTATCCTGTATGGGACTCTTTGTGCTTCCTGGACTTGATTGACTATTTCCTTTCCTATATTAGGGAAGTTTTCAACTATAATCCCTTCAAATATTTTCTCAGTCCCTTTCTTTTTCTCTTCTTCTTCTGGGACCCCCTATAATTCGAATGTTGGTGCGTTTAATGTTGTCCCAGAGGTCTCTGAGACTGTCCTCAGTTCTTTTCATTCTTTTTTTCTTTATTCTGCTCTGCAGTAGTTATTTCCACTATTTTATCTTCCAGGTCACTTATCTGTCCTTTTGCCTCAGTTATTCTGCTATTGATCCCATCTAGAGTATTTTTCATTTCATTTATTGTGTTGCTCATTGTTACTTGCTTCCTCTTTATTTCTTCTAGGTCCTTGGTAACTGTTTCTTGCAATTTGTCTATTCTATTTCCAAGATTTTGGATCATCTTTACTATCATTATTCTGAGTTCTTTTCCAGGTAGACTGGCTATTACCTCTTCATTTGTTAGGTCTGGTGTGTTTTTATCTTGCTCCTTCACCTGCTGTGTGTTTTTCTGTCGTCTCATTTTGCTTATCTTACTGTGTTTGGGGTCTCCTTTTTGCAGGCTGAAGGTTCATAGTTCCCGTTGTTTTTGGTGGATGTCCCCAGTGTCTGAGGTTGGTTCAGTGGGTTGAGTAGGTTTCCTGGTTGGGGGGGACTAGTGCCTGTGTTCTGGTGGATGAGGCTGGATCTTGTCTTTCTGGTGGGCAGGTCCATGTCTGGTGGTGTGTTTGGGGATGTTGGTAGCCTTATTATGATTTTAGGCAGCCTCTCTGCTAATGGATGGGGCTGTAGATCTGTCCTCCTCTTTGTTGGGCATAGGGTGTCCAGCACTGTTCGTTGCTGGTCCTTGAGTGAAGCTGGGTCTTGGTGTTGAGATGGAGGTTTCTGGGAGATTTTCACCATTTGCTATTGCGTGTAGCTGGGAGGTCTCTTGTGGACCAGTGTCCTGAGGTTGGTTCTCCACCTCAGAGACACAGCCTTGACACCTTGCTGGAGTGCCAAGAGCCTTTAGTCCACGTGGCTCAAAATAAAAGGGAGAAAAAATAGAAAGGAAAGAAAGTAAGGAAGGAAGGAGGGAGGGAGGGATGGAAGGAAGGAAGAAAGAAAGGAAGGGAGGAAGGAAGAAAGGAAGGAAGGAAGGAAGGAGGAGAGGAAGGAAGAGAGGAAGGAAGGGAGGAAGGAGGGAAGTAGGGAAGAAAGGAGGAAAGAAAGGAAGAAAGAAAGGGAGAAGACAAAATAAAGTAGGATGAAATATAGTTATTATAATAAAAAATAATTATTAAGAGGAAAAATTTCTATTAAAAAAAATTTAAAAAAAAGTTTCGGTCTAACCCTAGGACAAATGGTGAAAACAAAGCTATACAGACAAAATCTCACACAGCAGCACACACATACACACTCACAAAAAGAAAAAAAGAGGAAAATAATAGTATATCTATCTCCCAAAGTCCACCTCCTCAACTTGGGATATTTCGCTGTCTATTCAGCTTTTCCACAGATGCAGGGCACTTCCAGTTGACTGTGGAGCTTTTGAGGCTGCTGGGAGAGACCTCCCCCTCTCCTCTTTGTTCGCACAGCTCCTGGGGTTCAGCTTTGGACTTGGCCCCGCCTCTGCGTGTAGGTAGTCCGAGGGCGTATGCACTTCGCTCAGACAGGACGGGGTTAAAGGAGCAGATGATTCGGGGGCTCTGGCACAGGCCGGGGGGTGGGAGGGACATGGATGCGGGGCGAGCCTGCGACGGCAGAGGCCGGCATGACGCTGCACTGGCCCGAGGCGCACCGCGCGTTTTCCCGGGGAAGCTGTCCCTGGATCCCGGGACCCCGGCAGTGGCGGGCTGCACGGGCTTCCAGAAAGGGCGGTGTGGAGAGTGACCTGTGCTCGCACACAGGCCTCTTGGTGGCGGCAGCAGCAACCCTAGCGTCCCACACCCGTCTCTGTTGTCCGTGCCGACAACCACGGCTCGTGCCTGTTTCTGGAGCTCCTTTACGCAGTGCTCTTAATCCCCTCTCCTCACGCCCGAGGAAGCGAAGAGGCAAGAAAAAGTCTCTTGTCTCTTCGGTAGCTCCGCGCCCATTTCTGGAGCTCCTTTAAGCGGCGTGCTTAAACCCCTCTCCTCGCGCACCAGGAAGCAAAGAGGGAAGAAAAGGTCTCTTGCCTCTTCGGCAGCTCCAGACTTCTCCCGAACTCCCTCCCGGCCAGCCGTGGTGCACTAACCCCTTCAGGCTGTTTTCACTCTGCCAACTCCAGACCTTTCCCTGGGATCCGACTGAAGCCCGAGGCTCAGCTCCCAGCCCCGCCCGCCCTGGCGGGTGAGCAGACAAGCCTCTCGGGCTGGTGAGTGCTGGTTGGCACCGATCCTCTGCGGAATCTCTCCGCTTTGCCCTCTGCACCCTGTTTCTGCGCTCGCCTCCACGGCTCCTCCGGAGCGTCCCCCTCCGCCACTCGCAGTCTCCGCCTGCGAAGGGGCTTCTAGTGTGTGGGAACCTTTCCTCCTTCTCGGCTCCCTCCCACTGGTGCAGGTCCCATCCCTATTCTTTGTCTCTGTTTATTCTTTTTTCTTTTGCCCTACCCAGGTACGTGGGGAGTTTCTTGTCTTTTGGAAGGTCTGACGTCTTCTGCCAGTGTTCGGTGGGTGTTCTATAGGAGAAGTTCCACGTGTAGATGTATTTCTGATGTCTCTGTGAGGAGGAAGGTGATCCCCGCGTCTTAGTCTTCCGCCATCTTCTCGCCTCCCGAATAAACCTGGACGTTCATGTGGGATCTTCCCAGACCGCGGTACAAACCCGTGTCCCCTGCATCGGCAGGCGGACTCTCAACCACTGTACCACCAGGGAAGCCCCTTAGGCTTTTTGATGTTAGCCATTCTGACAGGTGTGAGGTAATATCTCATTGTGGTTTTGATTTGCATTTCTCTGATAATTAGTGATATTGAGCATCTTTTCATGTACCTGTTGGCCATCTGTATGTCTTCTTTGAAAAAAAAATGTCTATTCAGGTCTTTTACCCATTTTGAAATTGGATTGTTTGTTTTTATAATATTAACTTGTATGAGCTGTTTATTTATTTTGGGTATTAACCTCTTCTCAGTCATATCATTTGCAGATATTTCCTCCCATTCACTAGGTTGTCTTTTTGTTTTGTCAATGGCTTCCTTTGCTGTGCAAAAGTTTTTAAATTTAACTAGGTCCCATTTGTTTATTTTTGCTATTATTTATTTTGCCTTAGGCGACAGAGTCCTCCAAAATATTGCTATGATTTATGACAAAGAGTGTTGTGCCTATATTATCCTCCAGGAGTTTTATGATTTCAGGTCTTACAATTAGGTCTTTAATCCATTTTGAGTTTATTTTTGTATATGGTGTGAGGAAATGTTCTAATCTCATTCTTTTACATGTATCTGTCCAGCGAGTTCTGCCTTTCTTCTATTCAAGTGTCAGTGTATTGTGTCTTGCCATCAAAATAACCTTAAAATCTAATAAAACAGGGCTTCCCTGGTGGCGCAGTGGTTGAGAGTCCACTTGCCAATGCAGGGGATACGGGTTTGTGCCCCAGTCTGGGAAGATCCCACATGCCACCGGGTGGCTAGACCCATGAGCCATGGCCGCTGAGCCTGCGCGTCCGGAGCCTGTGTGTCCATAGCCTGTGCTCCGCAATGGGAGAGGCCACAACAGTGAGAGGCCCGCGTACCGCAAAAAAAAAAAAAAAAAAAAAAAAAAAAAAAAAAAAAATCGAATAAAACATGTTATTGGAAACTAGAGGAAAGGGGATCCTTTTTTTATGTATGGCAGAAAGGTTACCTGAATTGTGTTCTCTACTTGTAAATGATGAACTTGGATATTTAGCTGATATTTCCAAGCAAAGTATTGAAGACGAGGCTTGGTTTTTTCTTGCTGCTTCCAGTAATATGAGGGAGGAAGCAATAAGTTGAGGAAACAACTATTAATCAAAAAAGAATCAGGTTTTGATGGTTTTGAAATTTTTCAGCCTATCTAGATTGTAAAAAAAAAAAAAAAAGCTACAGTTAGGAGATTCGCTGTCAGAAAAGTGGGCTTTGAAGAAAAACCAAAGGCCTGGTTGGACAATCTTTTGTTAGTACCCCAGAAAGAACAACAAGTCACAGTATTCAGTCTTACATAAGACTCTTTGAGGAGATTAGATGTGTGACTCATGGATTTCCTCTGCCAGTTTAGGAGGAACCAAAAATATAGATGGAATTATCTAAGAAAGACCTGTGAAAAAGCTTCCTGTTTAATGGAATGAGTCCTCACGTATACACTGAAAACCCACAAAGTTTTCAGACTATTGCAGCAGCAGAAATACTGCCAGCATTGCCCTAAAGGGATGGAGAGGAGATGAAATGAAGGACGGCTTTTGGAGTCTCCAAATTCTATAAACAGTAAATAGGCTGAGGAAAACTACTTAGCTACAAACATGCTATCTTTCATGAAAAAGGAAGGATGAGTCAGAGTGGAGCTGCTGGTCAAGAGGGGTGAGCCTCAAGTTGCAGAGGATTATTCCTAGGCTTTAAAATGTAATGGAGTTGGCTTTGTTGGATTTTGAAATTACTTGAGATCAGTGACTTTTTTTCTCTTTTTCATTTTCTATCCTTTTTAGTGAGGTTGTCTATAACTTTTATGCTATGCCCCTCCTACCATTATATTTTGGATGCCCCTAACCTGTTTTCTAGGAATATGTAAGAAATCAACTTAGACATTTAGCTGAGAATCTTTACAAGAAAATTATTGAAGGTGTGTCCTGGTTTCTTCTTGCTGCTTATAGTAAAATGCAAGAGGATGCGGAGATGATAGAAAAGAGAGATTTGAAAATGTTACACTTTGATAATTGAGGAAGTAGCCACAAACCAAGGAATAAGGAAAGAATCTAGAAGCTGAAAAAGGCAAGGAAACAGACTTTCTCCTCAGAATCTGCAGAAGGAAGATTTGTCGTAGATTAATTGACCATAAGTGCCCGGGTTTATCTCTGGGATCTCTATTCTGTTCCATTGATCCATGTGTCTGTTTTTGTGCTAGTGTCATGATCTTTTGATTACTGTAGATTTGTAGTATAGTCTGAAGTCAGGGAGCATGATAATTCCAGCTTTGTTCTTTTTTCTCAAGATTGTGCTTGCAGTTCAGGGTCTTTTATGGTTCCAATATAAATTTTAGGATTATTTGTTCTAGTTCTGTGAAAAATGTGGATGGACCTAGAGAGTATTGTGCTTAGCAAAATAAGTCAGACAGAAAGACAAATACTCTATGTTATTACTTATATGTAAAAACTAAAAAATAAAACAAATGAATGTATACAACAAAACAGAATCAGACTCACAGATATAGAAAACAAACTAGTGGTTACCAGTGGAATAATGGGTAGGAAAAGGCAAGATAGGGATAGGGGATTAAGAGACACAAACTACTTTATATAAAATAAATAAGAAACAAAGATATATTGTAGAGCACAGAGAAAGGTAGCCATTATTTAATAATAACTTTAAATGGAGTACAATCTATAAAAATATTGAATCACTATATTGTATACCTGAAACTACTATAATATTGTAAATCAACTGTACTTCAATAAAAAAAGAAGAAAAAGTATTTTCTATGTGAATGAAGGGACTGACTAGTAATGTCTTTTCAGAATGGCAGAGGATTAGAATCTGATATCTAAGATTTTTCTAATCAGTTTGTGAAGGGTGATACACCAGCAGGATATGGCAACACTTGGGTCCACAAAGAGATTTTGATGGAGGAAAAATATTATTTCTTCCTGACTCAGAATCTTATTATTTTGCTTTGAAACAAGTTAGTAGAGTATGGCATGCAGAATTCTGTGATGGCCCCCAAGATTTCCACCAACTGGCATAAGAATCTTATATAGTCCTCTCCCCTTGAGCATGACAGGACCTGAGAATATGATTTTACAGTTATTCTCTTGGTAGATTGTGTTATACAAGGGTCCGTTTGCTTTGAGGAATTAAGGAACAATGTTCTGGCAGCTTGGCTAGGACCTGGCAGTGTCCTCTAGTAGCTGAGAGTGACTCACAGCCAACAGCCATCAAGAAATGGAAGTCTCAGTCCTAAAACTGCAGAAACAATTCTTCCAACAATTTGGAAGAAGACCATGAACTGCAGATGAGAACACAGTCCCAGCTGACACCTTTATTTTACCCTGATAAGACATGAAGCAGAGGACCTGTCAAGCCTTACTTTGACCTCTGACATATGGAAACTAAGATAATAAATTTGTGTTGATTTTAACCACTAAATTTGTTATATGTTATACAGCAAAAGAAAACTAATACATTGGGTAAACTTAGGTATAATAGTCTCCTTTAAGAAAGAGTAGCTTGGCTTGGTGTACTCCTCTGCTATCTACTAGTAGAGGCTGGTAATGAACTCGTACCCAGGGAATATCCCAGTCTCTAAATCTTTACCTTTTCAGTCTCCCCTACAAAGTCTGGAAGAACTAAGAGAAGACCATTATCGGGTACCAACTAGGTTTCAAGAACTATGGATACATGCTTTCTACCTTTTCCTCATTTTATTCTCAAAAATGCATGGAGAGGTAGGTACTAGGATCCCCATGTCTTAGAAGAGGAAGCGGACTCAGAATTATTTAGTAACTTGCAAAAGGCAGTGTAGATAGCAAAGTGCCTGACCCCCAGGACCCTGCTAACTTTTATTGTCTCCTCTCTGTTTGTTAATATTATTTATACCTTTCCTAGGCATTTGCCTTTAATTCCTCAGCCATACCTAGAAGAAACAATATCTATCTGAGGCTGATAAACTGGCAACCCAATCTATCCATAATTATTGCATGTTTTTTGAGAAAAAAAAGCACCTTTATTAATACATAAGAATAACTTGTATAATTACCTATTTACATAATTTTTTGCAAGGTGGGGATTATATTGTTAGTCATACTGTTAGTTGAATCTAAAGCACTTCCATATGTCAAGGCAAAACCTAATATGAAACTATTCAGCATGATATAAGGCAATTTCCCAGCCAACATCTGCATTCCCAGTTACCTCGGGATTTTGTACTCCTTAAATTGTCTTAGATTACACTCTGTACACTTACATGTTTTCTGAGGTTTATCTTCTTTAATATAAATAATGCCTGAAAATCATCAGTAACATTTCAGGGAAGCTCAGCACTGTAGAAGCAATTGGAGTCAAGAGGAAAGTTATCAGCCAGAATGAAAAGAGCTAAGAGATCACAAACATTAGCTGCATTCTCTCCTTAGAGAGGGCTTCTTCAGAACAATACTCACAGTGATGCCAAGATTAATGAAATTGCTAAATCTGGAACATGATGAAGACTTTGAATGCCATTTAATAAAGAAGCAGAAAAATATAGCTATTGGATATACACAAATGCTATCTATTGCTTGATGGGGGATTGCCAATAATTTTATTTTATGAATGCATACTTTTAGGTACTCATTTTTTTCTGTAAACTATTTAGTTACTCTTCATATTGATGTTGTGTGTAAAATGGACATGCTTGATATTTTCTTTACGTTTACTAGAACACATCTTTTGCTTTTTCTTTATTATGATACATTTTATTCTGTGCTAAAATTATTCACCACTTTTCAAGAATTTGTATAGATAATGAAATGTCTTTTACTCCCATATTTATTATCTAAAGAGATTTGAGTTGTTACATAAGTCAGCCTCACGCAACTAAGTCCCTCACCCTTATTATTACTAACACAAACCATGCCTTTTCAAACTCCAACCAGACCCTCCATCTCTCCCCAATCTCAGACTCTTACAGTACTTTTGGAGAACACAAGAGGAGGATAATGGAGGAGAGACCAGAATATGTTAGACTACCAAGTGGGAAGGAACTTAAAACAATAAGCTCCATGTTTAGTTGCAGTGTTTAGAACTAAACACATATGTGAGTAAGGAGAGACAATATGACAATAAAAAGACCTGGACTGGGAATCAAGGGACCTGGATCTTAATCTTGATTCTGCAACACATTTAGCAAGGTAAACTGCCAGAACAAAGAAACCATAAAACACAAGAGAATCATTTCCTTTTTTTACTTATTAAGATTGCTCACATTATTGCCATTTTCAACTTAGCAGAAAAGGAGAAAAAAAACAACAGGGCAAGAGACTTTGTGTTTAAAATAATGTGAAGTCATACATATAATTTCCATTTACATCCCATTGGTTAAACCTAGTTATATAGTATGCTTCTCCTATGTTGTAAACCTCCAAGTGGCAACATTTGCATTGTATTCCGTGATCATGATGCCCCCTGGTGTTGTACAGAGTGGTGACCCTGGCATGGTGGCTTCTACTGCAAGACAGGTGTAGTAGGCAGAATTGTGCTATCCATAACCTTTGCCTTCTAATGTTTCTCTAATGAATATGCTTAATTATATGTCAAAAGGGATGTAATTAAAATTACTAATCAGCTGAATTTAAGATAAATAGATTATCCTAGATTATACAGTTGGGTCTAATATAAGCACAGGAACCATTAAAAGCAGAGATCCTTCTGTGGTTGAAACAGAAGGGAAGTCAGAGATTCAAGGCATGAGAAGAATTCAATGTGCCATTGTTGATTTGAAAATGAAGGTTTGTGTAATAAGGAAAGACAGACCTCAGTTTTAAAAATGGCAAGGAAATGAACTCTGCCAACAATCTGAGATTAGCAGCAGATTCCTGCTCAGAGTCTTCTGGTAAGAGCTTAGTCCAACGACCATCCCGATTTTGGCTTTGTGAGGCCCTGGGTCAATAATTCAGCTGAATCGCCTGGACTTCTTGGCTACAGAACTGTGACAGATAATAAATGGGAGTTATTTTAAGCTGATAAATTTTGATAGCTTGTCATGGCAGCAATAGAAATCTAATTCAGGAAGTTTTGAAATATAGTCTCTAGCTATGAAGCCAAAATTCACTGCTAAAAGGGAAGAGAGAATGTGTATTGGGATTAATCAGTGGACTCTACAATAGCCACTGTTTGGAAGACTGTAGCCTCAGGTTATTCGTCTGCGGAGGTTTGACCCAATCAGAGGATCTCTATGGTTCCCTTGCTGTTATATGTTATTATGGCTACATTAAGGATAAAGTAAGGTCTGTCTTTCTATGCAGACTTCCCTGCATAGACTGCTTGAGCATCTCATCTTCAGTTTGTCCATCTAGAAGCTTGCTTACTCTGGACAACTTGATTCTCCTCCTCCCTTTGCTTCAATACTCTACAAATCTGTGTAAATGAAAAGGAAAAAAAAATAAGCAAAGATAAAAATAACAACATTAATGTCAATAATAGTAATTAAAACAATAAGAAGCCTTTCCTAAGCTGAGTGAGTTGGTGTAATTTTTATGGACTCAAGGGTGCTCAGTTTCCAAAGAAAAGGTAGAATTCAGGGTGATATAAATGCAGAAGTGATTCCAATAAGATGATCAGCCTTCACTGCTGATTGCTAGCGTCTATGACAAAGTCATTAGATGCAGTAGTGGAGGAGGGAGACAAAGGCAGAGGGGGAAGCAGGAAAGAAAGAGAAAGAAAAGAAGCTGCTTTAGACTTTCAAAGTTTCTTCCACAAATAGAAGGGAAAAGCAAAAAACAAAAAACAAAAAAAAACCTTATATGCATACAGAGGAGTAGATTTACAGTTACCAAAAGGAATACGGAATTTGGATCAATCTCATTCCTTCTTTCCACTCCTCTTCCTTAAGCCTGGACTACCATGTTCATCACAATGAAAGTCTCTCTCTCTCACACACACACACACACACACGCACACACACACACACACACTTGCATATGCACGTGTTAGATTAAATTAAGAGTGGCAGAATATAGTAAATTGTCCATTAGATCTGATCCAGATTAGTTAGTATTTGACTCCAAGGCATATAAGTTGTTTCTTATTTTTAGACTCAGGTGAGTCTGCTCTCAACAGCTGCCGGGTGAAGTCTAATGAATTCCCAGCATATGGTAACAAATCATTAAACGATTGTGTCTGAGGTTATGACCTTCCTCACCACTAGCTTTTGATTTTGCTTTTGTTCCATTTAAGATCTTGCAAGATCTTAATTTCCTCCAATAAAGGTTTACTTAAGAACTGAAACTCATTAAACTCTGAAAGGATCAGGTCTACCTTCCCTGTGAAATGTTAACTAAACTTCAAGTAATGCAATAAAGTAAAATTAGCTTTTTTTTTCCCCCCAAGTATCTTGGTAGTTGACAAGTTTGGAGTTTAGTTTGTTTGATTTTTCTTCCCAAGAGCATGCTGAGTCAGAAATTTCTGTAAGAAAACATGCTTTATATAGTTTAAGCTGAGCTCATCATTTAAGAATTGTGAAGAGTCTTGTGCTTTAAAAAGTTTAACTCTTTATTATTTTTAATATCTTTCCATAAAAAATCTCTTGTGACTTAGTTATAAGGTAGTAGAGTTTAGAAAAGATTTTTAAAACATCACTCTTCATATTTCTACTGGAGTTGGAACCAAATATCTGTGTAAAAACCACTGAAGAGGGCTGCTGTGAGTTGAATGGCGTTCCCCAAAAGATATTGCACTCCAAGTACCTGTGAATGTGACCATACTGGGAAATAGCTGATCAAGTTAAGATGAGGTCTAAGGTGGGCTCTATCCAATATGGTTGTGTTATCACAAAAAGGGGAAATTCGGACTCAGAGACAGACAGCCATACAGGGAAGATGATATAAAGACACAGGTAAAATATCATTTATAAATCAAAGCCTGAGACTACCAGAAGCTAGGAGAGAGGCATGGAACAGATGTACCCTCACAGAAATCAACTCTGCTGACACCCCGATTTTGGACTTCTAGCATCCAGAATTATAAGGCAATAAATGTCCATTGTTTAAGCTACCTAGTTTGTGGTACTTTGTTATGGCAGCCCCGAGAAACTACCATAAGCCCCAAGCTTAACAGTTTCCTAGAAAGAAATCTATGCTACACAATAGAGAATGTAAGTTACCTCTATGGATACTTTCCTCTGGATAGTTCCTGAATGGATACTTTTTTTCGGTAAAAGTAGACATAAAATGGAAATAATTAATATGTTCTTAAAATAGAGATGCTGAAAATTAAAAATAATGCTTAAATAAAATATCGATTGTCCCTAAGTTAATTTAAAGCTACCGTAGTTTTATTTTTCTAGAACTGAAGTTTATATGGAAAATAATTAAGCAAGTAAGAACAGCCTGAGAAACTCTGATAAAGGGGTGTCATGTAACAAATTACCACAAACTTGAAAGACTTAAAACGACAAAATGTATCATCTCACAGTTTCTGTAGGTCAGAAGTCTAGCTGTGACATAACTGGCTTCTCTGGTCAGGGTGTCACAGATTGAAATCAAGATGCTGGCTGGGCCGTCTTATCATCTGGAGCTTAGAGTCCCCTTCCAAGTTCCTTTGGGTCCTTGGCAGAATTCAGTTTCTTGCAGTTATAGCACTGAGGTCTCCATTTTCTTGCTGGCTGGGAGCTGGGGTTGCTCTCATTTTAAAAAGTTGCTTACATTCTTTGTCATGTGTCTCCCCCCTTTTTCAAAACTAGCCATGGAGTATTTTTTTCTTGCTTAGAATTCCTTTCTTCAAGGTACCCACTCCACTCCTGTCCTCTGAGAGGCCTTTGTGGCCCATCTGCCCCTCCCAGGGCCCATGAAAGCAGAGGGGGAAACTTCCCAGGGGGGAAAGAGCAGGCCCTCACCCCTCTCCCCTGAGCCCAGAGCCTGGCCCCTCCACTATTGCAGGGTAGCCCAGACCCCGGGGGACTCTCTGGTAGAGGTCACAGGGCCTCACTTTGGGGGCAGCTGCCCACCTCCTACTTGTCCATTTACACCCCCAACATGGTAATGCCACTGGTCCCGCTGCCAGCCACCTCCTGCCCCTGGTGTCCCCCTCAAACAGCATGGGCTATTGGGAGGCGGCCCCTGAAACCCGCGGTCCCCCAAGGCTGCTCTTGGGATCCAGATGCCCTCTTCCAGGGGGTGCCACCCAACAAAAGCATCTGTGATGTGTGGGTTAGTCACTTCTGAGACCTGGCTGCCCCTACCCCAGGCTGGCTACTCTCCTGGTACAGCCTGTGAGGCTCCCAGGGCAGGGGCTGCTTTCCTCTTCCACCCTCTCCTGCCGCCCTTAGGCTTGTTGAGGGGAAACCAAGGTATGTGTGGCTCTCGCAGCCTTGAGACACAAGGCATCAGATGTGCTGAGTTCGCGTGTTTATTGGACACCCCAGAAGAGTTGTGGCCCAGCTGGGCACCACCCCGGCCCTGATGGTCAGTCTTGCCTCTCCCACCCCCAGAGGCAAGGCAGGAAGGAGCGGGACTCTGCTTGGGGTAGCCCTTCCTGTCCCCTTCCTGGTCCCACCTTCTCCAGCCCTCTGTCCATCTATCCATCCATCCATCCATCACCATCTGTCACTTCCCCTCCCTGGCTCCGGGCCGGGGGAGGGCCTAATGACAGCTCCAGCCTGAAGTCCTGTCCTCCCTCAACTGTTGCCTGGGAAGGAGGTAGTGCCTTTCGGGGGAGGGGACGGAGCATGGAGACCCTACCTGGTTTTGGTGGTGGTAGTGGGGAAGATAGTAGTAAAGGAACAGACCACATTTTTAAAAAAATAAATCAATAAAAAAGAATTCCTTTCTTCAAGAAGAGCCCCATCCCTTTTAAGGGTTTGCCTGATTAGGTCAGGCCCACCTAGGAGAACCTCTTTCTTAAGGTAAATGTGCCATATAACATGTTAATCATGGGAGTGATAGTCCATCATATACACAGGTCCCTCCCACACTCAAGGGCTGGGGGATTATATAAAGGTGTCGATCATCATTGGTCATAGAATTCCACCTAGCACAAAGCAAAGGTTATTAATTATAATACCATTTAAGACAGTGGAAATGCAGCTGCAGAACAGAGTACTATGCAGGTACAACAAAAAGCATAAAGGTATTTGGTTACAGAAAGACACATTATTAAATTAGAAAAATGTCAGAAGCAAAACAATATAGGGTTATATTCATCTTTGTGTAAGAATTGGAGAAAATAAGCATTTACACGTATTTATATCTGTGTTTGTTTAGATAAAGAAACTGAAAAGAGATCCAAGAAAGTTGTTAACTGTTGGACAAGGTGGGGGGTTGGGCAATGGGGATGGAGGGGTGTGGGAGTCCAAGCTCTCAATGAATACTCTTTATATCACTTTGATTGTTGAACAATTCAAATATATTATCTATTAAAGCTGGAATTTAAAATTAAATGAAGCAAACATTTATTTCTACCTAGTATATGCAGGCCCTTGCTGAGTGAGGAGTAAATCAATGATTAAAGCACAGTTCCTGTTCTAAAGTAGCAGACAGTGTGGTAGTGGTCAAAAGGGAAATCCAGAATTGACCACAATTCAAATAAGGGAAATGTCATAGCAGAAAAATAAGAAAACTATTTAGTGGGTTTTAAAGGCGAAAGTAATTGCACCAAGTGCCTGCATAACCTAGTTTTTTAGTTGGATATACCCTTTTGTCTGCTAGAAAGGACAGTTTAGATCATTGTCTATTGATCCATATAATTCAAACTTCCACAGTTAAAGAACAAGAAGAAGCATTACATCCCTCAAATCTCATTAGGTATCATTACATCATTGATTTCCACATATTGATTAGAAGGCAATATACAGTTTACATGATTTAAAAAATAAGTTCTTGTAAAGCATTAGTGTGTGTGAAAGACATAAAATTGGATAGGTTTCCTTTATTTTTGTTAAGATTGCTACACAAAGAGAGATTGTTGGTAAATTGTAAACAAGACATGCTCATCAGATAATTAGACTATCTAAGCTCTCCTTTTCTACTTTAGACTATCATTACTTTAACCTGAATTTCTTCTTTAGTTATTTTAAAGTTCTCGTATTCATTCCTTTTTTTTTTTTTTTTTTTTTGCGGTACGCGGGCCTCTCACTGTTGTGGCCTCTCCCGTTGCCAAGCACAGGTTCCGGACGCACAGGCTCAGCGGCCATGGCTCATGGGCCCAGCCGCTCCGCGGCATGTGAGATCTTCCCGGACCGGGGCACGAGTCCGTGTCCCCTGCATCGGCAGGCAGACTCTCAACCACTGCGCCATCAGGGAAGCCCTCATTCATATTTTGAGAAATAGCAAAATAAGTCCACTGGATTTTCATGTGGCTTGCTTCTGCATTTCCTTCAAATCTCTGCTCAAATATCAACTCCATAATGAGGGCTTCTCTAGCATAGACTCACTTCCCTACCCCAAGTCCCTGTACTCTTACCCTGCTTTTTTTTTATAGCACTTTCCTTTGAAACTATTACATATATGTGCTTACTTCTTTACTCTCTGGTCTCCTCCATCACAATGTGTCGTCCATGAACAAAACAGGGGCTTTGTTCTGTTTATAGTTGTATTCAGCTCAACTAGAACAGTGTTTGCCCTGGTGCATTAAAAAAATTCATATTTAATGAATAAATAACCAATTTAAAGAAGAATAAACTCTACTTAACATGTTCAAATGAGTTATGTTAATTCTTGCTTTACCTTTTTTAAAGGAAGTTTCAGGCAAATATTAAAAGAACTAAAACTCAGTGCACCCTCTCTGCTTTGCCAGAAGCTGCCCCTTTCTGGAAGCGGCATAAGGACAGTTATCAGGCCACTGCAAATATCCCAGAGGAATAAGGTGCCAGGTTGCCTTTAATGCAGTGTGATATAATGAAAAATAACTATTTGGTTTTTGTCCCCAGTTCCTGGCACAGAGCTCCTTGGAATTTACTGTTGCGTATGCTCACAAGGTGACTCTTGGTGGGCCCCTAGATAGTTTCAGGATGGGGTTTTGTCCCCAGAAAAACCAACTGCATGATTAGAGTGTTAGAACTTTCAGTCTCGCCCCCAGCTTTGGGGGATCAGAAAGGGACTAGAGTTCAATAATTAATTGCCAGTGATTTAATTGCCCACATAATGAAACCTGAATTTATTATTAATATCAGGAGTCGGGGAGCTTTCCAGGTTGGTGAATACATCACTGTGCTGGAGGCTGGTGTGCCCAGAGAGGGCATGGGCTCTGCACCGCCTCCTCCTATACTTTGCCTTGTGCATCTCTTCCATTTGGCTGTTCCTGAGTTATCTTTCATGATAAACAGGTTTTTGTAAGCAAAGTGCTTTCCTGAATTTTGGTGAGTCATTCTACTGAATTATCAAACCTGAGGATGAAGTTGTGATGGCCCTTGAATTTGTAATCATCTGGGCAAAAGTGTGGGTAGCCTGGGCACCCTATTTTCAGCGGGCTTGCGGGGCTGAGCCTGTAACCTGTGGGGCCTGTGCTAACTCTGGGTAGTTAGTATACGAATTAAATTGAATTGTTGAACCCCAGTTGGTGTCAGAGAATTGGTCAGTGTTAGAAAAGACACTGTTTCGTTTTTAGAAAATGCCACACATGCAGGCAACTTCAGTCTCTGTGAGTGCTTTCTCTTGGAGCATCTCCTCAATTGTCTGTGGAAACACCCTGTTCCGATTGCATTCTTTCTCTTAGTGGGTAACTGCTACTTGGAGAAATTCCTCAAACTCCCTAGACTTTTACTTGAATAAGTAGACAGGGAGTTATGTAGGAATGATGTTTCGGTAAGTCCTGGGGGCACATTTTTGGTGACTTTCTTTTGAGTGAACTTTGAGGTTTTAGCTGCAATTCCAAAACAACATAAAATGTTCCGATCTCCATGCTGAAATGAACAAATTAATAGTTAAATTTCTTATTATACATATTTGCTTTACTTTAACTTTGTGAGGACTTTGTAAATGACTTTTACTTAAGAGAATGTCAAAATCCATCCTAGGACCAACTAGATTTCTGGCTGATATTTGAAAGATAGCTCTTAGATTCTCTAATTATTATCTTTGGAATTCTTGAAACTGGCCATAAATTATAATTAACTCACAATTAAAGACAAATATATTTTGACATACATATATATCTGTGTCATATATTTTTTAAAATAATTACAAAAATAAAATCTATTGACAAGCTAGAAATATAACCAAAATTTGGGATTATATAGTAATTCTAACTGAATGTTAAATTGACCTCTTATCATTTTGGAAGCAAATATACAATAGGTATCATACTGTTACTTAAGTTTTTTTTGTCTTAATAATACTATAAGAGACTTCACCAGAATTGACAGATACCTTAATGGAATTTTAAGCCTGATTCTTTTTGTAAGATGTGCTGAAGACAAGGAGGAAAATATTCTTTAATGCCAGTTTCTCAGAAGGAAAAGAGGAAAATAATAATAACAACATTACCATAAAAAAAGGCTTAATACAATCCAGGAATTACACAAAGAACTTTATATATATACATGTGATCAAATTTGATATTCATAGAAACTCTGTGAGGTACAGATGAGAAATCTCATTTTGTAGAGGTTTATGAAAATTTATCCATTTGTATTCTCTGTATTCCTCCACTTTCATCATTCCTTCAACTCATGTTAATCTGACCTCCATGGCTACCACTCTACTAAAATTGTTCATCATGTTTTGTGTCTAATAACCATTATCTTGACAAAGTGAGTTGTCCACTTGTCTCTCTTCATTTAACTAGATTTCAACAGCATTTGTCATAGTAGATGATGCCCTCCTCCTTGGAAATTTTTACTCTTCTGGATTCTATGGTAATACATTTTGTTGACTTTCATTTTCCCTCATGACTTCTGCTTTTCTTCCACTGTCTTCAATGCCTTTGCACAATTTTGAATATTGGTGTGTCATACATCTTGTTTGTGGGTACCTTTTTTTTTTTCATTTTCAGTTTCTACTCTTTTGTTAGGTAATTTCATTCAATTTTATGGCTTTAAATTCAATCTCTCTGCTGGTGAATCCTAAGTCTATTATTTTCACCTCAATCTCTTCTTTAAACCCCAGGCTCATGGACCAACCCTCTATGAATTATCTATTTGGATACTTAATAAGTATCTCAATTATTAAGTATTCAAAGCAGAGGTCTTGATCCTCCATCCCAACTGAATTGTTCCCTAGTCTTTCCCATCTGAGTGAATGTCATTACTATTTAGTAGCTCAGCCCCAAAACATAGGAGTCAATCTTTTTTCCTCTCTTTCCCTCATCTCTGACAAACATCTCAAAGTTCTATAGACTCTTCCTTTAAAATCTCCTAAAATTGTCCACTCTTTTATTTCTCCAGTGCTACCATTTAGTGTCATGTTGACAAATAAAGTGGCCTCTTTAGTGATTTCAGTATTTCCATTCTGTTCCCCTCCTCCTTAACCTGTGCCTCTACTAAACCAGTCTTTACAGAGTATGTGTAGGACATTTGGAATCACATTTGATCTCTCATCTCCTTAAAATCTCCAGTTACACACAATTACACTTATAATAAAACCCAAGCTCTTAGTTTACAAAGCTCTCCATAATCCAGTTCCTGCTAGTCTCTCTGCCTTTATTTTATGCTTGCCTGCCTGGAATGCTTCGATTGCATTTTGAATGGCTGATTCCTCTTTACTATGCAGTTTTATTTTAAATATCTCCTCCTCAGAAAAAAGTTTTTCTGATCATTCAGTTCGAAATAACTCCATGTCACATCACACTTTTATTTTCATCATAGAGCACTTGTCACCTATTCATGTTGTTGTTTGTCTGTTTTTTCTGTTTCTACAGTCCAATATAAGCTCCATGAGAAGATGGGTCATATCTGTTTCTTTGCTATATTCACAGTGTTAGCAAAGGACTTGGAAAATAATAGGCTCTTAATAAATGCTCATTGAATGAGTATATGAATGATGAGATAAATGATTTTCCTTCATGTGTATTGTAGAAAAAAGTTTGAGAACTGCTTGAAATAGAAGGATATTTAAATTGATTAAATTTTTAAATTATACTTTTAAAATGGATTTCATTACTTTTAGGTAACCTAATCTAGGTTAAGAAAGAATTGCACAGAAAACCTGCTAAGGAACCAGCTGTAAAAAACAGAAAACAGTTAATTGCACTTATACTATTGATTACTTTTATGCAGATAAATGCTTCTAATGAGCTTTGAGTAATTCTTTTAAATCAGGTAAATATTTCCCCTGTAATCCTTTTTCATACTCTTCTTTGGCTTTGAAAGTTGACTTTTTTTAATCCTTCAAATTTACAAGGATACAATTTACTAGTCTATGACTGAATAATTATACATTTTTAATTAGAAGAGTCTGAAATAATGTAATCCTATAATGGCAATGAAATTTTAAAATACTTGGTATATAAAAGTTGTTTTCTGAATATCTTAGCTCATTTTTCAGCATGTTTCTTTTAAAATTTTAAATGTAGTAATCATAGAATGATAAAAATAAATTTTTAAAAGATAAGTATCATTTGATCCTGAAAGACCAAAAGTCTTTAAGATCAGGTTAGATATCTAGCACTATGATTGTGACCAGCACGTTATTCATTCTTACAGTTCATAATCTTTTGGTGACACTATAATTTTCCTACCTTATAAAATGATTGATTAAAATTCTCTCAGAGTATCGTCCTTCCTGATTTCCTTCCACAAGTATGTATTGATCACCAATTATGTGCCAGACATTAGATTTGATACTATGTATACAATGATGGGCTATACAGAGGTCTTGAGCTTAAAATACATGTGCTTGTGCTCTGTTTGGGACAAAATTATAAGCAAGAAGCAATAACTAGTATGATGAAAGATTAAAAGGCTTAAATAAAGATGCTATATAAAAAGTGGCTTTAATCCTTAGTGAGAGTAATGTCATAGATATAATCCTAGAAGAAATGACACCAATTTCGAGACTTTAAGGCTATTAAATAAATGTTTTCCAGGTAATATGGAAAGGGAAGAATATTTTTAACAAGTAGTTCCAAGTTTAAAGGCTTAGAAGTCAGAGAGAATGATAGAACAGAGAGCATTAGGGAAACTCAAGGCAGTATCATGGATCTAGCTTAGAATATGAGTGGGATGTTGGCAATAGATGAGGCTGCGGATCTGAGGCAAGGTCAAATTAACAGGATCTTAAGATGTATCTCAGGGCTGGATATAGAAGGGTAAATGTGGGGCTCTGTTGTCTCTTCACTGTGGTTTTTTTTGCAACTCACATACCAAGCTGACTCATTTTCATCATGTCTAATGTTAATAATACAGCAGAAATGCTCTTAAAAAGTTAAAGTGATCAATCACAAAAAGTGATGTATATAGACTTAAGCATTGGATTGTAACTTAAACACATACTCATTTGCCAATAGTTTGATGAAGAATAAAAAACATTTCTTTTAGTACAGCTCTGCTGATTGGGCTTCTGTGAGGTCTTGCATAAACCATACCCACTATGTTTCTTCTATGATTTTCAGCCTTAGTTTCTTTAAAAGGAGTGAGAACTTAGACACTTGGGAAGTAGTCTGTTTACAATATTTCTCTATTTTTATTTTATTTATTTTTGTTTTTAAAGTGGTTGCACAAACATATAATTCCACTGATTTTCTTTTTATTGACCCATCTTTATTCAACTCCCTAAATATTCTACTTAATGTTTATAGAAAACAGCTTTATTTCTTCAGGAATTTTTTTTTGTTTACAAGTTATTAAAATAACATAATTTCAAAATAATGACAACTGACCTTAAAATGTTGAGAATCCAACTCAGCTGATTCTTGATAGCATAAAACTCAAACTCTGGATGAAGAAAAAGCATTCTTCAGTACTCTTCAGTATTAAAGAATGGCCTGGTGGTTACAAGCATTCAGCGTTTGATGAACACAGTATGTTTCAGGGAGGAGGTGGAGAATGTCAAATGATTAGAGAATCCTTTATGTGAAAGATGTTTAAGAAGGTTTTTTGTAATAGCATCTACCTTATAAAGTTTATGGAAGGTTTAATAGATTGCATGAAAACAACTAATAGAGTGCCAGAGGCATAGTAAATGTTTAAGACATACTATTTCCACTTTGTATTTAGTATTATTTATCTCTTAATAAGAGAGACTAAACAGCTTTATTTTGGTATTTGTTTCTAGGCCAATACTAGCCCATACCATGCCTCTGAGGGAATTAAGAGAACTTCATCAGAGCAGGTGAAGTCCTTCAAGCCCATGGTTTCTGAAAGGAGAACACTTCTGTGTGAATTAGAAAAACATGTTACTTCTTCCAGAAGCATGTCTTGGCCTGTGAACTGGATGTCAGTCTCCTCTTGTCTTGTTAGCTGGATGCCTTTGTGTGGTTAACAATGGCAGAATCCTCCATTGCAGGTCTGGATCACAACCCCAGGCTTGCTGAAATGAAAGTGTCCATGTTCCAGGGCAGCTCAGGGTTTGTGAACTGATCTGCTGAGGGCAGGTGATCCAGCCTCTCCTGGTGCCAGAAAGAGAAATCCTTGCTCCCTTCAGGTGATCAAATCTATTCTTCTCTTTTCATATCTGTGCAACTAGTTTGTGTATTTCCATCTCTACATTCACTGGAAGTTCACATTGGTAAGGGAGGCTCTTTTATATCTCTGCCTTGGATGGAAAGGATGCAGATTGAGTGTTGATGAGGGAAGACTCTCCAGCTAACATAAAAGTCATCCATAATGCATGATGCTTCTCCTCTAAACAGGATGACAGAAGAAAAGAAAAATGTGGATTCAATGTCAGCTTCCCATATATTTCTTCCTTGGATGGAGAACGGAATAGCTAAATCCTACATAGTCTATAGCATAAACCAAGGCAGAATTTGCTTCAGCTTGGAGAGAACTACCCAACCTTTTGGCCCTTGAAGTGTTGCAGATTTCATGAGGCAAAAGACATTTAATTTTACATAACTTAAACTTGGGGATTCAGCCATGCTCCTTCCTGGATTTCCTGCTAATACTCCATTCAGACTTATAAAATATCAAGTGGGATATTTTTATCACTTGGAAACAGCATGCACATGAAATGGCGGGTTAGTTGAATTCTTACTTGAGCTTAAATGATTTTCTCCCCAGTACTCTGGGTATAAACAAATATCCTTCAATGGGAGACATACATTTCTTCATTGAACCCTTCCTTTGCTGAGTACTCTGATTCATAATGGGGTTCTATTCACTGGGGTTTATTCATGATTAGGACAGACATGTTAAAGGACATGACAGACATGAAGGACAGACAGTTGTTTGCTCTGCGAAATTTTCAAGGAATTGGGAGGCTTAGTAACAGTGCCATAAACCATGGTAAACGGATGAAATATGTTGACTCTAAAGGGGCTGGCTTGCCTTAAGACCATGGGAAGACTCTCAATCACCTTAGGGAAGGCCATAAGCAAAGATGAAAATAACATGGGATTTTCTGATAAACACAGGATTGTTAAAAGCCATCAGTAAAAACAAAAGGGATATATATTCTATTTGGATTTAAAATAAAATATTTGTTTTTTAACTTTAAAAATGCCAAGAAAATAGATACTCCATACACCATTTTTAAGGTTTACCTTTATCTTGTTTCCAGTCTTATCTTTTCTCCATTTCTCATATTTCCAATTTTATTCTTTCACAAAATATTTCCTAATCTGCTTATCCAGAAGTAATGCTATCTCGGTCTCTGAATGCTCTCTCTTAAGATACTTATGTTTTCTAACTTAATTAGATTACTGTGTATATATCTTAGCTTTCCTACTAAGTTGTAAGATTCTTGAAGGCAGGACCAGTGTCTCACAAAGACATCTCCTTTGGAGAATGTTCCACAAAATTTGGAGTATAAATGAATGAATGAATATTTCTGTTGTAGAACACGATCACAGCATTTTAGACGCCAGCTTCTGAGCACTGTGAAGATAAAAGACTCCAGGGCAAGTGTATCATATCTGACATAAAATTTTAGGAAACCTTAAAAATGTCTTAAAAAAAAGAAAGCAATGTTAAAAAGAACATAAGGTTTGTGTTTTAACAAAACATGATGACAACTGAAACTCATTAAGCTTAATATCAATGTGAAATGACAGAACTTGGGATGGAACTGTTAAACCAGTCCTTTGTTAAGATTTTTAAGGTATTCTAGCCTCTGGCAGAGGTAGGAACAAGTTGATAGATTGTAGGAAAAAAAAACACCAAACATAGAAATATGTTGCAGGCACATAGGAATCAGTTATACTTGCAGTGTACTAAATTGAAGGGTTGACCCTAAATTTATTAACGTTGCTTTACAAGTGTGTATTTCATTAAAAATGAGTAGGAGAAAAAGTACCCATGTCAGTTTGATCATTTTTGGTCAAGAATCATCTCATTTCTCATATGATTAAAATATTGCAGTTGAGTCATTTATGTATCACCATTGCTGGTCAGATAACTTTTACAGGAGATTAAAGAAATTCTTTCTAGCCTCATGTTAGTAGCTCAACTGTCTTATCCAGGAGACTGACAAATGATGGAAAAATCTAACTGAATTTCATTTTAATGAAGACTACTTAGTTGCAAAAAAAGAAGTAAATCAAACTAGTGTAAAATAGGAGGAAATGCTTATTAAGTGGACACAGGTGTGTCCCATGGAGCACGATGGCAGAAAGTATACTTGACACTCCAGTGGGATGAAAATATGAATTGTCAGGCTCAGGTAGAAACTTTCTTGATCTTTCTTTTTATGGAACTCATGGTCTCTCATCATGGCTTCCCCTTTCAAGTCTATTTGATTTTTTCTCTTTCTGCTTTTCCATGCATATAAAGGAAGATTATTTCCTTACAGCTGCCGAATTTAGCTGTTCTCAATTCAACTAACTAGCAGAAACCATCTATTCTTCATTAAAACAAACTTCTGAGAGAGATAATGTTAATGGTCCAGCTTAGTGCACATCTTGTCCAATCAAATATGATCAGGCAGTGTCAGATACTGCAAATTTAGTTGCCGAGGCTCTTCCCTTTGGAGAGAAGTAGAGTTCTTAGTGAAGGGGGGTGGTCACTGTGTTTGAGAGAGAATTTAACAAATATTTACCACTCCTATTTACCTTCAGATGGGGGCACCAAGAAGTAGGGAAATAATTCTTAACTGGGGCAATAGAGCTGAAAGTTGGCTGTCACTGTAAACTGTTCCCAAGTGCATAATACTTGAGAGCATGGGAATGTATAAAGCTTCCTGATGCCTATATTCACACATCTCAGAAATTCGATAGAACACTCCCCAGCTTGCAAAATCTACCCGTCTCACTAGCCTCCCTTCACTCAGGTGAAGAAAAGTTGTCAGAGATACAGAGACACATGTGGGGAGAATGCCACTTGAGGATGGAGGCAGAGGTTGAAGTGCTGAAGCTGCAAGCTAAGGAATCACAAGGCTTGCTGGCCAGCCACCAGAAGCTGGAAAGATGCAAGGACAGATCGTCCCCAGCAGGTTTCAGTGAGAACATTGACCTACCGTCACCTTGATTATGGACTTCCAGCCTCCAGAACTGTGAGAAAATAAATTTGTGTTGTTCTAAGCCACCCAATTTGTGGTACTGTGTTATGGCAGCCCTAGGAAACTAAGACAATATGTAATAGGAAAGGCTATAATCTCAGTCATTGCTGGCTCTGTGTAATCATTTGTTAGATGTATCTCTTGAAAAATGGCTTTGGATATACCACTTCTCATAGTAGAATTACAAGAATTTGTATGAAAGGTGTAATCTAGAAGAATTGGATGAGAAAATAAGATGGGAAATTGAAGGGAGTTGAAATAAACCGGCAAGATGGTAAAAGGTTGAGGCAATGGGGAGTGAGGAGAAAGCTAGAAAGAGAGTGCTGGTGGCACTTTGAATAAGGGAGTGTCTAATACAGTTGATACTCATTACTCGTGGATTATGTATTTTCAAATTTACCTACTTGCTAAAATTTATTTGTAATCTCACTATCAACTCACAATGCTTTTGTGGTCATTCCCAGACGTGGCAGAGTAGCAAAAAAAATTGAATCTTTGGATAAGCCCATTCCCAGCTGAGATCAGTGAACAAGGAACTACTCTGCTGCCTTGTTTCAGCTCTCATGTTGTAAATGTGTTCTTTTGCAGTGTATTTAGTGCCACATTTTGGGACTTTTTTGGTTAATTTCTCTGTCTAAAATGTTCCCCAAGCATAGTGCTGAAGTGCTGTCTGGTTTTCCTAAGTGCAAAAGGGCTGTGATATGCTTTATGGAGAAAATACACATGCTAGATAAGCTTCAGTCAGGTAGGCATCCTGTCAATCCTGTACAAGGAAAGATAAGAAGAGAGACTGCAGCATCAGTATTCTTAGAAGGTCACGACTAGTTTAGGATTCCTATGGTTGCAAGATTTGACTGAGGTTGGTTTCAGTCCAAGTGGCATTTTTTCATTCATTTATCTATTTAAGAAACATTTTTAAAGTGCCTACTTTGTATCAATCACTATTATAGGCATTAAAAATACATCAGTGAATAAGCTGACCAGGTTCTTGTAATCATGGAGCTTACATTTCTATTGAATAGTCTAACAATAAACATACAAACAAAATGAATAAGGTAAGAGTGACGGCAGGGATAGGTTTGGTGATGATCAGAGAAGCCCTATCTGAGGAAATGAGTTTTTAAACTTGGACCTGAAAGATGAGAAGAAGGCAGTCATAAGGAGACCTGCGTACAAAAACAATCCAGGCAGAGCCATCAACAAGGGCAAATGCCTTGAAGTAGAATAAACTTGACGTGCTCCAGGGACAAAGTGAAGGCCAGTGTGGCTAGAGTATACTGAATAAGGGGCACAGAGCTGGAGTTTAATTAAAAGAAATGGGCAGAAGCTGGGATACTGTTGGCTTTGAAAATGCATTTTGTTTTACTCTAATTGCAGTAGGAAGCCATGGAAGAAAAGGGAATAGATGGGGCTTGATATAAAAACTCCATTTGGTTTGTTTGGTGGAGAATGATGTTGGAGGGAGTCACTGAGAGGATGCAGTTGCCAGTTAAGCGGACCTGAACAATCGGGCTCCTTACTCCCTCTCTTTTCCTTGGATGTACGCTCCGCCCACCGCTCCCACAGCTGGAGCTGTTTTCGAGGATGCAGCCTTAAGAGAGCAATGTGTTATTAAAACCACCTGGATGGTATACGTGCTAAAACCCAGCTAAGGCCTTTATAAGCTTTTAAGATTCTGGCAGGTGTATGCAGAGATCTATTCATCTTGCAACCGCCCAAGACAAGCCTCATAAGTAAGTTCTCTTTTGCTTATTAAACCTGCCACCTACCAATCTGGAGTAACTGCCTCTTTCTTCGGTCTCTCCTTGCCCTCTGTGTATGGAGGCCAGTTTGTTAACCAACAAATGGACTGTGGGGATAAGAGTGGTGAGAAAACAGGGAATGAGAGAAATCATTGGAACTTATGGCAGATTTCCAAGAGACAAATGATGGTGACTTGGACTAGAATTATAGTAATGGGGATGGTAGGAAACAGTTGGATACACAGTATATTTTAAAGATAAAGCTAATAGATATTGTTGATGGATTCGATCAGGAATTGAGAGAAATCATGAGTATATAAGGGTATGATTATGAAAAAGGCATCTTTGTAGGTGTTGTCAGAGTGAAGATGTAAGGATCTAACCCCTAATGGCCTCATGTCTGGGGAGCTCCCACAGAATCAGCCCTATGTGCCTAAAGTCAAGGCCCAGAGCCCTGAATGAAAGGAGCACAATGTAAGTCATAGCAGAAATCACTTCTCAGATTGTATGCTTCCAAAATACCCCCTTTCCCCCCTGATAACCATGTAGAACATGGGCTGTGTGAGTGGGCAGTATTCTACTTAGAATAGTTATGTAATGTTTTGGTGTGACTCAGTTGTATATTGGACATAACTCTGTAGGTGGGCAACCCACAAAATCTGTACTGAGAAATGTGTGACTCTGACTAAAAGCCTTATTGCAGCTAGCCTTGTGAGTCTGATCCCTCCTGTAAATTAACCTCCTTATTGGCTCATTATCTCTATAGGGTAGAAGTGCTTCCTTCAGCCTCAATAATGTTCCAAAGCCTTGATAGAGTAAATGAACTTCAGGATGAGATCTCCAGGGGTGAAAGGACCCATAGCTCTCTCAATCCTGGGGAATGAAACCTCTCTGTCTCTTTTCATGGCCCAAATGCTCAATTGCCAAAACATCTACGCTTCTAAGTTCAAGCTGATAAAAGTTTTCTCAGTGGGCTTCTTTTGAATGATCTTTTTCTTTTCTCCTCAACTCCCTTTTTATCTCCTCCTCGTTCCCCCTCTCCTTTTCTTCCTGCTCCCCTTCCTCTTTTTTCTTTTTCTAAATTATGCTCCGCTAAGGTGCTAGATGGGCTCCACCTGTGGGGTACAGTACTTAAATTGATCACACACACTGTTGGTCTCTTGTACTTTTCCAGGAAGCAAATCGTACATTTCTTTTCTCAAATGGGGTTGCTGACTCCTTGTACATTCTACGTCTCTCAGGCTCTGAGACATGCTGTTGAAAGCGTTTAGCTTCACTATAACTACACCTGGTCAGTTGAGATTTCGCTGGTCTCTGAATCACGATGTGCTAGCAGGCCTGGTGGGGTAAGAACCGAGGGAGTCACACTCAGGATGTTAGCTCTAAAAGGTAACTCACTGATTAGCAGACACTCAGTGTCTTCAAGAGAGAGCACCACCCCTATGCTCTCCAACAGGCACTCCCGATACTTCATTTTCCAAAGCATGCAGCATGTGCCTCAGGACATGTTCTATAAGAAACAATCCCAAGGTCAATGCCTTTGGAAAATGCTGCCTTAAATGAATTATCAATGCTTTTAATAGCACTTCTTCAACTTCTAGGTTTTTAGAATTCCCCTGTTGTAAAGATGATGATCATAAAATCCCTTTAAGAAATAGCTCTTGGGGAAAGTACTCTGTTCCCTGCTGTTCCTCAATTATCTAGTTACCTATGCCTTTTGGCAGAGTTAACTTTGAGGGCACTCAAAAGATCAGTAGTGAGGACAATAGAAGCAATTTAGACAGTTGATTCCTATCTTCCCTGTGGGTAGGCACCATGTGTTCAAATGAAAGAGTCTCTCTCTCCAGGTACTTTACTTAAGTCATTTTCATTTTCTGAAAGTAGTTTAAAAAGAAGGGGTTCCCCAAATGGAAAAATTTGACCTTGAGTGAGAACAAGGTTTATGGGTATGTGGTAACTGCCCAGGCTTTGAACTCTGACTAAGGCTCCCTTTGATTTTGGCGTTGTTGTTCTCTCATAGCAGAGAAAATGGCTTAATTTCTTTAGCTTCTTTGTATCCCTAATAAATTTGCCCTGAGGACAGTGAGAATTGTTCTCTTCCTGGGATATGTTGAGAATTAAACTGTGGCATTGCACGAGTTGTCCAGAAGTGAAAATGCAATGTTCGCACGCACAATGTTCGTATCCACAACAATGTATGGTTGTGCCCTATAGGCCCTGGCTTATTCTGGTCACTATTTATTGTGTTTTGCTGCAAAAGTTCTTGTGCCTAAGGGCCAGCTGCTGATAAAGTACAGAAGCAAAGTCAAATGTGTACTACCATCATGTAAAGGAAGTGAATAGAACTAATAATCTTATTGGATTTTCAAAAAGAATGCTTCTAGAATAAATCCCTAGGCAATGCAAAATATAATAATAAAGGATAAAACTGTCATGCAATTGACTTTACCATGATTGCTTGCTCTACAGAGCAGTATCTTAGCCTCTGACTCAGGGGTTCTATTGGATCTTGGAAGATAGCCTGACTTCTTAGTTGATAGGCTTTCTTATATACTTTCTCATCCAGAAACACTCAGACCTCTGTAGACAATCAGGAGTTTTATTTGATTTTGTGCCAACAACTATAAGGTCATCTAGAGACAATTATATTCACTGCCTATAATGTCCAATCAAAAGGCTGCTGTATTCCAGAAATCTCTGGAAGTTAGAAGTTACCAGAGAAAGCACTTCTTCATTTGTTAACATTATCCAACAAATATTAAGTGCCTCTGTGTGCAGACACTGTTCTTGGTACTTGGAATCCAGAAAAGCCAGGTATCTCTCAATGCCATTTTATGACTTCATAATGCTACTGCACAAAGACTAGCTTTATTTGGATAATCATTAAAGCAAACACTGGCCTCAAAAGGGCTGAGGGACAGGGAAACCTACTGGTTTAAATTTGTTATCTGAGAGGTTCTGTGCTATATAATAGCTACTTCATTTGTTTGGTTTTGAAATTACATGTGGCTTCTTTACAACAAAATGTTACTTTCATATCTGTATCTGATCACTAACTGTAAGAAAATATAGTAGCCACCTCCTGGGATGATTTAGCCCACACTGATTCCCCTTCTGGATTACATGACTCTGACCTACTGGCCATAGTTTATTGATCTAGGAAAAGACATTTGACACTTGGAGCTGTGTCAAGGTAATGGTAGTACTCTAGACTCTAGAATAAAGATCCATGAATCCTTGCTATCCTGGTGTCTGGACCTGCCTGCTACCTCTTTAAACTGAATCTTAGTTACTTAGCTCTTCCTTTGATTGTAATATTATTAAGTGTTATATTGTTAATATTAGCAACTTTAGTATTTTAATGAATTCAATTTTTTGGCTTTATATACCAGAGATATTTAGATATTTTCCCCTTGAAACAAGAAGAATCATTACTAGAAACAAGGAGAATCCTTACCAAATCAATAAATGTTATACAAACTTGTCCAACCACATTCTCTCACTTTAAACCAGTTCAATACACTCTAACAATAAGCTCAAGGTTGATGACATTTCAGTTCCACTTGAGACAGTCCAGAATATTCCTTATGTTGCTTCTAACCTCTCTTCTTTCTCATTACCACTGACAACTTACTATTGTCTGAATATACTGTCTTTGGCCCTGAGCCTTTTCTTTAGACTTGTTGACCGATTCTGGGTTTCCTGGCTTGGCCTTCATGATCTGTGTGCACATTAGTTCAGACTCCCTACTATAATTCTCCTCACCCTTGACCATCTCCTATAGGATCAATTACTCCAGCTTTAACCCTTTAAAATCTAAACTCTGACTCTAGTTGGTTTGGTCAGTGTAATGAATGGACTCACCCTGATTCTCCACAGGAGGATCTAGGGGAATATTTCAGTTGGTAGTAAAGGATCAATTACTAAATATTATGGTTTGTGGTTTGATATCTTGATATCACTTTTCCAGTTTTGTCCAATATACTCAAAACTAGTTTGAATTATGAATCAAACTTATAAGTGTGTCCTTTTTAACACAACAAAGTAGTCAGACTTGAAATCATCTCTGATACTCTGTTGATTAACATGTCTGCTACTCATCCCACTTTAGAAAATATATTTCTTTAAGCAGTGGCCATGTCTGATTTTTGTCTATCCTGAGGGTCTGATACAAAATTTCTTTTGTATTTTGAAAAATAAACTTTGTGTATGTTGGAAGACCAGTCAGAAAAATATTTTAAATTGAATTTTTACTACTTATCAATCACACCCTAGTTGACCTTAACCCAGTGCACCATTAAGAAATTTCTGGTTTTACTGTTATTCTTTCATTCCTATCTGTTCTATAACTATACTCCTTTGGGTCTTATAATATTTAGAATCTATATTAAATCTCTTTATTATATAAATTTAATCTATGAAAAGCAAGTTTTAGATGTGCACATTTAATATTTTTAGAAAATTCTGGCATTTTAAGACATCATGAGGAAAATGGTGCTGCAACTTAGAACTCAGGCTAAAAGTGGTTGATGTATTGGCTTTGAAACTTTGAAAAAAAATTCAGTAGATTTGACTCAGAAGAATCATTTCCTTTCAAGAAGTTTTAAGAAATATAATCCTTGTACACAAATGAATACACTTAAGAAAATGGCCCCAAACTGGAAATATGAGTTCATATGATAGATAACATGTTTGTTAGGGTAAAACTACTGGTGTAAAAAAAAGAACAAGAAAAGCCTTTCAAGAATAAATATAGTCATATAGTTTTCACAAATACAGTTTGGGAAAGAAATGATTTTGTACCAGTCTATTAAAAAAATCTGAGAATTTTTATCAATGTGAAATGATAACAAGACTGATAGAACATCTGATACGACCATAAACTGGACTTTGATATTGAAATGTGGTTTCAATTCAGGGCCAAGCATTTGATTGCCAAGAGAGACTCTCCATATTTATCCTTTTGTCTTCTGCAATGATCAGTGATGTTCCAAATAGTGGTTGTAGTGTTAGCCTCTCAGAGTGAGCACAGTATGTACATATAGTATTGGGGATTGTTACTGCAGCATAGCCTATACTGACTGATACTGCAAGAATGTGGCAGAGGCAGGACTTGGGGTGGAAATGGAGAGTTTTGTTTTGAATAAGCTAAGTCAAGTTATTTATGTACAGAGGCTTAGTAAAATCATCATTCTTAGGTAAAATTGACACCACTTGTAAATGTAATGGAATTCATCCCTTTTTAGTTTTAGAGACTTGGACTAAACCAGGGTCACTAGGAAGGATCTGAAGTCACTTGCCCATGTAAATATAAGGTGGGAAGACTCTCAGAAACCATTTGATGTTAATAATGAGTATCTCAGTTTTACATTTCAGCTGTATGTCTCCATTGTATAATTTCAGCATGCACATGAATTCAATCACTTGTGTATAGACACACTGCTCAGAAAAATTTCCAAGGAATTCTTCAATGCCTTTAGGAAATAGGCTCTTGGAAATTGTTTTCAAGTTCAATTCTTTAATATTCTCTTCACAAATAATTTTTTGGTTGATACTTACCTGTTTTGTTGGATGACAGAACATGAAGGGAACCTTTTATTGAACTAAATGGCAGTTTGATCAAAGTGTAATCTAACTTGGATGCATTGGCTCTGAACATTTTCTAGGAAGTGGAGAGGTGCCAGACATCCCCAGAGCTGCTCAGATGTAAAGTTTGATTAACATGATCTAATGTGGAAAGACTGGACTATGGAAATCAAATATCTGAACCAAAGTGTTGGTATTTTGCTGGGCGGATTAGCAAGTGCACACAACAAAGTGTTTAGGAGCCTCTAATCTCACCTGATGTACTGATTCCTCACTGCATTTCCCCCTTGCATCCTGTATCTGACCTGTGGCTGCCTCTGTGAGGCTCTCACTGCTCTGCATGGGGAGCATGTTTCTTCTTTTAAAAAGTATGGACTGTTGCTTTGTTTTGCATGCCAGTGCACAGGGCTGCCATGTAGATGGTTTAACTTGATCAACAGCTCACCTCGTTTTATCCCAAAGTCATTTGAATCTTTTCAAGTAAAGGACCACTTGTTTGACTAAGTTAACTGGCCTAAATGAATGAAACATTTGTTGAAGAACTTGGCAAGCTTGGAGTAGAATGTATCATAGTTAATCTGGTGAAAATCAGCATAGCTAACTATATACTTAATAAATTCAAATATGAGTGATATATTTTTAAAAGAGAAAGTTAGTAGAAATAGGTTGAAAGCAGAGCTTTAATAAAATACCAGGCTCTTGGAGTATCCTAAGAATTAGTACACATTAGTAAAATCTACAATAGTTTTATACTTATGAAACTAAATGAGAAGATCTTTTAATCCAAAAAAGTTAGTTATATCAGGCATTATCTATAAACTAGTACATTATATCTATGCCATTATCTATATTAACTAAATACAAATTAGAAAAAATCATGAGGATCTCATGATTTTTCATTATCAACATTTTTGATATTGTGGTATTGCTGAATCTTTAATCAGAGCTAGCAAGACCTTTAACAACTTGAATTTCTACATTTGTAAATGGGAAAAATATATTAATTATGCCACTCGGTTTTGAGAATCTAATGAAGCAATGTATATGTAAGTACATTGTAAATCATTGTAGACTTCACAAGTTAATATTTTTAAATGATTCTTGGCTACATTGTTGGTGATTTCTCTATTAATAGTGAAATAGTTTATCCCCCATCTGGTTGTGAGTTCATTTCTGCAGTTTGTGGTGCAGTCCTGTGTCAATCCTTTCCTCAACTTCTGTTGCTTCTTTAGATGTTCAACAGATTAGTCATATGTTGAAGCTAACCCACACATAAATACACTGATTCATACATACTTTATTCCACATTACAGCTTATATTCTGTTATACACAATAATTTAATCTGTATAGTAAATGTATGATTCCTCTTACCTAACCATTTCAGACCAATTGATAGGAATGGCCTGCCTAAAAAATATTCCTAGGGCTAGAACAAAAGTGAGCATTTCTGGTTTCCAGTAGTAAAATAGAAATATCATCAAAAAAATTCAAAGAGCTTCCTAGATTGAGAAACTTTTTATTAATCCTATTAGATAGTTCCCTTGCTCAACAAAGTTTCTTGTATAAAGTGCTATGTAAAACTCTCATGCCTTTCTTTTAAAGAAACCTTTGAGAAAGATCTGTATCATTCTTCAAAACTTCTAGAGTCAGACTATTATTTCTTAGAAGGGGATGTGGTATAGAGTCTGGACCATGTTGAATTGTTGAAAAGAGTTTAATACAATTCTTGGCATAAAGGAGGCACTTGATGCATGGTAGTAATCACTATTATTGGTAGATACATTGAATTGTGTAGTTTCCTGAAATTTGATGTTTCCTTTATACCTTTGCAAATTTTATCCCTTCTGCCTACAGTGCCCTCCTTTACTTGTCTATCTCATATATTCATATATTTTCAACTTACCCTTCAAGAACTATCTAAAGCACCCTCACTTCATTGGAATTGATCAGTTCCTCCTTTACCCCACAACACTTTCTTATATATTCCTCTCTTATCCAGCACTTACTATAATTCCCTGCAGCCATGAACACCAGCCTTGCTCAACTATATGCAATGCTTGTGTTCATCATGGGAAGGATAGGCTCTAATTGGTTGACCCTTTTAACAACTCATGTTCCTTTCTGCACTGGATAACAAGACTTTCATAGGATGTTTTTTTTCTATGTATACAGTTATCTTTCCAGCCTTGGATCCATAAGAGCTGAGCCCTGGCAGCAATCACTCTAGGCTTTCAAAGTTTTCTAGGACTCCCTTCTAGGACCCATGGCCAGTCTCTGGCCTATGGAGGAGGGTGTATAGGAGTAACAGAACTCCAAGACAATAGAGAATCTGTCAACTATGCCAAGCAAAATAGCTAAAGAGACCTGAGCCTTAAAGGCAACCAGTTAGCCTTGACTCCTTGGCCAGCATAACTTTAGATAATTAAGCTGCTTTTTGGTTATTTGTTGGCCAGCCAAGGGGTGCTTGGCTCCTTGACCAGACATACATATAGACAAAGTGATAATACATTCATTTGCCTGGAACAGTCTGGTTTACACTTGTTGGATGGGACTGTAATCCTGAATAAGTGCCTTCTTTGACTCTTGAATGTGACATGGTTTTTATATTTCACCCTATATATAGGTCAATACCAGTAATAAGGAAGGTTAATTTGTCTCCCCATATATAATTGTCTAGGTGCCCCAATAAGCACCTGGGTTCTCTTCTATCATTTTGGTCCTGGTTCCCTTGGCTTCTGGATTAGCAGAAAGTCACAGGTAGTATTCACATCCTTCCCTTTCCTATTTTATGTCTTGAATGTCCTCAAGAGTCTTCTAAGCATGGTCAGTGACTAGCATCACAGGCATAACAAACAAAAATATATCAATAGCCGAGAGAATAGGGTTTAATACATGAGTGTAGGCTGAGAGGTAAAGGTAATCCTCCTTAATCTTACCCCACCCCTCAGAGGAAGATGCTCCTCTGCAAAACCAAGAGGTTAATTCTTGGTTTGAAGGTGACTGAATAGAGCTAGAAGTCACTGATAGGCCATACAGCTTTTCTGTGGCTGAAGGTAAATCCTCTTAAATCTCTTGGTAATGTTAGGAAAAGGGCTGGTACTCATCCAACAATTAATGTAGCTTAGCAGGGTAGAGTGGAAAGTTAAGATTTCACCCTATTATATACTGCTGTAACTATAAGGCTTGGATCCCAGCTCCTGATCATGACAAAAGATGATCTGGTTTATCCCCAATTAAGGAACTTAAAAGCCCCACAGCCCAAAGGCCAGGTTCCCTTTACCAGAGTCTTATGCCTGAACTGTTAGATCCCTGTCCTTCAAGAATGCATTTGACATACATCCGATTTAGATGGCCTTTTTATTTTAGTTAACACAGGAAGGTCACATCTGTCACACCCCCACACATTCTCTCTTTAGACTTTAGAACCCAATCTCCAAAAGACTGTACATTCCCATTTCTGATGTCACTCTTTTCTAACTTCTGAAACCATCATGATTTGTCCTCTGCAACTCACAGTGAACTTCAGAGAAATGTCTTCTATCCTCACCCTCTTGCTCCATAGGAAATCTACCTCTCACCTGATGACACGACTTCCTTGAAGCCATTTCAAGTGGTAGCTGTTTTCTTTCCCACTCTCCTTGTACAATACTCCTTGGTTAGGAGAAGGGAAACAAGTATGGTTTTCCTCCTTTTTCTCCTAGCTGCTTTTAGTTTATTCTCCTCCCTCTTATCTAAGTCCTCCCTCTTTGAATCTCATGCCATAAAATTATGCCAACCCAAACACCTTCTTGTTGTAGTCATCTTCTTGTCCTTGTCCTTGAAGACATTGTCTACAGACCCATAGTACTTTCTTTAACAACACCATTATCATAATTTTGGAGGATATCATCATCTATGTAAAATGTTCTTTCAGTACTTTGGACTGTAATTTCTTTGAACTATTCTCCTTTAATTATCTTAATTTCCACCTACGTTAGCTACTCGCTCCTATGGGCAGAACGTAGACATTGTCATACCATGACCTAAACTTCAAGCATTCAACTCTGTTCATCATCTCTTATTCTTTCAACTAATTATTTCTAGTAATCTAACTCCAGCAATAATTTTATGTCACAAGGACATACAATTCATTGATTTTTATCATCTTTTCTCTACTCCTTATTTCCTCATGTCTTGACTACCCTCTGTTTTGAGTTTAAATGCCATAAACAATTACAGTAATCATTCTCTTATACATACTCTTAAATCTCTTGCCCCTTTCATGCTTCATCATATTCTCTTATCAAAATTATAATCTTCTTTAATTGCAAATTACTATCCTATAACAGAATGTTGCTGGAGAAAAAGACACAACCATGCTGCGTGGTTTCACTTTAAATGCAGGATCACTAACTTAAGCTAACTCTTAATGCTGTCTCACAGTTATACTAGATTTTTCTAATTCATTTATCCTTCAGCTCTTATATAATTATTTCTTATAATTTCTTCTCAAACAGTTAACATGTACTCCTTTATCCTCAATCTCAGTTTAAGACCTTGCTTCCATTTCATTGAGAATTTAATCAATCAGAAGAGAATTTCAACAACTCCTACAACCTCATCTAAACATCCATCTGCATCAACCTTCTACCACTGTGGTTGAAGTGCCTGTGTTCTGAGGAAAGGCTGACCCCTCCACCTATAGGGTAAATTTCCTCTTATCCTTTTGGTCTAATTAAGGATATTGCCCCAGCATTTTCCCTCTCTCCTGTATATTCAAACCTTCTCACTCCTACCCCTCCCAACTTTACCAGATCTTTCTTACATGCAGAAATATGTGTTATTTCTCCAAATTTTCTCTTTTAACCCATTTTAATCTCTGGCTACTTCTCCATTTATCTCTTTTTCTTCACAGCAGATTTGTTCAAAATAATTCTGTGTACTCATTCTCTCCAGTTACTTTCTAGCCATATTGCTTGAACCCACTTCGATAAAACTCTTACTTTTATCTCTCCACTGAAGCTACTCTTGTCAAGGTCACCAGTGGCATCCACATTGCTAAACCCAGTGGTCAGTTCTCAGTCTTCATCCAGCTTAAATCATTAGTAGTATTTGGCAGAGCCAATCACTCCCTCCTGCATTAAATATTGTATTCACTTGGTTTCTAGGATCATTTACACTACTAATTTTCCTTCTACTTCATTGGTTGTTTCTTGTTATCATCTTTGCTGTCTACATCTTTTTGTCCTCTTTATATTAGGATTCTCTGTCCTTGAATCTTTTTTCTATCTATACTCAGTCTTCGGTGATATCATGGCTCTAGTTCTCTGAATGGATACAAAAACAGGACCCATATATATGCTGTCTACAAGAGACCCACTTCAGACCTAGGGACACAAACAGACTGAAAGTGAGGGGATGGAAAACGATATTCCATGCAAATGGAAATCAAAAGAAATCTGGAGTAGCAATACTAATATCAGATAAAATAGACTTTAAAATAAAGAATGTTACAAGAGACAAGGAAGGACACTACACAATGATCAAGGGATCAATCCAAGAAGAAGATATAACAATTATAAATATATATGCACCCAACATAGGAGCACCTCAATACATAAGGCAACTGCTAACAACTATAAAAGAGGAAATCCACAGTAACACAATAATAGTGGGGGACTTTAACACCTCACTTACACCAATGGACAGATCATCCAAACAGAAAATTAATAAGGAAACACAAGCTTTAAATGGAACAATAGACCAGAGAGATTTAATTGATATTTATATGACATTCCAACCAAAAACAGCAGATTACACTTTCTTCTCAAGTGCGCATGGAACATTCTCCAGGATAGATCACATTTTGGGTCACAAATCAAGCCTCAGTAAATTTAAGAAAACTGAAATCATATCAAGCATCTTTTCTGACCACAACACTATGAGATAAGAAATCAATTACAGGGAAAAAAAACATAAAAAACACAAACACATGGAGGCTAAACAATACATTATTAAATAACCAAGAGATCATTGAAGAAATCAAAGAGGAAATCAAAAAATACCTAGAGACAAATGACAATGAAAACACGACGATCCAAAGCCTATGGGATACAGCAAAAGCTGTTCTAAGAGGGAAGTTTATAGCTATACAAGCCTACCTCAAGAAACAAGAAAAATCTCAAATGAACAATCTAACGTTACACCTAAAGGAACTAGAGAAAGAAGACCAAACAAAACCCAAAGTTAGAAGAAGGAAAGAAATCATAAAGATCAGAACAGAAATAAATGAATTAGAAACAAAGAAAACAATAGCAAAGATCAATAAAACTAAAAGCTGGTTCTTTGAGAAGATAAACAAAATTGATAAACCATTAGCCAGACTCATCAAGAAAAAGAGAGAGAGAACTCAAATCAATAAAATTAGAAATGAAAAAGGAGAAGTTGCAACAGACACCACAGAAATACAAAGCATCCTAAGAGACTACTGCAAGCAACTCAATGCCAATAAAATGGACAACCTGGAAGAAATGGACAAATTCTTAGAAAGGTATAACCTTCCAAGACTGAATCAGGAAGAAATAGAAAATATGAACAAACCAATCACAAGTAATGAAATTGAAACTGCGATTAAAAATCTTCCAACAAACAAAAAGTCCAGGACCAGATGGCTACACAGGTGAATTCTATCAAAAATTTAGAGAAGAGCTAACACCCTTCCTTCTCAAACTCTTCCAAAAAATTGCAGAGGGAGGAACACTCCCAAACTCAGTTCTATGAGGCCACCATCACCCTGATACCAAAATTAAACAAAGATACTACAAAAAAGAAAATTACAGACCAATATCAGTAATGAATATAGATGCAAAAATCCTCAACAAAATGCTAGCAAACAGAATCCAACAACACATTAAAAGGATCATACACCATCATTAAGTGGGATTTATCCCAGGGATGCAAGGATTCTGCAATGTATGCAAATCAATCACTGTGATACACCATATTAACACATTGAAGAATAAAAACCATATGATAATCTCAATAGATTCAGAAAAAGCTTTTGACAGAGTTCAACACCCACTTATGATAAAAACTCTCCAGAAAGTGGGTATAGAGGGAACCTACCTCAACATAATAAAGACCATATATGACAAACCCACAGCAAACATCATTCTCAATGGTGAAAAACTGAAAGCATTTCCTCTAAGATTAGGAACAAGACAAGGATGTCCACTCTTGCCACTGTTTTTCAACATAGTTTTGGAAGTCCTAGCTACAGCAATCAGAGAAGGAAAAGAAATACAAGGAATCCAAATTGGAAAAGAAGAAGTAAAACTGTCACTGTTTGCAGATGACATGATACTATACATAGAGAATCCTAAAGATGCCACCAGAATACTACTAGAGCTAATCAATGAATTTGGTAAAGTTCCATGATACAAAATTAATGCACAGAAATCTCTTGCATTCCTATACATGAATGATGAAAAATCTGACAGAGAAATTAAGGAAACACTCCCATTTACCATTGCAACAAAAAGAATAAAATACTTAGGAATAAGCCTACCTAAGGAGACAAAAGACCTGTATGCAGAAAACTATAAGACACTGATGAAAGAAATTAAAGATGATACAAATAGATGGAGAGATATACCATGTTCTTGGATTGGAAAAATCAATATTGTGAAAATGACTCTACTACCCAAAGCAATCTACAGATTCAATGCAATCCCTATCAAATTACCACTGGCATTTTTTAAATGGAACTAGAACAGAAAATCTTAAAATTTGTATGGAGACACAAAAGACCCCAAATAGCCAAAGCAGTCTTGAGGGAAAAAAACGGAGCTAGAGGAATCAGATTCCCTGACTTCAGACTATACTACAAAGCTACAGTAATCAAGACAATATGATACTGTCACAAAAACAGAAACATAGATCAATGGAACAAGATAGAAAACCCAGAGGTAAAACCACACACCTATAGTCAACTAATCTATGACAAAGGAGTTAAGGATATACAATGGAGGAAAGACAGTCTCTTCAATAAGTGGTGCTGGGAAAACTGGACAGCTACATGTAAAAGTATGAAATCAGAACACTCCCTAACACCATACACAAAAATAAACTCAAAATGGATTTGAGACCTAAATGTAAGACTGGACACTATAAAACTCTTAGAGGAAAACATAGGCAGAACACTCTGTGACATAAATCACAGCAAGATCCTTTTTGACCCACCTCCTAGAGTAATGGAAATAAAAATAAAAATAAATAAATGGGACCTAATGAAAATTAAAAGCTTTTGCACAGCAAAGGATACCATAAACCAGACTAAAAGACAACCCTCAGAATGGGAGAAAATAGTTGCAAATGAATCAATGGACAAAGGATTAATCTCCAAAATATATAAACAGCTCATGCAGCTCGATATTAAAAAAACAAACAACCCAATCCAAAAATGGGCAGAAGACCTAATAGACATTTCTCCAACGAAGACATACAGATGGCCAAGAAGCACATGAAAAGCTGCTCAACATCACTAATTATTAGAGAAATGCAAATCAAAACTACAATGAGGTATCACTTCACACCAGTTAGAATGGGCATCATCAGAAAATCTACGAACGATAAATGCTGGAGAGGGTGTGGAGAAAAGGGAACCCTCTTGCACTGTTGGTGGGAATGTAAACTGATACAGACACTATGGATAACAGTATGGAAGTTCCTTAAAAAACTAAAAATATAATTACCATATGATCCAGCAATCCCACTACTGGGCATATACCCAGAGAAAACCACAATTCAAAGAGACACATGTACCCAATGTTCACTATAGCACTATTTACAATAGCCATGTCATGGAAGCAACCTAAATGCCCATCGACAGACGAATGGATAAAAAAGTAGTGGTACATATATACAATGGAATATTAGTCAGCCATTAAAAGGAACGAAATTGGGTCATTTATTGAGACGTGGATGGATCTAGAGACTGTCATACAGAGTGAAGTAAATCAGAAAGAGAAAAACAAATATCGTATATTAATGCATATATGTGGAATCTAGAAAAATGGTACATATGAACAGGTTTTCAGGGTAGAAATTGAGACACAGATGTAGAGAACAAACGTGTGGACCCCAAAGGGAGAAAGTGATGGGGGTGGGGGTGGTGTGATGAATTGGGAGATTGGGATTGATATGTAAACACTGATGTGTATAAAATTGACTAATAAGAACCTGCTGTATATAAAAAAATAGTATAATTAATTTTAACTTTAATATTTTATTCTAGTGTATGTATATGTATGTGTGGGTATGGCAAGGATGAAATATTGGGAGTTATTTGCTGTAAATACATGCTTTTTTTTTTACAAGTAAGCATGATAATTGAAGGCTCAACTTTAGTGTCTGAATAGTGATTTTTAATAGAAAAAGTACTACCCAGACTGGATCCAAATGACTAGTAAGAAAATGGATACATTTCATAAAACAAGAGATTAACTTCTTGAATATTATCTAAGCTACTATAAAACTTGGATGAAGACTGAATAGCTCATAATAAAAGATTTGTCACTGATGGAAGGAAGAAAGACAAAGCACAGTTAGGCATGAGAGCAAAGTTAATGTATTCCAAAACCACCCAAAAGTTTACCTAAAAGATGAATGGGAATTATGCAAACAAGGAGTTAAGGAACTGATTAAATGTAAAACATCTTAAAGGACAAGGGGTATCACAAAGACTTCATGGTCATGAATTATATTTAAGATAGTATGAATGTTTAAGGATTTTTTTAAATTGTAGATGCAACCTCATTGTATTGTTAGAAATTTTGTGTTTTATCAATATTGTGTTAGGAAAACAAAATAGCTATTCCTTCCCCCTATCCGACACTCCTTAAGGTGAGAGAGGATATTTGCTGAGGCTTGGATGGAAGCACAAAGCTGTAGCTGGTTTCCAAGGAATTCTTGTGCTTGATTCAGGATAGAAGGCATGGTCTTCTCCCTGTTCTTCAAGGGATGGGTATGCAAGGATAACTGCTAATGCACTGGCCTTGGCTTATAAGGGATTTGTGAATAAACAGGGATCCTTGGGACACATTGAATCTCATGAGTCCTTTTCTCTCTTTTACTTTTAACAACCTCCTTAATTTAAATGGTCTATCCAAATCCTCCCCACATTTCAGGCATCTACTTAGGCGTCATCTACCACCCTCTTCTGCCCCTTGTCTGGACTGGCGTTTTCCTCCTTGTCTGTACTCTCACAGTAACCTCCTTGCTCCCCTTTTCACTCTCATTAATGGTATATCTTCTTGTTTGTATCTCACCAGACTATGAACTTGTTCACCTTTAGATTGCTAAAAAGAAATATAGTATCCAGATCATTGTAGAGTGAATATTTATCCTCCTCTTTCTGTGTGTCTGGTACTGAGCTAAGTATTTTACATGCATTATTTCATTTGACTCTCACAATAAACTTGGGAAGAAATTACTATTATCATATTCTCTTTAAAGATAAGAAAACTGAGGCTTAAAGAGTTTGAGTAATTTGTCAACATTGTGCACAGAATACAAAAAAAAGCACTAGATTTCAAGTCTTTCAGAAAGTCTTATGATGTTCTTAACCATTTTGCTATATTTAAATGATTATTAAATGAATGATTCAACTTAGGGTCAGAGAGAATTTAGACCCATAGACTATAGATCTCATTCTCATGTATCTCTAAACCTAAGGTTACTATTATACTTCCCAGGAGTGTGTTAAAGTTGGAAAAAGTTGGGAGGTTATTAGTGGAGTCTCTCTTTCACTCTATAACCTGGGGCTTGGAGTGGGGTAGAGGGGACTCCTAGTAAAGTTACTTAATCTGAAGTATTCCGAAGAAAAATCTGTTTTCTCATTTGGAATGAAGTTATCAGTTCCAAAGCAAGAAGGAACAAAAAATTATATCTACAAGAGTTTGAACTTCAGCTTCGAAACTATACTTTCTTGCTGGATAAAAAAGAATGAAAGATAAAGCTATATCTCATGTTTTCAAGTCTTATGTTTAATAAAAATCAAATGAAACTCTGCCAAATGGGTGAGTGGGAGTCAGATGTATAATTAAACTTCCTTCTAGAATATATGCCACTCAGAGATCAAATGGCTAGCATCAAATTGGTCTTTCCAAATGTGATCTGTTGCTTCATGGAAAGCTGTTAGTTTTTTACCATGGAAATTTAAAGGAATAGATTTTTTTTCAAGTAGATGTTCTAACTCATTTAAGAATCTAAGCACAAATTTAGAGACAGAGAAAAGTGAATAGCATATTTTAAATCGTGCATATTACAAGTAGTATGTCTGACTTTAAGCAGATTGCATGTTGGGTTTCTTTTAGATTTAATGCCACATATGAGTTATTTCCAAAGCTTTTCTTCTTAGACCTCTCTCAATAATAATTTACAATAAATGGATGGGTATAGCCATGTGCAAAGTGACATTTTATATGAAAACACTGGATATTTGAGTTTGCCCTTTCAGGACATCTAAGGAAAAAAAGGTGGGCGGAAGGGGTTGTCAAGAGATATTCACAGCCAGAATAGAGCAGATGAAAATCCAGCATTACCTTTAAATACCATTCCACAGACAAGACCACTCTGTAAGAAGAGGTAAATAACATTTCAATTACAGGAACAAAAAATTGTTTGCACAAACACTCCCTTCTACTCCAAAACCCCAAACAGATGCTATTTTTTAAGATTATTTCCATAATAATGATTACGACTCATTAGATATCATTAAATAACTATTCTCAAAATCAATGTACTAAAAATAAATACACTATTTTAAATGCTATACATATTTTCGACGTTTTCTGTTAAGATTTTTTGCTATACGCGGGCCTCTCACTGTTGTGGCCTCTCCCGTTGCGGAGCACAGGATCCGGGCGCGCAGGCTCCGCGGCCATGGCTCACGGGCCCAGCCGCTCCGCGGCATGTGGGATCTTCCCGGACCGGGACACGAACCCGCGCCCCCTGCATCGGCAGGCGGACTCTCAACCATTGCGCCACCTGGGAAGCCCCAGGTTTTTTTTTTTTAAAGGAAGACTTGAGTTCAACGAACAGTTATTTCTTCTATCAAAGCGATAGGTTGCAATTGATCTTTTCCCATGTGGTTAATGAACAAAAGCAGTTCCCATGGCACCAGGAGGGGTGAAGCAGTTCTATTGTTTGAAATCATATTTGGATGCTTGGAATTTTCAGTTTTTCTTCATACTTAACAAAGCGCATAGACATTATTTTCTTCTGAATCTGTTTAGTCTTTGTTGTTCACTCTTTTCTAGGTAAAATCTAACTGTAATCTTGTACTCTGGGTAAATATAGCTTACCTCAATAGGTGGTACTAATCTAAAGAAATAGTAAATAAATCCCCCTCTGCTAAAGGCAACAACTCTTAACAAGTTTATTGTTTCTTAGGAGTGAGAATGAACTGAATACTTATGTTTCTAGGAAACTCTCTCCCCCTTTTGCAGTGAGTGATGTTACCCTATACTAGTGTTCTTGCTGTGCTAATGTAACAAGAACTTGGCCTCCCTTTGAGTTTTCAACGAGTAGTAGTATTATTTCTCCTGCTTCATGACCAATATAGGGTTATTGCATGCTGAGTACATTTGCAGTAGTTATCTCTCTTGAGGTCACTCATAGTTGAAGGGATCTTAGGGAAGATCTTAAAGCTCAATGTGGACATGGAATTCTCTGGGTGTCTTCAGTTTGATGGGTTTGTATGAGGGAAAAGTTGTTTCCACTGTTAAGCAAGTCATTCGTGGTGTCATGGGAGAGTTCATGTGACTCTGCTCCCTCAATCTTGCCTCTGTGTAAAGGAAACTGTCATGCTTAGGTCAGCCACTAAACTTTGCTTAATTAGTCTGTAAATATTCAGAGTTCCCTGTGAAAGAAAATATGTATTATTTAAAACAATTTTTTCCTGATAATGTCTTTATGGTCATAACCTTCTTATTTTCTTCCATAATGTTAATATCCATGTAGAAGTAGTGTAGGATAGTATTAAAGAAGTTATTGTTGCAGCACTAGTTTTTTCTAAAGATGCAAGAGTAATTTGGGGTGCAGATCATCTTTTGTAGTCAAAGGGGCATATATTTGATTCACATTTAATAAGAAGAACAATAACAACAGCAATAATAAAAGCAACAGCAATGATTAGTTGGAAGTTCAATGCAAGTATTAACTACAAATGGACTATCCTATCCAGTCAATTTTGAAACACTGGGATGTTTGGCACAATGTTTAGAGTTGTGACACATTTTCCTTTTGACTTCTGCCAGTTAGTATTAAACTTATGAGCCATGAAATCATCTAATTCTCGATAATAGGTTTTCTATAGAGTTCCCAATAGAAAACATTTATGCTTGAAACATATGTGCCTAGATATCACAAACCACAGGAACATTTATTTACAAAAATGCAGGCTGTCTTCCCCTTTCAGTGCTCAGAAACAAAATAATTTTTTTAGAAAGACAGGGGAAAATGGGCCATAAATTTGCCCATGTCTTTTGCAAAGGCTCAACAAATCAACTGAGTTAAAGCCTGGGATATATTACATTTGCATATATATATATATATATGTATCTCCAAACTTTTGGCAATTGACACTTTTCCATCTTTTCCATTTTACTCCAGTTTTCTTCATTATTTTTTCTATTGGAGTGGTATGTTTTTTGTCAACAAGTGAAGAGGTACAGGATGCCTGATAAAGTTAAACTGAGATGAAAAATTATCCCATTTCATAGTATGTGAAAAGATCAATTTTAACATATCAAGTTTCATGAAAGGCAGGGAAGATACATACATATTGGACACTGAACCATCACTGACTTATTCTCAATCCTATTTTCACCTGATATTTCAGAGTATAATCAGACCCTTATGACAAAATTCTGGGTTGAAATCTTGCAATCGTTTAGATTCAAAGGAAAGTATATCACTACATTTTAGCCCACCTCATGATCTTTTAGAACATGCTGCCATTTGTAGAAAATAGTTGGCTCTCAGTTTCTTCTTTTCCTTCAGGTTTCCAAAACACATCATTTTCACTTTTTGTCCAGAAGATTATTCTGTTTTCATGAATCTCTAATATCTTGCAGTTTCCACTCTGGGTATCTATTTTAGTCTGAATTTCTATTTAGTAATGTTTATATATTGTCTCGGGTTTTAGAAATAGTACATTTTGCTTCAGAAAATTTAGAAAGTACAAAAAAGTACAAAGAGTAAAATGAAAAGCATTTACAATATGCAGATCTAGAGATGACCATGATGTTTGTGTCCTTCCCTCTCCTTTTTTGTGTACATGCGCGCACACATGCTACCATGCACACGTGCGTAAACATAAAATTGAGACTATATTGTAAAGTGACATTGGGGTTATTCATATTTTTCTTTAACATCCCTTTAAAAGTGGGGAATCTTTACTGTAAACCCTGCCCATACATTAGAATCACCTTGAGGAGCTGTAAAAAATTTAAATATGTCTGTGTCTCAGCCTCAGATATTTTGATTTAATTCATCTGGTTTCATGCATAGGTGTTTCTAAAAAGAACTCCCCAGACATTTATATTTCTCTACAAACTAGATAATCAATGCTATAGGGAATTCTTATTTTCTCCAAGTCTTTGTCCATGGGAATGGGTCTATAACTTCATATTACAATAAACTCTTCTTCCTACTTGATGTCTGACAGTTGATCACACCCTTCAGTTTGTATTGATAGATTGGATTGGATTATAGTTTTCAATTCTTGACTTTGTTCATATTATAGAATTATAAATTCATAATACCCTTTCCTAGATGACTTTGAAAAACCTCTGTTGTTAGAGTCGGTGGAGTATATCTCTCTGATCCTTTGATATGTGTCTTACTTTGGCCGATAGAATGTTAGTGGACATGAGATGAGCAAGGACTTTAAAGATATTTGGCTTCTCATGCTTTTTTCCATATGTTGTGAGGAGAACATGCACACTTAGTGGTGGTGTGGTCAGCGAAATGTACCACTTAGGTCACACAGAGGGCACCTGAACTCAACCTGTAGCAGAAACCAAGGCCAGCTTGCTGAAAGCATGAAGCAGAACTGCTCCTGCTAATGCATAGATCAATAATGCAAGAAAAACAGATGTTTGGTTGTAAGGACTAATATGTTGTGGGTTTTGTTATGTAACATCAGCACAGAAAATAAAACTGATGGGTTAACACTTGTTCTGATTTTTTATTGTTTGTTTCTATGACACTATATTCAGCTTCTCTTTATACTTCTGATACTTATTCTTTAGATACTTTGATAGCCTCTCTTCTCATCACTTAAATAATGTTGCCCCAGAACTCCATTCTCAGCCCTTATCTATTCTTAACTGAGTAAACTCTTCCTGGCCACCCTTTTTAATTCCCATTATTTCAACTATATTGTATCTTGATCAATAACTCCAGAACTTGATTAGAGAGTTCTTATATTTTTTACATGAAAGTGCCATCAAGCCTCACATTCAGTCATGAATTACCCATACTGGTTAAGGATACCACCTACATTGTTAGTTCAATGAAAAAGAAAGAAAGAAAGAAAGAAAAGAAGTAGGAAGGGAAAGCAAGATCATTTTAGGCTTCTATTTTCTTGAAATCCCAGAGCCAATTAATTGGTCACCTGTCAAACTTCTGGAAATATATCCTCATGACCCATTTTATGAAGAGTTTCCTGGCTATTCCTAATCTCTAGAAAATGTGGTTCTTCTGAACTGTTTGTTATCACTTTGCTTTAAAGCTTGCATTTATAATTTTTTTTCCTGACTTCTTTCTCTAAACTCATTTATGTCAGGGCCTATGTTATCTTCATGTTTGATTTTATAGTGGCCAATACAGTGCTGACACATGGTAGGTATCCAGTAAATATTTGTCAAGTGAATTGTGTCATAAAGTATCAGAGGTTGAATTAATAATACGGCCTTTTCAGAAATTGGCAGTATGACCTAGGATAAATTGCTTCGTGTTTACTTTCAGTTTCCATGTCTATCAGTTAGGAATGTGCTGTATTATTTATCTTCAGCAAGGAGATGTTGAATGATTAACAGAGTCATTTAAAACAAAAATGAAGTGCTGGAGAAATGATAGTGAATTATATTAGATTATGGAACTTGGCTCATTGTGTTATTAGTATTCTGTCTGTTTATTGAAATCACATTGCCAAATGATGACCTAATTATATCCCATTTGCCAGATGGTTAATTGTGTCAAGCAAAGAAGATTTGGAGTTATTGTAAATATTGCCTTTTGATAGTAAAACATTTCCCAGAATTACTAATTTATCTTTTAAGATGATAATTTTCACCTTGCAACTTCAGAAACTTATTTCTGACTAACAGAATTATTCTAAATATATGAAGGTAATGATTCAAAAAGGCCTAGACTCTAATAAAATAACCAGTGAAAATTTAAAACAATTTGCTTTTATTTACAATGTTGGGACAAATTTTGTTTCAACAAGCAGGATGATATAATATGACCCATTACATGTCTTCCAACCCATTACAATTCTTCCAAAGAACTGTTAGGAATTCCTATTCTTAATTCCTAACAAAGCCTCAGGCTCCGAGATGGAGGCTGTACATGTCCAAATTCCAGTAAACACTTCTATCAATGTAGTGAAATGAGAATGCATGTTCATAATATTCCATAATATATGGAATTAATATTCATAATGCCCCATATATGTAATTCAAATTCATAATATATGAAATTGGAATTCATATTCATAATATGAACATATAACATGTAACAATCATTCTAATGTATGAAGCTTTATTTTATTCTTCAGAGTCCAAGGCAGCCCTTTACCTTTCCCAAAATACAGGGCCTTATTGAAACTTTTAAAGTGCCAAGTAACTTATGCTACCTTCCAGCCCCTACTCAATGTGGTGTAATTCAAAACAATAACAACACAAAATCATCAGATAAGTTTAAGACAGTCCAACACGGTTTTGATATTTCTTGTCATAAATAATTCTATACCTTTTTATAAAATATAAAATTGTTCCAAAAGTAATTTTGGTGCTCCACTTTGCTCATTCTCTTAGATTTCTGGTCTGCCTATTAGGCAATCCAGATGTAGTCCAAACGTCCTCTGACTTGTCATTATCCATTTGTTTCATTCTAATATCCACTATTGATGTCACTTTGCCACTCTTGAATCAAATGTGAAAATAAAAGAACTTAGACTTTAAAATATCTGACAAAATTTATTTTAAAGGGACTATTCATCTATCAAACTATTTATTACTATAAGGAAAGTTAAGAACAAAGAAAAACAACTTAAAATTAACATATGTTCACTGAATCCATACCATCTGCAATATACTGTGCCTTATATAATTTTACTTTCTGAAAAGTTTGGCTATACTTCATTTTATTATTTTTTTGCTGGACTCCGGAAAATGTATTGCAATCAAGTCACAGCTTACAAACATTAGTTCTCCATGACCTTCATTTCTTATTTTTATCACAGTTCAATAAACTTAAAAAATAAAAAATATTTATTATGTTGCACTCATTAGGGTCCATCATTGATCTCATCTGTACCGTATCACAGTGTTTGCAACCAATCACCTTAATTGTAAAATGAATTGCTTAGTCACATATTTAATAATGAGTGGAATTAGCCTTCATAACTACTTCTCTATTGTTATCAATCAGCTATTTACATAGTCATGGGGTGGGGGGGAACCATATCATTATTCACTGTGAGACACAGTAACAAACATCAAATTTAATTGCCCTACTAGGCACTGGAGTCGTAATCTTTATGCAACACTTAATGTTTTCATTACTTATCAATTCACTCATAATTATGCTATACTCACAAAAGTTAAGCATCTAGCAAACAGTAGATCTTTATAGCTGTTTATACAGAGATAAACAAATAGATGCAAAATGTGTCTGAGTGAATATATTAACTCAAATGATTATATAGATGTCAGTTTTTCCAGTTTAACTTTACTAATATTGTTGAAAACAAATATCAGATGTGCTTACCTTTTATGGGTAAAGGCTTTATAGCCTTTTATTGATGTTAATTTTTTAAATGGCTTTTCCTGAGACATTTTGAGTGTTTATTGTTGCTATCCACTAACTGCTTTGTTTCTGAAGAAGTTATTCTGAGAGACATGAGATGACTGAAATATACAATATCATTCATTCATTCCTTATGATTTTTCTTTAAACTGTGCTGGGCTCTCAGCATATAAAAATGATTACGAGCAGAAGTTATATACTACAATATACCATATTTTGAATTGTTGAAAACTTTCCCTTTGAATTTGGAACAAAATGTAGATATTCATTATTTTCTTATCTAGGCAACATTATACTGGATGACCTAGCAATAGCAGTAAGTCAGGAAATTTTTTTAAAGTTATAAGTACTGAAAGGAAGAAATAAATCTGTCATTATCCACAGGCAACATCTTGTGCATGTAGAAAATCCAAAGATTCTACAGAAAAACTTAAAAATTAATAATTGAATATATTAAGGATCCTGGATACAAGTAAAAGCACAAAATTAATTGCATTTCTATATTCTAGCAATAAATGAATAAGAAATGACATTTTAAATAGGAACAATTTACAATAACAGAAAAAAGCTACCTAGGAATAAATCTAACAAAAAATAATGTTCAAGTCCTCTATACTGAAAACTATAAAACATTAGTGAGATAAATTAAAGAAGAGCTAAATAAATGGAGAAATATGGCTTTACATGGATTAGCAAACTCAACAGTTGTCAAGATGTTGGTTAGCCCCAAACTGATCAATTGATTTAACAAAATTCCAATAAAGTGTTTTGGGTTTTTTTTTGGAAATTGAAAATTGGATTCAAAATTTCTTTGAAATGCACACAACCAAACATTGTGAAGGAAATTTTCAGTAAGAACAGTAAAGTTGACAGACCTACATTATCAACTATCAAGACACAAATAATAATTACTATATGATTTCGCTTCTAGAATGCTCAAAGAAAACCAGGTAGCTTTATACTTTGTGTTTAGGAATGCATGCTTAGGTAGTAAAACTCTTCACAGCTTTCATTAGTTAAGTCATATCAGTGCTTTACTTTGGAGGAGTGGTAAAAGTATGCAGTAATCGGATAAGGGCATGAGTTTCTGCATGCAGAATTCTACCTCTTGACTTATGTGGTGGCTATTTGAATGATGTCTTTGTGATAAGTCATTGAACTGTCCATTTTTGTTTTGTGTAAGTCACTGAGCTGTCCATTTTTGTTTTGTGTGCTTTTCTGTGTTGTTTTATGTTTCATGACAAACATTTAAAAAGATATACTCAGACTAAAGCACATATAAATATACAGTTGACCCTTGAACAACATGGGTTTGAACTGTGGATGTCCACTTATACACGAGCTTTTTAAAATAAATACGTACTATAGTACTCCACGATTCATGGTTGGTCAAATCCACAAACACAGAACCTTGGATGTGGAGTGCTGAATGTTAAGTTGTACTTAATTTTCAGCTGCACGCAGAGAGTTGGTGTCCCTAACCCCTGCCTTGTTCTTGCGTCAACTGAACTCTGAGATTGGTGCTTTGGAAAAAATGAATCCCAGACTATGAGAGAATTTAACAACCAGACCAAATAAAGCTTGAACTGAGCTTTGAAGGGAGAGTACAAGTGTAAGTAAGCCAATGGAGAATGGAGACGATGGAAAGAGCATTCTAGACAGAGGAATAGTCTGTGTGAACGCCCAGAAGTGGGAGAGAACACGGGCACTCAGGAATTGAATAAAGCCTAGTGTTCCTGGAACAAGGAGAAGTGCAAGCGTTGTTCAATTTGAGGTTTGAATGGTTGACCAGGCTATAGAGAGGTTTGTAGACCAGGTTATTCTTGTGAGCAGTGGGGAGCTATTGCAAGGTTTAGAGTGGGTTTTATTGGAGGTGACATAATCAGATTTGCATTTTAAAAAGTTAACTCTGTTTGCAGTGTGAAGAATGGATCAAAAGGCCATAGAACATATTACGGGGTCCTAGTCAATAGGCTATGGAAATAGTATAGGTGAGCATTGACAGGGTATTGGCAGTGGAGATGTGAGAAATGGATAGATATGTGGGAGTTCTAAGTTCGGAGACAAACTATTGAAACTTGATTGTTTTCTTGGCAAATTAATGCCTAGTATAATACTAGCTGCTGAATCCATTTTCTTCCAGATGATCACAAGCTTCAGTAAAGGAAACAATAACAATCCTGCTAATAAGCAGTTGCATTTCTATCTTTAAGAAAAACTGGTACTGTATGCACATATCTCTCCTGCCTGGTTCAAATTAGAACATAGAGGTTCTACATCTTATCAATCAACCCAGTTTCTTGTCTGTAAATGCAGTATGGTCCTTATTTCCCCAGTAAGATTGTACAAAGATAGACCATTTTTTGCTACATGACTTACAACAGTTAAAGTGCATGTAACCTTATGCACTGTATTTCCTCTCACTTTCTTTTGCATTTCCTTCCTAAGTCCCTAATATCTCTATCCCCACTACTTTATCAACTGCCCATTGTATTGCACACCTACTCCTTAGTGAAATTTCATTTGAAAAATTACCTTTGAGTCAGAGTTGGCTCAGCAGTTGTCTGGGAGTCAACCTTTATATTCTACTTTCAGCAACACAGTTCCCCTAGTCATTAGAATTGGGGTGATTCATTTTACTCCCCTTTGACTTAGTTTTTACTTCTCTCATCACTTCCATTGTTCAGTGATCATATCAGAAAGGATTTTTAAAAATGAGATTTATATTATGTTATGGAAATGCTCCCTGAACATAATACTTGATTGCTATAAATCCCAGATGTCTAGGGCAGCATACCATCCTGGTGCAAATGGAGAAAGTGATGTATGGTGATTTCAACGGATTCATCAGGACTATCAAATCAAGGCAGGCAAGTCTTTACTAGGTTTTAACTCTAACTGCAGATTTTTCATCATAGCTTTGTCCTGCTCATTTGCATAAAAGGCAAATGTTTGTTGCCTGTGGTAAAAGGGTTTAGATTAAAGTGACTAGGTTAAAGTAATCTATCACCGCAAATATACTCCTCAAGTGGGAGCAAAATCCTGCTGGTATGATACCCACAACTTACACTATTTTTTGAACTGAAGTTAGCTATTTGTTTGTAAGATATACATTAATATATGAAGGACTGAACAATTTTTGAACTTTAATTCTTCCTTTTAAGTTATTGCCTAATCATTATTCACTATATGACCACATAAGGAAAAGTTAAATAATTCATAAGTAATGCTTTGAGAGATGCATTGTTCAAAAAGAGCAGAATTACTTTTCTCGTTTCATGTAAGGGATTTCTGAAGTATTTTCCTTAAAGAAAATAAAATATTAACAAGAAATATAGGGGGTTACTGAATACTTTTATTCTAAGTCCTCTGATATTTCTCTTCAGAACTATTTAAAGGTTACTTTTACCACTGATACCTTTGTTCTACTTTTCTTAACCGTTCTCTCTGGGAAAGTTTTTCTGGTCAAACTGAAAAATGTCCTCCTTACATTCCATTTCTCCTAGTACAGCTTATAGTTCTCTTGGAATTTTCCCCCTTTTCCTCTATATTCAAGCTGTCATAAATGGATTTTGAGAAATGTCTGAGCAATTTGAGTAAAGCTGCTTTGGCTGACTGCATACAATATGCCTGATCAAAGACTCATTTCCAGGAAGAGACATGGAGCTTAGCCCATTTCTTCCTCTCCAACACTGCACGCTATCACAGAAATTCATGTCAGTAAATTGTCCATTAGTGGCTGCACAGGGCTATGTGATCTGTTGTGATCTAGGTATGTCTTCCCACAGGATAGTATGAAATCCACAATACATAATGAAAATTATTCAAATCTACAATACATTTCTGTTTAAGACTTTTTGCTACTTTTGTTATATATTTCTTGATCTACTGAATCTCTTTAGTAACAGCACTTTTCAAAGCTGTTACATATGAGTTTGTTTAAACTATGTTTCATCTGCAATATATGTACATATTTTAATACATAGTATAACATTAAATTATCAGTATGCTTATGATGCTATAATACTATAGCAAATTATCAATCTCATTTACTTTGCGGTGTTTTTGTTTTGTAATTATAGAATGATGGTATGACAGACTGCAAGTCCATCCACCTCACTACAAATAACTCAGTTTCATTTCTCTTTATGGCTGAGTAATATTCCATTGTATATATGTGCCACACCTTCTTTATCCATTCATCTGCTGATGGACACTTAGGTTGTATGGAATCTAAGAAAAAAAATATCATGAAAAGACTAGGGGTAGGACAGGAATAAAACACAGACCTACTAGAGCATGGACTTGAGGATATGGGGAGGGGGAAGGGTAAGGTGTGACAAAGTGAGAGAGTGACATGGACATATATACACTACCAAATGTAGGGTAGATAGCTAGTGGGAAGCAGCAGCATGGCACAGGGAGATCAGTTAGGTGCTTTGTGATGACCTAGAGGGGTGGGATAGGGAGGGTGGGAGGGAGGGATACTCAAGAGGGAAGAGATATGGGAACATATGTATGTGTATAACTGATTCACTTTGTTGTAAAGCAGAAACTAACACACCATTGTAAAGCAATTATACTCCAATAAAGATGTTTTAAAAAAATGATGGTAGAGGATGGCTGGTGGGTAACCCATTTCCATCCTGGGAATTTCCATTACCATTCACTTAAAATTTAAAATTCAGTCACTCATAACAAATGTGGAATGTGGTTTTATGTTTTGTTTAAACTCTTTATTGGGTATGAAAATGGTAACATTGTTACATTTTCTTTATCTTCGCTTTCTTTGGCTCTAATTGACCTAACTTTTAAAATATAAAAATTTATATCAAGCGTGTAACTCTCCCACTCCCATGTTTGTGTTTCTTATTTAAAGGCTGACTATTCGGTCTTATAACTGTAGCTAAATATCACATAATTTGTAAACAACAATGCACGGTGTGTTGGATTGGATTTCATGAAATGCTATAATGAAGCTCTAGATTTTCCCAAAGATTTTTTCTTTAAAATTTCAGACTTGAATTTAGACAGAGCTTTGGGTTATTTATGTTCACACTTTAGTTTAAAAGAACAAGCATATAAAAGATGAAAAGTCATCATTATTACTACCACTACAATAACTGTGATTTAGACAGTTCATTTTTCAATAAGAGTAATACTGAATATTTTGAATCTCAAAACTCCAATCCAAAAGTTAGTCTTTTGGGCTTCTGTTTCAATATAGACAAACATATTCTTCAATGATCATTTTGTTCATTTATTTAAAATCTCTTTTCTTATTCAACATTTTAATGCAAATAGCAAGAACAATGACTTCTCTTCTTTTCCTGACTAGACACAGAGGTGAAAGAAATATGGGGCTGGAGCAAGGAATGATTTCAGGCAGGTAGTGACAAGACACGCACTTCCTTCAAAGATGAATTTCAGTCAGGGAGTTAGATTTGTGCTTATGTGTTCCAATTTCTCTCTTCTTATTGAAGTCAGTGACTACCTCATGCTCTCAGCAGTACTTCCATTTTTGCCTTCTTTAAATGGAAGTTTCATGGAAAAAGACAGCATATATGGATGATTTATTATGTCCTGGAAAAGGTCACATTGGGAATAAATTACTAATTTTTAAAAATTCCTGAACATGCACCATTTAAGCAGTTTCTACTATTGTTCAGATAACCATTTAAGAATCTGATTTTGGAACCTTTTAAAGAGTACTTATTTCAAGAACATGCTTTCATTTCTGCTTATTTGCATACAAACTTTTGATATCCAAGAATTCTGATTTTGTTTCTAGTTTTGAATTGTTTTCTTTCAATTTGACGACACTTTTTTTTTTTTTTTTTCTAATTGGACTTGAACTTTTTACAGCAAGTTACATACCTCTTCCAGCTCCTCTGGTTTTATTTTACCCCCCCCCTCCCTGCCCAATTTTGTTCTGCCAGAGACTTCCATATCCAGTCATGGTCATTCATAGAATTTCTCTGCTAAGCAGGTTCCCATTATACTTCAAGAGGAGATGTTAATTTGAATAAATGCTTTTGTTTATGGCTGCCCCCATTTGAGAGACTATCACTTAATGAATAACTTACAGAGGGGTACAGTTCCTTCTCAATTCACAGTTATCATTTCCACAGCTAGTGCAATTGTACTTTCTCCTTCAAGTTGACTTAAACGATTCCCTTTATTAACAATTCTTTACCTTCCTTTTGCAATGGTGTAATAACCATCACACAAATTAAATTTATCTCAAGACTCATTGTTTTAAATATTATTTTGACTAAACATGCATTAATATAAATTACACTAAGCACAAGCACAGAACTAGTAAGATAACAATTTTAAGGGAAAACATGAATCGTAGATAGTAATTCAATACTTCCTTTGCCTTTGTATTATAAAGGATCTATGTGTGTACTCAAAAATGTCAGAGAGTAGAATTTTATGATCTTGAAATAGCATTTTCCGAGCTGAGTTTTTTTTTAAGGGGTTAAAAAAGTCACACATTCTAGATGTTAAAAGTACTTTTGAGCCCTGTACATTAGGTGGTTTTTCAAATGATTTGTCTTACTCCTCAGATCTAGACCTCAGAACCAGGGATAGTAGAGGTCATCTCTCACTCATATTAGACTCATCCAACTGTTACTTTTTTGATTTTTGATCACAAATCATCATTCTTAGTAGTGTCTATTCTGTGCTTGCATAAGTCTGACCTAATAAGAGAAAAGGCTTCCCACATCTCCCAGATAATATGTCTTAAATTTGATTTCAGGTGACTGGAAAAACATTGAACACATTTCCCCCACATCTCAAATAACAATTTGTGGCTACAGTGCTCTAGTGTGTTAGAGAAGAGAGCCCTTTATCCAGACCTAAACCACAGACAAGATGGTCTTGTGCCCCTGCAGTCAAGTAAGTGTCATCTCTGTCAACGTGAATCAGACTCACTTCTCAGCAATACAGCAGCCTGTAGTCCTTGCTAACAGTTCCTTTGAAGCTGTGTGAGGGCACCCATGCAGAAAAAAGCAAACTCCCACCTTCAGCCAGGGAGCCTGTGAATGTAACACAGCCAATCTCTGGGCATTCATATGGATGAAATAAACCTGGAGACAGTGCTTGCTGTTGATGGGCATTCTTTCTCCTTTAGGGGCCGTGCTTTTACTGTGCTAATAATTTTTGCAGAGCATGAAGCCAGGCATCCTTTGGATGCAAATGATTTATGAAGGTTAATTCTTTGGAGGAGGGCTGATTCCAGTGTGTTTTGTGTGAGGTTACCCATCATCCTTTGAATTTTGTGTGTGTGTTAATTGCAGCAATTTGAATTATTTTATTTAAATTGCCAATGAAATTGTAGCAATTAGAACAGCATGAATTGTTTCTGTTGCTTTTTTTCTCTGCTGCATATGCCATTTTGGACTCTACCAGGTTAACTTCATTAAACCAGGTTAACTTCATTAGTGCTATGATTTACTCCTCAACTTTTATATCTGCAGGTTTTACACAGGATTGATATCAGCAACACAAGACTGACTTTTTTTGCACACAACTTAGGTGATGCTACATAAAGCTGTGGCTCTCTTCAAATGGACAGATAGTTTTCCTTCAGTGATCATGTGTTAAAATTCCTATATTTTATATTTTAAATGTTAATATCTGCCTTGAGACTTAAGTGATAAATCTATAGATTCCAAGTCTGAGTCTTCATCATGGACAGCTACCCTTGCCCTAAGTCCCATGCACAAAGATACTTAGGAAGGCTCTTTAGGAGTTTTTCATTCTTGATAGAAAAATATCACAGGCAATTCTGATCATAGGCTTTTTCCTAATAGCAAACATTTGCAAATAGAAGTTAGTAAAACTACCACATCCTTTCCTCACGTTTCCCACACACATTAAACCCCATTTCCTAACCATACACTTGAGAGTAAACTCGCTGACACCATAGTTGTGTATATCTGTTTGAGGAAAGACTACTTGAAGGACACATTTTTTCCCCCTGAATGTAAAAGTTCTCATCAACAAAGTTGATGGTTAAAAGAAGACCCAACACAAGAGTTCATCTCCAACAGCTTGTTTGTCATGCCAGCTGAGTCAAATCTAAATATCCTTCTAAACTCTAATTTGAAAAGATACATGCACCCCAATGTTCATAACACCACTATTTACAATAGCCAAACATGGAAGCAACTTAAATGTCCATCACAGATGAATGGATAAATAAGATATGGTGTATTTATGTGTGTGTGTGTGTGTGTGTGTGTACACACACACACACACACACACACACACACATATATACCCCACAATGGAATATTACTCAGCCATAAAAAAGAATGAAATAATGCCATTTGCAGCAACATGGATGGACCTAGAGATTATCACACTAAGTGAACTAAGTCAGACAAAGACAAATATCATATATCACTTATATGTGGAATCTAAAAATATATAAATGAACTTATTTACAAAACAGAAACAGATTCACAAACATAGAAAACAAACTTATGGTTACAGAAGGGAAAAGGGGGGGATAAATTAGGAGTTTGTGATTAGCAGATACTAATGTATAAAATAGATAAACAACGAGGTCCTGCTGTATAGCACAGGGAACCATATTCAATATCTTGTAATAAGTTATAATGGAAAAGAAAAATAAATATCTTTCTAATAAGTTATTGGAAGACTATGAATACACAGTCATAGACACAAACTATGAACATTTTTAAGAGTTACAAAGAGATTTATAATGTCACTTGCCTTGGTTCACTCATGTATCTTTTATGACATCTTAAATCATTTTCCAAATTCTTTCCCACAATCTTTTTTTTCTATAATACTTTTTGGTAAAGAATAGCCTTAGAAAATATGTTTCATTTTTTAAGGTTAAGAACATTTTAAGAATATTCAGAGCATTTGGTATTTAAAACTAATAGGTCAAGAATATTTTCTTAGATTGTGACTTTTCAAATACAACCTTAAACTGAAAATGTGATTAATCCACAAACATGCAAATATAACTCTGAAACCTGTTAGACAAAATTAGTCTCACACCCTTCACAAACCATCTATTATAATCTTTTTAATTATATAGATTGTTCAGAAGCATTCAGCTATTCAAGATGTGAAATCTTGGTCAAATTTTGTTTCATAAGGAGATACGTATGTAATTTTATGCAAGTTTTCCTAATATCAAGATTATTATCACCAAGGTCTCTACCAAACTTTCTATAGCAACAGGGTACAGTATAGCCCTGAGGACCCAATCTGTAAAATGTGTCACTGTCGCTAATCACAGTCTGACACTCTAAAGATTAGTTTACTATGAAAATGGATCTCAGGAGACTAGACCATACAGAGAATGATTCATGGTTGCAAAATGGAATGCCACATTGTTTCAGGGCTTGTAATTAACTTTTTCATGGTGCCAACCATCTACAGCAGTTGAGGTCACAGGGGAAGTGGTTATATCCTTGATCTAGTTGATTGTACTTAGAGTAGCAGAATCACCACAGTTTCTCCTAGACCACACATGTGATTAGTCCAGGATAACTTCTTGTGAACACAAAAGTCTAGAATTCATTTTCTGAAAGAATAGTTTTTCTGGATGCAAGGCTTTGGGTCATAGAAGTGATTACATTCGTTGTTTATTAGTGACTTTTGTTTACAGCTTTGCTCATTTGGAAATGAGCTAAGGAAAACCTGGCTGCACAGCCAGTCATGGAGTAGACATAAAATGGACCCATGTGAAATAGTATTGCTACTACAGATCTCCAAGTAATTAAGGAATGTAATTAAGTATGCTGTGGCCATTTATCATATGGTGCCTCTTGCTTGATCCAGTGTGAGCACAGGAGACCAGCAGAAACATTGCTGTTTTTTTTTCCCTTGATTCTAATAAAGGAAACTAATGGTCTCTGTACTTCAATTTATGACTTTCTACATATTTTAACTGAATCATCCCAATGATGTTCTCCTCTTGTGAATTTTCTTCCTGTTGAAAATTCTGCTTTCCTAAAAATGAGAAATTCTAATGCACCCTAAAAAAGAATAACTTTTCACAGTACATGCATTCACACAACCAAATCTAAGAGATACTCTGCTTCTTTACCTTTACAAATTTTGTTCATTAATCTCTCCTCTAAATTCCTAAAGGTTTTATAATTCAAACCAGATATTCCACCACTTGATTATACACTGCATGTTGTAGTCATTCATGCGGTGATACTTAAAACAGGGACAGGCCCAGAGGATGCTTTCCAATGACCCACAGCACCTGGACTTCTTCCTCAAGGGTATATTTGATGATATACAACCCAGACTCTGTTCATTATTTTTGTAGTTGAGACATAAACCCAGAAAATAATAATGATACTTTTAGCTATACCTTTAAGTGTTCCTATAATAATAAAGATGCATAGAACATTTTTATTTTATATATGTATTTATAGAATAATACATATAAATATGTGATAATTTTATGTCGGTAGATAAATTACATGGCCATTAAAAGAGAAAGGGAAAGAATGATACCATTTTCATTTGGAAGAGCCTTCTGATAGCAGAGTCCTTGTTTCTGCCATGTAGAGGTACAGGTTTCACTTGAAAAATCAGTTAGCAAAAGGCAAATCCTTAAGTAGTAGGGTTTGAAGTTAGGCAGAACTGGGTTTAAGTCCCTATTCAGTTGCTTACAATCTTTGTGACCTTGTAAAAGCTGTTTGTTTATTCCTTGGGTGAGCCTTAATGTCTCTTCATCTAAAGAGAAGAGAACATTCCTTCTTGGGATTGCTGAGCTGGTTCAGCACGTAGATATGTTAAAACATCTCCCAGGGTGCCTGGCGTCTAACAGGGGCTCAGATAGCTTCCTCACTTACTGGAGAAATCTCAGGGACACAGAGAAAGAGGATATTGTCTAATACAAGTCATCATTGTATATACTATGGGGAGATTTCCCAGTGCTGACATCGTCAAATATTTTACTTGCATTATGATGTTTTATTTATTAATTTCCCCAGCCATATAAGCTGTAGAAAGATGAGACTAAGTATGAAATTTTGCATAAAAGAATTTCCAACACAATTTTTAAGTAAACAGAAGATAGCAATTTTGAATAGTACCCTTTTAGAAAAAAATGAAAAAGAGAGAAAGAAAAGTAACATGGATTACTTCTTTATGCCATATTTTGGTTTTGGACTTACTCATATGAATTTAATTCATTAAAGCTTCAGTGTTTAATTATTTTAAGAATTATATAAATTACTGACACTTTCAAAGAATAAATATGTTAAATGTTTAGTCACAAGAATTTATACTCCACAAAAAATGGAATTTTAACTGTACTTTCTCATAAAATAAATTAGAAAATTATTTCCCATAAGAAGTACTTGACCATACTCTTGTCTTAATGCATATATTCGTTTCTTTCTCTACTGAAAGACAGTGAGGGATGCCATAGCAGTGGCCATGGCCATATGTTTTGTAGGAAGATGTGACAAACAAATGATTTAACAATAGTCATTTGCTCTCACTCCCTAGACTCAAAAAAAAAATGTAGAAAAGAACAATATGGTAGAGTTATGGTTTAGTTGTATAGTTTGTTGCATTAAAAAGATCTTAAATAAGTACCTTCCACTTTGTTTTTCCCAGAAATTTTCAGTACTCTTATCTCTGAAATGATCTAGCCTCATGACATACCTATGAGAACTACAAGAAAGTTGTAATTGTTATAAAAATGTAGCTGAGTTAAAATATAATTTCTATATGTTATAGGAAGATATAAACATAGATTTAAATAACTATTTTATTGTTTAATTTACTTGTACATCTTATCAATATATTTATAGTTGTTTTATTGAACTAGTGGTTGACATCTGCTAAAGTTGAGATCGTTCTGATTTGTTTGCTAGTGGAAGAGGTTCCAAATGGCATGATAACCTATTCCTTCACTAAAATATGTTTGGTTTTGAAGAGAAAATCAAACTTGCAAGCAAGTAGTTGCTGGTAGTAAAATTTCAGCAAATGGAATTGAATAATTTGTTTCTTTACTTTTGAATTTTGTATATACTTTATTCTGCATGATTCATATTCTCTAAATAAATAGGTTAATAATTACCAAAAGTTTTAGTTAAGTTGCACCTTTCCCCCATTAATTGATTTAGCATTGTTTCATATGTAAGAAATGTAATAATAATTAAAACACTTTTGTATACTGTCTAATATCTCTACATAAATACATAAATGAATAAGTAATTAATGAATAAAGAGGAGAAGAAGAAAAGGAAAAGAGAAATATTGAAGACTTCATATTCCAGGAACCATTAATTGTTGTTTGTTGAATTCCATGAGAATATACTTACATCTCTGAAAATTTTCAATCACAAATTTTGAAAATTCAACATAGTGCCAAATATATTATTGAAGCTACATGGGTCTGTCAACACACCAAGTTTCTGTGTGTGTATCTACATATTTTTCCCTAGTCTTTCATTGAAGAACATTTATTGACTACTAGACTAGAGGTTGATATAGATGAATACATTTCTAACTAAATATAGAAAGCTCATTAAGACATAGTCTCTGACTTTTAAGTGTTTGCAGCCAGAAGGAGAAACAGATATAGCAATAAAGACATTAAAGAGAAGTCTGATGTCAAATGACCATAGCCCAACTAAATAGGCCTAATAATCAGAGGAACTGAGTTGGCTCAAATAACTGAGAGTCCAGGTCATTTTCGGGAAGGACAGATGTATCAATTATGTAGTTGGGAATCTATATTTCTCCATATTTTGACTTCAACACTTCTGACCTGTCTGGCTTACCTGATTTAGGCAGATTCCAACTTTACAGAGGCAAGGTAAACACTAGAAGTGAAAAACTCATCAGGAAAAAGAAACTTCCTCTTTTCAAGTAGCTCTAAGAAAGTACTATCCTAGAAAACACTTCACTGTCCCAGAGTATGAGATGCTGTCAGTAGGAAGCCTTGGGCCACATTCTCAGGCTTAGAGTATGAGGGGTTATATCCCCCAAAACATATGAGGCAGAAGGGGATTCTTCAGAGGAAAATCAGGGCTCTGTTTCCACAGGAGAGGGACCTGAGTGCCAGGCAGGGCAGACAAAAATCATAGGTTCAAGTACTTAGAGTGACATGCCATCTACATTGTTGTTACTATCTTTGTACCTAGGGAAATGGTCCTAATTCTGTCAAAAAATATTAGTGCCGTGTCTTAGCTGCACGTACACAACAGCAGCCATGTATTTTTTTATGCAATGCACTTGGCTCTAACACCCACTTACCAAGCAAACTGATGTTGTAATTTCTAGCAGCCAAGCTCAGAGTTGTCTTGTTGTCTAAAGACCAGCCAGTCTCCTGCAGGCAGTTCATAAAAGGATCACAACACATGTGTGAATAGATACCCAGGGATTATTAAGGGTCATAGTTATAGCATTTCCCTTCCCAGCAACCTGGCTAACTCATACTCATCTCTAAAAACATGTCTCATAGGGTCTCTGCGACAAGGTTCAGTTCCTGACCCTTCCTTATGCAGGAAGAATAGACTACTATTCTTTACCTTAGGGGTTTGTGTGGGGAGAGAGATGAGAGGGAGACTGTGATCACTTGCTCTTTTGTTCTAGAGGAGCTGAAAAGGAATTATGAGGATGATGGTACTAGATAGAGGTAGAGAGCACAGTGAACAGGGGAAGATATGAACAAAATTATGGATGACGTTTTGAAACGTTGTGCTATCATTTCATAACAGCATTAATATTCTCTATATGCCATTTTAAATTTTATACTGTGCTGTCATAAGATAGGCTTAGTACATGTAAGAGAGTTGTTACAAGTATGTGTATAGGTAATATAAGATTATCTGATTGCTGACTATGGAACTACTGGAGATAGAATCTCTCTATAAACTGAATAAAATAAGCACTGACAGAAGCACCAAAGAAATGGTTATTAAGTTCAACTGAATAAATAAAAGTTTTTCTTTTCCTGATATTGGTAGTAGAATTGTTTTATTTTTAATCACTTTAAGCACCAAAAGGTTTATTTGGCATTTTTTTCTTAATGGAAACTTCCCTAAATCAGTTACTTGTTATAATACTGTTATAATACTTTTTATATTCTTAAATAAATACACCAAACATTTATAAAACTTTTGTCTTTTCTCCAGGACCATCTACAATTTGCTGTGACTAAACAAAACCAATCAAAGTACAGAAAGCTCATTTCTCAGCTCTCTGGACTTTCTGAATACTTGTGGCTGATGACTACAACTTGTTTCTTCCTTTTCTCTTAGGTTATCTATCAGCTGCCCCTTTGCTCTCATTGTCCCTGTGCTTATGTAAAACAATGTTGTATTCGAAGTTCATAATAGTGACTATGAGTGTTATGGAAAATCAAGAAGCTCTTCCTTTTTCCAATTTTCCACTTTTAAACTGCTAAAGACTTAAAAGTCAGAATAGCAAGTTTGTTATAATTGCTTGTAAATTAAAATTTAGTGTTTCTGTGTAAGACCCACGAAGTTCTGCATAAGGGATGCTCTTGGGTGTATGGTGCATAGATTTTAAAAATGGGTATGTTTGTGCTGTGTAACACTTTACCAAGGACTTTTGTGTATGCTATGCTATTTTAATACTCAAAATATCTGAATTAGCCAGGACATAAATACCATCACCGCTTTACAGGAGGGAAAATTGAGGCTTAGTTAAATGAATTGACCAAAGTCAGTCAGATAGGTGGTCATTGGCAGAGCTGAAACTAAAACCTCTGTCTCCTTCCACATCTGGTGTTACTTCCATTACTAGCTGCTCTGGTCAGTATTCTCGAGATCTGAAGTACCACACAGTGTGAATTCTAGCTAGATCAACTGTCTTTTTATTCTAATATGGAAAGGACAAATGACAATCAGCCAGCCAATGTGGGACAAATTTCACTTAACTTTTGTCTCTATTCCTATTCTGTTTCTTAATATATTTATGGAAACTCTGAGGGCAAGAGTGTGTTTGCTAATTGACATCTTTTTATTGACATCTTTTTAGCCCACTCTCGACAATTCAGTCAAAGGATAAACTGAGACAATAGTTTCCCAAAGGAAACTCTACTTATAACTGACAACAAGGCTTCAATCTTCCCCTAGCCTTGTGGAGTAATCTGGGTCCTATACCAACCCCTTTTCCTCTTTAGTCTGCAGGTGTCTAGGACAAGACAGGACTTAGCTTTAGAAAATAGAGAACTGACAGACTATCTATAAGTTATGGCTGTCAGTCATTTTATTAAAATTATTATTCTCTTGATAATTTTTAATGTTGTAGTCATTAAAAATTGGGATGGACCCTCCACCCAAAATTTGGTTTGGGTGTTTAGAATGATGATGCCATACATTCAACAGTGTTTCAAAAGGTTTGGTATGCAAATAATGAGGCTTTCTGGGGAGAGCAAGAAAGGCTCCTAAGTAGGTCCAAAAATGACTTTGGAGAGCAGGATAACAACTAGGTTGGGGTTTTATGGTGGATAAGCGGGTAGACCTGGGATGAGGGCTCCCATATGTGGATTAGGGCTTGCATGGCTTCAAATTCCCATCAATGTCATAAGAAAAAGGGACATTTGGCTTCCTATTAGCTTGCCCAGATGTGGGGCAGAAGGGGAAGAGATTGGGGCTTGAAAGCTGTCAGTAATCAAATATTTAAAAAAAATGAAGTCAGACTCTATTATAACTAATAAATATTTAAGCAGTTGATTTAAAGAAACACTTGCTGTAGTCATCAAACTTTGTTTGAAAATCCTGTCTTTACATTAAGCCCACTCCTGTAAAGATGAGTGATTTAGTCTTCTAGTGATTCTCAAATGGAGAAAATTGCTTTCCCTAACCTTCTTTATGAATAATATTAAGTTAACCAACACACAAAACAAATGGTTGAGCAGACACGAACCTACCTCCCAGGAAGGGCTCTCCATCACAGATCTCTCTTATGTATCGGCTCTTCACAAAGGCTTTGACTGCTCAGGGGTCTCTGTATACTACACTATGTGCTGTCAGTGCTCTGTGAAAATTAGACAATGGTGATAAATTGGAGATCTATGGGGAAGCACACAGCAGAGCAATCTGGCTGCTTCTGAATGACCATCAACAGGATTTGCTTTCTTTTTTATCTCATTCAGCTGTGTAATAGAGTGCTTGAAGTGGCCCCAGGAAGTCCCTTTATCCTGGGCAGAAGGGGTTTGTGAGTCTTGATTTCAATGTCCTTTTATACTACTCACTGTCAAAGGGGACTCTGTGCAAAGAGTGAATCTGTAACAGAAATGGCTGCCATGACAGCCTTATAGAGCCAGCGTCAAAAACGTTAGTGAACAATTTAGTAGACCATCAAGCACATGAATAGTCTGGGTAGTCTGGGCCTTTTGCCATATACCATCCATCTAGGCGGGAAAATACTGCAGCAGGATCAGAGGACAGAAGTGAGGAGACAATGGCACACTCCCTGGTGTCAGAGTGACCTTTTTGTTTGCTTAAAAGGGTGATCATCACCACACCTGACACAAGGTCATTTTTCTCTGAGGACCTGTTAGCAGCTTCATAGGGAGTCCAGAGGGATTATTTTTCTGGGTCCTATTACAGCGTTCACCACAAGTTGTACCAAAGCCTCCTCAGTTAAATGTATCATCTCATTTTAGATGTGTAATCTCAGCCCATTTTAATTCTGAAAGTCCATTCTAATCTCCCTTTTTGATAGTAGGTTTGTCTATGTAGAATGATTCCTGATCACAATTTTTATTATTTTTCTAGTGGGGTAATGGTTATAAAATATTTTATACTATAACATTTCAATTCTGTTTTCTAGCTTCTGCATCTCTTTCAAAGTTAGACCTTTTTTTTTTTGGACAGAAAGCACATTCTTGCTTTTGCTTTCCAGCTTAGGTCTTTGAAAGAGAATAAACTATATAGCATGTTAAGATTACTGCTCTCTGCACATTTCCAGGTGTGTGTGTCTGTGTGTGTGTGTGTCTGTGTGTGTGTGTATTATTTTCCCTCATTCAACTATTGCTATTATCTAACTCTTGGATGATGAATGAATCAGATTGCTAGAAACATTGCATCAAGTACATGGGTAGACTATAAGCTCCATGAGAGCAAGAGCTCATTCTGTTTTGCTCACCAGGCCTCAGTGCTTAGTGTACTACTCAGTTTAGCATAGTGCTCAGTAAATATTTGTTGAATGAATAAATAAACGAATGCTATAGAACTGCTTTTCCTTGCAAGCATTTACCAGAATTGTCTGTGTTGTCTGTTATCCTTTTGCATTTTAACTCTTTATTTTACCTCTAGTTTTTGGTTTTATTTTTTGTACTTACAAGTAACAGGCAATGTTGATGTGTTTGAGGAAGACAAGATCTGCCCTTATACTTCTGCAGCTGCTAACCTTATTGCCATCCCTGCTCTCTGTGTGCCATGCTTATGTCACAAAACATTGATCAATATTCACATCTGGTTTGGAAAGTCATTTGGCAATGTCAACTTAGTGTTCTGCTCTGTTTTTCCTAGGAATATCTACGCACCATGGTACTTTTTTCTCATCCATCTTAATATATTGGGTGGGCCAAAATGTTCATTCGTTTTTTTCCGTAAGATGGCTCTAGTAGCGCTTAGTTGTCTTTAACTTCACTTAAAACAATTTTGTTAGATTACACATGATATTTGTCATATCAGCATGCATTTAAAAAAGGACTTATCAAAACTGGTGAATTTTTGTGTGCCATTTTAATATTGAAGATGGAAGAAAAAACAACATTTTCGGCATATTATGCTTTATTATTTCAAGAAAGGTAAAAACACAACTGAAATGCAAAAAAAAAAGATTTGTTCAGTATATGGAGAAGGTGCTGTGACTGATCGAATGTGTCAAAAGTGGTTTGTGAAATTTTGTGCTGGAGATTTCTCACTGAACAATGCTCCACGGTCGGGTAGACCAGTTGAAGTTGATAGTGATCAAATTGAGACATTAATTGAGAACAATCAATGTTATACCACACGGGAGGTAGCCGACATACTCAAAATATCCAAATCAAGCATTGAAAATCATTTTTTCCAGCTTGGTTATGTTAATTGCTTTATGTTTGTGTTCCACATAAGTTACTCGAAAAAACATTCTGGACCGTATTTCCGCATGTGATTCTCTACTTAAACGTAAGGAAAACATTCAGTTTTTAAAACAAATTGTGACAGGCAATGAAAAGTGGATACTGTACAATAATGTGGAAAGGAAGAGGTTGTGAGGTAAGCAAAACGAACCACCACCTACCACACCAAAGGCCGGTCTGCATCCAAAGAAGGTGATGTTGTGTATATGGTGGGATTGGAAGGGAGTCCTCTATTATGAGCTCCTTTTGGAAAACCAAACGATTAATTCCAACAATACTGCTCCCAATTAGACCAAATGAAAGCAGCACTAGATGAAAAGCGTCCAGAATTAGTCAACAGAAAATGCATGATCTTCCATCAGGATAATGCAAGACTGCATGGTTGTTTGATCACCAGTCAAAAACTGCCAAAGCTTGGCTGGGAAGTTTTGGTTCATCCACCGTATTCACCAGACATTACACCTTCAGATTTCCATGTATTTCAGTCTTTACAAAATTCTCTTAATGGAAAAAAATTCAATTCCCTGGAAGACTGTAAAAGGCACATGGAACAGTTCTTTGCTCAAAAAGATCAAAAGTTTTGGGAAGATGGAATTATGAAGTTGCCTGAAAAATGGAAGAAGATAGTGGAACAAAAGGGTGAATACGTTGTTCAATAAAGTTCTTGGTGAGAATGAACAACGTGTCTTTTATTTTTACTTAAAAATTGAAGGCACTTTTTGGCCAACCCAATATAATGTTCCCTGAGACTAATGGTTGCAAGTTATTTTACACAGGATAGCGTTACTTCTGCCTTTTTAAGCTAGAAGTCCTACGTTTAACTACACAGTGATTAAGCTTATTGCTTAGTTTCTGACTGACTCCCAGCTTAGAAATTTCATATCAATTGATGTCTAATTTGGCATCAACTCAGAAAACTGTTTGAACTCAGTTTCCTTTCTCACGAACACAGTTTACCTGCTCATCCTACCCCTACGCACAAACTTTGTGGGCCACTCAAAATCATTTTTGGATTTTTCTGGAGCACTAAGAATGAATGCAATCAGAAAAATTTCCTCTTTTTCTTCCTGGAAAAAAAAAAAATCTGGAGCAGATGTTGAATACTCAGTGCCGATGCTGAGAAGTATGTAGTGTGCATATGGGAATTATTATGTCAGCTGTAAGAAAATAGGGAGTGGTCAGTGCTATGGTAAAGCAAAACCTATATGCTCTGACTAAAGTTTTTCAAATTCTATTTATGTAAGAACTGTACAAACAAAACAAAATGCATTTTTGAGCCATGTTTGGACTATAAGCTACCTTTTCATTCACTGATCCCAAGACTCCTTGGTGACTTCCTTAGCCCTTTCATAGATTCAGTAAATTGTGTTTGGCTTTGGCATAGAGAAAGATGCATGGATGGACACTCTAGCTTCTTAGTCATTTTCCTTCAGGGTTAGAGATTCTGTTGTGTGTCTTTTCCTTTGTTAACGGTGAATTTAAGACTACTGCTTCCACATATCCTTGAAGCCATGGCATTTGGCTCTTCTACAGTCTACTTACTGCTTCATTGTCATATAATGATTGCCAGATTGTTCCTCTTTACTTATGGGAGACATTGACACCCAATTCATTTGGTTTACTCCCTGCCCCAGAGACCTGTGGATTTTGTGTGACTTTGGCAAACGTGTTGGGAAGCTATCTTTTGAATATTCTGGTCTCTTAGGCCCCTGACTTCCTCATCTTTAGGTATCATTCCATGAATTTTATTCACTTATTCCCATGGTAATTATCTGAGCCTTCTCATCATCTGGAAACATTACCCTTTTAAAATCCTAAATTCAAGGGGGCTTCCCTGGTGGCGCAGTGGTTGAGAATCCGCCTGCCGATGCAGGAGACACGGGTTCGTGCCCTGGTCCGGGAGGATCCCACGTGCCACGGAGTGACTGGGCCCGTGAGCCATGGCCGCTGGGCCTGCGCGTCCGGAGCCTGTGCTCCACAACGGGAGAGGCCACAACAGTGAGAGGCCCACATACCAAAAAAAAAAAAAAAAATTAAAATCCTAAATTCAAACATTCCATTGTCTGACATAATTTCCTAACCTTCAAACAGTAAGTAAGCCACTGCTGATCATCCTCATTTAGTTATCCAATCCTTTGGTCCATCTACTTTTCCCCTATTGGGTTCCTCTCGTCCTTACTTTATTTTGTTTCTTCTTAAGATCAGACTTATGTTACCATTACTTTTCATGACTCTTTTAGCGATATTTTCAACTCTATTACCTGTTCTGCTGATAAACTTGCACAGGAAAGACATCTTGATTAATCTAATAATCTTGCCTTTACATTAGAGGTGCTAACACATCTGAAGAATTTATAGAATGGTACAGTTTGGTTCAACATAAATTTATGTCTTCAGCTTCCACTGTGCATTTAAAACTGCTTCTCAGTCTTTCCATGTTTTTTTTTTAACCATCTCTCTCTTATTTTTAAATATCTCTCAGAAGACCTAATTTACTAATTTTTTTCTCCCACATAGCCTCACCTCTGCTTCCTGTTGGTTCCTTTCTGTAAGCAATTGAACATTTTGTCACTATGCAAATAAATAAAACACAGAGAGGAAAAAACTAACACAAAAACAAAACAAAATATCTCCTTATAAAAGCCTCTTTATATACTATGGTTCCTTCTTTCATTCACAAAATTTTTTATATAGATTACTTTTTCTACTTCCGTATCATTCATTCTTTCCCCAGCACTTTATTCTTACTGCTGTTGCCAAGGTTATCATTGTTAATAAATATCAAACAGTGTCAGTCCGTATCTTCCTGAACCTTTCAGTCATGTTTGACACTGTTGACCTCGCTGTTCTTGAAGAATATTACTTTTGCCTTGTTGACACCAACTCTCTTGGGTTTCCTCTTACTATCCTGGGTGCTGCTTCTCAATTTAATTTCATTTTCTATACCTAGCTCTTATACCAGTTTTAGTGTTATAATCTATACTGTCTTATTTCTCTACAACTATATTGAATCTATATTTTACACATTTGCTCTATACTTTCCATGTCACTGTGAGCTAGACATCTCCATTTGGAGGTCGTTGAGGCACTTAAATCTGAATATGCTCCAAATTGAACTCATTACCTTCCTTCTCCTTAATTCTGTTCTTGTTCTACTCTTCCCTTTCCCTGTGAATAGCACCATACTTCATCCCGTTTCACAATCTATAAACTTGGACTTCATGTTTTCCCTCCATCATTCTTCACACAGAGTTAACTTTTTTTTTTTTGGTGGTGGTACGTGGGCCTCTCACTTTTGTGGCCTCTCCCATTGCAGAGCACAGGCTCAGAGGCCATGGCTCACGGGCCTAGCCGCTCCGCGGCATGTGGGATCTTCCTGGACCAGGGCACGGACCCGTGTCCCCTGTATCGGCAGGCGGACTCTCAACCACTGAGCCACCAGGGAAGCCCACAGAGTTAACTATTAATCCTACCAATTTTACTACTAAACATTCATTGATTAAACTCATCCACAGCTTTGTAAAAAAGTTTACCAAAGAGACAGGGTGCAATAAAAGTGTATTATGGGAAGATCTAATTTATATTCTACAGTTCAGAGAGAACTTATATTAAGTTGATAACTAAAGAGTGACTGAAAGTTATCTAGGTGTGGAGAGTGAGAATGGCCATGGGATGGAAGGCCCCCTAGGAGGAAGGAACAGCAAATAAAAAGAACTTGGAGTCTAGTGGGATCAAGGCACAATTAAAACAAAACAAAACAGAAAAACAAGTAAGTATCAGGGTAAAGGAGAGAATGGGAGGAGATGAAGACAATATGGAAAGTCAAGGCTAATTTATAGGGAACTTTATGTCTTCTATCAAGAATATGAACTTTAAGAACAAAGGAAAGTTGAGTTCTAAGCAGGAGGGTAAGGTGACCTGGTAATATTTAATTTGGTAACAATAGGGAGTGGCTGATTTCATAGTATGATTTTCATGCACACACACATATATGTATATATATACATATATGTATGTATTATATATACAGTCTTCTTATATGTTCCATTAGGTTGTCTTAAATAGCTTGCCTGCCTCACCAAAGAGAAGACCCTTGATTAAAGGAATGCTCCTAATAACCCAGGCAGTTCTTTCTGGAAAAGATAATTTTTATTTCTGCTATAAGACATATTCTGAAAGTTATTATCTACCTCTATATTTTTCACATAGATTTGGTAGGTTTCTTTCCAAAGGACCAATTTTTTTTTTTTTTTCCCAACTCACATGATATGGTGCAAGTAAGTGGCTAATTTAAGACCTGTTCACCTCTAATTAAGAGGTTATATTGTTAATGGTTAGGAGATTTTATTCTGATTTGATAAATAATGAATAATTTTCTTTGATAGGACTTTTTTTTTTTTTTTTTTTTTTTTTTTTTTTTTTTTTTTTTTTTTTTGTGGTACGCGGGCCTCTCACTGTTGTGGCCTCTCCCGTTGCAGAGCACAGGCTCCGGATGCACAGGCTCAGCGGCCATGGCTCACGGGCCCAGCTGCTCCGCGACATGTGGGATCTTCCCAGACCGGGGCACGAACCCATGTCCCCTGCATCCGCAGGCGGATTCTCAACCACTGCGCCACCAGGGAAGCCCTGATAGCACTTTTTAGATGCAGCTGGATGAAAAATCAACCACAAAGGGAGTTCAAATTTATTTATCATTAATTTTGACATGTTTCCACAGATGTTTTCTGGGAATCACTGTAACCTGTTTGATTTGTCTCTGTATAATGGGAAGCAGATAGCCTCAGTTAGTATACTGATTCATAACTTCTTTAATGAGTTTCAGTAGTTTTACTCATTATTGCTGATACAGTACACTGAATCCTGGAAGCTGGGATTTGAGCATTATTAGAACATAAAACCTGAACCATTGCAGAATTGCTTTTCTATGGCATATTTGTTGTTTACTTGTTACTTCTCTCTTGTGTGTCTGTGTAAACAGGGAAGACATTGAAACCACATGGAAATGAGTCCGTAGACTTGTGAAGTTTGCAGATTTGTTGATGAGTCCACACAAGCCATAGATAAATGGGGAACTGGCTGTCAACTACAGAATTGTAATTCATTCTAAAGACATGGCTGATACCAAGAACCAAAGCAGACCACAGCCTCACTTCCTAATTATAATGAATATGTGGTATTTTGTACAGAGAGTTTATCTGGGTACCCCTTCATATAAGGAAGGAATAAAATACCTCATCCTCAAGGACTGGATTATCTCTTTCAGGAGGCAGTTTAAGCATAACAGCAGGATTTATGGAAAGATATCAGAAAGTTACTTTTGCCCTGAACAGGGAGCAGCAAACATCCACTGTTTATACATTACCAAGAAAATAGATGAGCCCTCTTCTCTGGCTTAGTATCTGAGTCTTCCAAACAAGAGGATTTAAGACCTGTGGGATCTTCTAAATTGTGTAGGTACTTGGATAGTAATGGCCTTTTTTGTTGGAATAGGAATATAGAAACCATGGTCAAAGCATTAGGCTTTCTCCTATGAAAGTTTACAGCCAACTTTCCTTCTATTTCTATTAGGGGCATTTATTGTTATAGCTGTGATGTACCAGATCAATCAAAGACAAAGAGTATCCTGCAAATGCCTGTTAGAGAGCTTCTCTTCCACAGAAAGTTGCTTCCTTGTTGCCACATTTTATAGTAACATAAAGTTTCATGACATTTATGGAAGTGTGTGTCATGAAGCAGATGGCTTGTTAGCCTGTTTTACTAATCTCATTCATATCCATACAATATTAAAACTTTTCCAAGTTCATGAATTATAAAAGAACGTTCGATGCTGTGTAGTCCAAAGAATCCTTTAATTATTAAAATTAGATATGCCAAAGGATTCAAACCTGAGTGGAAATTAAGAAAAAGCTTTGGATCAAGATAAGGATGCTGAATTTGATTCATGCAAAATTACTTCTCTTCAGGAGGTACTGAATTTCTACTAGTATTACAAGTACTAATTCAACTTTATCTCTTATTACTTCTTGACATAAAGCCTTTGTGAGAGCTAAACTTATAAGGACTGTTCACTTCCCTAGGAGCATGAAACATACTCTCTTAATTCAGTGCTTTTGCACATGCTACCTTTATGTCTGAAAAACTTTTCCTTAGCTTTCTCACATCCTACTTTGAAAAACCTACATAGATGTCAAGGCCCATTTTAAACAAAACTTCCTTTAAGGATGTTTCCATGATCCCGGCAGTCATGTGTGATTCCTCGTTCCTCTGAATCACATCATATTCCTCTATGATGCATTACATCTTTTCTAATATTATGTTCATGTGTTTGTTCTCTGTCATCCATTACATAACGCTTTTATGACTGATGACTCTTTTTACTTTATCTGTGTATGGGCCCAGATTGCCTAATGGAACGTCTTAAAAGCAGTAGGTGATTAATGGATATTTATTGAATTTTATTTTTTAAATATTCTTATAAAAATATTATAAAATATTCTTTTAGTAGATGTTATTTTTTGCTCTTTAAGTGTGAAGATCATATAATCTTTTTACTTTGACTCTCAGGCAGTTCTGAGCTGAATTCTGTTCATTTACAGTACCTTCTCTTAACCTTTGCTGATATAATTTTTCTCTTCTTTGTCCTTTAGCACCTAGCTCTATCTTTTTACTCTTATTTTTGTGGTTATGGATTTTATTACAGCTGCTAGCTACACCAGATTCTCACTCATTCACTTATAAGACATTTATTGTCTTTTACATAGTAAACATTAGGCTAGACACTAAAGATATGAAGATAAATAAGACATAGCCGACACTCTCACGAAGCTCACAGCCTAATAAAAGTATAGTTGAAGTACTGAAACAATTACAACAAAGTAAATAAAAACAAAAGCATAGGGCTTCCCTGGTGGCGCAGTGGTTGAGAGTCCGCCTGCTGATGCAGGGGACACGGGTTGGTGCTGCGGTCCGGGAAGATCCCACGTGCCGCGGAGCGGCTGAGCCCATGAGCCATGGCGGCTGAGCCTGCCTGTGCTCCCCAACGGGAAAGGCCACAGCAGTGAGAGGCCCGCGTACCGCAAAACAACAACAACAACAAAAACAAACAAAAAAAAGCATAGCTTTCCGTTCTTTACTCTTTCCCAAAAGTGGTAGGAGGACATCATTTTTGCCTCAGGACAAACTTGGGCTTTTTCTTCCTTGTTCTTAAGAGTTCTGTGTGATACTAGAAAGCTCTTTTCCCCCCTTCCTCAATCATCTCTTTTTGACGCAAATATTAGTAGTTATAGGCCTCTCTTCATTCAGAGAGGATGCTAAAGGAAAATCCCAGATCAATGGAAACCTATTATCCTCTTTGGTATTGCAAACATTTTACTTCCTTTGGTAGAAATGAATAAATTATTTAAATCTACTCCCAAGGTAATCTTGAATCAAATTGCCAGAAAATATTGCTTTAATATCAACCTCAAAAGACAGCCATTAGGTTTAACGATGAGCATCCCGATGTTGACTTTTTCTTCCTTGAAGCTTATCTACAGTAGATTCACAGGGTGATATTTACAGGTACATAATAGGAAGATGGCATTTTTCACCATCTCTTACTACAAGATCTTGCTTTTCAATTTTAGATAGGTTTAAGACATATTTCTGAAATAGATTAACAAATAGTTTTGTTATCCCTGATTCGTGTCGTGGGAAGAACATTAACTTAACAGATGGAACACTTGAGTTCACATTCTAATTCAGGGTACTTAGCATCACCAAATTGTTGATGGCGTGTAACCTCTCTCAACCCTGATTATCTTACCTACAAAATGAAAAGATTGGACTAGTATAGTCACTAAGATCTTTTTCAGCTCCAAAATTTTATATTGTTGCAGGTTTGATTTAAGAGGTCCTGTGAACAAAATTAATTAATTAAAATAAAGATTATTTTATTTAAATTATTTTATGTTCTTTCCCTCATCCCAGTTAAAGTGAGATCTTCATTAAGTTTACTGCATTAAAAAAAAAAGTATTCTGAGTTTAAATTTATAAATGTTCTGTTTTTAACAAACGTTAGGACTCTAAAAAAGGGAAAAACTACGTTTGATCTCTGCAACTTGGCAGATAGTAATTGGACTGATCACTTTGAAAATTCACTGTTGGCCAATTAGCGATAGCCAGTGCATTTAAAATATGCATTCTGGATGACTAATCTTACATAAAATTTTGTACAAAAAGTCACATAATTATAATCAGATCCCCATTTGTTTGTAAAAATATGATTTTTTTTTCCAATTAAAAAGCAAGCAAAGTGAAGCATACTTTTTTCTTCTTAAGCCTTTACTAAAGCCAGTATCTAATGATATATCAGCAACGTAAGTAGTTGAAAAGCAAACAGACAAAAAAGCAGTGCTGTACATGCCTGTATACTATTTAAGGTTCATCATGAGTCCTTCTCATTTCCATCACAACCACACCTCCCTCTCTACCTGTCAAAATTGTAGCCAACTCCTAGATAGTCTTTCTTAATTAGAAGTCTTGAAGATTATCATGACATATTTATACATTTTTTTAAAAAAGTTCTCTCTGAAATGTGGCTGGGATAAACACATCGTTCTTTACTATGAAATCCAAAGGTTGTGCAGTCCCCTTCACATCCTGACCTCTCTGTGTCAAACCAATTACCAGCCAATTTTCAATAATGAGCAATCATATAATCATAAGATTGGAAGAGACCTTGAGAGGGCATATGGTTCACCCTCCCATCCCAGTTTGGGCTGCACTGAAATCATCTTGGAAAGTAATTCTCTACCCTTTTCTTTCACATTTAAAAGTGAAGGGTCCACAGTCTCTGAGTTCCAGTTAACCACTGTAGTAACTTGCTTGATTGTGCACTTTTCATTGGCTTTCTTTTCTTCACTGTCTCATTCCCCATTCCCCTGCTGATGTTTCCTGGGATCGACTCCCAGATGAACTACTTGCACTCAAATCCTCATCTCAGAATCCACTTTAGGGGACTCAATTAAGACACTCTGATTATAGCCCTTAATAAAGAGGTCATCAATTAAATGAAGAAAGCATTAGATTGATTACATAAATGTTAACCTAAACAGGATCTCCTGATGTGTATATTGTTACTAAAAGCCAGGTTGCAAAACATCCTTCACATAAAATAGCTTTTTTAAAATTAGTCATTATCCTGTTTCTAAATCATGATCTTCTTAGTTTTAACTTTTGTAATGATAATAGAGGTATCCAAATCAAAACTTATATATTTTAATCTACAATGCAGCCATTTCATCCAGGAATAGCTAGAACCAAATCCTTATAATATTTGGGGGGATGTCGAAAAGCTTTTTAAGGGAATATTTCAGTATATCTGTCAAAAAAGGGTTGAGAGTCTCATCCTACTCTTATAGTTCACATATGTAGATACATATTGGTTGGAAAAAGTCATCTCTGCTAAATCTGTTAGAGCTATATTTTAAGTAATGTGTATAGAGGTCTAAAAAGTCAGGTTTTAGCTTAGCTGATTAGAATTAATATAGATCAACTGCTGTTGATAGCTCAAAATTTCACATAGAAATAGAACAGTTTGAATACATAGTGTAGCTGGGGGTCACACATAATCAGCTTCTACCCTCTCTTCACCCTGTACTCTAAGGGTTATAGAGAAAATGTTAAAGGCGAAATGGAGGCCATCCAGTGTGTGATCATAAATAATATTCTGTCACCAACTTTCTGAGAATAGGAGGGTGAATCTCTGGGACATGCATATAAAAACAATGAGTCTCTAAAGTTTTCCCTTCAAACTCTTTTTCCTTTTCATCATTTTATGGAAATAGTAAATGGGTAATAAAATTGAATTTTCCTAATTTTTTTTTCTCCTTTCTGAGAGGTATGATGCACCTAGGTATACTACTAGCTTGAGAGGTAGCCCCTAACTCAGACAGTTCAATTTTCACTGGGGTAAAGACAAGGCAAGCTGTTGGAGGCTACTCTTCCTAGTCCATTTCTAGGTAAGACATCAGGAGGCTTATTATATCCAGAGGCTTATGATATCCTGTATCTGCCATTCCCCTTCTTGACCTTGTTATCTTAAACTTCTGTATAATACAGGCTTCCTTTCAAACCCTCACTGTGAATACCAGTCATTTGGACTTAGTTTTCTGATTATGTTCTCCAGGAAAAAAACCACCTGTTCTTTATTCAATCCATTTGATCTTAAGAGTCTGATTATAATAGGCATTTCATCCACCTCTTCTCCACCCCACTGCAAAGGGGAACTCTCCTTTTGAGATTATGGAGATGACCAAATACACAGTATCTAATCCTGGAAATGACACTAACAGAAGTTCATTGGTTACACATACTTACAGCCTGGGGGAGGAAGATGCTGAATGCAGTGCAGGGTCCACATAGGGGTTGCACTTGGGAGTAGGGCAAACAATCAGGGACTGTGGGAGAAAGGCCTTGTAGTAACAAAAGGGTATGGTAGACCCTGGTTCCTGTGGGAGAATAATATTACTTTGTTTGAATCATTTCATGGGCTGGCAGAGAAGTGAAATCCATTAGGTTGAGGACCAGGAGGAGTATAGCTGTTCCAGCTGAGAGGGGAAGTAACCTGGTGGGAGCCTTTCTTTCTGCCTCTGTGGGGGCATATCTGGTGAGAGCAGGGTACCTAACCTCATAAATAGGTCTTCAGGGCCCTGTAAGGTTCAGAGATGTCAAGGCAGCATGTACATTTTTGGCCTTACAATCCATTAAGTTAACTTTTTATTTGGGGATTGGGAACCAGTTAGGTGTTGTCCCTATTATCCTGGTCCCTGTCTAGGGTTCTGAAGAGGATTATCCTTGTTACCTGGAAGAGCTGTCTATGTCAAGTCCACCCAGTTTGTACTAAACTTGGAATATTAGTTTATTCTAGTTGATGATGATGGTGATTATTATTATTATTACTATTATTACCAGTTTGGACTAAACTTGGATTTACCATATAACATTGTGGATTTCATAATTCCTTTCCAGGCAGCTTGAGCCTCCAAATCTAATTTTCTCCAAACTTATCCCTGCACTTTCCTATCCCTGCACTCTCCTGTCCTCCTCACCACACATTTATGACTATTTTGTAATCTCCTATGCCAGGTATATCAATGATCCCTAAGAATTTTCAAATCAGGTTCTTTACACCAACCCTATTCAATTTCTAATAAAAATGAAAATGATTATGATAAAAACACTATTATTTATTCATTATTATGTGCCAGGTGCTTTGCTGAGTTCTTTGTACACATGATCTCAATTAATTCTCACAATCCTGATTTCAAAAGTGAGAAAAGTTAGGCTTAGTGATCTTAGGCAACTGTTCCATCATCAGGCAGATAGTTAATGGCAAAGTCAGAATTTAAGTATGAAACTATATTGAACTCCAAGGATTTGCTACACCCCTTACAAAACTTGTAAAAATTTAAGCAATGTAATTAAGCATTTCAGAATTTCCAAATGAAGACTATGAGTTCCTGGAGATTTGGGAAACCTTGACACTTATATAGAACTCCCGGGGCCTGACCAGGACAAGTGCCCAGCACACAGGTCCTGGATGTCCTGCCAGCATTAGGCCCTTGTTGACAATAATTATCTCATCGGATAACACCTACGGTGCAAGGCAAAGGGCAGAGATCCTTGGGGAGACAGGTTTTAGTGTGGGAAGGAGGCTTTTAATGCAAGAGTCCCATCTTTGTGTGAGCAGGGCAGCAGACCTTAAAATGAAGCTATTAGAGTTGCACATTATGGGAAACAATAGCATGGGTTGGAGAGTAGAATGGGATGTGCTTATAGTGGCAATGAAATCTTTCAAGTCCTTTGGGAGACAATACCAATGATTTATAGGGTACAATGATCATATCTCTCTCCCTCCCTGCTTACTTCTGTGGCTAGTGCAGTTAAATAAAGAACAGTTTAATGCTCCTGATAATTATAATTTGTATCTCACCTTAGTGCTGCATGACCACTTCCAGGGAAGAAAGAGAAGACAGACTGACACTCTAAAGGATTTATAACTTTGACGTCACCATCTGGGAGGGACTCTGGTACCCCATAGGAACAGAGTAATGGAAATTTTCCATGCTCAGGGTTGATTTGAGTTTCCCTATCTGGTCAGTGCCAACTTATTCTGTGGGCAGCATGTGTGAATCCCAAGATATTTTAGTTTTGTTAATCTCATCAGTGCCAGTCCATTTCTGGCTTTCCTCTACACCTGCCGACTCCCTGGTGTTGGCTTCCTGCTGCTCTGTCCATCTGTTAAGAATTTATTTACAAAATACACTAAAATGCAAACTGCACCAGAGTGGGACTTAGCATTCCCCCTGCTCAGGAAATGGCATCACGCCAGAGGACACTTTCCAGTTGTTACTAAGCTTGAGTACAAGAAATTGGAAGATTCAAGGGACTCTTACTTCCACTTGAAATCCCTCAGGCAAAATAGCGACAAAAATAATCTTTATTTCCATTCTTATACTGCATAGAGGAGTGGAATCTAATTTCAGAGTGGTTTTTAGAAATAGCATAGGATTGGTAAACAGAAATCCATGATTATAATCCTGGATCTGTCATTACCTTTTCTTATGACTTTAGTCAGAGCTTTACTTTCAGAAAAAATTGCATGTTAATGTCTGAAGTTCATTCCAGTACAAAGTCAGGATTTTTCTCATTTTCAAGTAGATATACAAGTGCATGCACATTAAACACATAGATGTAACTTATATGGAAGCAAATTAAAACAACTGGAGGTTATTCTGGATTGACCGATATCACACACATTGAGGTTAGGATGTTTTTATGAGATACAGGTTGCCTTGGAGGCGGGGGAGAGACAAGCTCTTGACTGATGAGATAGAAAGTCCTCCAAAGGGACAGAAACAGAAGTAAAACAAATCCAAATAGTTCAAAAACCATTAAGAGAAAGAGAAAGATATCATGGGAGGTGAAACAAAAGTAACAGAGAAAAAGAATCTGCAGTTTTTCAATATTTTTTTGTTTAAGGCTATGTGTTTGTGAATGCAAGAGTTGGGATATTATTCACAGCTGAGCACAGAACAGGTGATTGATTGGGTCAACACCTCAACATAAAAATCTTTGTATGAAACAAAGATTTAGAGAAAATGTTTATGTTATAGTATTGGTCAGTGAGAGAACATGTTAGAAAGTTCTTAGCAGAGCGCATCAGGGAAGCTGAGTTAAAAAGGCTCCCCACCATTTTAGCTATCACAAATAAGATGAACAAAACTGGGGCTCAGTAATTCATAAAATTTTTACCTTCCATGTGCCATACACTGACTTAATGATCAACACATATAATTTTCTGTTAAATGTCTTTACTGATTACCTTGATGTAAAATTTAGCAAGTAGTTTGGCAAGATTATATCTGTATGTCACATATTTCCAAGAGGCCTCAAAAATGTTAAGTGTGTGCAACCCAGTGAAGGTAATATTTTGCAAACTCTTACTTGGTATTTCCTAGATGGGATAAATGATATTAATGTTACATTTGGATTTTTATTAATTTATTCATTGATTCAATTATTGATATTATTCAATTATTGATATTGATTCAACAACTATTGTGCTATGATCCTTATGGACCTTATAGCCTAAAGGTGGAGGGAGACATTAAAGTGTATATTTTTTCAATAGCTTTTATATTTGTAATTATTTTTCAGTAGCTTTTAACTTTTAGAGTAGTTTTAGGCTTACAGAAAAATTGTGCATAAAGTACAGAGTTTTTATATACCCTCTTCCTCCTCACCAGTTTTCCCTATTATTAACATCTTGTATTAGTATAGCACATTTGTTACAATAATGCAATACTGTACATTATTATTAACAAAAGTCATAGTTTAATGTTCACTCTTTGTACAGTTCCATGGTTTTTTTACAAATGTATGTCATGTTTCCAACGTTATAGTATCATATAGAAAAATTTCATTGCCCTAAAATTACCTTGTGCTTCACCTATTTACTGCTTCCTCCCCATCCCCAAACCCCTGGCAACCACTAATTTTATTTCCTCAGTAATTTTTCCTTTTCCAGAATATCTTACAGTTGAAATTATACAGTATGTAGCTTGCTCATACTGGCTTCTTTCACTTAGCAATATGTATTTAAGTTCCCTCCATGTCATTTTGTGACTTGATAGCTCATTTTTTACCACTTAATATTCCATTGTATTAATATTTATCCATTCATCTATTGAAGGACATATTGGCTGCTTCCAATATTTGGGAATTAGACTAAAGTCAATATAAATGTTCATGTGCAGATTTTTGTGTTGTCATAAATTTTCAACTTATTTGTATATATACCGAGAAGCACTATTGTTAGATCATATACTAAGCATATGTTTAGCTTTGTAAGAAACTTACAAACTCTCTTCCAAAGAGGCTATATTTTTTTGCATTCTCACCAGCAATGAACTAGAATGCCTATTGTTCCACAGTCTTGCCAACATTTGATGTTGTCAGTGTTCTGAATTTTGGCCAGTCTAATAGGTGTGTAGTACTAATTCGTATCAATCTGCAATTCCCTAATGACATCTGAGGTTGAACCTCTTTTCATATCCTTATTTGTCATCTGTTATCTTCTTTGGTGAGATACCTGTTCATACCATTTTTTATTGGATTATTTGTTTTCTCATTGTTGAGTTCCGGAATACTTTTCATAGTTTGGATGCAAATCTTTTACCAGATATGTGTTTGCAAAGTCAGTTTCTTATAGAAAACATATAGTTGGGTCATGCTTTTAAAACCCACTTTGATAGTCTTTGCCTATAATTGGTATATTTCAACCATTCACATTTAAATGTTTTTTGTGTATTTTTTTGCGGTACGCGAGCCTCTCACTGTTGTGGCCTCTCCTGTTGCGGAGCACAGGCTCCAGACATACGGGCCCAGTGGCCATGGCTCACGGGCCCAGCCGCTCCGCGGCATGTGGGATCTTCCCGGACCAGGGCATGAACCCCTGTCCCCTGCATCGGCAGGTGGACTCTCAATCACTGTGCCACCAGGGAAGCCCTAAATGTATTATTGATATAGTTGATTTAACAAGTTAAAAAAAAAATTGTAACAATTTAAAAATTTGTAGTCCTTTTTTTTTTGTCTTTCATTATTTTTCTGCCTTCTCTAGTTTGAATGGAGCAGCATTTTATGATTCCCTTTTCTCTCCTCTCTTTATATATCTATTATACTTCTTTAGAAAGTAATTTTCGTGTTTTCCTTAAAGTTTGGTATGTACATTTACAATAATCTAAGTCAACTTTAAAATAACACTATACTGTTTCATGGGTAGTACAGGTATCTTATATTTAATTATGACTTTGATAAGTGGTAAGTTAGAACACATTTTATACTTGGGCTCTAAATTTAGCATGACATAGAATCCCTTATATATTTTTATATTATGGCTTAATCATACTGATACAAAATAGAAATATTAAGCAGTGTGTAAAATATTGATTTATTAGTTCCTAGTTCTTTACTGTCCTGTAATGGTATTATTACACTGCAAGTCGTTATGGTGAATGGTGTTGAGAGACAATTTTCTCTGGATTGCTCATGTTTCATCACAGCCTGGGCTTTCTGATCTGTTTGAATAGCAAGCAGCCCTGGAAACTAGAAATAGTATCTCCCTCTAGAGAGATTTAGAGACATATTTCCCCAAAGAGATTCCAGGGTAGTAAAAATAAGGCCTGACTACAGCAGGAATGAATGACTTAGAGTTAATCATTTTTAATACATATCCATTTTAAAGAATATATATTAAACCAAATGAATCTAGTTGGTGGAATTTTAGGCTGTATGGAAATGAAAAACATTCAGGCAACTCAGGGTTCAATGCCTCTGCTAGCACAGGAAGCACCTCTGGACATTAAAAACACCCATTAGCTTCCCTGGTGGCGCAGTGGTTGAGAGTCCACCTGCCGATGCAGGGGACACGGGTTCGTGCACCGGTCTGGGAAGATCCCACATGCCGCGGAGCGGCTGGGACCGTGAGCCATGGCCGCTGAGCCTGCGCGTCTGGAGCCTGTGCTCAGCAACGGGAAAGGCCACAACACTGAGAGGCCCGTGTAACGTAAAAAAGGAAAAAAAAAAAAAAAAAAAAAAACCCATTTTTCAAGACACTTTACTTCCGTCTGTCGGAAAATTGTTGTGATATACTGATTTTGCTGGAACAAAACACTGCCATCTGCCAGTAAATTGTTGTCATAACTAACAAATGGATAAGGTCTGTACTGTGAATGGGTCTGCAGGGCACAAACTGTACAACCATATGGGGCAGCCCTCAGGGGAAGAAAATTTTTCTCAGAAATTTCACCCTGTAGAAAGGGATCCTCACCTGCAAGTTTGCACCAAGCTTCTGATCTCTTAGAACTTTCCAGCTTTGTACAGACTGCTAAAACCTCAAGTGATTTTCATGAGAGGCAAATGAGGCAACGAAAAGGAATTCACTCTTATTGAATGCCTACTTACTACCTACTAGAGATAGTGCTAGACAATTCAGAATGCCTCATTTAATCCTCCCACTAACATTTTGAGTTAGACTAAATTGTATGTGCTACAAGATGAGAAAACTAAGGCTTGAGAGTACAAATTATATTCCCAGCTAACAAGTAGTAGATCCAGGAGATATAAACACAAGGCTATCCATTCCAAAGCTAGAGACTTTCAGTGACGCAATTCTGCCACCACACTCAAATTCTTTTCATGGCATTTATGCAGGAAGGCTGAGAGGGACTAGTCCTATACAAGTCTGAATCATATGCCCATGCTTCACTGCCTAGAAAATAGTACAAATTATCACATTTTTAGAGTTGCCTAAATCTTGCATTGACTAATAGGCCAATATTTTCCTGCCTTTACTCACCACCACTATCATCCCTAGGGACCTCTTGGAAGAAAGTGTCCTTAGTGAGGACTCACAAAGTGGTGAGTTACATTCCAGTTACTTAGGCCAGCAATTTGGAGGTTGTAGGAAACTTGTCAGGAATTGTGGTAGAAATCAAAACTGTAGTTTCTTTCACAGTGTTGGATGTGTGACCTTAACACTATGTTTTCTATTTTCTTGTTCATTGATTGTTTAAGAAGCAGAAGTCTGTAGGCTGCCTTCCAGAAATTAGGATACTTTATGTTAATCATAGTTCTTCTGTGGAATCTTCAGAAAGATGTTCTTGGATTTCCTCAAGTGAAAAGTAAAGGTAATAAATATAGCATAAGTATAGGAAGATTAAATATATTTATCAGGGGATGTTAGGTCCCTCATCTTTGTTGTCCTAAAAGCAGTGGCAGCAGAACCTGTATCTTAAAGATGTCTTTCTTAAGCTGAACTGATTTACTGGAATTTATTTCTAAACCTCATGATGACTTTACCTGAGAGTAAGTCTCAGCCTTCTTCCAGTCATTTTCTGCTGGTGCTAATAAGTCTTTCTTCACTTAGTTTCATTGAGCTTCACTTAGTTTCTGACCAACATTGATCTTGGTAAGCTACGTACTGAGATCATTGGCACTTCAACCTCTGGGGCATGAAACTAACTTTACTGCCTTTGATCCGATTTTATCCCAAGCACCTGGCTGTGGCCTTGGCAGATTGCAGCTTGCCCTTTAATTCACTCTCTGCCTGGGAAAAGTCCACTTTGACAAAGTCATTTAACCTCACAACTGTTTGCTTACTGATCAATTTGCTTAATGAACACTTTATTTAAAATTTAACACACTTTACCAATTCTCTCTTGCCCTTTCCTGGCTTGCACCGCTTCTTTATTGAAGCATCATGATCAGGAATCTAACTTGGTTCTGGAATGTGGTACCTAAGTTTTCCACTGGTCCTGAAGTCCCATTCTCACCCTCAGTCCACTTTCTGGGGTTAGACACCCTCCATAGCTTTTGCTAGCTGGATCCTATCCACTGTGATCCCTCCAGCTCTTGGCTAGTGTTCTGCTCTTGAATGGACTGAAAACTTGAAATCTGGCCAGGGCTGCACATCTGTGTTAATATTACCCATTAATACTACCCACTACTTGGACTTTCCCTGACCCAGCTCACCTACTGCAATGAATCTTCTGAATTAGACTTTTGTAAACTAATACTGCATTCACAACCTATTTTATGACTGTACCCAATATCCTGGGCTTCTAGTTACCCCCCAGATACAGGCTTATAGGCAGATCCCATCTTGAGAATGTGCCCCTTCTTCCTAAGATGCTAAAGTTTTCTTGTAACTCTTGTTGGAACCCACATCCAGTGCTCATACTATGGGTTTATTCTCAGAAAACCCTGTTTTCCTATGTTTGCTCACGCCTTGTATCCTGCTCATCACTATTTTTGGTCTCTCATAACAGAATGGGTTGAGTAGAGATCCAAGAGCCTATGACTCCTAGAAGCCAGCTTTCCTCACCCAGAACAGATTGTTAAATAGTGCTGGGCAGCCATGCATTTCTGCCAGATTTCAGCAAAACAATTTTTCAGAAATCCCTGTCGGTAAAGAAGTGAGCAAGCACACAAATAGGAATGGACTTAAGGCAAAGCGGTACAGTTGTAAAGAGGAAAGTGGTACATTTAACTAAGGGCCTTTTCACTCCTCAATATATGCAGCTGTATCCACAAACAAAAGCAAGCTTCTAAGCATGTTCCACTGAAGTATTATTAAACATTGTATTTGGAATTAGCTCTGACTGAATCACACTGTAAGGGTTTGTTCAATGTGATCTGTGGAGACACATTATTAAAGTGGCCTGTTCCAGAATAAAAAGTCAGATCCTCATTAGCTGGGACAAAGAATGTTAGCATCCAAGCTCAAGAACAGAAGGAAAATCCCTATCTCCGAGTGACAAATGTGGGTGTTATTAGCAATGTCGCATAACCCTGGGAATTCATTAAAAGTGTCAGGCTGTGTCACAGGGTCACTTTGCATTGACAGGCCCAGTGGACAAAAACTGTGATAATTGCTTTCATTTCTTGCTTACCTTTCACCTTAGCAAGAAATATGATTGTAAATAAATAACCTGATGTTGACAAATCAAAAGCTTTGTGCAGAAAACTGTTCTGTGAAATGTACATCACAAGGACTGCAAGGCACTTTTCATAAGAGAACTAATAGAATTTATCCTGCTAGTTTTACTTATATGACCGCTGAATTCCCTTATTCTTAACTAAATCCAGGTTATTTAGTAACTCTTGACTTCTTGAGACAAAAGATGAAGTAGTCAAAGGTAAAAGAGAAAAAAAATAGTAAAAATAGAAAAAAGAAAGAAGGAAAGAAAGAAAAAAGTTAGGTAAAAAGGAAGAAAGTAGGGGAGGAGAGAGAGAAAGAGGTAAAGAAAGAAAAGAAGGAAGAAAGAAAGAAAAATAATTAATGAATGGATCATTTTTTTAGAGGCAGGCATGCATGGACTGTAAATCTCCTATTAATACTCTTACTGGTGGAAGGGAGTAATTATACTATTTACTATTAAACACTCTTATTGTTATCTGGCAATGCATACATAAGGAATCTAGAATAATGTACGAAATAGTCCTTTCTCTGGTTTGGGATGCACGTTTCTATTCATAAGGAGTCCTCAGGGAACTTCCTAAGTGACTTTTCTCTTCTCTTCAGTTTTTCATCTCAGTTCCTAATGAGTCCTTCAGTCTCCAAACTCAGCGTAACTCCTGTTACCCCCACAGCAGCTCGATGCACTTGACCTCCTCTCATTATTTCCTTTAATTCTTCTGCCTTGTTACCATAGAGTATCTCTTGTATTTGCCTCAACCTCTAGCTCCAGTTCATTTCCAGCTACTCCCAGGCTCTTTGGTCCCTAAATTGAGGACATAGGTAAGACTATTTAGAACACTTTTTTTTTTTTCTTTAAGCTTTTGTGGATAGCTCATTTGCAGGATAATTTGACTTTTAATCCTGCCAAGATGCATCCTGTTTTAGCCTGTTGTCTGTCCACTATTATGCTAAAAAGTCTCTGGTTATTATATAGAAAGTGACTTGGTCTCTTCTCCTACCTTGAATTTTAGTGCCTACTGCTTCCTTGTTAATCTTGGCTTTGTTATAAACAAGATCTTAGTAAGAAGGTTTTGAAAAGGGTGGGGACAGGAAGAAAATCCTTGGCTCTTTCAATTTTATAAAAAAATATATATTCATGCGTATTTTTAAAATGAAGATAAAGTAGAAAATACTCTAAAATGTTTGGAATTTAGTGCACATTTAATAAATGGTGGCTACTAATATTAAGGACTAAACTGCTAAAGAGGATCTGATAATTAGTCTGGTACATTGGACAAATGGACACTCTTTTGTCATTATTATCAGATGTTATACTTGAAGAAGAGACACATTCGTGGTAGGATTATATGGCAAATGAGTTCTAGAATAAAACAACACATTTGATGTGACATCTTTACATCTGGTACCTGATGTAACCTCAGGATCATGTTAACAGCACACAGAACTGGATACTGTATTGACTTTGGCCTTCTGGCCAAGAATCATACACAATGAAAGGAACAATTAAGGAAATGGTTTTATTCAGGCTGCCACAATAGGTACAGTGTTCTTTAGTGAGGAGCATCTCAGAGAAAAAGATAGGGGACTGAGGTTTTATAGAGGCAAATAAACAAAGGAATTCTGAAGAAAAGAGGAGACAGGTCTTATCTGAGTTATTGAGGAAGGATAGAGATGGATCTTATCTGGAAGTATTCCAGGGAGAGGTAATCCTTGCAGATTACTGGTTAACTGATAAGCCTATTAACATCTGGAACACAAAAATGTGTATGTGGGGGAGGGTAGGAGAATTCTCAGCAGTCCTAGTTTCCGGAAATACTGAGTCCTCATAAAGTTCAAGTTGTCCATTTCCTCTTCTACTCAAGGCAAATATCATTTGTTACTGATCATTTTTGAGATGATTAGAAAACTCCTGAGTGGGTCAAAACAAGGTCTGAAAAATAGTGTCTGGAAGTCTCTTATTCTTGTACAACAAGATGAATCATTTCTTGAGAGGTGGTAGCAAAGATCAGCTACTCTAAAGAGTTCAGACATCTTAGGAGAGAGATGCCTAAAATGAAAAAGAGAATTTTTAAAGATTACATTAAAGTGAAGAGCCAGGAAGTGAATCATGTGGATAACTAGTCCAGTGAATTCCAGGATGGTGGTAGAGGAAAATCGTTTGGTTATGCAACATGGGTTATTGAGTTTCTTCAAGTTCTCAAGCTAAGATGTCAATGCTTTTGTTAAACTTGTCCACAGCTTTGTTAATTCTTACTTAAGGACATCCATGATCTGAGCATTTCAGCAAACATTTTTTTTAATTGAAGTATAGTTTATTTACAATGTTGTGTTAGTTTCAGATGTACAGCAAAGTGATTCATTTATACATATATATTTATATATATATATTCTTTTTCAGATTCTTTTACATTATAGGTTATTCCAAGATATTGAGTATAGTTCCCTGTGCTATACAGTAGGTCTTTCTTTACCTATTTTATATACAGTAGTATGTAGATGTTAATCACAAACTCCAAATTTATCTCCCTGCTCCCACACCACTATCCCCTGTGGTAACCATAAGTTTGTTTTCCACGTCTATGTGTCTATTTTTTTTTGTAAATAAGGTCATTTGTATCATTTTTTTGGATTCCTCATGTAAGTGATACCATATATTTGTCTTTCTCTGTCTGACTTTACTTATTATGATAATCTCTAGGTCCATCCATGTTGTTGCAAATGGCATTATTTCATTATTTTTTATGGTTGAGTAATATGCCATATGTGATATGTATATATCACATCTTCTTTATCCATTCATCTGTCAGTGGATGTTTAGGTTACTTCCAGGTCTTGGCTATTGTAAATAGTGCTGCAATGAATATTGGGGTGCATGTATAATTTCGAATTAGAATTTTCTCCAGATATATGACCAGGAGTGGTATTGCAGGGATCATATGATAACTCTGTTTAGTTTTTTAAGGGACCTCCATACTGTTCTCAATAGCAGCTGCACCAATTTACATTCTGACAAACACTGTAGTAGGTCAGTGTTGACCTAAACTTTTTCTCAACACCCTCTCCAGCATTTATTATCTGTAGACTTTTTGATGATGGCCATTCTGATTGGTGTGAGGTAATACCTCATGTAGTTTTGATTTGCATATCTCAAATAATTAGCTATACTGAACATCTTTTCATGTGCCTGTTGACCATCTATATGTCTTCATTGGATAAATGTCTATTTAGGTCTTCTGCCCATTTTTTTCATTGGGTTGTTTTGGTTTCTTGATATTAAGTTGTATGAGCTGTTTGTATATTTTGGAAATTAATCCCTGGTCAGTAGCATTTTTTGCAAATATTTTCTCCCAGTTTGTAGGTTATCTTTTCATTTTGTTTATGGTTTCCTTTGCTGTACAAAAGCTTTTAAGTTTAACTAGGTTCCATTTGTTTATTTTTGTTTTTATTTCCATTACTCTAGGAGATGGATCCAAAAAACTATTGCTCTAATTTATCTCGAAGTGTGTTCCACCTATGTTTTCCTCTAGGAGTTTTATAGTATATGGTCTTACATTTAGGTCTTTAATCCATTTTGAGTTTATTTTTGTATATGGTGTCAGAGAATGTTCTAATGTCATTCTTTTACATGTAGCTGTCAAGTTTCCCCAGCACCACTTATTGAAGAGACTGTCTTTTCTCCATTGTATATTCTTGTCTCCTTTGTCATAGATTAATTGGCCATAAGTACATGTGTGTATTTCTGGACTTTCTATCCTCTTCCATTGACCTATGTGTCTTTTTTTGTGTGCCAGTACCATACTGTTTTGATGACTGTAGCTTTGTAGTATAGTCTGAAGTCAGGGAGTCTGATTCCTCTGGTTTCGTTCTTCTTTCTCAAGATTGTTTGGCTATTCAGAATCTTTTTTGCATACAAATTTTTTTAAAAAATTTGTTCTAGTTCTATGAAAAGGACCATTGGTAATTTAATAGGGATTACACTGAATCTGTAGATTTCCTTGGGTAGTATGGTAATTTTAATAATACTGATTCTTCCAATCCAAGGACATTGTATATGTTTCCATCTGTTTGTGCTGTCTTCAATATCTTTCATCAGTGTCTTACAGTTTTCCGGGTACAGGTCTTTTGCCTCCTTAGGTATGTTTATTCCTAGGTATTTTATCCTTTCTGATGCAATGTTTAATGTGATTGTTTCCTTAATTTCTCTTTCTGATCTTTCATTATTAGTGTATAGAAATGCAACACATTTCTGCATATTAATTTTGTATCCAGCAACTTTACCAAATTCATTGATGAGCTCTAGTAGTTTTCTGGTAGTGTCTTTAGGATTTTCTATATAAAGTATTATGTTATCTGCAAACAGGGGCAGTTTTACTTCTTTTTCGATTGGATTCCATTTATTTATTTATTTATTTATTTATTTACTTCTCTGAATGCTGTGGCTAGGACTTCCAAAGCTATTTTTTTTTTTTTTTTTTTTTTTTAATGGTACGCGGGCCTCTCACTGTTGTGGCCTCTCCTGTTGCAGAGCTCAGGCTCCGGACGCGCCGGCTCAGTGACCATGGCTCATGGGCCCAGCTGCTCCACGGCATGTGGGATCTTCCCGGACTGGGGCACGAACCTGTGTCCCCTGCATCGGCAGGCGGATTCTCAACCACTGCGCCACCAGGGAAGCCCCCCAAAGCTATTTTGAATAAAAGTGGTAAGTGTGGGCATTCTTGTCTTGTTCCTCATCTTAAAGGAGATGCTTTCAGCTTTTCACCATTGAGTATGATGTTAGCTTTGGGTTTGTCATATATGGTCTTTATTATGTTGAGGTATGTTCCCTCCATGCCTACTTTCTGAAGAGCTTTTATAAAAAATGAATGTTGAATTTTATCAAAAGCTTTTTCTGCATCTTTTGAGATGATCATATTTTTATTCTTCAATTTGTTAATGTGGTATATCACAATGATTGATTTGCTGATATTGAAAAATACTTGCATCCCTGGGATAAATCCCACTTGGTCATGGTGTATCATCTTTTTAATGTATTGTTGGATTCAGTTCACTAATATTTTGAGAATTTTTGCATCTATGTTCATCAGTGATATTGGCCTATAATTTTCTTTTTTTGTGATAACGTTGTCTGGTTTTGTGAAAACTTTATCAGAGTGATGGTAGCCTTGTAGAATGAGTTCAGAAGTGTTCCTTTCTCAGCAGTTTTTTGGAATAATTTCAGAAGGATAGGAATTAACTCTTCTCTAAATATATGGTACAATTTGCCTGTGAAGCAATCTGGTCTTGGACTTTTGCTTGTTGTTAGTTTTTAACTACTGATTCAATTTCAGTACTTGTGATTGGTCTGTTCATATTTTCTATTTCTTCCTGGTTCAGTTTTGGGATATTGCACCTTTCTAAGAATTTGTCCATTTCTTCCAGGTTGTGCATTTTATTGGCATATAGTTGCTCATAGTAGTCTCTTATGATCCTGGTATTTCTGTGGTGCCCATTGTACTTTCTCCATTTTCATTTCTGATCTTATTGATTTGGGCCCTCTCCCTTCTTTTCTTGATGAGTCTGTCTAAAGTTTCATCAATTTCATTCATCTTTTTCCATCCATCAATTTCAATCTGTATGTGTCTCTAGATCTGAAGTGAGTCTCTTGTAGGCAGCAAATATAAGTGTCCCAGATAGCAACTTGTCCAGAGAAAACTCCAGTCCATATAAGGTCTACTACCATGGTGAGGCCTTCAAAATGATCAAGCTTCAGCTCACAAGGCTCTCGAAATCCTAAGAAAATGGCCAGCTGGAAGGTAACATAGGGTCCTAATGGGATTTAGGGAGTCTGGATTTAGTTCTCAGTGACATTGAATCAGGTGGGAAGGATAAAAATTGGAAAAGTTAGTTTGAAGGGTACTTATTAGATATTGAAGGAGACTGAAAATTTTGAAATTTTGGTAAAGATTAATGTGGAGGTCTTTTCCAGAGGTCATTTTCCCAGTATGGGGGGAGGTATAAGGAAGTCAATAAAATCTCTACCACACAAGACAAGCCAATGCCCTGAAATGCAGAATTTCTTAATAGCCTTTCCTTGAAAATAAAATTAAGTATCTGGAAATATCTAATTAATATCATTGTTATTTTGGAAATATTTAAGGATTTCATCATAAGCACCAAATATTGTTAGAGAAGAGGCATATATTTACCTTATTTTCTCATTGACAATTATATAAATGAAGCTTTTAAAAGGAGATAAAATAGCCTGTAGAGTTCAGTCTCACTTTGCCATGTGTACATCTATATGCATTAATGTATGTTTATTAAGATAAATATACAAACACATACAGATTACACATTTATAAACACACATATATGGAATACATTTATATGATATTAATTGACAGTGAGTTTTTTGCTGGGTGTTAGTATTATCTATGATTTATATTTTTTCTATCTTTGTACTATCATATTTTCTATGAAAAACATGTATTAGTTATGTAAGAAATGTTTACATAAGAGAAATAATTAAAAATTTAGAGCAAAATAGGTCTAATGAGTAATGGCAATTAGTTAAACTTGAGAAGTCACATGAATACTATAATAACAAAGAGAAATAGATCAAATCTTGAAAAATAAGATACAGCTGTATGTTAAGTCCTTCAAACTTATATTTAATTAATAATGGGTGAGAATGGCATTTAGTTACTTTCCAGAGTAAGAAACAGCTGTGGCAAATTTCCTAAAAAAGAAATATTTAAAATATAATATCATTTAAAATTCTTATATTAAAAATGGATACAAATCATTTTTAGAGTTTACTTTTTATTTTTGACATAATCCTTATGCTAATCTAATGGCAAATTGCTACAAATTTTGATACTGACTTCTGATTTACTGAAATCATAATTTTTTGCTTTTAGGTTAAATTCAGGTATCTATATTATTTTAAAGAGTACATGTGAAAAAGAAGTTATCTGAAATAGCTTTTATTACATCAGTAAATATCATGTTCTTATAACGCCAAATTTATCAGGGAAGAATAAAACCTCTTTTAATAAAAGGAGACTAATGGAAATTCTGTAGAGTTGAAAGTAAACTATTCCCAGAAAACAACATAGTAACTGCTAGACTATATCTTTAATATTGAAATATCAGGGTGAAGAAAAATTAGATTATGTGTAATGAGAATTACTTTTAAAATTATCAGAAACATTTAAAGTCACTGCCAATATGGCATATGACACAAAACATTTGGCTTAAAAATGGAAAATATGTACAAATGGTTTATTTGGCACTGGGAATGGCTTTTCAGTGAAGATTAAAAATACAGTTCTGTCTTTGGAACAGGGTCCAAAAGGTAAATCCAAGTAAATGTATGAAGTATTATGGTACCTTGAAAATCACAATAGTAAACATATAATATGGTTAGAGGGGTGAGAATGGTGGCAAGTAGAATACCACTGCACGTCTCACTCAAGGTCTGGGGGCTTTCTCTGTCTCATCTTGCCTTGCCAGCTCTCATTTTTCCCACCCTCCATTTGGCGATGTTTCCGACCATGCTCGACAGTATTTGCATGTGGCTCATTTCAACATTTTGGGCAGAGAAATCTCAGGCACTGCCACTGTCATCTCTCCTGGATGATTCATAGAAAACACCAGACAGATGTTGATGATTGTGCTCCCAGGCAAGAGCCAGGATAGCCCTTTGACTACATACAAGAGTAGTATGAAGGTGAAAATTTGTAAACTTTGGGTGTAAAATTTAGGGTGATTCCCAATCTAATCTATTGTTTTACTGTGACATAAAATCCATTCTTGACTTCCCACTAGCCCACCTCTTTTATTTTTTTAACATCTTTATTGGAGTATAATTGCTTTACAATGGTGTGTTAGTTGCTCCTTTACAACAAGGTGAATCAGTTATACACATACATATGTTCACATATCTCTTCCCTCTTGCGTCTGCCTCCCTCCCACCCTCCCTATACCACCCCTCTAGGTGGTCACAAAGCACCGAGCTGATCTCCCTGTACCATGCAGCTGCTTCCCACCAGCTATCCACCCTACGTTTGGTAGTGTATATATGTTCATGCTACTCTCTCACTTCATCACATCTTACCCTTCCCCCTCCCCATATCCTCAACTACATGCTCTAGTAGGTCTCTGTTTTATTCCTGTCCTAGCCATAGACTCTTCATAACTTTTTTTATTCTTAGATTCCATATATATGTGTTAACATACGATATTTGTTTTTCTCCTTCTGACTTACTTCACTCTGTATGACAGACTCCAGGTCCATCCACCTTACTACAAATAACTCAATTTCATTTTGTTTTATGGCTGAGTAATATTCCATTGTATATATGTGCCACATCTTCTTTATCCATTCATCTCTTGATGGACACTAGGGTTGCTTCCGTGTCCTGGCTATTGTAAATAGAGCTGCAAGGAACATTTTGGTACATGACTCTTTTTGAATTATGGTTTTCTCAGGGTATATGCCCAGTAGTGGTATTGCTGGGTCGTATGGAAGGTCTAGTTGTAGTTTTTTAAGGAACCTCTATACTGTTCTCCATAGTGGCTGTATCAGTTTACATTCCCACCAGCAGTGCAAGAGTGTTCCCTTTTCTCCACACCCTCTCCAACATTTATTGTTTCTAGAATTTTTGATGATGGCCATTCTGACTGGTGTGAGATGATATCTCATTGTATTTTTGATTTGCATTTCTCTAATGATTAATGATGTTGAGCATTCTTTCATGTGTTTGTTGGCAATCTGTATATCTTCTTTGGAGAAGTGTGTAGTTAGGTCTTCTGCCCATTTTTGTATTGGGTTGTTTGTTTTTTTGTTATTGAGCTGCATGAGCTGGTTGTATATTTTGGAGATTAATTCTTTGTCAGTTGCTTCATTTGCAACTATTTTTTCCCATTCTGAGAGCTGTCTCTTCGTCTTGTTTATGGTATCCTTTGCTGCGCAAAACCTTTTAAGTTTCATTAGGTCCCATTTATTTATTTTTGTTTTTATTTACATTTCTCTAGGAGGTGGGTCAAAAAGGATCTTGCTGTGATTTATGTCATAAAGTGTTCTGCCTATGTTTTCCTCTAAGAATTTGATAGTGTCTGGACTTACATGTAGGTCTTTAACCCATTTTGAGTTTATTTTGTGTATGGTGTTATGGAGTGTTCTAATTTCATACTTTTACATGTAGCTGTCCAGTTTTCCCAGCACCACAAATTGAAGAGGCTGTCTTTTCTCCACTGTATATTCTTGCCTCCTTCATCAAAGATAAGGTAACCATATGTGTATAGGTTTATCTCTGGCCTTTCTGTCCTGTTCCATTGATCTAAATTTCTGTTTTTGTGCCAGTACCATACTGTCTTCATTACAATAGCTTTGTAGTATAGTCTGAAGTCAGGGAGCCTGATTCTGCCAACTCCATTATTCGTTCTCAAGATTGCTTTGGCTATTTGAGGTTTTTGTGTTTCATACAAACTGTGAATTTTTTTGTTCTAGTTCTGTAAAAAATACCAGTGGTAGTTTGATAGGGATTGCATTGAATCTGTAGATTGCTTTGGATAGTAGAGTCATTTTCACAATGTTGATTCTTCCAATCTATGAACATGGTATATCTCTCCATCTATTTGTATCATCTTTAATTTCTTTCATCAGTGTCTTATAGTTTTCTGCATACAAGTCTTTTGTCTCCTTAGGTAGGTTTATTCCTAGATATTTTATTCTTTTTGTTGCCATGGTAAATGGGAGTGTTTTCTTAATTTCTCTGTCAGATTGTTCATCATTAGTGTATAAGAATGCCAGAGATCTCTGTGCATTAATTTTGTATCCTGCTACTTTACCAAATTCATTGATTAGCTCTAGTAGTTTTCTGGTAGCATCATTAGGATTCTCTATGTATAGTATCATGTCATCTACAAAGAGTGACAGCTTTACTTCTTCTTTTCCTACTTGGATTCCTTTTATTTCTTTATTTTCTCTGATTGCTGTGGCTAGAACTTCCAAAACTATGTTGAATAATAGTGGTGAGAGTGGGCAACCTTGTCTTGTTCCTGATCTTAGTGGAAATGGTTTCAGTTTTTCACCATTGAGAACGATGTTGGCTGTGGGTTTGTCATATGTGGCCTTTATTATGTTGAGTAAACTTCCCTCTATGCCTACTTTCTGCAGGGTTTTTATCATAAATGGGTGTTGAATTTTGTCAAAAGCTTTCTCTGCATCTATTGAGATGATCATATGGTTTTTCTCCTTCAGTTTGTTGATGATGTATCACATTGATTGATTTGCGTATATTGAAGAATCCTTGCATTCCTGGAATAAACCCCACTTGATCATGGTGTATGATCCTTTTAATGTGCTGTTGGATTCTGCTTGCTAGTATTTTGTTGAGGATTTTTGCATCTATGTTCATCAGTGGTATTGGCCTGTAGTTTTCTTTCTTTGTGACGTCTTTGTCTGGTTTTGGTATCAGGGTTATGTTGGCCTCATAGAATGAGTTTGGGAGTGTTCCTCCCTCTGCTATCTTTTAGAAGAGTTTGAGAAGGATAGGTTTTAGCTCTTCTCTAAATGTTTGATAGAATTTGCCTGTGAAACCATCTGGTCCTGAGCTTTTGTTTGTTGGAAGATTTTTAATCACAGTTTCAATTTCCATGCTTGTTATTCGTCTGTTCATATATTTTATTTTTTCCTGGTTTAGTCTCAGCAGGCTGTGCATTTCTTAGAATTTGTCCATTCCTTCCAGGTTGTGCATTTTATTGGCATACAGTTGCTTGTAGCAATCTCTAATAATCTTTTGTATTTCTGCAGTGTCAGTTGTTACATCTCCTTTTTCATTTCTAATTCTATTGATTTGAGTCTTTTCCCTTTTTTACTTTATGAGTCTGGCTAATGGTTTATCAATTTTATTTATCTTCTCAAAGAACCAGCTTTTACTTTTATTGATCTTTGCTATCATTTCCTTCACTTCTTTTTCATTTATTTCTGTCCTGATCTTTGTGATTTCTTTCCTTCTGCTAAATTTGGGGTTTTTTTTGTTCTTCTTTCTCTAATTGATTTAGGTGCAAGATTAGATTGTTTATTCGAGATTTTTCCAGTTTCTTAAGGTAGGATTATATTGCTTTAAACTTCCCTTTTAGAACTGCTTTTGCTGCATCCCATAGGTTTTGGGTCGTCGTGTCTCCATTGTTATTTGTTTCTAGGTTTTTTTTTATTTTCTCTTTGATTTATTCAATGATCACTTCGTTAATAAGTAGTGAATTGTTTAGCCTCCATTTGTTTGTAGTTTTTACAGATCTTTTCCTGTAATTGATATCTAGTTTCATAGCGTTGTTGTTGGAAAAGATAGTTGATACAATTTCAATTTTCTAAAATTTACCAAGGCTAGATTTGTGACCCAAGATATGATCTATACTGGAGAATGTTCCATGAGCACTTGAGAAAAATGTATATTCTGTTGTTTTTGGATGGAATGTCCTATAAATATCAATTAAGCCCATCTTGTGTAATGTATCATTTAAAGCTTGTGTTTCCTTCTTTATTTTCATTTTGGATGATCTGTCCATTGGTGAAACTGGGGTGTTTATGTCCCCTATTATGATTGTGTTACTGTCAATTTCCCCTTTTATGGCTGTTAGTATTTGCCTTATGTATTGAGGTGCTCCTATGTTGGGTGCATAAATATTTACAATTGTTATATCTTCTTCTTGGATCGATCCCTTTATCTTTATGTAGTGTCCTTCTTTGTCTCTTGTAATAGTCTTTATTTTAAAGTCTATTTTGTCTGATATGAGAATTGCTACTCCAGCTTTCTTCTGATTTCCATTTGCATGGAATATCTTTTTCCATCCCCTCACTTTCAGTCTGTATGTGTCCCTAGGTTTGAAATGGGTCTCTTGTAGACAGCATATATATGGGTCCTGTTTTTGTATCCATTCAGCCAGTCTGTGTCTTTTGGTGGGAGCATTTAATCCATTTACATTTAAGGTAATTATCAATATGTATGTTCCTATTACCATTTACTTAATTGTTTCAGGTTTGTTCTATAGGTCTTTTCCTTCTCTTGTGTTTCCTGCCTGGAGAAGTTCCTTTAGCATTTGTTGTCAAGCTGGTTTGTTGGTACTAAACTCTCTCAGCTTTTGCTTGTCTGTAAAGATTTTAATTTCTCCATCAAATCTGAATGAGATCCTTGCTGTGTACAGTAATCTTGGTTGTAGGTTTTTTTCCTTCATCACTTTAAATATGTCCTGCCACTCCCTTCTGGCTTGTAGAGTTTCTGCTGAAAGATCAGATGTTAACCTTATGGGTATTCCCTTGTGTGTTATTTGTTGTTTCTCCCTTGCTGCTTTTAGTATGTTTCTTTGTATTTAATTTTTGACAGTTTGATTAATATGTGTCTTGGTGTGTTTCTCCTTGGATTTATCCTGTGTGGGATTCTCTGTGCTTCCTGGACTTGATTAACTATTTCCTTTCCCATTTTAGGGAAGTTTTCAACTGTAATCTCTTCAAATATTTTCTCAGTCCCTTTCTTTTTGTCTTCTTCTTCTGCAACTCCTATAATTTATATATTGTTGTGTTTAATGTTATCCCAGAGATCTCTGAGATTGTCCTCAGTTCTTTTCATTCTTTATTCTGCTCTGCAGTAGTTATTTCCACTATTTTATCTTCCAGGTCACTTATCCATTCTTCTGCCTCAGTTATTCTGTTATTGATCCCATGTAGAATATTTTAAATTTCATTTATTGTGTTGTTCATCTTTGCTTGCTTCCTCTTTAGTTCTTCTAAGTCCTTGTTAAATGTTTCTTGCATTTTTTCTATTCTATTTCTAAGATTTTGGATCATCTTTACTATTATTATTCTGAATTATTTTTCAGGTAGACTGGCTATTACCTCTTCATTTGTTAGGTCTGCTGTGTTTTTATCTTGCTCCTCACCTGCTGTGTGTTTTTCTGTCTTCTCAGTTTGTTTATCTTACTGTGTTTGGGGTCTCCTTTTTGCAGGCTGCAGGTTCGTAGTTCCCATTGTTTTTGGTGTCTGTCCCCAGTGGCTAAGGTTGGTTCAGTGGGTTGAGTAAGTTTCCTGATTGAGGGGACTAGTGCCTGTGTTCTGGTGGATGAGGCTGGATCTTGTCTTTCTGGTGGGCATGTCCACATCTAGTGGTGTGTTTTGGCGTGTCTGTGGTCTTGTTATGATTTTCAGCAGCCTCTCTGCTAATGGATGAGACTGTGTTACTGTCTTGCTAGTTGTTTGGCATAGGGTGTCCAGCACTGTAGCTTTCTGGTCATTGAGTGAAGCTGGGTCTTAGTGTTGAGATAGAGATCTCTGGGAGATTTATGCTGTTTAATCTTACTTGTAGCTGGCAGGTCTCTTGTGGACCAGTGTCCTGAAGTTGGTTCTCCCACCTCAGAGGCAGAGCCCTTACACCTGCCTGGAGCACCATAAGCCTTTAATCCACACTAGCCCACCTCTTTTGATTCTCCTTAGCCTTATTTGGAAGCTAAAAAAAAAAACAAAAAAAAAAACGAGTGAATGTTGACTCATTGACTTTTTTTTTTTCTTTTTTTGCCATTCTTCCTAGAACAATCCTAATTCTCCTCTAAGTAATGTAAATGCTTTCTTGACTAGAAGAAGGGTCACTGTTAATAAAAGTCAAAAAAAGTTAATGATTCATGTTTCAAAAAAGTGTTAAGATTTAGGACTGACCCTACTATAGATTCTTAGCAAGGATCTCTGGTCTCTGGTCATGAGCAAAAACCGTCTTCACCAAAAAGTGGGAAGATAGAATGATGATGCTCAACTAAATATAGTTTTTCCTCTGTTCTGTCAATAGATACATTTTTACCTTCAACCCAGTTCCATGCTCTCGTATCTTTTCTTCAGGTTAGTAAAAAATACCAACCCTAAATTTTATCTGCGTTTTTCTTTTTAGTGAAAGTCACTTAACCAGAATCATCTGAAAATTATATGTAAGGACAGATAAGGGACTACACTATTATATAAGTGTCTATCTATCAATTTTTGCTCTGTTTTACTATAGAAAATATGGTGTCTTTGATAACCTCAATTACATTAATAAGATACTTTCTGAGCTTTCTCCAATGACAAAGTTATTACTCTCATACTCATGATAAGAGCCTACATCTTGTACAAACTGACAGAGAATGGTGAATTAAAGAAGAAAGTAAATTTTAAACATTTAATTGTGTTCTGCTTTACAAATAGCATACGTAAAAGCATGCAGTATATAAAGATTATAAATATATAATGTTTTAAAGTATAGGTTCCTTTAAAAGATTTGAGTACCAGGGGGGCTTCCCTGGTGGCACAGTGGTTGAGATTCTGCCTGCCGATGCAGGAGTCACGGGTTCATGCCCTGGTCCGGGAAGATCCTATATGCCTTGGAGCAGCTGGGCCCATGAGCCATGGCTGCTGAGCCTGTGCATCCGGAGCCTTTGCTCCACAATGGGAGAGACCACAGCAGTGAGAGGCCCAGGTACCGCAAAAATAAATAAATAAATAAATAAAAAAAATAAAAAAGAATTGAGTACATGTAGTTTATTTGTGAGGCCATCCAGGAAATACTGGTAGGGAGTATGGAACTAAGATTAGAATGTAAAGAAACTGAATTGTGTTATCGAGCACATCAATATTGTGGACAAAAGATGCTCTGTACTGCTGGAGAACTCTGGGAGACAATATAGAATACTCTCCAGTGATGTCACATTCAGTGGGTAGAGGAATTTGATGCCCATATTTAATTGTCTTAGTCCTGCTTCTAGGGACTTTAACTCCTAGCCTGCCCTCTTAATAGGTGAGAGTAACAGTTGCTTGTAATAGGTACTGTTGATGTGTATTTGTAGCATTTACTACTACTCATGGTTAATAAAAGTAAGTTGAATTTAGATGTAGAAACACATTTGATGGTAGATTTTCAAAATCAAAACACATAACAATGATCATGAATAATAATTTAAATACCAAGACAATATTTCCAAATGTATCTGAAATGTTTCCTTCATATGCAAGGGAAACAGTATGGCTTGATCTTCCCACATTCTTCTTTTTTAAATTTATTTTTTAATGTATGAATATCACTCTTCCAGTGTGTTGATTACTGCCTCTATGGAATTGAAGTCTGAATGATTACTTTGGTTTGGGTGATTCTTTTTGCTCCAAAATAGATTATTTACTAGTTGGTATTATGCTTAAAGATTAATACCTGAAGATACCTACAAGAGAAATATAAAAATATAAACTGTGCTTCGTGTATTATGTTATTTACAAATGTATAGAAATTACAGAAAAATGCATATGTGACATCCTTTGAAATGTAGTATGACATCTTTTTTTCTTAATGAGTTTACCACTTTATGTGATTATATCAGGTGAAAGGTTGCCGCTTCAGCGTGGATGACAATGAAGTAATGAAAACAAAACCTCAGTTGTGTAACTTTCTTCTCACTTGAATTATACTATTTTCTCTGAATTATATAAACTTTTAATTCTATGTATCATTTTTTCTAAAAATAGCATCTTGATCATTTCTGCAAAACAGTAGTAGAATGATCTTATAAATAAGGTTCAATAGATTGTTTTCCCATGCATATTTATACTATATGGTGGAGAAGAATTACATTCTTTACTGTAATTGGAGAAATGTTGCTTGTGATAGTTTAAGAGGTCACATGCTTTCTTATATTTCCATGTTACTTGTTTTCATACCTTCTCCTTCAAAATGGAGTTCAGACTGGTCTCATATTTATCTTGAGCACAGTGATAATGATATAATAGGAGGTTCTTAAAGTAGCTCTTGACTGATAAGTTCATACATATTAAAATTAAAATATGTTTGTTTCATTTTTTTGTCTGAGACCTTAACAGTTTGAGGACAAAATAATAGTGGCAAGTATTTTTACATTCTTTTGAGTTTCAAGGCTATGGTTTTCAGATTTGCATTAGAAGATGGCCAAAACCCCTAAAGTGCCACAGATTGTATTTGAATGGAAGTAGGGTTAAGAATATGCCTTTTCTGGTGACATCTCACAAGTATCACTCAGTCTACCTTGCAATTACAGTATGAAATCTCATTTCTATTAGTTTCATGTTATTACTTTCATTTGGTAGGTATGGAAACTAAGGTTTTAAAGGTTAAATAACTTGAAAATTTCTAAAACAATAATCATAAACATGATAGCAATAAAGTTCCTTTGTATATACTACTATTCAAAGACATGCCATTTTTATAATCTTGTACATTTTTCTTTCTTGTAATCCATTTGTTAAAAAAAATACATGATTTTAATAATGTTTAGTAACTGAATGATGCTACGTATCCTAACAGGTAAGACTAAATGGATTATTTTGTGATATATCCACTGAACCTGAATATAAATGCCCTCAGATATAATAAAAAGAGGTTTAAATTTCATATAATAAATAACATACATAGGACACACGTACTGCTTATAATAAATTTGTGGAATTTATCACAGGGACACCCAAGCCTGTTAAGACCTACTAAATATGACTTTAAAGTAATGCTAATTCCAGGGCTGGGGGTGTGGGGTGGGGACTATGCATCATCTGTGGACAATTTGATAGCCTGTGATATGTGTAACCAATTGTTCTTATTTACATTCATTTGCATTGTGAAAAGCAATTTTACAGTTTTAGTCAGACTTAATAGGCAATTTGCAGCTGAGTGCCTAATGGCATAGTTACTTAAGCCTGCCCCAGAGGGTCTTTCTAGAACTGATATGAGACTAAACCTTTTAAATGTTCAATTGAACATCTTAAAAAGTCAAAAAGTCTTTAGCTATTAGACCCAGTTTGCATTTGCTTTGTCTTATTGAATGCCTCTGAAGACTACCTTGTTGTATTCAAACACTATTTCTCTCTGTAACAGAAAGATTCGATTCTATAAAATATTGTAGCCTAAACCAGATGCATATTTCTTCAAGGCAATAATTGAAACAGATACCAGGTAGGTCGCAAGTGTAATAAACATGCCTTTGATTCAAGACTTGAAACATTTTTTTCCTTGAATAAGGTATATATTAATATGCCTAAAATTATATTTTCTTTCAGGCTTAAGAAAATAAACCTTTTACAAAAATAACTTCTTATGTTTCCAGCTCTTTCTCATTTACAAAGTACTTTCATTACTCTATCTCATTTAGTCATTTCTACATCTTCTCATACGCTTTATTGCCTCCTTTGTTCTTATTGAACTTGGCAAATATCCTGACATACAGTAGGCATTCAATAAATATTTATTGGAGTTTAGAATTACTGAGAGTTGCCAAGGTAATGTCTTGAAGAGTAGCCAATTCAGTTAAATATTGAGTTTGTAGGCTATGATATTATCAACTTAATTGGTGATTTATACTCAGTGGGGAAGGTCATCTTTAGTTGAAGAAAGTACATTCCACCCCTTTTACAGCTGACTGTGCCAACATAATGCACACAATGAAGGTCTCTGGGTTCGGGTGTAGACAGATCTTTCTGTGTTCAGCTTTTCTATGGAGAGCAAAAGGAAGAGAACTTGATAAATAAAGCTACCATCATATTTTGAAAGCCATACAAATGATGTCTCCAGAAATTTACATAATATTTTTAGAGAATTCTCAAAGTAGTCTAGGCAGCTTGTATTGGTTTGCTCTACTCTGCATTAAGACATAACACTCATGGGAGAGAGGACAGAATCACAGGCTTGAGAGGATTCACTAGAAAAAAATATTGATGTACTCCAAAGAGTAGATGCTGTCTTACGTGAAAAGTATTCCTATATGTTTCATGCAGAATGGAGAGAATCCAAAGTCCCTGGACTTGCCTTTGTCTACACAGCTCCAAGAAAAAGTGGGTTGCTTTAGACTGCTAGTAACACCTGTTGTTTGGGGTTCTCAGACACTTTCCTGTGTACTACTAGAAGTAACAGCAAAAGATGTTTTTTGCAAAAGTTGACATGGATGTCATAATTCTCCTAAATCAGGAAATTGGGTGTGTGAAGTAGATTCTGAGGTTTAAGAACAAAGGTCTGCTTTAGAATATACAGGTAAGAGTTCACGTTGCGCTACTATGGAGAAAGTCACTTTCCTGGAGAAACCTATACTGCAACTGCCAAATGAGGTTATTAGTATCCATTCCATGAGGACATCTGAGGATTAAATGAGATTTATGCCAAGAACTTGGTGAAAAATGAAAATCAAGACATAAACCTTTTTCTAGCACCTATCACATTGCCTGGTGTAAAACCAGGGCTTGTTAAATTTTGGATAAGCAAAGGAATAAAAGAAAGGACAAAAATAGGAGTTGTCTCAACCTGTGCTTTACATAAATACGTACAGATCACTGTGGTCTCAGAAGTTTTGTGAGACATCAGTTTAGGGAGTAAGTCTGATAGCAGTAGGGATAGAATGAGAGCTAGAAGAGTAGGTAGGAGTCACTCCAGGAGTAGTAGTACCAGAATAGTTCTGGAGTTATGAGTACGATGGCAGTTTTACTACTGAAACAGACTTTTAAGAAAAATCCAGTACATGCTTTTATAGTTATACCTTATATTTTGCTAAAAGGAACTTAGGAATCATTATACATATATAGACTTTTAATTTGATGTCTGTTAATTTATCAAGAGAACTATTAATAAAGAGTTCCATTTTTTTCTCTCCAAATAATACTTATGGAAATAAGTTTTGATGGCACACAGAAAAAGTGGTTGTGTGGTCATTTAAAATGGGTCAGAGCTAAACATGTAAGTACAATAGAAATTAGCCCTTGAATCTGCTCCTAGAATGAATAGCTAGTGCTCACAGGAGTCTGGGAGGTGCTGTGGATGGGCCTGCATCTTTAATCATCAACATTACTCCTGGAGAGGGCAATTCTTCTAAGTCCTAAATGTCCATAGCCCATTAGAGCATTTCAGCTTCCCAATGTTTTCTTCTAGATATGTTTTTAAACCCTTTGTTTCTGAATAAGATGGTTATTTTAGTTCTTCAGAACATAGCAATGACACAGCTGGAGTTTCAATGAAAACAGCTTTGTTGGAGTTCCCTGGTTTATTGTTTTTGTCAGAGGTCCTAAGAGATATCACTCTTAGTAGACTTGGGTTTAACTCAAGCTTGTCATGTGACTGCTCTATCAGTTTTATTGTTCGTAGGATATACTAGAAGTCAACACATGGCACATGATGTTCAATGCACATGATTTTTATTCTTTTTTGAGGGCAAAGGAGTATTAGAGAGAAAGGAATAGTTTTAAATTAAGTTCAATTAAGTATCACCTAAAAACACAATAAATGAAAAAGTGAATTTCAATATAAAGGAAGGAGTCCTCTTATTTATTTATATGTTACCTTTCAATTAGGTGGTCTAATGAAGTCAAATAACTTTTGTGATTCTCTCCCTAACTCTTCAAATGTAGGTCCTAGATCAGCAACATCAGTATCACCCTAGAAGATTGTTAGAAATTCGGAATCTTGTACCCCATCCGAGATCAGTTGAATCAGGAACTGCATTTTAATGAGATCACTAGAGAATTAAAGTTTCCTGACCTGTGCTGTAGACCAAACTCTCTTACTTTACAGGTAGGGAAACTGAGACCTAGAGAAATTAAACCACAGCCTCAAGGTCATGGCCAGTTACTGCCAGAAGTAGAACTAGCTGGTGCCCAGATATTCTTTCCCTTACACCCATTAACAATCCAATGGATGTACCCTTTACACCTGTTGTGTTTCATGGGCCTGGGTCAGAAGTCATTCTATAAAGCAGTAACTGGGATAACAACATAAAGCCAACTTAATTCTTTGAAACAGGAGAGAGGATTTTGATATTCCAATCAGCCAAGGCACATTGTTCCAGGGGAATGAGTAGCAAGTGCAAACAGTATGCAACAGAAAAATTTAAGGCAAGCAAGTGTTGTAGCCATCTAAAACCACCACGGTCATGGAGTTCAGTACAGAGCTCCCTTAACTGAATGAAGAAATAGCAAATCTTTCAAAGGGTCTTGCAGTGGTTGGCAATGTCTGACCTGCCTAATATTTCTCTTTGCAGTGCCATTCATTGAAAGAAACAAGGGATTTCAGTCTATGCCTGCATAGCTAAACTCTCTTCTCTGCTGAGTGATTAGAGAGCAGTGTGGGACTGCTTATTGTAAATGCCTTAATAGAATGAAATCAGGGATGTCATTCTTCTTTTTAAAATGCTGATATCCATAGGGAGATGTAAATCTAATATTTTGACATATTGAAATTAACAGCTACAATGGTTATTCACTAGTTATTTGCATATGACTATTTCATGTCCTGGGACCTTTTTAAAAGTTTAAAGTATTTCCTGAGGAAAATTGGAAACTCAAGGAAATACAATTCGCGAAATAGATGGAGTTTGCCCCTGTATTTTAGTGCTTTTTACTATAGAATGAGAGAATTTACTTACAGAAATTGTTTTTATATTTACTATTAATTTATTTATTCATTTATTTATTCATTTATTTTCATTTCACGGTTTTTCTCCAGAGGATTTTAGGCAGCTTCCAGGGACAAATTCATTAGAAGATAACAAATAAAATTGCTAAAGAATTACGGTATAAAGAAAAATGAAGCTGCCAAAATAAAACAGGCATGGGGCAATCCCCAAAATGCTTACTTTTATACACTAAATAAAATTGAGATGTAAATATGTTTTTCAGCTCCTTATAATCATGAAAAAATAATATATGATCAGTAAGAGGATTTATAGTTTCTGAAGCAAACAAGATGCTTTAAACTCAAAACATCATTTCCTGATCCTGTGGCTAGAAAGTTCTGTGATTTTTCTTCTATAAAGGAAACACTTTAAGATCAAGTGTTTTGTCTCACATCATACAACTCTCAGAATAGGCAAGTTTCATATAATTAATCTTCATTTTAAAATTTGCCATTAGATAAAATTTAGACATGCAATTGATGTATAGAATGAATAATATAATATTTTTTGAAGGGCTAGGAATTTTGATTGGTGTAGGCAGGACTTTCACTACTAAACGTAGAAAATACATGTTAATTTACAAATTAGCTATGAGGAGCTACTGATATGTGGTTAGCAGTTTATATAAGAGGAAAAGGTATACTGAAAATACACATGGCAATGAAAAAAACAAGTATAAACCAATGTATCAGAGCTAACTACGGAAGCAATGTGAACACATACTCTTTAAGGCACTTAGGTGACATGCAGCCATTAATTGGCTAGTTGGCTTTCACATGCTATCAATTAATCTTTGAAACCATTAAGGCCTGGCGTGGTACTGGCAGAAAGCAATCACAGTAATCTTTCAAACTGGGAAAGATTATTCTACTAATTAGTATTTTCTCTTTGCTGAAAGCAATTGAAATCTATGTTGGTATAAGCATGCAACTTTTAGCAATTCTCCTAGGACCTCCTTTCAATTGTTTCTATATTTCCTTTTATCTTTTACATTTTCCTCTTGTTTCATCTTTTCTTAAATGTGTTTAGTTTTGTTTCTGGTGCAACATATGGTATTTTTTGTCAGCTAATAGGAACTTAATTGTCACCGGGGATTATTATTGAAAAGTGTATAGATTCTAGAAATTTTGTAAATGTTCTAAAATTTTATATAAAATTCTCTAGTGTATGTACATGTGCTACTTCTTTCTGTAAACATTTATTACATGACTATTATATGCAAAGCATGAAAGTAAATCTAGACATGTGGCCACTGCCCTCAGCTTGATTTCTAGCTGAGTAGGTCACGATGAGACAAGTGATCATTTAACCACAAGTATAGTAAGTGTAATGAAGGGGAAGGACAGTGCTATGGGAGCACGTAGCTAAGGGCAAGTAGGGAAATCTTTCCTTAGGAAGTGCTTGCTGAACTGCGATCGGATGGATGAGTAGGAATTAACTATGGGAAGGGCTGTGTGAGGGAATAGGGGAAGAGAAGAGTTTGGGGCTATGTCAGTTAGACGAAGCAACATCTCTGGAGGCTGTGAGAAGGAGCATTTCCTGTTCAAGGGTCTGAAGGAAGGCCAAATAGGCTGTAGGTACAGTGTCTCAAGAAAAAGAAAAGAAAGAAATCATCCCACTGAACCCAGCCCCATTCATTGCAGATTTTCCATTAAAGAAAGCAAAATCTAGTGATAAGTGCTTTCCTGGACCTCATGTAGCTAGACACTGCTGACAAGGCCATGGCCCCAGATTTTCAACTCCCAGGCTGGATGTACTTGCCCTATTCTATACAGTCTGCTCAGAACTGCTCCTTGAATTTCCCCAAACCTCTTTGACTTCCTCTCCCTCACTATACACAGAACATCATTAGTGTAAAATTATAATTAGAGAAATAGTACCTGCCTCAAGGAATGTGAAACACACTTTGCCTAGTAAGGAGTATGTGAAGAGTGCAGTGTCCTACTTACTGCAGCCTGCTTTTTCTGTAAATACAGTAATTTAGAGGGAAGGAAAAGGGCCTAAGAGCCAAGGCTCTGTCCTGCTTTCTATAATAATGGCCAATATGATAGCTTGTAAAATCTCAATTAACAAAATAAGGCAGAGAGAAATGCTAATAAATTTTATCAAAAGGTCTGGTGGACATTTGATAAAATTGATTAGCAAAATTAGCAAGACTAGCTCTCCAGTAGGAGAGAGCTGGGATCCTGTGTATTCAGGACACTAAGTCACACTGCCCACTGGCACGTGGGATCATCTGGAACTGGTCCTGCCCTGGCAGGAAGTTGGTGCAGCTTTTTAATGCCTGTCATTCAAGAAACAGCAGCTCATAATTGTATGCTCATAAATGCATTGCCTACAAACTATAAGGCTTTCATAGAGTGGGCTCCATTAAAAAATGACCCAGCTATTTAAGCCTGAAGCCACATTTCAGGAAGCAGAGATTGTTAAGTAACTTTTTTTTTCCTAACAAAAGACAACCTAATATTAAAATCACTGAGTTGCTTAAAAATTGATTTGTTTTGCCTATTTTTATTGTTGTTGTTGTTGTTTTTAATGAAAGGGAGACACAATAAACAGCCTTCTTTCCACCTGAACTTTTGTGGGAGTGTTTTTATGGAGAGTAAATAAGTCAGTCATTCCCACATACTTACTTGTCGAGAGAATCAGGTAATGTTTGGTTGAAAGACCTTATCCCAGAATATGTTTCACATTGAAATATTGAAGTTACTAAGGGTGATTTACAGATCTTAATGATGATTTTAGGGGTAACATGTCAAAAAGCAAATATGGAAGTAAAATGAAGTCACATATTGGAATACTATACAGCAGTTTGAAATGAATGAGTTACAGTGGCATCCAACTCTATGAATGAACATTAGCAACATAATAGTAAATGAAAAAAGTTCTGAAAGATTAAATACTGCATGCTAAAGCTAAAAAATTAAAAACAAAATATTAATTTTATAAATACAATAAAAATACATAAAAATAGATGCCAGGTAAAGATGAACATGGGATTTGGGGTGATGTTTACTTTGGATTAGAGAAAAGGGCAGTGGTACAAAGGGGAAATCATATTGCTAGACCAAAGTTGTTGCCAAAGTACTAGTTGTTCTTTTAGATGGTGGATTCTCGGGTATTTATTTCCTTTTCAAGAATAATCAAATAACTATAATAGATTGATATAAAAAAATGTTCTCAGTTTTTTCTTGCTCTCTATTCCTGCCTCTTGCAGTGTGACTTTGAAGTTGCACTCTGCAGGAGCGAGGGAAAAAGATCCCAGAGATCTGGGACATTCCTGACCCTGACTGGTCATTTTAATTGTGCCTTTGGAGGGAGAATAGATAAGGAAGCATGGCCTGTCTGCCATACTGAACTGCAAGAGCAACATATAGCATTTTGGGAGATCTACAAGGCCTCAGACTACCTGTAAACTTCCATACGAGAAAAGCCTGTGTGGGAATAAATAAAGCATAGACATTCCAAATTATGACGCTTTTTTCAGATTATATGCTTTACCTTTCAAAACTGTGTGGCACTTTAAAGATTAGGATTTATTGGGTGCAAGTGATGTAGAGCTGTGGTAGTGGGAGTGAACCAGAATTGCATGGTGTTGAAAGAAGCCTTTTAACAAAGGCATGATTTTGATGTGTGTATTTGTATTATATCCCAGGTCTTCAAACAGTTGATCCTGGTCTCCCAGCTCATAATGAATCCTTTTCTTTACAATTTCAACAGAGGATATTTTTTGGGGAAAAAAAAAAGTATCTTGCCCACATTAAAAATCTACCTAATTAGAATACAAGATAGGGTGGTGTTTGGTTATTTGTAGTTTTGGAAATCTCTGTTCCCCATGTATTTCTGATTACAGCTAGTTCAATATCCTTCCACTGTACTGGTCAGTACTTTTACCACTAGTACCTTCTTTCTTCAGCAGTGATCATATAATTTTTAGGCTTAGGGATTCCTGTCTTAGAGTATTATGCTATCCAGGGATATATGCATTTTACAAAGAAATCTTTCAACATACCTTTTGCTAACGAAATGTCAGAGATATTGGTATCTATATGCTGTTCATCTGAAGTCAGCCTATAAACTGACATGGGATGTAATGTTCTAGCTGGGGTGCTTAAAAGTCATATTGTTGCTATTTGTACTAAAATAGTATTAGTGGTATCGCTTCTGAAATGACATGTGGAATTTTTATTTCATTATCCAAACTGGCCTCAGAGCCGCACTGTCCAATAGGAAGACAGGAATCAACACACTGTTTCAGCAAGGATCCAGAGAGAAAGATAATAATTCATTCTGTTAGATCCCTACTGCTGGTTCAACCAAACATGGAGTCAACTCAATTATCTATGCTGATGGAGGGGAAAAGTGACCTAAGTGATCGAAAACTAGAAAAAAAAAAAAAAAAAAAAGAAAGAAAGAAAGATAAAGGATTGCCTTGATAATACAGGGACAATCTTTTTAAAACAAAATTTTAAAATTACCCTACTTAGTTCTTTCAGAATTCAATGTTTTCCTCTCCCCTTGAGCCAGTAGGATGGAGAGTTAAGCATCACTTTGCATAGTGAAAAATAATAGTATTAATAGCAAAAACAGTAGTAATACTTAGCATCTATTGAACACCTGATTTTGTCATATATATAGCTATAAAGAAGATATGTTTATTTCTACTTTGTTTTTTCAGTGTGTGAGTGTGGATTTCTTACTGGAGTAAGAGCTAATTTACCTGTACTAAATGGTTAAACAAAATCATTTTATTGAGCAACTACATTTTCTGTAGCAAATGAACATCCATTTACTATGATACCACATAATATTTATGTTTTAAAAATCAAATAATATTAAAAGTTTATAATAAGGGGTGATAAAAAAGAATTATAATAAAAATCATAACCATCTGCCTTTCTCCTTCCACAGATCTAGAGTACCTCTCTACAGATAAAACTACTTTATAATCTTTTAGATATTTCTTTGGGTGTTCATGCTAACAAAAAATTTAAAAATGAACCTATACTGTTATTTTTTACTTTCTATTTTGAAAGATTAGTATTTTGCCTTGTTACCTTTTATATTAGGCATCTATTACTTTGTAACAAAATCTCCCAAAATTTAGTAGCTTAAGACAACAGACATGTATTATCTCACAGTTTCTGAGGGTCAGGAATCCGGGAGCCCATGTAGCTGTTTGGTTTTGGCTCAGGGTCTCTCATGAAGGTGCAGCTGAGATGTTGACTGGGGATGGACAAGCCTATTCCAAGAAGCCTCATTCGTGGGGCTATTAGAAAGAAGCTTCAGTTCTTTGCCACATAGGCCATTTCACAGGACCCTCAAAGCTTTGAGTATCCTCAAAGTCATAGCAGCTGGTTATCCCCAGAACATTCACATAGGCACAGGTGTTCTTGGGTTACAAAGATACTGTAACTTTTTATAACCTAATCTTGGGCATGACATATCATAATTTCTGCACCATTCTATTGGTCATACCGAAAAACATCAGTGCAATGCAATAGGGAGTTACCTGAAGGAATGAACACCAGGAGGCAGAGCCACTGGAGTTCCTCAAAAAGGCTGGATATCACAGTTTGCAGCACTCTATCCCTCTATGCCTCATGCTGCCCCCAATTTCTCTTACTTACCCAAAAAATCCAATGTGGTTATATTACAATTTTATTTAGACCAATGCTCAATTTATATCATATGGCTATGGGAGGTATAATTTGAGACTTCACATGTCTGAGAATATAACCTAACTCAATTTGTCAGGGCATAAAATTCTAGGATGAAAATAATTTTTCCCACAGAATTTCAAACACATGGCTCAATTTTTGTTTATCTCTTGTGGTTGCTTTTGGAAAGTCAGACACCATTTCTAGTCCTAATTCTTATATATTTCTTTCTGGAAAATGTTAAGGTCTTCTCTTTATTTTTGGTGCTTTGAAATTTTTCAGTGATGTACCTCATAAAGTGGCAGATAAAATACAGAACACCAGTTAAATTTGAATTTCAAATAACAAATACTTTTTTCATAGAAGTTTGTCCCAAACATTGAATGTAACATATTATACTAAAACATCATTGCTTATTTAAAATTAAAATTTTTTTGGACATCCTACATTTTGATTTGCTGGATCTGCCAAACCTAGTACATTCCCCACACCCTTCCTCCCTCCCTCCCTTCCTCCCTCCCTTCCTCCCTCCCTTCCTCCTTTCCTTCCTTCCTTCCTTCCTTCCTTCCTTCCTTCCTTCCTTTCTTCCTTCCTTCCTTCCTTCCTTCCTTTCTTCCTTCCTTCCTTCCTACCTTCTTTCCTTCCTTCCCTCCCTCCTTCCTTCCCTCCCTTCCTCCCTCCCTCCCTTCCTTTCTTCCTTCCTTCCTTCCCTCCATCCCTCCATCCTCTCTCCCTCCCTCCATCCTCTCTCCCTCCCTCCTTCCCTCCCTATCTCCCCCCTTATCTAACCCCTCTCTCATCTGTCTGTTGGTCTTTTTCCCTCTTTCTCTTTCTTTCAACTGTGTGGGAAACCCTGTTAATCAGTTTGGGGAGATTAAATAAAGATCATTTCTAAAATATCTTCTCCTCTTTGTTCTCAATTCAGTGCCTCACACACATGCTCTCTTTGGGGGAGAGGGAGGGGAATTCTTCTGGTTGTAAGTAGTGGAGATGGGACTTATACAAAGTTCCCTCATTTAGGTTTTCAACCAATGGTCTTGCTTCAGTCACATCCCAACTATTTTCTTCTCTGATACCTCATGGCTATAACTTGTGCACATTTCAATGGTTGTGTGCTCTGAACTGGCTTGTATCTCTTTGTCATTCTTATGCAGGCTTTTAGATTTTAGCTTTTAGAACTTAGTTTAATTTTGCTGAGTGAGTTAAGACTGTATTCTTTTCTTTTTCTGAAGTTTTCTGCCCTTTCTTACTGCTTGTGTTAGTTTGAGGTCATCTAAGAGGCAGACACCAAGATGGTTTAGATGTGTCAGAAACATACTACTCCTCATAGGAAATGCCTGTGAGGAAAACTGGAAAGGGACTTGAGGGAGGCTGGGAGATCTGTCAGACTGTTTTTCAGGTCAGATACTTTGGAAGGAGAGGGGAAAGGAAGGAAAGTTGAATGGAAGAGCCTTAGGTAGCCTTGCAATTTTAGAGAATTCAGTAGAGCTGATGGGATTGATCAAGCCAAAGTCACCTGTCACAGAAGTCCACATCTCCCAGGACCTGATCTACATTAGAATTCCTTCAAAGCTCACTCCTTGGCCAGGAGCAACTTATGGGAAATGTGGTCTCAGAATAAATGCAATGGTAGATTCAGAGTGCAGCAGCTGAGCTGTTGGTCATTGATGCTCCCCATGGTAGAAGACCTGAGAGGTGTATTTTCATGGCTACAATATTCCTAATCTTCCATTCACTCTATCCTTGTGGTTTATGTATGTAACTCCCCCACCCACACACATATATGTAGCAGCACAGAATTTTGTATGTGTCTATATATATATATATATAGACACATACACCACAAACACATATATACACAGATATGTGTGTATATTTATATATACACCCATGTATATGCTAATACACAGGAAAACATATATATATCATATATGACATGTGTCTGTATATAAGCACTCTCAAGTTGTGAAGTTTTCTCAGATGATTTTACCTTCCAAAGGTGTATGGCACTTTAAAATTAAGGATTTATTAGGTGGAAGTGATTTATAGCTGTGATAGAGGGAGTGGACTATTGTAATAACTGTAGTTATTACTGTTATTCCCACTTTATTGATGATGAAATGCAAATTGATGATGAAAGCAAATTTCTCAAGGTCACACAGCCAGTTAGTGATGGAGCTAGGATTTGAATCTAGACAGTCTGACCAAACAGCCCTCTATTTTCCACTGTAATAAGTTAGCCGTATTCCCATAGTATAGTTTTGTTATACAATAAGCTTTGTTTATCCAGGTTCAAAGGTAGGTTTGGTTAATATATCTAGAGATATTTTATGAGCATCTGCACACCTAACATTTTCATGATTAGTTTTTATTTGTAGAAAATTATACTTAATGAAAAACTTGGTTTCTCTTCTGTATTGTTATATAACAAATTACCTCCCAAGTCTTAGTGATTTAAAATAACAGTAATCACTTCTTATTGCTTATGGTTTTTGTAATTCAGAAATTCAAGCAGGGCACAGTAGAGATACCTTCTCTCTCATCTATGCTACCTAGAGTATCAGCTGGAAGAATCAAAGGCTAGGGACTGGAATCATCTGAAGGGACCTGCTTATGTAAGTCTGATTGTTGATGTTGGCTGGAGGCTGGGATGAAAATGTTGCTTGGCATACCCACATGGAACTTCTCCATGTGGTCTGTTTTTGTTTGTTTTAGTAATAGGTGGCTAGTTTCTAGGGGAAGCATCCTGAGAGAGTGAGATGGAGGACATATTGCCTTTTTTTATTTCCCATTGGGGGTTGCACTGCTTTATTTCTGTCACATTCTATTAGTAGAGGCAGTTACAAAGTTCCACCCATGTTTAAGGTTTAAGAGAAGGAAAACAGACCTCATCTCTTGATGGAGATGGGTCAGCATCACATGGTTGGTAGAGTAGGTTGAATGGGATAACTCTATCTACCTATCAATCTATCATCTATCTATCTATCTATCTATCTATCTATCTATCTATCTATCTATCATCTGTCTATTTATCTACTCTTGTATGGCTGCATTTGGAAAATAGATTCTTCCACATATCCTCAAGTGGAAAACAACTGGAAAACTGAATAAGATCTAATTTGCACTTGCTAGAGAGCGCAATGTAAATTTCTTACTATACTTATCAATTTTAGTAACACTTTATAAATACTGTAAACCTATTGCTGCTTTAAAACAGAGAAGGCATCAAGAAAAAGTAATCTTTGGTTAAGAGTTGTCTACTAAGGGGTAGTTTCTCCTGATTTAAAGTGGCGTTTTTTGTCTTACAAGATGTCATCTCTATACTCTGCTGTAATGGTTAGAGTGTAAGTTTTGGATCCATACACAATTGTTTAAAGCTCAATAGTCACATTTACTGGCTTTTTACCTTGCACAAGTTATTTAACTTCTCTAAGTCTCAGTTCCCTTCTCTATGAAATAGAGAATGATAATAGCTAGTTTATAGAAAAAATGGATGGTTAAAGGAAATAATACATGCAAAATACATGGCACAGAATAAGTCATTGTTATGTTTCCCTCCATTTAGAAATAGGTCTTTGGAAGAACCCTCCTTTTTGGATCAGTCCATAAAGTAAGAAAACCTTTTCAATCTATAATTCCCTTGTCATGTAGATTCCAAATAGGTTATGTTAAAAAAATTCACTTGAAAAACATAAAAATATATTGGCTTGCATTTTATTTATATAACTTGAGGTATAAAAATTTGAGAACAGCCTAGATATAATGCCCAGAATTCTGGATTGTGGCACACTCACTAATTCATTAAAAAAAAATCTTTACTGAGTACCCATTATATGCCAGAATCAGGCTAAGGGCTGGGCAAAAACAGTGAACAAGGTACGCATACCCTAATATATAAACACATTACAAAGCCACATTTTTATTGTATGTTTTTGTCGTGTTAAATGTTGTTCTTCTGCTCCTGTCCCAACATCTTGACGATAGTTTATCCTCCATCATTTTTAAATTTTATTTATTTATTTATTTTGCGGTACACGGGCCTCTCACTGTTGTGGCCTCTCCCGTTGCGGAGCACAGGCTCCAGACGCACAGGCTCAGCGGCCATGGCTCACGGGCCCAGCCTCTCTGCGGCATGTGGGATCCTCCCGGACCGGGGCACAAACCAATGTCCCCTTCATTGGCAGGCGGACTCTCAACCACTGCGCCACCAGGGAAGCTCCTCCTCCATAATTTTAATGGCTTTATTGCTTCACATGTTCATTCCACGTGACAATTGTCCAGGTCTTCCTTTTCATTTATCTTAGAACTTTTGAAGGAGTCAGAGAACATCTGTCTTACTGGAAGCCACAGAAAGTTTGACTCATAGATTAATAAATAAATATATATATATATATAACATAATGTATAACACCTGTTTAACATCTGTTACATTTAAAACACATTGAGTTCTAAGGGATTAATGGAGTAAGTTTGAAGTAGAAAGACTTGACACTCATATATTTCTCACTTAACATTTTAAGCTAGCTTCCTGCTTTTTGGCATCCAGAGGTGTACAATAACCCCAGGTGAAAACTCAGAAAAAAATTTCATCTCTGGTGTGCCAAGCTGTGCCTGAAGGAATCTTACTACTACATTCTTAAATCCCTTAGTGCTTGGTGTGGTGAGGGAGAGTGTTGGTATAAGAGATTTTTTGAGCTCTAACTCTGCATTATTTGCTCTAAAATAATTTTCCCTAGGTGTTAATGTTTTACATGACTTTTTCTCTGTACATATTCTCTGTACTTCCTTCATCTCAAATTAGTCTTTTACCAGTATTCTGTAATCATCAAATGAGCATATAATGCTCTTCCATGCAATAAATATTTCTGAAGGAACTACAGAAAAGAGTTTCTAGAAAGCATGCCACTTAAGAAAAGAAAGTGGACTAAGTGCTTTTATTTTTTCTGTTATTGTCACAATACATGTACTGTATCACTTAGGTGTTTTGAGGAAAAGGAATAAATGTGCATTTTATATTTCACGGTATAACACTGCTCTAAGTGTACTTTAAAATGGCTTTTTTTGTGCTGGTAAATTAGGTTATGTTCTGTGTTTTATCACTTCCTTTTTAACTGTTCTTTACTTTGGTACAATTTATTTTTACTGGGATAACAAAAGAAGAGCTATTCATGGGCTAATATTAGATGAATCAACAATGTGCCCAGCAAAAATATTTGCTTTCCACATACATATATCTTCTGGCTGTAAGTGTACTGTGTTGAAAGCAGTAGACTTGAAAATGATGGTTCCATTTAATTAAACTAAAACAGATTTGAAGTGAAGAATCATTAACAATATTCACTAATTTTTATCTGTTGGAGTGATTTTTTTTTTTTTTTTTTTTTTTTGCAGTACACGGGCCTCACACTGTTGTGGCCTCTCCCATTGCGGAGCACAGGCTCCGGATGCGCAGGCTCAGCGGCCATGGTTCATGGGCCCAGCCGCTCTGCAGCATGTGGGATCTTCCTGGACCGGTGCACGAACCCGTGTCCCCTGCATCAGCAGGTGGATTCTCAACCACTGCGCCACCAGGGAAGCCCTGGAGTGATTCTTAAATGATCTGATAATTTTCTCTATTGCATATTGATTCAAGTATCCACATCAACGTTTTTTAAGGCAGGCCTTATGTTGAAGGAGAAGAAAGAGGAGGTGGAGATCAAACAAACAATCAACCCCAAACACATGGACTGTTTAAATCATGTGTTTAAACACATGGAGTGTTTAAATCGCACAGACCTGGTTGTCATTTGCTGCCTTCCATACTCACTAGCAATGTGATTTGGGGCAAGTTAGTTAACCTCTATTTTATCTTGTATATTTTATCTGTGAAACAGAGGTTATTCAGAGTAGAATGTAGAATAATATGCCTGGCATACAGTAGATGCTCAAGTAAGCTTAGTTCTCCATCATTCTCCCTCATCTCTCATTCTTTTGGTAGTTACACACTGATAGGATCCAACCTATATTAAGAGGCCATATGATAAGTATATAAAACTAATTGGTTTTGCTGTAACTAGTTTTTATCAAGTTGACTGATAGGTTTGATGTACATGTACAAAAAGTGACTCCAAAGAGAAAATTCAGCTTATTTATTTAAAAAATATTTATTGAATAATATAGCATTCAAGGCACTATGGAGAACTCCTAGAGGTTGCAGAAATAAATAAAACACAAAGAAGTAAGGTCAAGTAGGGAGAACAAATTGCCATAATGCAACAGGATGAATTAAGTGCTACCAGAGAGATGTACAGTATTACATGGGGTTCAGAGAAAGGAGAGAGTATGTTATATTAGGAGATAAAATTTCAAGTTTCATTTTATTCAGACATTAAAGATTTAAATTGGTGGAGATAGAGTGGTATTCAAGGGAGAAAATACAGCATGAACAATGCCCAGAAAGAAGCTAATAATTGTGGGGCAGAATTCGGCAGCAGTTGACAGTTTTATACATCAGCCTTTTGTAACATAAGCTTGCAAACTAGTGTTCCATCCAGTTTGCTTAACTTGTATTCCAAGTAAACTGTAGGCTATGAAGAGATAGTGAAGCTTTCTGAGTAGGGGAGACTGGGAAACTCTTGAAGGAAAAAACTGATCCTTTCATCTTTGATTCACTAGTACCATGGACAGTGCTAGAGCTTCAATGGATGATATTGAATGACACTTCAAAATTTTGATTAATTCACTTAACACTGTACAGTATTTGAAAACAAAGACTATTGGGTTCTGTTGTTCTTTTTTGTATTATCAAAATATCTAATGCTTGCTATATACCTAATATGTAATATATCTAATATGTGTCAAGCACAGTTTTAAGCAATTTGTAGGTATGAACCTATAAGATAGGAACTGTTATATCTCAGATTTTTTTTTAAAGCTTTCAATTCCGATGTTTAATTTTGTAGTTGTCTTGTAATATTTAAGGTTTTCAATAAAATCGTTGTGCAAGTCAACCATAAAATATGTCAGTGGGGAACATAAGTAATTTTTTTAAACATCTTTATTGGAGTATAACTGTTTTACAATGGTGTGTTAGTTTCTGTTTACAACAAAGTGAATCAGTTATACATATACATATGTTCCCATATCTCTTCCCTCTTGCGTTTCCCTCCCTCCCACCCTCCATATCCCACCCCTCTAGGAGGTCACAAAGCACAGAGGTGATCTCCCTCTGCTATGCGGCTGCTTCCCTCTAGCTATCTATTTTACATTTGGTAGTGTATATATGTCCATGCTACTCTCTCACTTTGTCACAGCTTACCCTTCCCCCTCCCCATATCCTCAGGTCCATGCTCTAGTAGCTCTGTGTTTTAATCCCATCCTACCACTAATCTCTTCATGACATTTATTTTTCCTAGATTCCATATAGATGTGTTAGCATACAGTATTTGTTTTTCTCCTTCTGACTTACTTCACTCTGTATGACAGATTCCAGGTCTATCCACCTCATTACAAATAACCCAGTTTCATTTCTTTTTATGGCTGAGTAATATTCCATTGTATATATGTGCCATATCTTCTTTATCCATTCATTTGTTGATGGACACTTAGGTTGCTTCCATGTCCTGGCTATTGTAAATAGAGCTGGAATGAACATTTTGGTACATGACTCCTTTTGAATTATGGTTTTCTCAGGGTATATGCCCAGTAGTGGGATACTGGAGTCGTATGGTAGTTCTATTTGTAGTTTTTAAGGAACCTCCATAGTGGCTGTATCAGTTTACATTCCCACCAGCAGTGCAAGAGTGTTCCCTTTTCTCCACACCCTGTCCAGCATTTATTGTTTCTAGAATTTTTGATGATAACCATTCTGACTGGTGTGAGAGGATATCTCATTGTAGTTTTGATTTGTATTTCTCTAATGATTAATGATGTTGAGCATTCTTCCATGTGTTTGTGGCAATCTGTATATCTTCTTGGGAGAAATGTCTATTTAGTTCTTCTGCTCATTTTTGGATTGGATTGTTAGTTTTTTTGTTATTGAGCTGCATGAGTTGGTTATAAATTTTGGATATTAATCCTTTCTCAGTTGTTTCATTTGCAAATATGTTCTCCCATTCTGAGGGTTGTCTTTTGGTCTTGTTTATGGTATCCTTTGCTGTGCAAAAGCTTTTAAGTTTCATTAGGTCCCATTTGTTTATTTTTGGTTTTATTTCCATTTCTCTAGGAGATGGGTCAAAAAGGATCTTGCTGTGATTGATGTCATAGAGTGTTCTGCCTATGTTTTCCTCTAAGAGTTTGATAGTGTCTGGCCTTACATTTAGGTCTTTAACCCATTTTGAGTTTATTTCTGTGAATGGTGTTAAGGAGTGTTCTAATTTCATACTTTTACATGTACCTGTCCAGTTTTCCCAGCACCACTTATTGAAGAGGCTGTCTTTTCGCCACTGTATATCCTTCCCTCTTTTATCAAAGATAACGTGACCATATGTGTGTGGGTTTATCTCTGGGCTTTCTATCCTGTTCCATTGATCAGTATTTCTGTTTTTGTGCCAGTACGATACTGTCTTGATTACTGTAGCTTTGTAGTATAGTCTGAAGTCAGGGAGCCTGATTCCTCCAGCTCCATTTTTCGTTCTCAAGATTGCTTTGGCTATTTGGGGTCTTTTGTGTTTCCATACAAATTGTGAAATTTTTTTGTTCTAGTTGTGTAAAAAAATGCCAGTGGTAGTTTGATAGAGTTTGCATTGAATCTGTAGATTGCTTTGGGTAGTAGAGTCATTTTCACAATGTTGATTCTTCCAATCCAAGAACATGGTATATTTCTCCACCTATTTGTATCATCTTTAATTTTTTTCATCAGTGTCTTACAGTTTTCTGCATAGAGGTCTTTTGTTTCCTTAGGTAGGTTTATTCCTAGATATTTTATTCTTTTTGTTGCAATGGTAAATGGGAGTGTTTTCTTAATTTCACTCTCAGATTTTTCATCATTAGTGTATAAGAATGCCAGAGATCTCTCTGCATTAATTCTGTATCCTGCTACTTTACCAAATTCATTGATTAGCTCTAGTAGTTTTCTGGTAGTATCCTTTAGATTCTCTATGTATAGTATAGTTTTCACCATTGAGAATGATGCTGTCTGTGGGTTTATCATATATGGCCTTTATTATGCTGAGGAAAGTTCCCTTTATGCCTACTTTCTGCAGGGTTTTTATCATAAACGGGTGTTGAATTTTGTCAAAAGCTTTCTCTGCATCTATTGAGATGATCATATGGTTTTCCTCCTTCAGTTTGTTGATATGGTGTATCACATTGATTGATTTGCATATATTGAAGAATCCTTGCATTCCTGGAGTAAACCCCACTTGATCATGGTGTATGATCCTTTTAATGTGCTGTTGGATTCTGGTTGCTGGTATTTTGTTGAGGATTTTTGCATCTATGTTCATCACTGATATTGGCCTGTAGTTTTCATTCTTTGTGGCCTCTTTGTCTGGTTTTGGTATCAGGGTGATGGTGAACTTGTAGAATGAGTTTGGGAGTGTTCCTCCCTCTGCTATCTTTTGGAAGAGTTTGAGAAGGATAGGTGTTAGCTCTTCTCTAAATGTTTGATAGAATTCACCTGTGAAGCCATCTGGTCCAGGGCTTTTGTTTGTTGGAAGACTTTGAATCACAGTTTCAATTTCAGTGCTTGTGATTGCTCTGTTCATATTTTATATTTCTTCCTGGTTCAGTCTTGGCACATTGTTCATTTCTAAGAATTTGTCCATTTCTTCCAGGTTGTCCATTTTATTGGCATACAGTTGCTTGTAGTAATCTCTAATAATCTTTTGTATTTCTTTAGTGTCAGTTGTTATTTCTCCTTTTTCATTTCTAATTCTATTGATTTGAGTCTTCTCCCTTTTATTCTTGATGAGTCTGGCTAATGGTTTATCAATTTTATTTATGTTCTCCAGGAACCAGCTTTTACTTTTACTCATCTGATCTTTATGCTTTCTTTCCTTCTGCTAAATTTGGGGATTTTTTTGTTTTTCATTCTCTAATTTCTTTAGGTGCAAAGTTAGGTTGTTTATTCAAGATGTTTCCTGTTTCTTACGGTAGGACTGTATTGCTATAAACTTCCCTCAGAACTGCCTTTGCTGCATCCCATAGGATTGGGGTTGTTGTGTCTCCATTGTCATTTGTTTCTAAGTAGTTTTTGATTTCTTCTTTGATTTCTTCAGTGATCCCTTCGTTATTAAGTAGTGTATTGTTTAGCCTCCATGTGTTTGTATTTTTTACAGATCTTTTCCTGTAATTGATATCTAGTCTCATAGCGTTGTGGCCGAAAAAGATACTTGATATTATTTCAATTTTCTTAAATTTACCAAGGCTAGATTTGTGACCCAATATATGATCTATCCTGGAGAATGTTCCATGAGCACTTGAGAAAAATGTGTATTCTGTTGTTTTTGGATGGAATGTCTTATAAATATCAATCCAGTCCATCTTGTTTAATGTATCATTTAAAGCTTGTGTTTCCTTCTTTATTTTCATTTTGGATGATCTGTCCATTGGTGACAGTGGGGTGTTAAAGTCCCCTACTATGATTGTGTTACTGTCTATTTCCCCTTTTATGGCTGTTAGTATTTGCCTTATGTATTGAGGTGCTCCTATATTGGGTGCATAAATATTTACAATTGTTATATCTTCTTCATGGATCGATCCCTTTATCTTTATGTAGTGTCTTTCTTTGTCTCTTGTAATAGTCTTTATTTTAAAGTCTATTTTGTCTGATATGAGAATTGCTACGCCAGCTTTCCTCTGATTTCCATTTGCATGGAATATCTTTTTCCATCCCCTCACTTTCAGTCTGTATGTGTCCTTAGGTCTGAAGTTGGTCTCTTGTAGACAGCATATATATGGGTCTTGTTTTTTTATCCATTCAGCCAGTCTGTGTCTTTTGGTAGGAGCATTTAATCCATTTACATTTAAGGTAATTATCAATATGTATGTTCCTATTACCATTTACTTAATTTTTTCATGTTTGTTCTTGTAGGTCTTTTCCTTCTCTTGTGTTTCTTGCCTAGAAAAGTTCCTTTAGCATTTGTTGTAAAGCTGGTTTGGTGGTGCTGAACTCTCTCAGCTTTTGCTTGTCTGTAAAGGTTTTAATTTCTCCATCAAATCTGAATGAGATCCTTGCTGTGTACAGTAATCTTGGTTTTAGGTTTTTTTCCTTCATCACTTTAAATATGTCCTGCCACTGCCTTCTGGCTTGTAGGGTTTCTGCTGAAAGATCAGATGTTAACCTTATGGGGATTCCCTTGTGTGCTATTTGTTGTTTTTCCCTTGCTGCTTTCAATATGTTTTCTTTGTATTTAATTTTTGACAGTTTGATTATTATGTGTCTCGGCGTGTTTATCCTTGGGTTTATCCTGTATGGGACTCTCTGTGCTCCCTGGACTTGGTTGACTATTTCCTTTCCTATATTAGGGAAGTTTTCAACTATAATCTCTTCAAATATTTTCTCAGTCCCTTTCTGTTTCTCTTCTTCTTCTGGGACCCCTATAATTCGAATGTTCGTGCGTTTAATGTTGTCCCAGAGGTCTCTGAGACTTTCCTCAGTTCTTTTCATTCTTTTTTCTTTATTCTGCTCTGCAGTAGTTATTTCCACTATTTTATCTTCCAGGTCACTTATCCATTCTTCTGCCTCAGTTATTCTACTATTGATCCCATCTAGAGTATTTTTCATTTCATTTATTGTGTTGCTCATCATTGCTTGTTTCCTCTTTATTTGTTCTAGGTCCTTGTTAACTGTTTCTTGCAATTTGTCTATTCTATTTCCAGGATTTTGGATCATCTTTACTATCATTATTCTGAATTCTTTTTCAGGTAGACTGCCTATTTCCTCTTCATTTGTTAGGTCTGGTGAGTTTTTATTTTGCTCCTTCATCTGCTGTGTGTGTTTCTGTCTTCTCATTTTGCTTAGCTTACTGTGTTTGGGGTCTCCCTTTTGCAGGCTGTAGGTTCGTAGTTCCCATTGTTTTTGGTGGCTGTCCCCAGTGGCAAAGGTTGGTTCAGTGGGTTGAGTATGTTTCCTGGTTGGGGGACTAGTGCCTGTGTTCTGGTGGATGAGGCTGGATCTTGTCTTTTTGGTGGGCAGGTCCATGTCTGGTGGTGTGTTTTGGGATGTTAGTAGCCTTATTATGATTTTAGGCAGCCTCTCTGCTAATGCTGGGGCTGTTGTCCTGTATTGCTATTTGTTGGGCATAGGGTGTCCAGCACTGTAGCTTGATGGTCGTTGAGTGAAGCTGGGTCTTGGTGTTGAGATGGAGATCTCTGGGATATTTTCACTGTTTGATATTGCGTGGAGCTGGGAGGTCTGTTATGGACCTGTGTCCTGAGGTTGGTTCTCCCACCTCAAAGACACAGCCCTGATGCCTGGTTGGAGTGCCAAGAGCCTTTAATCCACATGGCTCAAAATAAAAGGGAGAAAAAATAGAAAGGAAAGAAAGGAAGGAAGGAAGGAAGGAAGAAAGCAAGAAAGGAAGGAAGGAAGAGAGTAAGGAAGCTAGGAAGGAAGGGAGGAAGCGAGGAAGGAAGGAAGGAAGGAAGAGAGTAAGGAAGCTAGGAAGGAAGGGAGGAAGCGAGGAAGGAAGGAAGGAAGGAAGGAAGGAAGGAAGGAAGGAAGGAAGGAAGGAAGGAAGGAAGGAAGGAAGGGAGGAAGGGAGGAAGGAAGAAAGGAAGGAAGGGAGGAAGAAAGGAATGAAGAAATGAAGGAAGGAAGAAAGCAAGAAAGGAAGGAAAGAAGGGAGGAAGAAAGGGAGGAAGGAAGGGAGGAAGAAAGGGATGAAAGAAGGGAGGAAGGAATGGAGAAAAGAGGAAGGAAGAAAGGAAGGAAGGAGGGGAGAAAGAAAGGAAGAAGATAAAATGAAGTAGGATAAAATATAGTTATTAAAATAAAAAATAATTATTAAGAAGAAAAATTTTAAAAGAAAATACAGGTTGGTTAAAACCCTAGGACAAGTGGTGAAAGCAAAGCTATACAGACAAAATCTCACACAGCAGCACACACATACACACAAAAAGAAAAAAAAGGGGAAAATAGTAATATATCATGCTCCCAAAGTCCACCTCCTTAACTTGGGATATTTCACTGGCTATTCAGGTTTTCCATAGATGCAGGGAACTTCAAGTTGATTGTGGAGCTTTAATCTGCTGCTTCTGGGGCTGCTGGGAGAGACCTCCCCCTCTCCTCTTTGTTCGCACAGTTTCTGGGGTTCCGCTTTGGACTTGGCCCCGACTCTGCATGTAGGTGGTCCAAGGGCGTCTGTTCTTTGCTCAGACAGGATGGGGTTAAAGGAGCCGCTGATTCGGGGCCTCTGGCTCACTCAGGCCATGGGAGAGTGAGGGGTACGTATGCGGGGTGAGCCCACGGCATCAGAGGCCGGCGTGACGCTGCATCAACCGAAGGCGCGCTGTGCCTTCTCCCAGGGAAGTTGTCTCTGGATCCCGGCACCCTGGCAGTGGCGGGCTGCAGAGGCTCCCGTGAGGGGAGGTATGGAGGGTGACCTGTGCTTCCACACAGGCTTCTTGGTGGCAGCAGCAGCAGCCCTAGCGCCCCAGGCCCATCTCTGGTGTCCCCGCTGAAAGCCACGGCTCACGCCCGTTTCTAGAGCTCCTTTACACGGCACGCTTAAACCCCTCTCCTCGTGCACCAGGAAACATAGAGGCAAGAAAAAGTCTCTTGTCTCTTTGGCAGCTACAGACTTCTCCCGGACTCCCTCCCGGCTAGACGTGGTGCACTAACCCCTTCAGGCTGTTTTCACTCTGCCAACTCCAGACCTTTCCCTGGGATCCGCTGGAGGCTCAGTTCCCAGCCCCGCCCGCCCCAGCGGGTGAGCAGACAAGCCTCTCGGACTGGTGAGTGCTGGTCAGCACCGATCCTCTGCGGAATCTCTGCACTTTGCCCTCCGCACCCTGTTGCTGTGCTCTCCTCCTCGGCTCCGAAGCTTTCCCCCTTTGCCACCCACAGTCTCTGCCCACGAAGGGGCTTCCAGTGTGTGGAAACCTTTCCTCCTTCACAGCTCCCTCCCACTGGTGCAGGTCCCGTCCCTATTCTTTTGTCTCTGTTTATTCTTTTTTCTTCTGTCCTACCCAGGTACGTGGGGTGTTTCTTGCCTTTTGGGAGGTCCGAGGTCTTCAGCCAGTGTTCAGTGGGTGTTCTATAGGAGCAGTTCCACGTGTAGGTGTATTTCTGATGTATCTGTGAAGAGGAAGGTGATCTCCGCATCTTACTCTTCCACCATCTTCTCTCCGAACATCTATATCTCAGATTTTTAACTCCTGAAATTTGGTGTTTCAAAATGATTGGGATTTATTAATAAAAAGAGTAAAGTTTTTTGTAGTTGTTGTTATTGAGGTGGTTGTTTCTGTTTCATGTCAAGGAAGAGAGTGAAGGAGTAAGAGAAGCAAAGTACCTGCCATATATATCATGCAATTCTTTAATTCCTCCATGCATTTAGTGCCTACTGCTTGCCAGACATTGTGCTACTTGCAAACTGACTAAAATGTGGTTGCTATGCTGGAAACTAACATGTGGATACATAATTAGGGCATGATACGATAATTGCCTAGGGCTTAGTATGTGCTTTTTAAGAATTTATTAAACAAATGAGTAGTAAGGGGTTATAATAGTGCTGTAACTGTAGAGATAGGTAGACAAGACCATGAGAGACATTCAGAATCATATTGTATGTTATTTACATATATAAATATCTATAAAGAGTTCTGAATTTTCCAGACAAGAAGTTTATGAATATAATTCAGACATGGATATAGGAACAACTAGATTCATTGGAGCCAGTGAAGGAATGGAAACTGTAATAGGTTAAAAACATAATTGTGCTTGAGTATTAGGTAATGTGTATATTTTGTTTCAGGGAGGTGGATTGTGAGACTACTCCTTTTAAAGGGCATGATGGTTTAGTGAGACTAAACTTACTTGTCTCTTACTCTAGTAAGAAAAATAGCCCTGCATGTCAGCATCAATACAACCAACCCAAATCTATGGTGGCCATGCAGCCTCAGCTAGTTGAGAAGCAAACCCCAAACTTATTAGGGAAGGAAACCCCAAATTGCATTGGATAATAAACCTAAATTTCTTGAAAACACAAAATTGTGTCTTTTGTGAATTATCATATTTAATCTTGGGAAGATTTAACATTAAATTTTAAGAAGATGATTAAATCAAATCCATAGTATTCATAATTCTATATTATATTTGGAAATAATTTGTGAACTTTTGGTATTTTGAGTACTTGTAACATTTAAGAGAATTTGGCATTTTAAGAGTATAATTTGCCAATTTAAAGTTCCTAACAGATTAGACTTGTGATTCCAATTAAAAATTTGTCACTGAGTAATTATGAATTTTTATAAAAGGATAACATGATTTTCCTAAATTTGTAAAAAGTATTGGTATTTAATGAGAAATTAAGATTGACTATATTATGTTTAAATTTTTATGTTTATAATAATTCCATAAGTACTTGGGATGGTTTTTCTATTAGACAATCATTTACTTAAAAGTAGAATATAACATGCACTTATAAATGTATAAGTGCAGGATAAAATATTTAAGGACATTTAAATAAATAAAATCCCTTTTTCTTTTTAGCTTAACTAAAAATTTGTCCATTTTGTTGATCTTTTTAAAGACCCAACTTTTAGATTTATTTTCTCTCTGGTTTTCATAATCTTTTTATTCATTTCTATTATTCTATTATTTCTTACTTCTACTTGCTCTAAGTTTAGTCTGCTGTTTCCCCATCCCCAGTGTTTTAAGATGGAAGTCTCGGTTGTTGATTTGACATATATTTTTCCTTTTTTAATGTAAGCATTTATAATTTTCCCTTCTATGCAAGATTTTTGCTGCATCTCATAATTTTTGGAATGTTGTATTTTCATTTTCATTCTTCTCAAAGTATTTTATAATTTCTTTTTTGATTTCTTTTCCCACCCATTGGCTATTTAGAATTGTGTTGCTTAATTTCCAAAATATTTGTGAATTTACAAAATTTCTTCCTGTTACAGATTTCTAATTTCACTCCATTGTAGTCATAGACCATATTTTGAATGATTTTAATTATTTTAAATGTATTGAAAATTTTTTTAGACTATTCTCTACTGGAGAATATTCTATGTTCCCTTGGGAATAATTGCATTCTGTTGTTTTTGGTTGGAGTGTTTTCTAAGTGTTGGTCAGGTCTATGTGGTTTATAATGTTGTCCAAGTCTTTTATTACCTTTTGATCTTTCAACTTATTTCTATATTTAAATCTAAATTGTTTCTCCTGTGGTAAGCATATTGGTGGATCTTGTTTTTTATCAAATCTGACAATTTCTTTTGATTGGATTTTCTAATCAAATCACAGTTAATACTATTATTGATATAGTTGAATTTGTCTGCCATTACTTTTGCCTTCAGTAAATCTTATGTCTTTTTTATTCTTCTATTCTTCCTTGTACTAAGCAAGTATTTTCTAGTGTGTAACATTTCAATTTCTTTAATATATATTTTTCTAGACTTTTTGAGTTAATTTCTTAGCGATTGAGCCAGGCATTATTATATGCAGCTTCCTTATCAAAATATGCTTTTGATTTATACTGCTTATGGTGAGATACAGAAACTTACTTTATACAATAACTCCCCTACATATGAACGAATTCCATTCTGAGAGTGCATTTGTAAGTACAATTTGTTGGTAAGTCCAACAAAGTTAGCCTAGGTACACAGCTAACACAATCGGCTATATAGTACTGTACTATGATAGATTTATAATATTTTTCACACAAATAATACATAAAAAACAAACTCAAAAAATAAAGAAAACTTTTTTTTTTTTTGTGGTACACGGGCCTCTCACTGTTGTGGCCTCTCCCGTTGCGGAGCACAGGCTCCGGACATGCAGGCTCATGGGCCATGGCTCACGGGCCTAGCCACTCTGCGGCATGTGGGATCTTCCCAGACTGGGGCACGAACCCATATCCCCTGCATTGGCAGGCAGATTCGCAACCACTGCACCGCCAGGGAAGCCCAATAAAACATTTTTAATCTTACAGTACAGTATCTTGAAAAGTACAGTAGTACAGTACAAAAGCTGGCATACAGAGGCTGGCATCGAGTGAACAGGCAAGAAGAGTTACTGACTGGAGGAGGGAGAGGAGGTAAGAGATGGTAGAGCTGAAGGATCGTCAGCAATGGGAGATGGAGTGCAAGCTGCAATTTCACTCACTTTGATGACTTTGATGGCACAGGACTGGTTCCTTGCTGGATTCAAATCTATCTACCCTCTTGAAAAAAATGATCCAGTGATGTCTGGGTAGTAGCTCTTTTTTTCTCCTCATAGATGACATGGTTGTACTGGATTCATTCTGAACGGCTGCTGCAACCTTCATGTACCATTCTACATTTGGGTCCTGTGCCTCAAAAACTAACAAACAGTGTCTCCTCAAATAAAGAAAATCCCCTTGCCATTTCCAGCATCATGAATCTTCAGTTCTTCAGTTACTTCTTCCTCTTGTCTCTCTTCGTCATTTCTCTGGGCACATTCACATCTTTGAAAGTTTGCAACTTGAAGGTTCATATGTAGGGGACTGACTGTATAGCTCTATTCTTTCTTCCCAATTTCTGTGTAGTTATCATTGTACATTTTACTTCTATGCATGTTCCAAAACCAACAATCTATTGTTATAATAATTTATATACTTTTATACCTTTATGTTTTTAAAGAAGTTGAGAGAAAAAGGAGATCAAGCATGTATTTATAAAGTTTGTTATATTAACATTTTTATTTACCTTTCTGGATTCTTTTTATCTGTTCCTTTGGATTCATGTTACTGTCTGATGTCATTTTATTAATCCAATAGAACTGTGCTCTTTTGTACCTCCTTTGTGCCCTTATTATCAAATTTATTTCTATCTTACTCTATCCCAATAATACAATAATATTCATATTGTTTTACAAAATTACTTTTAAAATTACTTAAGAGAAAAAAGGTGATGACATATATATTGTATTGAATAATTCTGCCATTATCTTTACCTATGCCTCTATGTGTGTTTATATATATATACCAGTTACTCTCTGAGTCACATTCTTTCAGACTTAAAAAAACTTCCTTTAGTATTTATTGTAAAGTATGACTACTACAGATGGATTTTTTCAGTTTTTGCTTCTTTCAGAAAGCCTTTATTTTGCCTTCCTCCTGAAACATATCTTTGCTGGATATGAGATTCTTTTTTTTCCCCAGCACTGCTTCCATCCCACTGTATACTGGCCTTTATTGTTTCTGATGAAAAATTAGTGGTTCATTGTATTGGAGTTCCCTTGTACATGACAAGTCTTTTTTCTCTTGCTGCTTTCAAGATTTTCTGCTTGTCATTGGCTTTCTATGTTTTTAATATGTCGTGTCTTGGTTGTGAATCACTTTGTATTTACCTCTTTGGAGTTAATTTAGCTTATTGAATGTGCAGATTAAAGATTTTCATCACATTTGGGAAGCTTTTACTCATTATTTCTTTGAATATTTTCTGTTCTTTTCTCACCCTTATTTCTTTCTGGTACTCAGGTACTTAATGGTGTCCCACATTTCTCTATGGGGATGTTTATTTTTCTTTATTCTTTTCTCTCTGTTCTTTGGATTATCAAATTTCTCTTGATTTTCTTTTTTAAATTTATTTTTAATTTTATTTATTTTATTTTTGGCTGCATTGGGTCTTCGTTGCTACACACGGGCTGTCTCTAGTTGCAGAGAACGGGGGCTACTCTTCATTGTGGTGCGCGGGCTTCTCATTGTGGTGGCTTCTCTTGTTGCAGAGCATGGGCTCTAGGTGAGCGGGTTTCAGTATTTGTGGCATGCGGGCTTCAGTAGTTGTGGCTCATGGGCTCTAGAGTGCAGGTTCAGTAGTTGTGGTGCACGGGCTTAGTTGCTCCGTGACATATAGGATCTTCCAGGACCAGGGCTTGAACCCATGTCCCCTGCATTGGCAGGTGGATTCTTAACCACTGCGCCACCAGGGAAGCCCTCTCTTGATTTATGTTTAAGATTTCTATTTATTTTCTGTCAGCTTAAGTTTAACTGTTGAGCCCCTGTAGGGAAATTTTTAGTTTTATATTAGTTATTATACTTTTCACTTCATAATTTCCTTTTGGTTCTTTGTTATAATTTTATAATTTAATTTCTATTAATCTTATAATATCTGTCTATTAATATTCTCTTTTTGTGAGACATTGTCATGATACCTTTGTTTATTTTGTTAAGCCTATGCTTAGTATATTTTTAATGGCTGATTTGATGCCTTTGTTATATCCAAGATCTGGGCCCTTTCACAGGCAATTTCTGTTTCCTGATTTTTTTTCCCTTGTATATGGGTCACACTTTCCTGTTGCTTTATGTGGCTCAAAATTTTAAACTGAATACTGGATAATAAACTGTGTGGATTCTCTCTTCTCCTCCAGAGCTTGTTGTTGCTGTTTGCTTATTATTCGTTTGAAGACTTTGCTTGACTATTTTCATGAAGTCTATTTTCCCCACAGTGTGCAGCCTCTAACATCACTTCTCAGAGGGGAAAAAACTCACTTATGCAGTCACACTGGATGATTCTTTAGCAGGGTTCTCTTTGACTGTGTCGTGTCCTGATCACTCTATTGAGCCAGCTGCTTCTATTGGTATCATACTCAGATTTAGGCTCTATTAATTGCTGTCTGATTGCAGTACTATTTCATCAGTGCCCTAGGGCATAAATTGCTCCACAATCTGATGCAATTAAATTCAAGTTCCTTTGCTGATTTAGTTTTTAAGCCTAGTCTCTTAGATAGGTTATGACTCCAGGAAGACTTCTTAGTTGTCTCTTTCTCTGGTTCTCTCTGGTAAACTAGCTGGCCTATGATTTAGCAAGGGCTACCAGCCTCCTCTTAATACTTACTACCAAAATCTCCATTGTTTTTGAGAGCACTCTTAAGGTTTTTAACTTTTAACACTCTTCCAAATAAAGTCAGTTCCCTTGGGAAGAGCTTCAGAGCTCTCTGTTTACTACTTTTCCCAGAGTGACATTTCTTCTTTACAAGCAGCACAATGGGAGGAGGTGATAACCTCTGGTCTTCTTGGCTTGCCTCTTCTGGAACATAACTGTTCTACTAGCAAGCTAGAGTGAGGGTAATTGGGACCCCTGTATTCTATGTCACACATGAAGTATAGTTTCTTCTCTATAAGTAGGAACTGGGTGGGAAAAGTGAGCCCTAAATCTCTCAGGTGCACTTGTCTGGAATTTACCTCAGTATCATGGAACTTGGGGTTATAAGAAATGCTGGTGACCTTCCCAACATATGAAGATAACATAGCCTTTCTCTGTGAGCTTGAGAGAGAGGGAGTACCATCTTCTTGATTATACCTGCCAGGATTAGAGCTTTCATCATGTTGACTGAGGGCAGGAAAGAAGGGTTCAGGTAATAGCTCAAGTACAATAGATTTTTACTTTTCTCACTGAGATGTAATATATTTTCTTCAATACATATTTCTTAGTTTTCTCTAAGCCCTTGGGATAATTCTTGGAAACCTTAATTTTTTTAAAATACAATTTTCACTAATTCTGGTTATTTCACTAGAGAACTAGTCCATGAAACACCTCATACTACCAATCTGTAAGTGACCAATAACAGTATTTTTAACGTTTCCTGAAGAATTTATGCTTCACCAGACAGTCATAGAGAATAGAAAGGACAAAATGTTCTTACAGAGCAGACCATGTGGAAGAGAATTAGTGAGCTTGAAGATAAAAGTATAGAAATGATACAGGTAAAAGAGAGGGAGAGAACTAAGATCTAAAAAAAAATAAATAAATAAAGGAAATTCTACAAGAACTATCTGACTCCATTAAGAAGGGCAACATAAAGATAATGGGTATCCCAGAAGGAGAAGGGAGGGAGAAGGGAGCAGAGAATTTATTTTAAAAAAATAATAGCTGAGAAGCTCCCAAACCTGGGGAAAGAACTGGATATACGAGTTCATGAAGCTAAAAGAACACCTGATTACCTCAATGCAAAATAACCTTCTTCATGACACATTATATTAATACTATCCAAAGTCAATAACAAAGATATAATTTTAAAGGCAGCCTGGGATGGGGAAGTGATAACCTATAAAGGAACCCCCATTAAGCTATCAGCAGATTTCTCAGGAGAAGCTCTACAGGCCAGGAGAGATTGGAATGACATACTCAAAATATTAAAAGATTAGAACTGTCAGCTGAGAATACTCTATCCAGCAAAGTTATCCTTCAATGTGAAGGAGAAATAAAGGCTTTACCAAACAAACAAAGGCTGAGAGAGTTCATCACCACTATACCTGTTTTATAAGAAATGTTGAAAGAAGCTCTTCTACCTGAAACAAAAAGGCAACAGTATACAAAACTTTGAACAATGTATTACATAGACAGACAGAATCATAAATTTGAAACTCTATCTCAGAATAGGCTGTTAACCACTTAATTATAGCATAAAGGTTAAAGGAAAAAAAAAACAGTAAAAATAACCATAGCTACTTTAATTTGTTAGCAAATGTACAACATAAAAAGAGAAATCTTGAGAAAACAAAAACATAAAAGAGGAAGAGGAAAAGGATGGAATCCATACAGGCAAATGGAGACACAATGCTATCAGCAGGAAAAGGACTATTTTATCTATGAGATGTTCTATATAAATCTCATGCTAAACACAAAACATAAATCTAGAGCACAGATGTGAAACCAGAAAAGGGAAACTGAAAAAAAATCATAGAAAACCACCAATCAAAAGATATAGAGGGGCTGTATGGATTAAAAATAAGACCCAATTATATGTTGCATTCAGGGGTCTGATCTTAGCTCTAAAGACAAACATAGGCTCAAAGTGAAGGGATGGAAGATGAAACTCCAAGCAAATGGCAGCCAAAAGAAAGCATCTATAGCCATACTCATATATTCATATCAGACAAAATAGAGTCAAGCCAAAAAAGGTAACAAGAAACAAAGATGGACATTATATAATGATAAGAGAGTCACATTATCAAGAAGACATAATAGTTATTATAATATATGCACCTAACATAGGAGCACCAAATATATAAAGCAATTATTAGCAGACCTAAAGAGAGAAATTGATGGCAACACAATAATAGTAGGGGACTTTATTACCCTATTTACATCAATGGATAGATCATCCAGACAGAAAGTCAACAGTGCCTTAAATGAAACATGAGACCAGATGGACTTATACAGAAAAGAATTATAGAATTATACAGAACATTCTATCTCAGTGCAACAGAATACATATTTTCCTCAAGTGGGCATGTAACATCTTCAAGGGTAGATCATATGTTGGGACACAAACCTAGTCTCAATACATTAAGATCTAAATCATATCAAGCATGTTTTCTGACCACAATGGCTTGAAACTAGAAATCAAATACAAGAAGAAGCTGGAAAAATCACAAGTATGTGAAGACTAGGCAACATGGTACTGGACAACTATTGAGTCAATGAAGAGATCAAAGGAGAAATAAACAAATACCTAATACAAATGAAAATGAAAATATGACATATCACAATCTGTGGGATGCAGCAAAAGCAGTACTAAGAAGGAATTTTATAGAAATATAAGCCTACATCAAGAAACAAGAGAAATCTCAAACAATCTAATATTATAGCTAAAGGAACTAAAAAAAGAATAAACAAAACCCAAGAGACTAAAAAGACAATAGAAAAGACAATGAAGCTAAGAACTTGTTCCTTGAAAAGATAAAATTGACAAACTTTTAACTAGACTCATGAAGAAAAAAGAGAGAAGGCTCAGATAAAAAAAATCAGAAACAAAAGAGAAGAAATTATAATGGATACCACAGAAATACAAAAAAATTATAAGAAAACACTACAAACAGCTATTTGTCAACAAATTGGACAACCTATAAAAAAATGGATAAATTCTTAGAATCATGCAACCTTCCAAAACTTAATAATGAAGGAATAGAAAATTTGAACAGATCAGTTACAAGTAATGAAATCAAATCACTGATCAAAAACCTCCCAACAAACAAAAGTCCAGGACCAGACAGCTTCACTAGTGAATTCTACCAAAAATTCAAAGATTTAATACCTATCCTTCTCAAACTCTTCTAAAAAACATAATGAATGGGAATGCTTCCTAACTCATTTTACAAGGCCAATATTACCCTGATACAAAAACCAAAGACCCCACACAAAAATGAAAATTATAGGACAATATCTCTGATGAACATAGATGCAAAAATCCTAAACAGGGCTCCCCTGGTGGTGCAGTGGTTGAGAGTCTGCCTGCCGATGCAGAGGACGCAGGTTCATGCCCCAGCCTGGGAAGATCCCACATGCCGTGGAGCAGCTGGGCCCATGAGCCATGGGCGCTGAGCCCGTGCGTCCGGAGCCTGTGCTCCACAATGGGAGAGACCACAATATTGAGAGTCCCGTGTACCACACACACAAAAAAATCCTCAACAAAATATTGGGACGCTGAATACAACAATATATTAAAAGGATCATGCACTGTGATCAAGTAGGATTTATTCCAGAGATTCAAGGATGGTTCCACAAATCAACAAACCAATATGATATATCACATGAACAAAATTAAAGATCATATGATCATCTCAATAGATTCAGAAAAACATTTGAAAAATTCAACAACCATTTATGATAAAAACTCTCAATAAAATGGGAATAGAAGAAATGTGTCTCAACATGATGAAGTCCATATATGACAAACACACAGCTAACATCATACTCAAAGATATAACACTGAAAACTATCCCTCTAAGGTAGGAACAAGACAAGGATGCCCACTCTCTCCACTTTTATTCAACATAGTATTGGCAGTTCTGGCCAGAGTAATTAGGCAAAAAAATAAATAAACGACATCCAACTTGGAAAGGAAGAAGTAAAACTATCACTATTTGCAGATGACATATTTTCTATATAGAAAACCCTCAAGATTCCACCAAAAACCTGTTATTAGAAATAGTGAACAAATATAGTAAAATTCCAGAATACAAAATCAATATAGACAAATCTGTTATGTTTCTATATACTAACAACTAACTAGCAGAAAAAGAAATTAAGAAAACAATGCTGTTTACCATGGCAACAAAAAGAATAAAATAACTAGAAATAATTTTTTCACCAAGGAAGTGAAAGACCTGTACACTCAAAACTATAAGATATTGTTGAAAAAAACTAAATACACAAAGAAATGGAAAGATAGTCTGTGATTATGGATTGGAAGAATTACCATTGTTAAAATGTCCATATTATTTAAAGGAACCTACAAATTCAATACTATCCCCATCAAAATTTCAACATTTTTCACAGAAATAAAACCCCCCAAATCCTAAAATTTATGTGGAACCATAAAAGACCCCAAATAGTCAAAGCAATCTTCAGAAAAAAGAATAAAACTGCGGGTTATCACACTTCAAGATTTCAAATTATACTACAAAGCTATTAAGAATCCAAACAGCATAGTATTTGCAGAAAAACTCACACACAGATCAAGGAAACAGAATTGAGAGCCCAGAAATAAACTCATACATATATGGACAATTAATTTTCAACAAAGGAATCAAGAATATACAATGGTAAAGGACAGTCTCTTCAATAAATGTTGCTGGGAAATCTGGACAGTCATATGTAAAAGAATGAAACTGGACCACTATCTTAAAAAAAACACAAAAATCAACTCAAAATAGATTAAAGAAATGAATGTAAGATCTGAAACTGTAAAACTCCTAGAAGAAAACATAGGTAGTATTCTCTTTTAGACTGGTCTTAGCAGTATCTTTTTGGATATGTTTCCTCAGGCAAGGGAAACAAAAGCCAATATGAACAAACAGGACTACATCAAAATAAAAATTTCTACACAGTAAAGGAAACCATCAGAAAAATGAAAAGCAACTTAGCAAATGGGATATTTGCAAACCACATATCTGATAAGGGGTTAATATCCAAAATATATAAATAACTCATACAACTCAATAACAACAAAGTCAAACAACCTAATTTTAAAAATGGGCAGAGGTCTGAATAGGCATTTTTCCAAAGAGGAGATACAGATGGCCAACAGACACATGAAAAGATGTTCAGCACCACTAGTTATTAGGGAAATGCAAATCAAAACCACAATGAGATATCACCTCATGTCAGTTAGAATGGCAATTATAAAACAAAAAATAAAAAGTATTGGAGAGGAGGAGAAAGGGAATTCTCTTACACAGTTGGTGGGAATGTAACTTGGTGAGCCACTATGGAGAAGAGTATGGAGATTCTTTAAAAAAATAAGAACAGAATTACCATATGATATGCACCCTGAAGTTCATTGCAGCTTTATTTACAATAGCCAATATATGAAAACAACCTAAGTGCCCACTGATGGATGAATGGATAAAGAAGGTGTGGTATATATACATACAATGAAATACTACACAGCCATAAATATATATATGTATATATATATATATACATATATATATGTATATATATGTGAAATCTTGCCATTTGTGAAAACCTTGGGTGGACCTTAAGGGTTTTATACTAAGTGAAATAAGTCAGGTGAAGAAAGACAAATTTTGGATGTTTTAACTCATGGAATAAAAAAACAAATGAAACAAAAACAAACAGACAGATACAGAGGACAGAATAGTGGTTACCAGAAGGGAAATAGTGTTGGGGGTGGCAAAATGGGTAAATGGGGTCAACTGTACGGTGGTGGATGGATACTAAACTTTTGGTGGTGAGCACACTGTAGTGTACAGAAGTCAAAATATAATGTGCACATGAAATTTATATAAAATTATAATCCAGTTACTTCAATAGAGTGTTATAAATTTTTTTTAAGTGCATTCTTTAGTACATGTGCTTCCAGAATTGTAGAATGTACCAAGTTGTCTGTCTTTTCTGGCTCTATCAGTTACCATGCCAGTGTGGTTTCTCTCTGAACAACACTGGATGATGAGTTTACTGCATTATGGCAGGTACAAGAAAAAAATATTTAATCAACTAAATTGTTTAAGAGAGCATAAGATTTATAGAACTCAAGGCTCATCTAAATTTTCCTTTAGAATAAGGGAATTTATTCATCCTGCAACCTATGTTGAATGTTGGTGGCTGAGTAGAAATTATTCAGAGAAAATCTGGTATAGTGTGGGGAGATACGGAGTTACCAGAGATCATGACTATTTCTGGATAGACAGCAGGAGTAATAGTATGCCCAAGAGAGCACATAGACTTGAGGAACTGCAAGAAGCTTAGTGTGATTGGAGCATAAGTTTGGAGGTAAAATGTAGCAAGATATTTGATGGTAGATTTAAGGAAGGCTAGATCATGAAGTCGATTTATGTTAGGCTCAGCAGTCTCCATTAAACTGAAAAGTGTCATTGTCCCTCAGTTATGAGAAGAGTTGGATTGCAGTACATTTTAAAAACCTTTCTCCTGTGGGTCACCCTTTGGTTTTATTTGAATTGAATTTTCTCTATTTTTCATGAAATATCCTTAGGGCTTGTATGAAGCAGAATATAGTATTTCTGAGAGAGATAAAAAGTATCTAAAGCAGAGCTGGAGGGCATGAATGGATGCAAAGGCATCTTTTATTCCCCTGGCATCATAAAAACAGTTGAATTATTACTAAACCATGGAGAACTCAGCATCTAAATCATAGATGGAACTGCATAACTGGAACCTATCAGAGAAATGATATTGTCAAAACAGTTACAGCTCTATTATGATGTCCACTTTAGCCAGGTCACACACACAATTGGATTAGTAACAGCTCTAGGCTAGCTGAGTTAAAATTGGATAGAACCAAAACAGATTCATATGGTCTTGTGTCTTTGGGGTATGACAGGAAACCACCCTCGGGAAAAGATGATATCCACAATTTCTGTTCCACTGGGCTGTTCATTGTCAGACTAAAGGGGATTTGGAAAATTGTTTATTTATACTTAATTTTGTGAATTGTTCCCTTGGACCTTAACTCTCACAGTTGCATTTACATAATTATAATTACAACATAGTTATTTCTGATAATTTTAAGTAAGTGAAAGATGTTTTCCCCCTGTACCTATATCAGGCATGTAATTGGAGCTCAGTAGATATATCTTGACTTATTTGGAAGTGAAGGATCACAGTCATTCTCATGGTACCTCTTTTAAATAGAGTCTGGCACAGGTTCTGTCATTTAAAGACTCACCAATTCCTATTTTTTAATTATATTGAAACTAGTTGACATTTTGGCCCCATTGTGTATTGATGTGTTTCTTGAGAAAGTACAGTTCAGATGCTTAAAGAATTTCCCAGTCCCTTCTTCTATCCCTTATCTCCTTAGAGTTGATAGTGAACCCCTGGAGATCAGGGTGACATCCCTAATCCCACACTGCCCATGAGATAAATTTATCTTTCCTTTTTTTTTTCAATATGTTTGTTAATAAATGGAAAGGTGAATTGATTTTTAGAAAGAATTGGGAAACATAGGAAATCTGGAATTCCTTTCTACGGGGAATAATATCTAAGAAATAGTATGTATACCTATATTAGAAAAGATTAGATGAAATGGTACCTCTGTATGGAAAAAAACAATTTCTATAGTTCTTTTAGACTTATAAGGATTTTGAAACTTTTAAAAGTATCTTTATTACAAAAATAGTTTTAGATTATTTGGAAAATATAGAATATTCAAAGAACAAAATTAAAATTATGTATATTCTCATTTTTAAATTATAACTTCTGTTAATTTGAAGTATGTCTTTACATCTTTCTTCTATATGATTTTTAAAAAATTAGATCATACCTTTTTTCCCTCTTCACATTATTGTTTGCACATTTCCACATTACTAAATAATCTTAAAAATATTTTTAACTGGTCTCAGTTTGTTAGACATTTAGATTGTTTCTATTTTTCTCTGCACTGAATAATGGCATGATAATCTTTATTATCCATGTTTATTTACCCTTTTATTATTATTTCTTATGATATTATTAGAAAAAAATCACTCAATCACAAGATTTGAAATAAATGAAGGATGCTAAATACTAAGCCACCTATATTATCCTATATTATTAATTGATCATGACCCTTTTTCTCCTGCTGAACCTGGTCAAGACCTCAAAATACTTCATTTTTCTAGTATATTTATATACTTGTGTTCAAGACAGTCCTACAGTTTGAAATGTTTTGTCATTTGACAACTTATGTCTGATTTTAGCCAATTCAATTTTACTTTTCAAATCCTTGCATGCTGCAATTACTAAACAGTTTAATTTATTAGTATGATTTTTATAGTAGGTTTTCACTCAATCTTATCTACTCCAGATTTTATCCACTCCACAGATGCCTTGCTCTACTTTCAGACTTGCCTTCTTTTTCATATCAGTCCTATCTTGTTCATGACATTTTAACATAACTCTTTACTAGGGGAATTAAATACCAGCTCTTAATTTCAGTATTTGAAACATTTATGAGAAGTAGTTTTGTTTTGTTTTGTTTTGTTTTCAATTAAACTGTTTTTAGGACATTTGTGAATTGTTCCCTTGGCCGTTAACTCTCACAGTTGCATTTACATAATTATAATTACAGCATCGTTATTTGTGATCATTTTAAGCAAGTGAAAGATGTTTTCCCCCTGTGCCTATATCAGGCATGTAACTGGAGCTCAGTAGATATATCTTAACTTATTTGGAAGTGAAGGATCACAGTCATTCTCATGGTACCTCTTTGTTTTTAGGAAAGTTGGGCAAAGGGTTAAGTACAGGTCAAGAGTAGTGAAGTATCTTTGGCTTTATGGCTTAGCTTTCTTTCCCTACCACAAAGTAAATAATGCTTTACATTTAGAAAAATTTAAATGTCTTTGGCTAGCTGAAGCAGGGAAAATCTAAAAGCAAGAAATCTAATGACATGTCAGAGGTTTGGATTTCATACCAGGATAGAGACTGTGTGTTTACTCTCAAATGGTCTGCATTAAAATCAGTACTTCGTTTTCAAAGTTTAACCTCCTGAACAGTATTGGTCACTGTCCCAAGTTCAATATGGGTATGTAGTGTTTATCATCTAAATAGCATCTTTTAAAGGAAATCACTTGTTAGTTACAATGCTATTTTATTTTGCTTCATATCTAGCACTCACATTTGATGGTACTGCACATATTTACTACCTATATTTTTGTGCAAAACAGTGCTAACTAAAAGCAGAATTTTAATGGTAGTGCTTCCAGTGTAAATTGGAAAATGCTAGTATAACTAGGTTCACTAGAGTATGATAGGAGTAGAGACTTTTCTATCGTAATCAAAGGTTCAGTGTCAGGAAATTAAGCAAATCTGTATTTCCACAGAAAAATGGAAGACAATCCCTTGAGTTTATGGTACATTATTATAAAAAGCTTGAAGGCAAAGTTCCCGTATGTTAGACCTTTACCTGCACATCAAAATGCAGTTGTTGTCATTTACAGTGCTTTATGAGCTTCAAACTATACTGCAAAGATCAGTACATCCTTTTATTAGCTCATGTACTCTTGGAATCTTCTGTTTAAAGTTCTCCAGTAGTCTTAGCTGTTCAATTAGTCAATGCCACATTCTAATGCTCACATGATGCTGCATGTATGTCAGATAATTAGATGTGCTTTCTGAGGTTATTTTTAGTCTTTTCAAAGGAGTTGGGAATGCAATAAATTTTCTCCATTCTGTTATTTATGGGGAAATGACTTGTATTTGATGATAGTTTACTCTGATGGTATTTGGAGAAAATTGGCAAAATTTTAACTTTTTTTTTTATCAATGGGTTTCTGTTTCTGGCACTTGCTTTTAAAAATGTACCATGCCTGCTGCTGTACATAATAAATTCATCACACCATGATCCAGTGCCAAGTCAACTTAGGGAAAAAATAACCTGGGCTCTTGTCTGAGCTATGCATTTTGGAAATGATGGACTTCTGAATCTTAAACTTGAAGTCTCATTATAGGAATTGTGAGAGCCATATGGCCTAAAAAGCACAAGGAAAATGGATAGAGAAGTACATCTGGGCCTTTTGGCATCAACCATCACATTCTGGTTCTAACACCGTGGAAATGTGAATAGCTCCTTGAGTGAGAGGGTGATTTGGTGTTTCAATCAATGTTAATAGTCTGCCATTTTAGTTTTGCATGCTGTTTGCTTTCAGAAAGTGGAATTGTTTCTGTTTAGTTCAACCATCAAATAGTGGGTGTCTATTAGGTATCAGAAACTGTATGTAGGTGTTGTGGAATGCAATCCCCTGCTCTGTAGAAGTTTGAAGTGTAGTGGGCAAAACAGTTATATAAATGAATAAGTGCAATATCATGTAGTAAGTGCTATCTATGATATAGATAGAGAATGTGAGCTGGAAAAAGTGTGCTTTGAGAATCAAAGTATCACTTCAGTTCGTCTCTGTTCTGCTTCATGCCAGGAATGAGGTTTGGGGATCTGTACTGCTAACCTGAACACTAGCACCCCTGTGGGGTCGCAGTGCCTTTCAAACTCATCATGGGCATCCAAGGTCTCTTCCCAGACAAAATTTACCAGAGACTATGGTAGTACCTACACCAGAAATTATCCTACCTTTCCCTTCCTCACCCAAAACAAAATGTGTCATTTTAAGGAAGTTAGGGTTATATGCTAAGAATATATTTGATTTTACATTGGCATTGTGGTGGTTAAACAATTGATTTTGAGGAGGAATCACTAAGATTATTGCACAGAAAATAAATTTGCATTTAATATGAAAGACACATTATGTGTTATGTCACATTTTGTGTGGGCTCTTTGATTTGTCTGTCAAACTCTTATTTAAACTCCAAATGACAGCTGCTCAGGTGTCACCTTTTTTTTTTGAAGCTACCCCTGCCCTTGTTTTAAATAATAGATAAACATATCCAATTCTATCACTACTATCTTGACATAGATCACATTATATTCAGGCTTTATAACTTATTAACTGTGTGATTATGGACAAGTAATTTAACTTCTCTCTCCTCAGTTTCCTATTTGTAAAAGAGAAAGAATGATCCCTAACTTGTAACTCTGCTCTGAGGGTTAACTGAACTTTGCATATGAAGTATCTGGCACAGTATCTGACATATAGTGATTAATGATCATTGTTATGTTTGGCTGTTCTATAAGACTACACACTTCCAGGTGTCAGGAATAGCACCTTGCATAAGGTAGTATCTCTATAAACCTTGGCTTAACTTAATTATGTCTCTGTCCTTCTAGATCTCAATATCTTTTAGGAAAAATGGTGGTAAAATGTTTTATTGCTTAAACTAATCTGTCAGAGGAAGAATCTCCTTTTAACTTATGGAAATTCCTTAACTTGGAAGATCCTTAAGGAGTGATATTAAAGCAGGACATGTTATGATCCTTTTTCAGGGTAATGTAGGTCTTAAGAACCCACACCATGTCCTTAATTACATATCCACTTGTAATTCTGGGGACAGACATGTTACCAGATTGAATAGAAGACATTGTATAATGCCCTTTCCAGAGATAATACCCAAAAGAAGTGTTTCATAAATTATGTAGCCTATACAAGGATAGAAAGAGAGCACAGAAAACAATATGCATTAGAGGCTACATTAAATGAGAAAAAATTCAATTTTGAATGGGGAGACAGTTTGAATTCCACCTCTACCCCCAAGCTAATCTGGGCAAATCATTTACTTTAAGGTTCAAGGTAACCATCAGTAAAATAAGGTTAATACTTTCTACTCTAGGGATTAGAATGAAAATTAAACATATTATATATAAAACTACATTACACAATGCTTTCTTGAAGTTGGAGATTTTCATGACTGCTAGAAAGTTTTCCGAAAGGCAGTGGTTCTCAATGTTGGCTGCACATTAGAATCTCCTGGGGACATTTAAAAAAACCCAAATCCTCCTATGTCTTTGACTGGCATTTGGTGTTGGATCCTTCTAAAATTCTGGTAGTAACCCATGTATGTTCCTGATGCAGAGTCTCTGCTGTGGCCTTTGCCTCTGCCTCTGGCATAGTCACTCCTTCTGTGAGCTCCCCAACCAAATATTCTGTAAATTTTCATGCTGAACTTTGGGGATATGCATGAAAGTGTGTGATCTGCTTATTCCCCACATGGACTAGCAGAACTGAGTTCAAACCCTCAGTCTGCTCAACTATGATGCACTGCTCTGTTTGCTTAGATATACCCTATTCCAGGCTGGGCTGGAGGCACTGTCCTCCTAGAGTTCCCAATGCAAAACACAGCCAAAGTCCTCCTCAGCATTTTCACCCCAAACCTCTCAAACACATAAGTTGAGACAATGGCATGACATCTGTTTCCCTTTTTCTGTCTTCTTTATCTATCTCCAATCCTTTAGTTCCATCTGGATGATGTGATCACCCATATGTAAAATTTTATCATCAATTGGGTATGCAGCTTGACATACTAAAGGGGGTGGCAAAGGGCGATAGACTAAATGTTTGTGTTCCCCCAACCCCTAAATTCATATGTTGAAACATTTATTCTCCTAATGTGATGGTATTTGGAGATGGGACATTTGGAAGGTGATTAGGTCATGAGGTCAGAGTCATCATGAATGCGATTAGTGCTCCCTCACCTCTTCCACCATGTGAGGACACAGTGAAAAGATGGTGGTCTATGAACCAAGAAACAGGTTCTCATCAGACACCAAATCTGCTAGCGCCATGATCTTGGACTTCCCAGCTTCCAAAACTGTGAGAAATAAATTTCTGTTGTTTATAATCCACCCAATCTATGGTATTTTGTTATAGCAGCCTGCACAGATTAAGACACAAAGTAATTTAGAAAATCCTTTTCAACAGATTGATTTTCAAACCTATTATTAGATCTTATTTTGGACTCATATGATAAGCTCAGCTCTCTCTTTTATATTTCTGCTTTGCCAGCTGTACATGGTTCAATGTGTTTTAAAATATTGTTGCTGAGCTGGACAGTAGGGCTCTCACTTGCGTTTGGGTACTCCCACATAACAGGTAAGAGAAGACACACTAATTTTCAGCTTTTTTTTTTTTTTTTTCCTTTTGCCACAATGTTTGGGAAAAACAACATTCAAAAGCTTCTAGGAGAAAAATATCCATGTAGCCTAGCCTCAGTTAAGAATACCCCTTCTTGGGGAGTTCCCTGGTTGCCTAGTGGTTAGGATTCCAGTCTTTCACTGCTGTGGCCTGGGTTCAATCTCTGGTCGGGGAACTGAGATCCCACCCACAAGCTGCATGCTGTGGCCAAAACAAAAAAAAAGAGAGAGAGAGAGAGAAATACCCCTTCCTAGTATTATTGCTCTCTTTTTATCTTTATTTTACAACCTTGTTCTAAGCCAAACATGATCAAAATAATGTATTTAATGATACTTTCTAGAAACTTTATTCCTAGTATAGTGCCTGAATATTATACTAGTAATGTTAGTATAGTTCTTATATCTATTCACTGCGAAAGTCATTTATTATGCTAGTACCTAAGGATGAGAACATCTAAGCTCTATCTTTAACATGAGAGTAGTACTTTACAAATCACTGTATATGTAGAAGATAGTCTCGTGATCTGTAGCATAACCTTATCGGTCAAAGAAATTCTTTACAGAAAAGTCTTGCTGCTACATTTCCATGTTACTTATCATTTGCCCTCTTAAACCCAAACATTAAAAAGCTTTATGGTAGAGAGCGTCATACTGTTGGACGTTTTCTCTAATTTCCACCCTATTTACAACACAGAAGGACTTAAAAATCCAGGGGAGGAAATTCTGGCTCTCCTGACAGCCCCTGTGTGAGAATCTCTGGGTCATATTCTATTGCTCATTGTGGTGGAACCTCTCAGTGCTCACTGATAGCTGTGTTCTCTTCTTCCTGGACTTGTAACTGGACTGTGTTTTCCTAGCCTCTGGTTAGCAGGTCATAACTGAGGCATGGCCAATTAAATGTGAACCATTTCCAGACGTGGCTCATAATGCATCCCTCCTATTATTTTCCTGTGCTAATGAAATAGAGAGGACTCTGAATTCCTGGGGGGACTGAACCACAGAGTGAAAGGAACCTTCAGGAGAAATATTCATTTGCTTCAATTTTCCTAGTCAAAAGAGTTGGAGTAGAGGGGAGTAAAAGAACTGTGAAAACATCCTTCTTGGATATGGGCAATTTACAAAGTTTTCAGCATATTGACTCCACTATTCCATGACCCTATGAGGGCAAATAGATATTGTCTGTTTTTTCATTTATGTTCTTCCTCAAGTTTCTTATAACGCACCACTAGATACTGATTATCTGATTGTTTCCATTTTGTTTTTGTTTGTTTGTTTAGTTTTTTAATGGCATAAAAGAGAGATTAGTTGATTTGGTAAAGGAGTCTCTACATCACAAATTATTTAGTCATTTCTTTGTTCCCATTTAAAATTATTTAGAAATGTTTATGCTTGCCATTGTCTCTGTCCTTATCAAGTGTTCCAAATTTCATTCTCCTTTCTCCCTTCCATATATGAAGAATAATTTTCTTCTATTTGATTATTTAAGCTCATGGGAAAATTATGTGAAAAATATCCCAAGTGTATTTTTAAAGTATATTTAAACAATACAAAACATAGTATGTATTAAATGTGTATTATAGTAGAAGTTTTAAAAGTATGTTTAAAAAGTGAAAATCTAGCCAACCCCTAGCTCTTTTGCACTCTTATTCTTCCATGGTAGCTACTGATAATAGCTGAGCATGTATTCCTCCAACTGTTTTGTATTCACATACACATAAGTACCAAATTTTAAGAGAAGAGGTTCAAATTCCCACCACATAAAATACAATTTTAAAAACCTACAATATTAGCCAAATGTTATCTTAAATAAGTCCTAATTTTTCTTAATAGACCTTGAAATTAAAATATAAATCTAAATTTAGAAAAAAGTTAATTTTTTTGAGTTGAGTTTATAAAATTTAACATGCCTCTATGTGTAATTTCTGATGGTCCAAGGTGATTCAGAGGAATCAGTGGACCTTGCATTACATTCATAGATTCAACCAAAAAGAAAATGATGTCTACCTATATGGTTAAGTTGATACTATTTCAATTAGTAAAATATTTTTGTACCTTTAATGTGGTATTTTCTGGGTTTGGTCCTCTTCCCAAATATCATTAAATCAACAGTCTTTCTTGAAATTCTTGGCTTCAGGATATTGAGGAATTATGTGGACATAAAATTTAAGTTATTTTTAATTGAATTACATTATTACAGGATATATTCTGTATATTATCAGTTTGGTGGCTTGCTTTTGTGTGTGTGTGTGTGTGTGTGTGGTACGCGGGCCTCTCACTGCCGTGGCCTCTCCCATTGCAGAGCACAGGCTCTGGACGCGCAGGCCCAGCGGCCATGGCTCACGGGCCCAGCCGCTCCGCGGCATGTGGGATCCTCCCGGACCGGGGCACGAACCCGCGTCCCCTGCATCGGCAGGCGGACTCCCAACCACTGTGCCACCAGGGAAGCCCAGTGGCTTGCTTTTTTAAACTCAGAAATATATAATGGACATTATTTTATATAGTACATATTTTAACACATTTTAATTGACATTTACATTTCCTTTCTCTCTCTCTATTACTACTAATGTTTCTGGGTGTATTCTTGTAGAGATCTTCTTGTGACTATGTGTGTATGTATCTGTTGTATACATTTTAAAGATAGAATTGTTAGATAAAATTGGCCTCCAAAACCATTGTGCAATTCTGTACTCCACTGCTTTGTGCGATCACAGTTACTACTCTGGTAGTTATATTGTGGGCTGTTCATTGAGCTCTATTTTGGAGATGGATATAGGTTTTAGCAACACTGAAATCTTGGAACTAACACAACCATTCAGCTATGGACTGAATGTTTTTGTCCTTCTCATATTTTGAAGCCCTCAGCCCCAGTGTGATGGTACTTGGAGATGGGGTCTTTGGGAGGAAATTAGGATTAAATGAGATCAACTAGTTAGAGCCCCCATAATGTAATTTGTGCCCTTAGAAGAAGAGTAGAAACCAAAGATCTCTCTCTGCCATGTAGGCATGTAGGAGTATAGCCAGAAGGTAGCCATCTGCAAACCAAGAAGATGGGTCTCATCACTAGCATCTTGATCTTGGACTTTGCAACCTCCAAACTATGAGAAATAAATGTGCGTGGTTTAAGCCATCCAGTCTATGGTATTTTGCTATAGCAGCCCGAACTGACTACGGCACATTCCATTGTCCTTTATTATTGTTTTCCACTGAATCAGCTACATACCATTCCCTCTCTCAATTTGATTTGCCTATAATTTGGAGTTATTTCAGTGTCTTTCTAGGGGAACTCAATTTTTGGTGCAATCTTACCTATATAATGTCAAGGGTTTATAATCTATGTTGGGATTTCTCACTATTTTATGTGTAACGAATCACCCCACAATTGGGAGATTTAAAACAACCACTTAATTCAAAACTAGAAAACAATTTGTTTCAAAACTAGAGTCAGCAGGGTACAGTTCTCATGATCTACAGCAGGCTTGGCTGGATAAGGCTGGACTTACTCATGTGTCTGGAGTCAGCTGCTTCATCAGTTGGGGGATGGCTGGTCTAAGATAGCTCAAAAATGAGACTGTATCTCTGTTCATGTCCTCTCTCCCATTCATTCCTTCAGAAGGTAGGGTCCCAAGAGCAAGAGCAGAAATGCAAAAAACCTGTTGAGACCCAGGCTTCATATAACATTGTTTTCTCTACATTTAATTGACCAGAGCAAGTTATATGCCTAGCCCGAAATCAGAGTGCAGAAATAGATGCCAGCTCTTGATAAGAGGAGCTTAGAAAAATGGAAGCAAGTTTGCAGTCTACTCTAGAGTTCATCAATATTACAACTTCTGGAGATATCTCAGTGATCCAGTCTGCCTCCCAGTTATTTTATGATGCAATGTATGTATATCTGTGTGTGTGTACATGTGATAAACCCAGATTCACTGATTTGGAATGGAAAAAATAAAAATGTAACATTCATTTATAGGATGTTCTAGTTAGCTATTTTTTAAATTAAATTTTATTTTTCAATTAGTAGATTAAATACAAAAAATTTAAGTGTAAAATAAGTTTTACCAAATCTAATGGTTCTTTATAAAGCTTAAAACAAAAATAAAAAATCTACTTCTTTATGCCCCTCAACCTTCACTAATTCTTTCTACATTGTCCTAATGTTTGTATCTCAATTTTTGTTAAATACATAGTGTTTTCATTACAATTATACACACGTTGTTCAGTACCAAGTCTAGGTATATGTTCTGATTATAATTTGTTTTAGCATAAAATTTTATTTTTCAAGCTTTAATAATTTTTTTTCTAATTTCCTTAGTTTTCTTAAAGCATATGGTAAACACTTCCCATAGACATTCACAGTTCCATAAATTACCTCCAAATATATGGTCATAATAATTACATAATTTATCAGTTCATTTTATTTTACCTTTGGAGACATTCTTCTTGGAGGCTTTGGCCTATTGCTCCCATGTAAAATGTTGTTCTTCAGCCATACTATTTTCTGATACTTCCCTCTGCTATTGTGCTTGGAATTTTCATCTCTCCTCTGTTGGTTCCTCTATTATCTCAGTCCCATTTCATCTTTCCTGGATTGATTTCTCATCATCTATTAACTTCCTGATAAAGACTACATGGAAAATACATTTTTAAACATTAACAGTCTGAAATTTTCTTTATTCTATCCTCTCATTTCATTGCTCTTCTGCATAGTTATATAATGCTATTTTGAAAGTAAAATTTCTAGTTGTCAACATTTCTGTTGGGAATTCTGAAGTCATTGCGATTATCCTTTATATGTATTATTTTTCCTCTTAGAAAGTTATAGATTCTGCTTTTTCTTTAGTGTTATGAAATTTATGATAGTTTGCCTTCTTTTGGGTCCTTTAACATTTATTACTTTATGCACTGATGGGCCTTTTTATTATGGAGTCTCATATCTTAACATTATATGAAATATTCTTGGATTGTTTCTTGGCAATTTCCTCTTCATTGTTTGTGATATCTCATATTGAAGCTCATATTAACCAGATGTTGAATCTCCTGGATTGATCCTTTATGGGTTTTTTTTCCTCTCTTTTGTTCATTTTTTTTTTGTCTTATGTTGTACTCAGTTTTATCTTCTAATTATTTTTCAGTCAAAAATTAGCTATTATATTTTTAATTTCCAAAAGTTTTCTTCTTTTCTAACTGTGCATTCTTTATAACATTTTCTTTTTATGTATACATTGTCTTTATTATATGAGGCTAAGTAATAATTTAATAATATTTTATTTTTTTCATTTGAGTCCTTCTGTCACATGGCTTTCCTTTATGCTGTGTAGCCCTCTTCAAACATAAGATATGTTGTAACCTTTGGTTCCATTCTGTCACACTTAAGAATGAGACAGTAAAATGCTTATTGGAATCTCTGTACATGGTGAGATTGGTGGCTTGGTAGAAGTCACTATTATATAAGATAGCTACTTGGATTTTGAAAAGGAAGACACACATGTGCCCATCTTTGTTCTAGGTATTCAGTTTTTTAGAAAAATAACCTTCTAATATTTTACCTGAGAATTATATACCTGGCTGCTGGCAATTCTGACCTTTTGCAATATTCTACCTGGGGATTATAAACATGGCTGATAGCATAAAGGAGATGGTGGGAAAGGGGGCTGATGTTGCAGAGGCTGGGGGTCCAGAGAGTATCTAACTTAATGTCTTTGGTGAGCATGAGGATTAAATATATCCCTAGTTTCTAGAGGTCAGGGTGGAGATGAAGGGATTTCATTTTCCTTAAACAAATTTCCAAATTATCCTCATGTTTTCAGTACTCATCTCATTCCCCTTTCTGTGATACTTTCTTTCAATTTCCAAAAACTTTCATGATTTTGAGTTGCCTTTTTTTAAAAAAAATTAATTTATTTAATTATGGCTGTGCTGGGTCTTCTCTTCTATGCAAGGGCTTCCCCTAGTTGTGGTGAGCAGGGGACACTCTTCATCGCAGCGTGCGGGCCTCTCAGTATCACGGCCTCTCTTGTTGTGGAGCACAGGCTCCAGTCACGCAGGCTCAGTAGTTGTGACTCACAGGCCTGGTTGTTCCGCAGCATGTGGGATCCTCACAGACCAGGCTTCGAGCCCGTGTCCCCTGCATTGGCAGGCAGATTCTTAACCTCTGTGCCACCAGGGAAGCCCTGCCTTGCTTCTTGTTGAAGGCAACCAATCCTCCTTTCCATTCCACTTGCATCACAAGCCCAATTGTACATAGGCTTGGCTTTCCTTTTCTTTGCTAGCTATTTAATAGTTCTCTCTTTCCAACCTTTATACATAGTTTCTCAGATTTATAAATGCCTCTTTGTTTTATTAAAATAGAGTTTTTGCTTCTGTTTTTCCTTCCCTTAGATGGAGAAAGTTAAGAGGATCATTATTATTATCCTGAAATTGAAAGTGGGCAGCAAGTTCTTAATACTACTTGAAATAGTAAGACTTCACTCCATCTTTTTACTGAACCTATTTTCAAAATTGTTTGCAGTCAGAGCAAGGCTTTCCTTAAGAGAATAGTTTTGAATTAAAACTCCCAGTCCCTTTGCCCCATTGCTATCTTTTGATATATTACTGAAAAACAGTATCAAAAACAAGTTGACTGAAACTAATTATCTCACAATTCTTTGTTATAGCTTGCATTGCTTTATAGTCTGACCATTTTAGAAGAGAAAATGAAGGAATCTTTTATTGCATATGGAACATTTAGTGTAAGATTAGGCTGCTGTAAGAAAGAGCTCCCCCAAAATATTTATTTCACTTTTAGAATAAGTAGAGCACCATTCAAAGTCATGGGTTCCTATTATTTTACTTCTTTGTTGTCTCAAAGGGCATTATTCTTATCTGATGGTTTAAGTTGGGTCACAGGACTGTCCAAGTGTTTGTAGAAGTTCATTGCAGGATGTTATGGGACAGGCCGAAAAGTGATGACAGCATTTCTGTTCATATTCCATTGTCTAGAATATAACCACACATACCCATTAAGTTGTAAGGGAAGCTGTGAAATATAGAGACTAACCATAAAACCATGTCCTAGATGTAACTTCCTTATTCAGAAAGGAAATGTGTTTTAGTTATTATTACTTCATAATAAATAATAACTCTAAATTTTGTGGCATAAAACATCATTTTAGTATGCTCATAAATTCTGTAGGTCATTAAAGTAGAAAGGATACAGCAGGAAAAGCTATCCTCTGTTCGACAATGTCTGGGACTTCAGCAGGACAGACTCAAATGTCTGGGTGTGACTTGAGAGGAAGGCTGAAATAGCTGAGGCTAGAGATTCTACTTCTAAAATGGCTTTTTCAGTCACATGTCTGGCACCTGGGCAAGGATGACTCAGCTGGGTGGGTCACATGATACTGTCAACTGGAGTACCTACATGTGGCCTGTCCATATGACTTGGGCTTCTCACAGCATAACAGCTAGGTTCCAGGAGGGAGTATTCTGAGAGTGACTGTGCTAAGAGAACCAGGCAGAAGCTGCATGATTCTGACCTAGTGTTAGAAATCATGCGACATCACTTCCACCACATTCCACTGGTTACAAGCAAGTCATAAGGATAGCCCACAGTCAATGGGAGGAAAATAAAACTCCACCACTTGTTTGAGGTGTGGCGATGTCACTCTATGAGACATTGAAGAGAATGTGGAATGGGATATATTGTGACCATCACTAGAAAAAAAAAAAAAATACCACAAGAGAAAATAGATTTTGGCAAATGACAAGTAAACTCAACCACAATCTACATTTAAAGAGAGGAAAGCAAAATATATAACACAGGACCAATTACAAGTAACTATCCAACACATCAGAACCTCAAACAAGTTGAAACATATTCTTCCTTGTAACCTGCATTCTGTTTGGAAAAGTTATTCCTCTATTTCCAGAAAATAACAAGTCATTTCCAAGCTTTTGCCTTTATTCATGCAGTCTCTCAGTTTGAAATTACCTTCCCTACATTATTTATTGAAATCCATCAAAAGAGACTTAAATACTATCTCCTTAGAAAAGCTGTCACTGACAGTGATACCTCCAACTACAATTAATCATACCCTCTCTGATTGCTACAGTACAGTATTTCAACTTCTACTTAGCACTTACTCTATTCTATTTTTATTATGATTAGATATTTATAGATACAATTTCTTCATTAGTCTGTATGGTCCTCCAGAGATACATACCTTATGTGTGTTCACTTTTGTTTCTTCAGAAGGCTTTGATTATGACAGACTGCTATATTAATCACTGTATAATTAACTGAGATACAAATGGTTCTATTAAATAAACATATATATTTTATGCATTAATCCATTAGTAGGTCTAGCTCTAATTTATGTGTATCTCCTGTATGATTGGAGGTTAGAGGTGGATAGAATGAAGCAAAGTGAGGGAAATTTTGGAAAATGTAGGGGATTTAGGTCCAGATATTTTAATATATTCCAGGAAGGGGAAATGTATATTTTCCCTCTGATCCAATCAATCCCAATATAAGTGAGAACAATTTTCTCTAAAAGCTTCCTTATTAGTCCTGTTCAATCCATGCTTATTAGTAATTAGATTCAATCCTGGCTTCTTACTATACCTGGAAATTCAGAAGGAATTAAATCTTCATCCCCATTGGATCCTTATGCTTCCAGATTCTATAGTGTTTCCTGATAGTTTTGCTTCTGGCTTTAGATACAACAATTCACATAAAGGCCAAGGCCTCTGCTATCATCTCTTCCCCCTGGAGCCCCCAATGATGTTTTACTTTGCTTTGTGAATCATAACCCAAATGTTGATTCTTTGCTTCAGGTTGATTTCATATATCTTCCCCCATTACTATCTATCTGTCAGACTGTGGCTACAACTGGCTTACGGTGAAGCTGTAACAACTTGTGGTTCATCTCACCCTGGAGTCAGGGTAAACCAAGCTCAGATAGAAGCAACAAGCTTCTTTGTTAATTTTATCTCTAACACTCTCTGTGGTCCCCTGAAAATAGCTAATTATTGAATTTTTTCTTCCTGTGTAACCTAGAGATAAATGCATTGATTCATCTCTGGGAGGTGCTGAATGGTTTAACTAGGACTATATAGGATATAAAAATTGTAATTCAATGCTACTTTAGGTGCTGTTAGCAACATATTACTAATTGCATGACTCATCACATTCCTCCACACATCTTAGTCTTTGCCTTGATGATAGTTTTTTTCACACCTACATTAAGTTCAAATTTAGAATCTTCATGTGTGTTCACTACACTTGAACAGTGAGCATATATAATTTCCCTTTTTTTTTTAGTTTATGACATAGATGATTACTCTAAAATAAAACATTTAAACACTTATTCATCCTAGCTATGCTGTAAAATGCAGGTTTTCAACCAAACTTTTGAAAAATTAATTGCTGATTTTAGAAAAAAAATCTGTAAAACTTGTATTTATAATTTTTTTAAACAAAGAGAGACATTGTGTTTTTCTGGTAAGGTAGAATTTATAAACATCCAATAATTAGTTATATGTTGAAAATATATTCTGGGTTTTGATAAACATTTAAATAGCTCTATTATTTTCTATGTATTAAAATTGACTTTTCTCATGGCAAATTCTGTAACTAACTCTCCTTTTCTCTAAGTTTGAACATTTTAAACAATAAGTTGTTTGGAGTTTAGTTGACTTTTCAAGTAACTTTAAGAAGTTTACACTATGACTCAGTCTTTTACTAAAAAGTTATTTTGTATACCAAAAGTTCCAGTTAGAGTAAAGTGTGACATTAATTTGATATGTTTGAAGGAAATATTTGCTTTTACTGGAATGACCACAGTTCTACATTTTGTTACAAAGCAACAGTCAAATGTTTTCCAATATCTGAGAAAAGTAGAAATTTTTTTGTCCCAAGGCAGTCCCTTTTTTAATTTTTTAATGAGATTTAATTAACATGATATTGTATTAGTTTTTAGGTGTACAACATAATTGTTTGATACATGTATGTATTATGACGTGATCGCCACAAGTTTAGTTAACATCCATTACACACAGTTACAGAGTTTTTTTCTCATGATGAGAATTTTTAAGACTTAGTCTCTAGAAAAGACAGCCTTTTCAATAAGTGGTGCTGGCCAAACTGGACAGCCACATGTAAAAGAACGAAATTAGAGCACTACCTAACACCATACACAAAAATAAACTCAAAGTGGATTAAAGACTTAAAAGTAGACCAGCCACTATAAAGCTTTTAGAGGAAAACATAGGAAAAACACTCTTTGACATAAACCACAGCAAGATCTTTTTTGACCCACCTCATAGAGAAACAGAAATAAAAACAAAAATTAAAAAATGAGACTTAAACTTAAAAGCTTTTGCACAGCAAAGGAAACTGTAAACAAGACAGACAACCCTAAAAATGGGAGAAAATATTTGCAAATGAAATAACAGACAAAGGATTCATCTCCAAAATATACAAACAGCTTATGGAGCTCACTATCAAAAAAACAAAAAATCCACTTATAAAAAAATGGGCAGAAGACCTAAATAGACATTTCACCAAGGAAGACATACAGATGGCCAGGAGGCACATGAAAAGATATTCAACATCACTAATTATTAGAGAAATGCAAATCAAAACTACAACAAGGTATCACCTCACGCCAGTCAGAATGGCCTTTATCAAAAAAGCTAGAGAAAATAAATGCTGGAAAGGGTGTGGTAAAAAGGGAACCCTCCTACACTGTTGGTGGGAATGTAAATTGATATAACCACTATGGAAAGCAGTATGAAGGTTCCTTACAAAACTAAAAATAGAACTACCATATGACACAGCAATCCCACTACTGGGCATATACCCTGAGAAAACCATAATTCAAAAAGATACATGCACCCCAATGTTCACTGCAGCACTATTTACAATATTCAGGACACGGAACCAGCCTAAATGTCCATCAACAGTTGAATGGATAAAGAAGATGTGGAACATATATACAATGGAATATTACTCAGCCATAAAAAGAAATGAAATTGAGTTATTTGTAGTGAGGTGGATGGACTTAGAGTCTGTCATACAGAGTGAAGTCAGAAAGAGAAAAACAAATACCGTACACTAATGCTTATATATGGAATCAAAAAAATAAAAAATAAAAGTACTGATGAACCTAGTTGCAGGGCAGGAGTAAAGAGGTAGACATAGGGAATGGACTTGATGACATGGGGTGGGAGGGCAAAGTGAGAGTAGCATCGACATACATACACTACTGAATGTAAAATAGTTGGCTGGTGGGAAACAGCAGCATGGTACAGGAAGTTCGGCTCAGTGCTTTACAATGACCTAGAAGGGTGAGATAGGGAGGATGGGAAGGAGGCTCAAGAGGGAGGGCACACGGGGACATATGTATGCATACGGCTGATTTGCTTTGTTGTACAACAGAAACTTACACAGTATTGTGAAGCAATTACACTCCAATAAAGATCTATTAAAAAAAAACTTTCAAATATATAATACAGTATTGTTAACTATAGTCACCTGTACTATACATTACAGCCCCAGGACTTATTTTATAACTTGAATCTTGTACCTTTTGATCACCTTCACCTAATTGACCTATCCCCTCAACCTCCACCTCTGGCAACCACCAATCTGTTCTCTGTATCTATGAGCATTGGTTCTTTTTTTAGATTCCACATATAAGTGTTTTCTGTCTGACTTATTTCACTTAGAAAAATTCCTTCAAGATCCATCCATGTTATTGACAATGGTTGGATATCCTTTTTATGGCCTAATAATATGCCATTATATATATTTACTATATTTATATATATTTGTCACATTTATATAAATATATCACATTTTCTTTATCTGTTAATCTGTTGACAGAAACTATGGAATATCTTATGATATTTCTATTTTTAAAAAAAAATTTTTGAGGATGCTCCATACTGTTTTCCATAGTTTCCATAGTGGCTGCAATGATTTACATTCCCACCAACAGTTCACAAAGGTTTTCTTTTCTCCACTTCATTGCCAACATTTGTTATTTCTTGTCTTTTTGATAATAGCTGTTCTGAGAGGTGTGAGGTGATATTGCTATCAAATCCAAGCTCATACTGCTCACCAAGAGACAGGCCAATAAATTGAGAGACAAGGTATTGGGGAAAGGAATAGCAACTTTATTTGGAAAGAGAGTGGACTAGTGTCCCAAAGAACCATCTTACCTGAGTTAGAATTCAGAATTCTTTTATACTAAAAGGAGAGAGAGGGGTGTAGCTGGTTGTTGCAGACTTCTTGGCACCAGCAGATGTGATAATCCTTTGTTCTTACAGCTGTCCAGGTAGGCCTGGTCATGATGTTCCTGCAAACCTTCAACAAGACAAATGTTATTTTCTCCTCTGCAACTTTTTATCTCTATATGAATGAAAGGTCAAGCCTGGGAGGCAGAGAATTGAGAAAATGCTGTTATGCATATTTCAGACTATAGGCAACATTCTCTTACTGATTGAAGAGACAAAGGTACAGAACCAACATGACTAAGCACAGGCAACAGAACACAAAGATTAGAGCTAGAGAAATGTATCCAATATGGAGTCAGTTTGTTCTTCTCTTGTAATATCTCATAATGGTTTTGATTAGCATTTTCCTGATGGTTAGTGATGTTAAGCACTTTTTCCTGTATCTGTTGGCCATCTGTACGTCTTCTTTGGGGAAACATCTATTCAGATCCTCTGCCCATTTTTTAATAGATTTTTTTTAATCTATTGAGCTATATGAATTCTTTATATATTTTCTATATTCATCCTTTAATGGATATGATTTGCAAATATTTTCTCCCATTTTGTAGGTTGCCTTTTCATTATGTTGATTTTTTTTTTTCTGTATAGAAGTTTTTGGTTAACTGTTTAGTTTTAGTTGATTTGTAAATAGATGACACTGTGCTACATTTTGTTAGTGAGATATGTGAATAAAAAGATTATCTACTATATATTAAGGAAAGTAAATAAAGGCAGAAAAAATTGACAATTCCATGGAGCAGATGAAAAATTTCAAAGCAGCAAGAGATTGGTATGATCCATTCATGCATTGTATAGGACTGAGTTGATACAGCATCATATATCACTTTGTCAGAAACTTCCAGCTGACTTTAAACAGAAGCTGCTTAACCTCCAGTGACACATAATTTAATGAGAAAGATAAGGAGATATTGTGTGTGATAGCTGAGTGTTTTTCTTTCATAGGCATATATATAATAATGATATATCTTATATTAGATGACATCTAGATTTAAAGAATCACAGTAATATAATTATACTGCTAAATATAGAAAGAGACTAAAGCAAGATTTTTACAAAGCTTTTTAAGCTACCACTTTTATTTTTCTTTTCTAATTTGCAATAATGTTATAAGCCACCATTATTGTGTGCTATCAGTTGAGGCATGTGATAATCTTTTATTTATTATGCCTTTTATTACTGGTACCTGTTCAGTAAGGCAAACATTACTATCCACATTACACAGATTAAAAATTTAAGGCTTGAAGAAAGCCTATAGATTGGATGGAGTAGAGCTAGAGTGAAAACCTAAAACCTGTGCTGTTATCTCTCAGTAAACTTCTTACTGGTTTTAAGAAAGTGTTCCTTGTGCCTTTCTACCTGAAAGCCTACCAATAGTAGGCATATTTAAAGCAAGCTAGCTTTCAGACTTTACTGCATGTGTTACTCTAGATCTTTAATCATTATAGTCTAATTAAATTACTATGCTGGTAGACTCCCTCTTTGTCCTCAAGTCCAAGCTTTCTTTTAGATTACAAGACCCAACATTTATCAGTCTAACTTCCCTTTGATTTCCAGGGAAGATGTGGCAGAAGACTGAGTGCATGTGATGAGGAATGAAACCACACATTTATTCCCTTCTCCCTCTGCTTATTTAGGCAGCAGGCTTGTCTCCTCCATGTCTCCAAGCCTGGCTGGAGAGCCGGGCTTCTAGACTCTCATGATATCCTCTCCTTCCATTGCCCTTTCAGCCCTAAGGCTGATAGCTATTTTCTGACATTGTTAATCTCTGTTTTATCTTGCTGTCCTTGATCTGCTTCTCAGCTTTTCTATCACTTGCGTAACTAATTTCTTGTATTAGATTCTCTGTTTGAAAAACCTAGAGTTATTTTCCTAGGTGGACAATGACAGTTTTAACAATGAGGCAAAGCCTATCAATTGACTTAATAAGTTGTCTAAAGGACTTCCTTTAAAAGACAACTCTAGATATCCTCTTATCACTGGATCTACTTGGTCCAAATATATATTCAAAGATAAAAAGGCAACTTTAGCTTCCTTTATCTGTAACTATCTTGCTCATCATGGGAATCTTAGAACTTTTATTTCTTCCTTCCTTTTCCTCTTTCAATTTATATACAAAAAAGCAACTTCTATTGTCAACCCCCCAAAAATAAATGAATAAATAATAATGCAGGAGGCTGCAAATAGGAAAAGAGTTTATTTGGAGTCTTAAGAATTGTAATTTGGGAGACACACAGATTCGCGTAACCCTGAAAGAGTGTTCCGAGGCAACAAGTCAGGGGCTTATAAAGACAAAAAGCCATGAAGTTGTTAAAAGTTGCCAGGTGAGAATTGTGATTGACTTTGATGCAAGTTGGAAAATATTTGTCCTTAAGGAATCATGAATTGTTTTAGGGTAAGAGTACGCTAAGTACATAGACTGTCACAAGTTATTTTGGGTAAGGGTCTAATAAGAAGATAGGCTGTCACAAGTTTCTGGCAGATGTTCTGGATCACTTCATCATGTTAAAAGGTCAGATTCCATCTAGGCTGAGATGTGCAGAAGTCACACTACCTTAATGGCCTCCCAGCTCCATTTTAGAGAGTTCTCTTAGCCATACTGAGTCTATTTTGATTTCCTTTTACAGTATATATTTATATAGAGTGATATATAATGAATAAATATGATTATTTATATTTTTGTTTCCTTATTTCAGTTGTGGTAAGTTGTGTTTTTCAAACAACGTGATTTTTTTCACATTTTCAAGTCTATAAAATTGTGCATTATATGCTATTATCTTTTTAATATCTTTAGAATCTGTAATAATATACTTTTTACTTATGAAATTAGTAACTTGTTTCTTCTCTCTTTTCTGTTGATTAGGCTATCTGTGGTTTATCAGCCTTCAGTCAATCAACTTTTTACTGATCTGTATTTTATAATTTATGAATTTCTTATGTTTTTATTTCCTTTTTTCTACTTTATTGGGCTTAATTAACTTATTTTTCTAATTTCTTAAAATCAGTTATCCAAGTAGCCATATTAAGCCTTTCTTCTCTTCAAATATATGCACTTTAAGGTCATAAATATTCTTATAAATAAAGTGTTGAGGAGGAAAAATTTTTCCTCTACCCTTCTAGGTTCTTTTGGCTGGTGGAAGAATTGACATGAGACAGATTTATAGGAGAAAATCAAACAAAACTTTAATAACATGTATACATGGAAGAGACTCAGAAAAACAGAGTGACTCACCAAAATAGCCAAAGCCCTCACCTTAAATACCATCCTCAGCTAAAGACAAAAGAGGATGTTGTTGAGAGTGAAGAGAGTCAGTTATGGGATGTTATCAGGAAAAGCACAATAAACAAGGGTAAGGATTTGATGCAGATTTAAGTCATTGCCTTCTCCATCAGTAAGAGTTTCTAGAGATTTTGTTATCCTCCTATTCCTGGTACAGGGAGGGAAACAGCCTTACACATGGAGATTCCCCTTATAAATGTTTCTCACAAGAGGGTAACTCCTACTTCATTTTCAGAAATTTTCTCATGGCTACTGTTTCTTCGAAAATAACCAGCTTAAAATAATTAAAATGCCAAGGAAATATATTAATGGTTGGCAAATTTTGCTTCCCTACAAAAGCTTTACCATATCCCTTGAATTTTGTCTATCATATTTTATTTTTCTTAATCAAAATATTTTAAAATTTTCTTATGACTTCTTTGACTCATGCTATTTAGAATTACACTGTTTAATCTGAAAATAGGGACTTTTTCGTTACCTTTTGGGGACTTGTGGCTTACTACCACACAGAGAATCTTTTGAACTTTAGTAAGGCTTTCTTAATTACCTCACACATGGTAAATTTTGTTAATATTTTACATATACTTGAAATACTATGCATTCGTTCATTTTCAGTGTATGTTTCTATATGTATCAATTAGATCAAGTTTGCTAGCTGCCTTTACTTTTAAACATCTTTAAGATAGTATAATTGCCTCAAAATGGTGTGTTAGTTTCTGTTTTACAACAAAGTGAATCAGTTATACATATATATGTTCCCATATCTTTTCCCTCTTGCGTCTCCCTCCCTCCCACCCTCCCTATCCCACACCTCTAGGTGGTCACAAAGCACAGAGCTGATTTCCCTTTGCTATGTGACCACATCCCACTAGCTATCTATTTTACATTTGGTAGTGTATATATGTCCATGCCACTCTCTCACTTTGTCCCAGCTTACACTTCCTCCTCCCCATATCCTCAAGTCCATGCTCTAATAGGTCTGTTTTATTCCTGTTCTATCCCGAGTCTCTTCATGACATTTCTTTTTCTTAGACTCCATATATATGTGTTAGTATACGGTATTTGTTTTTCTCCTTCTGACATACTTCACTCTGTATGACAGACTCCAGGTCTATCCACCTCATTAGAAATAACTCAGCTTCATTTCTTATTATGGCTGAGTAATATTCCTTTGTACATATGTGCCACATCTTCTTTATCCATTCATCTGTTGATGGACACTTAGGTTGCTTCCATGTCCTGGCTATTGTAAATAGAGCTGCAATGAACATTTTGGTACATGACTCCTTTTGAATTATTGTTTTCTCAGAGTATATGCCCAGCAGTGGAAATGCTGGGTCATATGGTAGTTCTATTTTTAGTTTTTTAAGGAACCTCCATACTGTTCTCCATAGTGGCTGTATCAATTTACATTCCCACCAGCAGTGCAAGAGTGTTCCCTTTTCTCCACACCCTCCCTAGCATTTATTGTTTCTAGAGTTTTTGATGATGGCCATTCTGACTGGTGTGAGATGATATCTCATTGTAGTTTTGATTTGCATTTCTCTAATGATTAATGATGTTGAGCATTCTTTCATGTGTTTGTTGGCAATCTGTATATCTTCTTTGGAGAAATGTCTATTTAGTTCTTCTGCCCATTTTTGGATTGGGTTGTTTTTTTTTTGTTATTGAGCTGCATTAGTTGCTTATAAATTTTGGAGATTAATCCTTTGTCAGTTGCTTCATTAGCAACTATTTTCTCCCATTCTGAGAGTTGTCATTTGGTCTTGTGTATAGTATCCACTGCTGTGAAAAAGCATTTAAGTTTCATTAGGTCCCATTTGTCTATTTTTGTTTTTATTTCCAATTCTCTAGGAGGTGGGTCACAAAGGATCTTGCTGTAATTTATATCATAGAGTGCTCTGCCTATGTTTTCCTCTAACAGTTTGATAGTGTCTGGCCTTACATGCAGGTCTTTAACCCATTTTGAGTTTATTTTTGTGTATGTTGTTAGGGACTGTTCTAATTTCATACTTTCACATGTAACTGTCCAGTTTTCCCAGCACCACTTATTGAAGAGGCTGTCTTTTCTCCACTGTATATTCTAGCCTCCTTTATCAAAGAAAAGGTGACCATATGTGTGGGTTTATCTCTCAGATTTCTATCCTGTTCCATTGATCCATATTTCTGTTTTTGTGCCAGTACCATACTGTCTTGATTACTGTAGCTTTGTAGTATAGCCTGAAGTCAGGGAGCCTGATTTCACCAGCTCCATTTTTCGTTCTCAATATTGCTTTTGCTATTCGGGGTCTTTTGTGTTTCCATACAAATTGTGAAATTTTGTTCTCTAGTTCTGTAAAAAATTCCAGTGGTAGTTTGTTAGGGATTGCATTGAATCTGTAGATTGCTTTGGGTAGTAGAGTCATTTTCACAATGTTGATTCTTCCAATCCAAGAACATGGTATATCTCTCCATCTATTTGTATCATCTTTAATTTCCTTCATCAGTGTCTTATAGTTTTCTGCATACAAATCTTTTGTCTCCCTAGGTAGGTTTATTCCTAGATATTTTATTCTTTTTCTTGCAATGGTAAATGGGAGTGTTTTCTTAATTTCACTCTCAGATTTTTCATCATTAGTGTATAAGAATGCCAGAGATTTCTGTGCATTAATTTTGTATCCTGTTACTTTACCAAATTCATTGATTATCTCTAGTAGTTTTCTGGTAGCATCCTTAGGATTCTCTATGTATAGTATCATGTCATCTGTAAACAGTGACAGCTTTACTTTTTCTTTTCTGATTTGGATTCCTTCTATTTCTTTTTCTTCTCTGATTGTTGTGGCTAGAACTAACAAAACAACGTTGAATAATAGAGGTGAGTGTGGGAAACCTTGTCTTGTTCCTGATCTTAGTGGAAATGGTTTCAGTTTTTCACCATTGAGAATGATGCTGTCTGTGGGTTTGTCATATATGGCCTTTATTATGTTGAGGAAAGTTCCCTCTCTGCCTACTTTCTGCAGAGTTTTTATCATAAATGGGTGTTGAATTTTGTCAAAAGCTTTCTCTGCATCTATTGAGATGATCATATGGTTTTCCTCCTTCAGTTTGTTGATATGGTGTATCACGTTGATTGATTTGCGTATATTGAAGAATCCTTGCATTCCTGGAGTAAACCCCACTTGATCATGGTGTATGATCCTTTTAATGTGCTGTTGGATTCTGTTTGCTAGTATTTTGTTGAGGATTTTTGCTCTATGTTCATCAGTAATATTCTCCTGTAGTTTTCTTTCTTTGTGACGTCTTTGTCTGCTTTTGGTATCAGGGTGATGGTGGCCTCATAGAATGAGTTTGGGAGTGTTCCTCCTTCTGCTATCTTTTGGAAGAATTTGAGATGGATACGTGTTAGTTCTTCTCTAATATTTGATAGAATTCCCCTGTGAAGCCATCTGGTCCTGGGCTTTTGTTTGTTGGAAGATTTCTAATCACAGTTTCAATTTCAGTGATTGGTCTATACATATTTTCTATTTCTTCCTGGTTCAGTCTCGGCACGTTGTGCATTTCTAAGAATTTGTCCATTTCTTCCAGGTTGTCCATTTTATTGGCATAGAGTTGCTTTTAGTAATCTATAATAATCTGTTGTAATTCTGCCGTGTCAATTGTTATGTCTCCTTTTTTATTTGAGTCTTCTCCCTTTTTTTCTTGATGAGTCTCGCTATTGGTTTATCAATTTTGTTTATCTTCTCAAAGAACCAGCTTTTAGTTTTATTGATCTTTGCTACTGTTTACTTCATTTTTTTCACATTTATTTCTGATCTGATATTTAAGATATCTTTCCTTCTGTTAAATATGGGTTTTTTTTTTCGTTCTTCTTTCTCTAATTGCTTTAGTTGCAAAGTTAGGTTGTTTATTCACGATGTTTCCTGTTTCTTATGGTAAGATTGTATTGCTATAATCTTCCCTCTTAGAACTGCTTTGGCTGCATCCCACAGGTTTTGGGTCATCGTGTCTCCATTGTCATTTGTTTCTAAGTATTTTTTGATTTCCTCTTTGATTTCTTCAGTGATCACTTCGTTATTAAGTAGTGTATTGTCTAGCCTCCATGTGTTTGTATTTTTTACAGATCTTTTCCTGTAATTGATATCTAGTCTCATAGCGTTGTGGCCGAAAAAGATACTTGGTACAATTTCAATTTTCTTAAATTTACCAAAGCTAGATTTGTGACCCAATATATGATCTATCCTGGAGAATGTTCCATGAGCACTTGAGAAAAATGTGTATTCTGTTGTTTTTGGATGGAATGTCTTATAAATATCAATCAAGTCCATCTTGTTTAATGTATCATTTAAAGCTTGTGTTTCCTTATTTATTTTCATTTTGGATGATCTGTCCATTTGTGAAAGTGGGGTATTAAAGTCCCCTACTATGATTGTGTTACTGTCTATTTCCCCTTTTATGGCTGTTATTATTTGCCTTATGTATTGAGGTGCTCCTATGTTGGGTGCATAAATATTTACAATTGTTATATCTTCTTCATGGATCTATCCCTTGATCATTATGCAGTGTCCTTCTTTGTCTCTTATAATAGTTTTTGTTTTAAAGTCTATTTTGTCTGATATGAGAATTGCTACTCCAGCTTTCTTCTGATTTTCATTTGCATGGAATATCTTTTTCCATCTCCTCACTTTCAGTCTGTATGTGTCCCTAGGTCTGAAGTGGGTCTCTTGTAGACAGAATATATATCGGTCTTTTTTTTTTTTTTTTTTAATCCATTCAGCCAGTCTGTTTCTTTTGGTGGGAGCATTTAATCCATTTACATTTAAGGTAATTATCGACATGTATGTTCCTATTACCATTTACTTAATTGTTTTGAGTTTGTTCTTGTAGGTCTTTTCCTACTCTTGTGTTTCTTGCTTAGAGAAGTTCCTTTAGCATTTGTTGTAAAGCTGGTTTGGTGGTGCTGAACTCTCTCAGCTTTTGCTTGTCTGTAAAGGTTTTAATTTCTGCATCAAATCTGAATGAGATCCTTGCTGAGTACAGTAATCTTGGTTGTAGGATTTTTTCCTTCATCACTTTAAATATGTCCTGCCACTCCCTTCTGGCTTGCAGAGTTTCTCCTGAAAGATCAGCTGGTAACCTTATGAGGATTCCCTTGTGTGTTGTTTGTTGTTTTTCCCTTGCTGTTTTAATATGTTTTCTTTGTATTTAATTTTTGATAGTTTGATTAATGTGTGTCTTGGCGTCTTTCTCCTTGGGTTTATCCTGTATGGGAGTCTCTGTGCTTCCTGTACTTGGATGACTATTTCCCTACCCATATTAGGGAAGTTTTCAACTATAATCTCTTCAAATATTTTCGCAGTCCCTTTTTTTTTTCTTCTTCTTATGGGACCTCTAAGATTTGAATGATGATGCATTTAATGTTGTCCCAGTTGTCTCTGAGACTGTCCTCAGTTCTCTTCATTCCTTTTTCTTTATTCTGCTCTGCAGTAGTTATTTCCACTATTTTATCTTCCAGGTCACTTATCCGTTCTTCTGCCTCAGTTATTCTGTTATTGATCCCATCTAGAGTATTTTTAATTTCATTTATTGTGTTGCTCATCATTGCTTGCTTCCTCTTTATTTCTTCTAGGTCCTTGCTAAATGTTTTTTGCATTTTGTCTATTCTATTTCCAAGATTTTGGGGTCATCTTTACTAACATTATTCTGAATTGTTTTTCAGGTAGACTGCCTATTTCCTCTTCATTTGTTAGGTCTGGTGGGCTTTTACCTTGCTCCTTCATCGGCTGTGTTTTTTTCTGTCTTTTCATTTTGCTTATAGTGTTTGGGGTCTCCTTTTTGCAGGCTGCAGTTTCGTAGTTCCTGTTGTTTTTGGTATCTGTCACCAGTGGCTAAGGTTGGTTCAGTGGGTTGAGTAGGCTTCCTGTTTGGGGGAAATAGTGCCTGCGTTCTGGTGGATGAGGCTGGATCTTGTCTTTCTGGTGGGCAGGTCCACATCTGGTGGTTTGTTTTGGGGTGTCTGTGGCCTTATTATGATTTTAGGCAACCTCTCTGCTAATGTATGGGGCTGTAGTCCTGTATTGCTAGTTGTTGGGCATAGGGTGTCCAGCACTGTAGCTTGATGGTCGTTGAGTGAAGCTGGGTCTTGGTGTTGAGATGGAGATCTCTGGGATATTTTCTCCATTTCAAATAATGTGGAGCTGGGAGGTCTCTTGTGGACCAGTGTCCTGAAGTTGGTTCTCCCTCGTCAGAGACACAGCCTTTATGCCTGGCTAGAGCACCAAGAGCCTTTATTCCACATTGCTCCAAATAAGAGGGAGAAAATATAGAAAGGGAAGGAAGGAAGTATGAAAGGAAGGAAGGAAGAAAGGATGGAAGAAAGGAAGGAAGGAGGGGAGGGAGGAAGGGAGGGAGGAAGGAAGGAAGAAAAAAAGAAAGAAGATAAAATAAAGTAGGGTAAAATAAAGTTATTATAATAAAAATAATTATTAAGAATAAACATTTTAAAAAGGAAGGAAAAAAATGGTTCAGTCAGAACCCTAGGACAAATGGTGAAAGCAAAGCTATACAGAAAAAATCTCACACAGCAGCACACCCATACACACTCACAAAAAGAGAAAAAGGGGAAAATAATAATATACCTTTCTCCTAAAGTCCACCTCCTCAACTTGGGATGATTTGCTGTCTATTCAGGTATTCCACAGATGCAGGTCACTTCAAGTTGATTGTGGAGATTTAGTCCTCTGCTTCTGAGGCTGCTGGGAGAGACCTCCCCCTCTCCTCTTTGTTTGCACAGCTCCTGGGGTTCAGCTTTGGACTTGGCCCTGCCTCTGCTTGTAGGTTGTCCGAGGGCATCTGCTCTTCATTCAGACAGGACGGGGTTAAAGGAGCCGCTGATTCAGGGGTTTTGGCTCACTCAGTCCATGGGAGAGGGAGGGGTACGTATGTGGGGCAAGCCCATGCGGCAGCGGCCAGCATGACACTGCACCAGCCCGAGGCATGCTGTGCCTTCTCTCGGGGAAGTTGTCCCTGGATTCCGGGAACCTGGCAGTGGTGGGCTGCACAGGCTCCTGGGAGGGGAGGTGTGGAGAGTGACTTGTGCTTCCACACAGGGTTCCTGGTGGCAGCAGCAGCAGCCCTAGCATCCCATGCCCATCTCTGGTGTCCTCGCTGAAAGCTGTGGCTCGTGCCCATTTCTGGAGCTCCTTTATGCAGCATGCTTAAACCCCTCTCCTTGCGCACCAGGAAACAAAGAGGTAACAAAATGTCTCATCTCTTTGGCAGCTCCGCGCCCATCTCTGGAGCTCCTTTAAGCATTGCGCTTAATCCTCTCTCCTCACAACCCAGGAAGCAAAGAGGGAAGAAAAGGTCTCTTGCCTCTTCACCAGTTCCAGACTTCTCCCAGACTCCCTCCCTGCTTGCCGTGGTGCACTAACCCCTTCAGGCTGTGTTCACAAAGTCAACCCCCGGCTTCCCACTGAAGCCCAAGCCTCAGCTCCCAGCCCCTGCCTGCCCCGGTGGGTGAGCAGACAAGCCTCTCGGGCTGGTGAATGCTGGTTGGCACCAATCCTCTGTGCGGGAATCTCTCCACTTTGCCCTCCGCACCCCTGTGGCTGCGCACTCCTCTGTGACTCTGAAGCTTCCCCCCTTCACCACTCACAGTCTCTGCCCATGAAGGGGATTCCTAGTGTGTGGAAACCTTTCCTCTTTCACAGCTCCCTCCCACTGGTGCAGGTCCCGTCCCTATTCTTTTGTCTCCATTTATTCTTTTTTCTTTTGCCCTACCCAATTACATGGGGTGTTTCTTGCCTTTTGGAAGGTCTGAGGCCTTCTGCCAGCGTTCAGTGGGTGTTCTATAGGAGCAGTTCCACGTGTAGATATATTTCTGATGTATCTGTGGGGAGGAAGGTGATCTCCGCATCTTACTCTTCTGCCATCTTCTCTCCCTCGCTACCCGCCTTTGAAATTTCAGATCTTCTCTATGGTCTGAATTTTTCATTTGCTTGTGAGAGAGGTACATTAAAGTCTCTGATTATGTTTACAGATTGTCTATTTCTCTTTTTAGTTCTGATTATTTTTGTTTTATACGTATGGTTTTGTATGCATGCTGATTTAGACTTGTTTTATCTTCCTCTTTTACTTCTAGTTCCCACATTTATTCTCCATATTTATTATAATTCTAATCTGATCAAGTCACCTCCTTCTATACCTTCATTATTAAAATATTATTGTCCAATACTCTTAGGGCCTCAAGAGTTTGCATACTTTTTCTTCTGCTGTCTTCTACAATTTTATATTACATCAATCTCCTCTTTCTTTCTGTGATTGGTTATATGACTTTCCATTTCCACTGCATAATTACCAGTTTGTACTGCTGCTTATGACCATTGTATCTATTGTCTTCTCTTACCTGAAACACTTTTTTGATCCACCTACATCCTTCATGTGGGTAATTTCCTCTCATCCTTTTAAAAATATCAGACCCTAAAAAATGCCCCACTCTCCTGCCTCATGCAGACCACAAACTAGGTCAGGTATTCCCTTTTTTTTGGATCTCATAGTTCTCTGTAGCTTTCCATGATAGCACTATCAAATTTGGAACGTTATAAGTATATTTTTTTGTTTATTGGCATTTATCATAATACTACATATATAGTAAAAGAATATTAATAATAACAAGTTTATCATATTTTATAGATGAGAAAACTAAGGCATAGAGAGATTAAGTAATACTTCCAATACTACAGAATAGGAAGTGGCAGAGAGCTAGAGTATGATTCAGTGTGATTGACACCAGAGTTTGTGAGCTTTTAAGTATCACAAAGTGCCTCTTGCATAAGTGATCATTAAATAGGTGAAGTTGGTAGAGGGGGAAGTTGCAAGATGGCAGAGTAGAAGGACGTGAGCTGACCCCTTCTTACAGAAATGCCAAAATCACAACTAACTGCTGAACAACCATCAACAAACAACACTGGACCTACCAAGAAAGATACCCTACATCCAAAGACAAAGAAGAAGCCACCATGAGATGGTAGGAGTGGCGTAATTGCAATAAAAACAAATCCCATATGTGCCCAGTGAGAGAACCACAAACTGGAAAATAATTATACCATGTAAGTTCCCCCACAGGAGTTAAAGTCCTGAGCCCTACATCAGACTTCACAGCCTGGGGGGTCTGTCAACAGAAGGAGGGGCCCCCAGACAATCTGGCTTTGCAGGCCAGAGGGGTTTGATCACAGGAATTCCACAGGACTGGGGGAAACAGAAGCTCCACTCTCAGAGAGTGCACACAAGGTCTCATGCACACCAGGACCCAGGGGGAAAAAAAAGTGACCTCAAAAGAGACTGGGCCAGACCTACCTGCTAATATTGGAGGGTCTCCTGTTGAGGCAGAGGGTGGCTGTGGCTCACAGTAGGGAAAAAGACACTGGCAGCAGTAGTTCTGGTGAGTACCCTTTGGTGTGAGACTTCCTGAAGGTCACCATTTCCTCATCAAGACCTAGACCCACCCAACAGCCTGTAGGCTCCAGTGTTGGGATGTCTCAGGCCAAACAACCAACAGGGTGGGAAAACAGCCTCACCCATCAGCAGATAGGCTGCTTAAAGTATTCATGAGCACAGGCCCTGCCCACCAGAGGGACAAGACACAATTCAACCCACCAGTGTGCAGGAACCAGTCCCTCCCACCAGGAAGCCATCACAAGCCTCTTAGACAACCTCATCCACCAGAGGACATACAGCAGAAGTGAGAAGTACTACAGTCCTGTAGCCTGTGGAACAAAAACCACAATCATAGAAAGATAGACAAAATGAGATAGCAGAGGAATATGTCCCAGATGAGGGAACAAGATAAAACTCCGGAAGAATAATTAAGTGAAGTAGAGATAGGCAATCTTCCAGACAAAAAAAATCAGAATAATGATAGTGGGGTTGGTCCAAGATCTCAGAAAAAGAATGGAGGCACAGATCGAGAAGATACAAGAAATGTTTAACAGCACTTCCCTGGTGGCACAGTGGTTGGGAGTCCACCTGCTGATGCAGGGGACACAGGTTCATGCCCCGGTCTGGGAGGATCCCACATTCCGTGAAGTGGCTGGGCCCGTGAGCCATGACCACTGAGCCAGAGCCTGTGTTCTGTGATGGGAGATCCCACAACAGTGAAAGGCCCGCATACTGCAAAAAAAAAAAAAAAAAAAAAAAAAAAAAAAAAATGTTTAACAAAGACATAGAAGAACTAAAGAACAAACAAACAGAGATGAACAATACAATAACTGAAATGAAAAATACTCTGGAAGGGATCAACAGCAGAGAAAATGAGGCAGAAGAACAGGTAAGTGAGCAGGAAGACAGAATGGTGGAAATCACTGCTGTGGAACAGAATAAAGAAAAAAGGATGAAAAGAAATGAAGACAGTCTAAGGGACCTCTGGGACAACATTAAATGCACCAACATTTGCATTATAGGGGTCCCAGAAGGAGAAGAGAGAGAGAAAGTATCTGAGAAAATATTTGAAGAGATAATAGGTAAAAACTTCCCTAACATGGGAAAGGAAACAATCACCTAAGTGCAAGAAGCACAGAGTGCTAGGCAGGATAAACCCAAGGAGGAATACACCAAGACACACAGTAATCAAATTGACAAAAATTAAGACAAAGCAAAAATATTAAAAGCAGCAAGGGAAAAGCAACAAATAGCCTACAAGGGAACTTCCATAAGGTTATCAGCTGATTTCTCAGCAGAAACTTTGCAGGCCAAAAGGGAGTGGTATGATATATTTTAAGTGATGAAAGGGAAGAAACTACAGCCAAGAATATTCTATCCAGCAATGGTCTCATACAGATTCGACAGAGAAATCAAAAGCTTTACAGAAAAGCAAAAGCTGAGAGAATGCAGCACCACCAGACCAGCTTTGCAAAAAATGCTAAGGGAACTTCTCTATGTAGAAAAGAAAAGGCCACTACTAGAAACAACAAAATTATGGATGGAAAAACTCACCAGTAAAGGCAAACATACAGTAAAGTTAGGAAATCATCTGCACAGAAATATGATATTAAAACCAGCAACGGGTTTTGATATCATATTTGAGAAGAGGAGAGAACAAAGGCAGGATATTGGAAATGCATTTGAAATGAAAAGACCAGCAACTTAAAATCATCTTCTTTATATATAGACTGTTATATCAAAAACTTCATGGAAACCCCAAATGAAAATCTACAATAGATAAACACATGAAAAGGAAAAAGGAATCCAAAACAACACTAAACTTAGTCATAAAATCACAAGAGAAGAGGAAAAAAGGAGAAAGGGAAGACTACACAAACAAATCCAACACAATTAAGAAAATGGCAATAGGAACATGCATATCAATAATTACCTTAAATGCAAATGGATTAAATGCTCCAACCAAAAGACACAGACTCACTGAGTGGATACAAAAACAAGACCTATATATATGCTGTCTACAAGAGACCCACTTCAGATCTAGGGACACAAAAAAAGATATTCCATGCAAATTGAAATCAAAAGAAAGCTGGAGTAAAAAAAAAAAATATATATATATATATATATATATATATATATATATATATATATATATATATATATATATATGGAATAGCAATACTCATACCAGACAAAATAAACTTTAAAATAAAGACTGAAGAAGAAGATATAACAATTTTAAATATATATGCAGGCAACATAGAAACATCCCAGTATATAAGGCAACTACTAACAGCCATGAAAGGAGAAATCAACAGTAACACAATAATAGTGCAGGACTTTAACACCCCACTTTCATAAATGGACAGATCATCCAGACAAAAGATCAATAAGGAAACACAGGCCTTAAATGACACATTAGGCCAGATGGACTTAATTGATATCTATAAAGCATTCCATCCAAAAACAGCAGAATACACATTCTTCTCAAGTGTACACGGAACATTCTCCAGGATTGATCATATGTTGGGCCACAAAGTAAGCCACAGTAAATTTAAGAAAATTGAAATCCCATTAAGCATCTTTTCTGACCACAATGTTATGAGATTAGAAATCAACTACAATAAAAAAAAAGTAAAAAAAAAAAAAAAAACACATACACTTGGAGACTAAACATTTTGTTACAAAACAACCAATGGCTCAATGAAGAAATCAAAGAAGAAATCAAAACATACTTAGAGACAAATGAAAATGAAAGCATGATGATCCAAAACCTATGGGACACAGCAAAAAGCAGTTCTAAGAAGGAAGTTTATAGTAATACAATCTTACCTCAGGAAACAGGAAAAATCTCAAAAAATCAACCTAACCTTATACCTGAAGAAACTAGAGAAAGAAGAAAAACAAAATCTAAAGCTAGCAGAAGGAAAAAAAAAAAAAATCAAAGATCAGAGCAGAAATAAATGAAATAGAGAAAAGAAGACAATAGCAAAGATCAATGAAACTAAAAACTGATCCTTTGAAAAGATAAACAAAATTGATACACCTTTAGCCAGACTCATCAAGAAAAGAAGGGAGAGGACTCAGATCAATAAAATTAGAAATGAAAAAGGAGAAGTTACAATGGACACCACAGAAATACAAAGGATCATAAGAAACTATTACAATAAAATGGACAACCTGGAAGAAATCGACAAATTCTTAGAAAGGAACAATCTCCCAAGACTGAACCAAGAAGAAAGAGAAAATATGAACAGACCAATCATGAGTACTGAAATTGACCTGTGATTTAAAAACTCCCAACAAACTGGAGTCCAGGACTAGACGGCTTCACAGGTGAGTTCTATCAAACATTTTAGAGAAGAGTTAACACCTTTCCTTCTGAAACTATTCCAAAAAATTGCAGAAGAAGGAATACTCCCAAACTCATTCTATGAGGCCACCATCACCCTGATACCAAAACCAGATAAAGATATCACAAAAAAAGAAAATTACAGGCCAATATCACTGATGAACATAGATGTAAAAATCCTTAACAAAATGCTAGGAATCCAAATCTGACAATATATTAAAAGAATCATACACAATGATCAAGTGGGATTTATCTCAGGGATGAAAATTTTTTTCAATATTTGCAAATCAATCAGTGTGATACACCACATCAAGAAACTGAAGAATAAAAAACATGATCATCTCAATAGATGCAGAAAAATCTTTTGACAAAATTCAACACCAGTTTATGATAAAAACTCTCCAGAAAGTGGGCATAGAGGGAACCTACCTCAATGTAATAAACGTATATGACAAACCTACAACTAACATCATACCCGATGGTAAAGAGCTGAAAGCATTTCCTCTAAGAGCAGAGTAAGACAAGGATGTCCACTCTTGTGACTTTTATTCAACATAGTTTAGAAATCCTAGCCACAACAATCAGAGGAGAAAAAGAAATAAAAGGAATCCAAATTGGAAAAAAAAAAGTAAAACTGTCACTGTTTGCAGATGACATGATACTATACATAGAAAACCCTAAAGATGCTACCAGAAAACTACTAGAGCTCATCAATGAATTTGGTAAATTTGCAAGATAAAAAATTAATACACAGAAATCTGTTGCTTTTCTATACACTACCAGCAAAAGATCAGAAAGAGAAATTAAAGAAACAATCCCATTTACCACTGCAACAAAAAGAATAAAATACCTAGGAAAAAACCTACCTAAGGAGACAAAAGACCTATACTCCAAAAACTATAGGATGCTGATGAAAGAAATTGAAGATGACACAAACAGATGGAAAGATATACCATGTTCTTGGATTGGAAGAATCAGTATTATTAAAATGACTATACTACCCAAGGCAACCTACAGATTCAGTGTAATCCATATCAAATTACCAATGACCCTTTTCACAGAACTAGAACAAATTTTTTTTTAAATTTGAAAACAAATTTAAAAAACAAAAAATTTGAAAAATTTTTAAATGTGAAATCACAAAAGACCCTGAATAGCCAAAACAATCTTGAGAAAGAAGAATGGAGCTGGAGGAATTATGGTCCCTGACTTCACGCTATACTACAAAGCTACAGTCATCAAAACAGTATGATACTGGCACAAAAACAGAAATATAGATCAGTGGAACAGGATAGAAAGCCAGGAAATAAACCCACAAACCTATAGTCAATTAATCTATGACAAAGGAGGCAAGAGTATACAATGGAAGAAAGCCAGTCTCTTCAATAAATGGTGCTGGGAAAACTGGACAGCTACATGTAAAAACAAAAAAATGACCTTGGAACATTCTTTAACACCAGACACAAAAATAAACTCAATATGGATTAAAGACCTAAATGTAAGACCAGATACTATAAAACACTTAGAGGAAAATATAGGCAGAACACCCTTTGACATAAATCACAATGATAGCTTTTATGACAGGGGTCCCCAACCCCTAGGCCACAGACTGGTACCAGTCTGTGGCCTGTTAGGAACTAGGCCACACAGCAGGAATTGAGCAGCGAAGCTTCATCTGCTGCTCCCCATTGATCGCACGACTGCCTGAACAATCCACCACCCAACCCCAGTCTGTGGAAAAATTATCTTCCATGTGACCAGTCCCTGGTGCCCAAAACATTGGGGACCACTGTTTTATGAGCCATGTCCTAGTGTAATGGGAGTAAAAACAAGAATAAACAAATGGGACCAAATTAAACTCAAAAACTTTCAAATAGCAAAGGAAACCATAAACAAAATGAAAAGACAACCCACAGAATAGGAGAAAATATTTGCAAATGATATGACTGACAAGGGATTAGTCTCCAAAATTTACAAACAGCTCATGTGGCTCAATGTTAAAAAAACAAACAACCCAATCAAAAAATGGGCAGATGACCTAAATAGACATTTCTCCAAAGAATACATACAGATGGCCAAGAGACATATGAAAATATGCTCAACATAGCTAATTATTAGAGAAATGAAAATCAAAACTACAATGGATATCACCTCATACCTGTCAGAATGACCATCATCAAAATATCTACAAACAATAAATGCTAGAGAGGGTATGGAGAAAAGGGAACCCTTCTACACTGTTGGTAGGAATGTAAATTGGTACAACCACTATGGAGAACAGTATGGAGGTTCCTTAAAAAACTAAAAATAGAGCTACCATATGATCCAGTAATAAAACATGCTTAGAAAGGATACATGCACCCCAATGTTCATTGCAGCGCTATTTACAATAGCCAAGACATGGAAGCAATCAAAACATCCATTGACAGATGAGTGGATAAAGAAGATGTGGTAGATATATACAATGGAATATTACTCAGCTGTTAAAAAGAATGAAATAATGCCATTTGTAGCAACATGGATGGACCTGGAGATTATCATACTAAGTGAAGTAAGTCACACAGAGAAAGACAAATATACGATATCGCTTATATATGGAACCTAAAAAAATATATACAAATGAACTTATTTATAAAATAGAAACAGACTCACAGACTTAGGGAAGGAAATTATGGTTACCAACAGGGAAGGGTTGCGGGGAGGGATAGATTGGGAGTTTGGGATTGATATACGCACTGTTATATTTAAAATAGATAACCAATGTGGGCATACTATATAGCACAGGAAACTCAGCTCAATATTCTGTAACAAGCTAAATGGGAAAAGATTTGAAAAAGAATAGATATCATGTGTATGTATAATCACCTTGTTGTACACCTGAAACTACATTGTTAATCAACTATACTCCAATATAAAATAAATATTTTAAAAAGTAAGTGATATGTTATCAGTAGTTTTGCTGACATATATAACTCAGCATCTCCCTATCAACACAGTCACTAATTTTGCCCTACAGTATGCTTGGAAGATACTTGATCAGAATTAGTGGTTATATCATACTTTTCTACTTACTGCACCTTTGAGAATTATTTGATCCTCAAAATATAATCACATTACAGATGAAGAATTTGAAGCTTATAGTATCACAGTGACATTCCTATACAAACATAGGTAGAAGATAACAGAATGAAGGCTCATTTCCCATGTCCACTTATTTTGAATTGCATATTTTTTAACTACCCTATGACTCCTACCCTACATATCGGTTAGTAAATTGCATATACCAAAGTACCTGGCGTTTCCCAGGCTCCTCCTCAGAGCTATTAAACCAAAATCTCCTGGATGGAATACTAGAAACTATATTTATTCTAATAGCCCCCAAGTGAGTCCTTCCCAGTTTGAGAATCAGAGCTTAACCTATATGCCCTAAGAGTCATAAAAGCATAATAGGACAGACAATTGGTATTCTTAGCATCTTGAAGCATCCTGTACCTTAAGCTAGTATGCTATAAAAGAGAAATATTTTGTTCCTCTTAAAAAAAAAATAAGTTGACAAAACAATTTTAGAACATCTAGAAACTTAGTTATTTCATACCTCAATTATACAATTTCATAAAGCTGTATTAATTAGACAATTACTTTCCTTAGACACATTCATATTACAGTAATAGATTATCTCTTAAAAATTTCTGAAAGTTATAGTCAAGAAGAAGTGTTATCTTTGCAGATGTGGAAGTTACATTAAATCTTCTTCACTAAGACTAGAAGACACTTTCTAGCTGATCCACTCCTTGCCCACAGAATCTATGTAGTTTTATTTTACATTTTTACAAAGAACTTATGAAATAGGACACTATAAAAATAATGTCAAGTTGTTTTCTTTTAAATCACAGCCCTTTTTTTTCATTGCATAGGTTTTGTGACATTAACATCTGCTCGTAGTTTCTATATTTCAAATGCATCTATTGGTAGTATAATTCTAAGGCATTAAAATATATAAACATATCCATTTGTTTAAAATTAGAAACAAGTCTCTTCAGTGTAATTATTTGTTGAAGATGCAATTGTTTTCTATCTTCAAGACAATAAGTGAGTACTTAAGTATAAGTGATTTTTGCCTTCTTGACACAAAAGAATGATATAAGTGAAGAAATAATGAAGACCAGGAAAAATATAATTTTCTATGAAAAAATGTGTAATATATATGCACTACAGAAATGTCTCCCCTCATATCACAGCAAAATTACATATAAATTAAAAATGTAAGATATTAATTATCAGAAAGACACATTAGAGATTCAATAGAGTCTATGTGCTAATATTAGCACTTGGATGTTATAAGATGTACATTTATAGACTTCAGAAAAAAAGTCAGAAACACCATAATTAACTCATTACTCTAGACAATATTGCATGTCCTATAGCAGGAAAGAACATTTTAATAAAAGTTTTTAAGATTTAAAATTGCATATAAATGATAATTATTTTCATGGTCACGCTAATCAAGACTAGATTAGCATAGTCATTAGGGTAAAATGTGGCCGGAACAGAAAATTATTCTAAAAGTCATCATATGAACCTACGTACTTTTTTCTTTTCTCTTAGTTCTTGCCATCTCCCAGGTGAAGGATTGTGCTAATTGCATCCTGGAGATCATTTATTCCCAAAGTCTGAGCATTACTTGTGGGTCTTTTTCTTTTGACCCCACATACCTCATTTTTAGCAGGGCTAGAAGGATAATAGGAAGGATTTTCCAAGGTTAGAATCAATGAAAGATATAATAAGTTTCAGGAGAGATGGTGTATCATGTATGAAGACCATTTTGCTGCTCTTGTGATAGTTCTCTAGTCTTTAAAAAGAACTCCGTAAATAAAAATATGCAACATTTTGGTTCAGAGATAAACGGTCCTTTAACGATCTGTGATGTTGGGCAAAAGACATATGATTTTGAAGCTTTCTTCTGTTTCTGGAAAACTGTGATTCTATGGCTTACTCTTAAATGGTACAAGTAACCCCAGAACATCTCTCAGAGGAAAGCTTTGAGAGTAGTGCTGTCCAATAAGATCCTCCAAAAGAGACTAAGATTTTGAAACAGAATGAACAGCCTCTTGAGCCCATACTGACTTTTATAAATTAGAAGTCTCTGTTTGTGATTGCATATCTGTTTCTTGGGACATGAAGCATATTCCACTAGCTAGAATAGTTACAGAATAATCAACTGTTCCTTTACTCTTTCCTCCATCACTTGCCCTCCCTTTGCTTCCTTCTCCTTTCCATCCTTCTTCTTTCTTTAATTTCAATTAGCAGCTATCATTGTGCTTTTTTTACTTAATATGTTATTAGAATATATCTTGGGATTTCACAGTATATTTTTAAGTTAATCCTTCACTGAAAAAGAGCCTGAATTCTTTCTTAAATGCAGATATAATTTAAAACTGTCCTGTCTCCAGATCCTTAGGTCATTGCTCCTAATACATGGTCAATTACTGACATATAGCATTCAATTAAGAAGGCACAGAGCACTTGCCAATAAGACCCAATGTTATTCGTTACTAGGTTGGATGTCAAAGTGAAACTGCCTAATTCACTTTGATACACTCTGCATCCTGCTTTGGCTATGATAAACTCTTCTTGATTCTGATGCCTGTTTCTGGCAAATGCCAGACCTACAGTCTTGTATTTACCTGGCATTTGATCTATTTTCTTTTCTTCAAAATTGTAGATTTTCCAATCATACTAGGCCAGTGGGAACTTTGAAACACTTCTTGGCAGCACTTGCCTGTCTCATATTTTGACTTCTTTCATGTTATTAGATGTTTTTGATCCATGCTTGGGATTTATCAGTTTAATTAATCTAATCTCAACAGTAGCATCCATGCTAACTGAAATGATTTCTAACAATGTTTTGTTGATCCCTGTAATTGCAGGATGATAATAAAGATGCTGTAACATATGGCAGCATTCCTTATCTATGAGGGTTACATTTTGAGTTTGAGATGGCCCCTCCAACATCTCCTCCCCAGTTCAGTTTTAATTGGAGCTGTATTTTACCCCTCTGATAAGGTCAGTTTTGCATTTTCCCTCCTTGACAAAGCTATGTTTAAGAGGTTCAGAAAAATCATTCTTTGTCGTTATGGACTGCTACAGGGTACAGTTTTACCTTTTAAAGCATATTATGAGGCTCATAATGCTTGAAATTGACAAGGTGTGGCTGAACTTGATCCAAGGTAGTCACCCTTTGAAGTTCAAGTTTAACTTGTAATTAAGGTGGACAGGCTCATAGACCAAAATGTCCTTGGTGACAGATGCATTTTTCCACATAATACTATGCTAATATGATGTGATACAGTACTAAAGCTCAGGAAACCATCATAACGGTCCCCTTAAAAGCTTCATGTCTTTTGTTTTCTATGTAAGACTTTCAATTATTTAGGCAAGAAAATAAATTTCTCCATGTTTTTTCCCCCCTTTTTCAATAAAAAAGTGACCTTCCTTTTGTGTGACTGGCTTGATATTACTGTAGTGCTTGAAAATATCACTACTTCCTTTCTAAAGGAAAGGTCAATTACTCACAACATCCTCCTTTCTTTAAAATGTCTTTCAGACTACGTTTGTTTATATGGCAAAAAGTCAAGTGGAGATTCAGTTTACCTGGTTTATTGAATTGATATTCAGACAGCCAAGAAAGATAATTCATAACCTAAACTTGTTTATTTTTATCAACTTCACGTGTTTGTTAACTAGCATATATTATTTGCTTGTTTATTCACGTATTCTTTTACTATTAACATGAATTTTGGGAACTGATCACAAACTATCTTTTAGTCTTTCTTGTCTTTTTCCAATGTATGTATCAAGTTTCCATACATGTGTGGGTGTGTTTCTGAGTTAGCTTTTTTATTTAGCAGTATAATTGTTATCACTGTGTTGGCACCACAATTTATAATAGCTTTATAATAAACCTTCATGGTTTATACAGAAAGATCCTCCACACTGTCCTTCTTTAGCAGTACCTTGTCTATTCTTGATCTTTTGTTCTTCAGTATAAATATTAAAACCAGCATACCAAGTTCCCCAAAACTTCTGTTAGGATATCAATTGGTATTGTATTTAGTTTGATTGGTATTATATTTTGGAATAATTGAGATATCCATAATATGGAGTTTTTTCATCAATGATGATGTCATGGTTATTAGTCTATTTAGGTATTCTTTTAAAATTTTATCTAATTAAAATTTTTTCTCTATATTGATCTTATATATTTTATATTATTCCTCAGTAACTTATTGTAACTATTAAAAATGATATCTTTATATGGTTGTATTTTATATTTGTTCTATTATTGTATATTGTAATATTTTATTTAGGATTTGGCATCTATAAATGAAATTGGCTTGTAATTTTTTCCTTCTATAATTATTCTGATTACGTTAACTTTATAACATAAAGATTAACATAAAGGATTACGTTAACTTTATAAAATGAAGAAAAGTTTCTTTTTTTCTATTATTTGGAAAAATTTGTTTATATCAAACTTGTCAGTTCCTTGAATGTTTGGTCAAAATTGCATGTAAAACTGTGTGTGGTAGATTTTCAATGACTATGTCAAGTTCTTTAATTATTACAGATCTCTTCAATTTCTTCTTGAGCGAGGTTTGGGAAGTTATAGTCTTCTAGGTTATTTCTATTTTCTTAAAGTTTCAAATTTACTCTCTATTTATTAAGGACATAGCCACACTCATTGTAAACTTGAAATGAAGTAAAAGTATAACACATGTAGCTAGGTATGGCACAGCAATCAATCCAATTACATGGTAGTAAGTCAGTCCTTAAGCCCTGACTTGGCTATTCCTCCAACCTAATGGTATAAAAGGCAGCTGATTTCTGGATTGGGCTTCTCACACTTGGTGGGCTTCTATTCACTTCAAGTGAATTGGTCATATTCTGGAGGAATTAGCATAGGTGAGCTGCATCTATTTGTATCTTTATCTCTCTTTCACACTCTGTTAATGTGGTAATAAAATAAAGGTAACTTGATATAGCTATGAGTTTTCATTCTCATCAGTGTTCATACCTGGAACTAAAAATTGTAGTTTGCCAAAAGTCAATATTATTCTCTTATTACCATATTATATCTCTTCTCAATCTGTTGGTATTTATTTCTCTTTTTCCTTTTCCCCTGTCTACCAATATTCGTAGAGATTTGACTGTTTTAACAAAACTTTAAGAAACTATATTCTGGCTTTGTTGATTCACTTTTGTGTAGCTTCACTTTCAACTTCATTATTTTCTGCTTATTTTTTTTTTAATTATTTTTGTTCTCCTTTGGAATTATTTTGTCATCATTTTCTAACTTCTTAAAATCTTACCAAATTATTTTCAGCCTTTCTTATTTTTTCCTAATATAAATGTTTTAGATGTTAAATTTTCCTCTAAGGATTACATTGCTTGTGTGGCCAAGTTTTAATATTTTATTATTATTAGGTTCTAAGTAGTTTTGATTTCTCTTCTGTGATTTAGAGGTCATTAAAATTTAATTATTAAATTTCCCAAGGTTCTATTTTATCTGCTTGTTATTAATTTTTAAGGTAATTGCATATGGTCACAGAAAATGTTCTTTATGAAAACAATTTTTAAAAATTTATTTCAACTTTAAGATTTAATACATGGTGTACGTGTGTATGTGTGTGTGTATAGCAGTATTTCAGTCATTTTCAGGCAGTCTTTATCAGGAGGAATTCCCTACATTTTTAGATCATTACTATTTCTGTAAACTACCCTCCAAATTTAAATGTTAATACAGGACATCAAAATTTAATGGAAATATGACTTATTTTTTGTTTAAAATTATTTAAGGATACAAATTATTTTAGTGATAGAAAAAAATAAAGAAAATTAAAAATTATATCTGGACATTGACTCAGTAAATTTGAACTAAGAATTATTGGTTTTTTTTAATATTAATAACTCAGTCTCATCCTTTAACACTGAAAAATATAAGAAAGAAAAAAATTTGCAAGAGAAGGGTAAAATCTGTAGGTGACAGAGAACAGAACTTTCACTAATATTAGACAACAAGAGATGTTTACGGAGGGTAAAGAATATGTTTCTTAGTTGCCAAGGCAAAAAAACATAACTTGAAAGAAACGTTAAAAATTCAAAACTTCTAAAAAACATGTACAATAATCAACAATGTGGAGTTCTAATTATGAAACTGCTAGGTGACATTTTGTGGGGCCCCGAGGACCTCCAGTCCTTTGTGTCTTAGTACAGTAAGAATTCAGTGAGAGGCAAGGTGATAGATAAGAAGTGATTTATTAGAATAGGATGCTTGTGAGGCTTATAAGTGGGCAGGTGAGCACTGTGTGGCCCCAAGTACTTAGTGGATTACATTTTTATAATCAAAGGAGACATTGATTTAGGGGAAAAGGAAAAATTGAAGGGGGAAAAGACCACCTTCTTCCTCATTCTTGAGGTCACATTTTCATCATCAGCTCCTCCTCCAGGTTGGGCAGGGCAGTTTTCTTGTCCCTACATGGTCAAGCCAGGACTGTCATGGCACTATGGAAAAATTATTTCAGGTCTCATACAATGTGGGTCTTTCACTTTGAAATGCCATCTTTCCATAAATTATTGTTTTTATGTGTGCAGAGAGCATGTACTAGGGGTCATTAACTTATTGAGCTCACTGGGCAGAATGTGGGTCTCATGCCACCATTTTTTTATTGTTTGGGGGCATGTCTCATGTTTCTGTTGCACGGTTTTGTTGCTAAGCAAGCCTGCTTGGTTTTGTGGTTAAGCAAACCTGCTTTCTTGAGTGATCATTAACTTACAGGGGTCTCCCATACTTTTTTCTTTACTTCAATCCTCTAGTGGGATTAACTATTTAACCACTGACTTTGTCCCTTTACTCTGTCCCTATAAATTATACATTTTGTTATCAATGAGTTTTAATCAAATGTAGAAAAAAGTGAAAAGCACTCCGAGCATATTCTAAGAGGTAGATTTACTCACCATTCTGTATCTCTTCCTTCTTTCTCCCTTGCTTTTGCTCATCTTCATCAGGTAACTCATACGGTGTAGTTCTATAAGATTAAACAAATGATTCTTTTGCTTCTAATTGAATATTTTTTCATGAGTGGTTTACACAGGGTTCATTCATGACCCTGAGGCAAGTAGTGGATTGGAAACAGCAGAGGCTGTTAGATGAGTAGAGGCTCATCTAACAGTTCAATGCTAAGTAGCTTGGGACTTTTCCCAACAACCTTGTACTCTGACTGATTCCTAATTATTCCACATTTTCAGCATTTTTAGATAACCAAATGAAATATGAACCAATCCATCAAGTCTTAAATAATACCAAAAAAAAAAAAAAAGAAAAAAAAGAAAAAAAGGAACTTACACATACAAAAACATGGGCTATAAGCTATGTGTCAGTACCAGAATGTTTCAGCTCTCCTGATTGGAGAAATATTTATTTTGGGCTTCCAGGAGAGGCAGTGTCTTGTAAAGCTCCCAGTAGAAGACAGACCAAAGAGAGAATTCCACTCATAAATTCTTAACAATGGAAATATGAGCCTGCTGACCGACTTTAGGAGCCTCATTGAATAGTTATTGTTTATATGTTACTTAAATGTATCAGGTGGTGAGTACTTTACGCTCATTGTTTCATTTAATCTTTACAACAGCCATTAGGTAGGCACTATTTTCTTCTCCATTTTTTGATGAGAAAACTGAGGCATAACAAAGAAAGGGGTTTTCAAAGTCACTCAGCTTGTATGTGATGAAGACAAGACTCTGACCAAGGCAATATGGTTCCAAAGTCTTCCTGGTCTTGGGCTAGACAATAAGAACCATTCCTACCATGCTTGATATAGATTTTTCCTCTGAAATTTACAGGTTATACAGTTAGGTTCAGCTTCCTGAAAAAACAAATTCTACTTATGTCTCCAAATCTCTCAGTGGTAATTATCAGTCACACCAGTGTTAACTCTCACTTATGGAAGACAGTTAGAGAGGCAGGGGAGGGAAAAGTTTCTTCTACTCTCGTATGGTCCCTGGGTGGGTCTGAAAATTAAACTGACAAAGACAGATTAGCAGAATAGAAGCATACACATTTATTTAAGTTTTACATGACACGGGAGGTAAAACAAAACAACAAAAAAATGAAGACCAGAAGAAGTTGTTAAAACTGAATGTTTTCATTCTGGGTTTGATGAACAGCAGATAACTGTGGAGAAATATGACAGTCAAGGAGTATGAGGTAAGTGTAATAAACTGGAAAAAAACTTAGGAAGACCTGTTTGTTTGGATCCTTCTCCATGTCCCTTCGTCTTCAGAGATAAAGATGCTCTTTTCCTCTGGGATTAGGAAGGCACGTTTCACAGGAGGGTTTTATGACCAGTTTCAGGGAAGAAGGGCAGGGCGAAGGTTACTCTGAGTGACTTTCCTGCTTCTGCTGTTTTCTCAAACTCCTTCAGCTTACAATATTCAGTATACCAAGTGCCATCTCTTGGGATAGCATGCTCTGAACCCCATCAGGGACATACAATAAAATGAAAATAATATTGCCTATTTTGTCTTGAAAATATAAAAATTTACAAAGCGGAAAATATGTATATAAATTTGACTTTAAATGAGAGAAACTTAATTTGTAGTGAGATGTATTATTTTTTAAATGTTGATTAGGTCCTCAGTATTTTCTTTAAATCCTTCCACAGACTTGTTCTTTGACACAGCCATGACTGATCTGTTCTCTAAACTTCATCCTCTCTTAGCGAATTGGTGTTAATAGCAACTAGTGAGCAAGTTTTCAGTAACTGTCCTTGGAAATCAAAGCCATTCAACCTAGAAAAACTCCATCTGGGAAAAAGGACCATAACTAGCGTTTGTCGATAGTAAGTTGGCTGTCAGAACTGACATTCTGTATATCCACATGGAAGCTCTATAATGCTTGATAGAAAATCACAGGAATAGCTATCTACTCACTTGCTATTGGATATAAAATGCAAAATATCTACTATCTTAGGAAAAATAGTTTTATTGTCACCTATTTGATGAATTAGTTTTTAATATATTTGTAAAGGCTTTTTAAAAAGATATATATATCTATCTGTATATTATATATACATATTACATATATAATTGTTAATATATTTGTAAAGCCTTTTAAAAAGGGGATATATACATATGTAGATATATATATATATATATATATATATATATGTATCTCAACAACACATCTCAAAAGGTATTCTGTTCTTTTTAATGGTTTCTGACTTCCCAGTACTCTCTTTCAAAACATACCTAGCTCTACCTGACTCTCATATATTTATTATTCTAAGCTTTGAAAAGTTGAAGGAAGAAAAGGCCAACTGCAGTTTAAGTACACATGGCACAAGCACTTGTAGAAAATCTGTGGTTGCTTGGCAACCAGAGGGTGCCTATTTGGAGAGCTCAGAGAAGCACGCAATGAGACCTTAGGATGGATGAAGGGCAGCAGGAGACACTGAGTTGAGTGAAACGATTTGGAACATGGAGACAATATTCAAATAACATACATCACTGTATGTAATTATTCCTAAACAAGAATGTTGCTGCTCAGCTCACCTCTGTAGATATAAGAACCAGAGGGCTACAGAGACCTAATAGAATCTTAATTTTTGAATTTTACTTCTATGAATATGCCTCATGCAGTCAGGGTTTGTGGTAACAATACTGAAATAGCACGTTAATGACCAGAGTAGTTATCATTGCTTCCTTGGTCAGTTGATATGTTAGTCAAAAAGATTAGATTTTTGAAAGTCTCACCATCCTTAGTAAAGATCAGCAATCTTTAAAAATTAACCACATGCTGATTTAATCAACATATAGCTTTGTTAATTACTAGTTCTTTCTTCATGTCCATCTGTTTTTAAGATTTTAGTGAACCTGTGCCAGATGTTCATGTAAATATAATAAGCTGGTTGCCATGTAAATATAACATTTTCAAGTGTTGTATAACAAACAGCCTTTCAATTTATGCATACTGTTGTCTGTGTTTTGTCTTCAGTGGCTTAAATACAAAACTGATAACTTTGTTAAAAGCCCCATTAGGCAGTTTCTATTTGAAGCTGTGTGTCTCTCTGTGTGTGTCTGTTTGTTTGCATTGGTTGCTTTTTAGTTATTATATATTGTGCTATGTGTTCAGACCCTTTTAAGATGTAGCAAAGCATTTGCAGAGTGTTCTGGATATGTCAGCATAAAAGTGAGATAGAACTATTTATTCCATTCTCACTTAGTTCAATAGTGTAATAAAATAACTGCCAAATTCACAGTAAATAGGATCCATTTATCTTAAATGGCAAAATTGTGAAGTGATTCATGTATGTAGATGCTTCAGTTTTGGGACTCGCAAGACCATCCCAGCCTCCATTCTATCCGAAAACTCACTTGATGAATTGGAGGCCAGACACAGGTATTTTCTCGTTTTTACATAAGGGATTGCTCGAATTGATCAAACTGAAGGATGATGAAAATGGTCAGTAGAAAGATTGTAAGAATCAAATAAGGGCAAATTTGGGCTTTTTGAAGAATAAAGTGCATTTTAAATACTGCTCTGTACAAGAGGCTTAAAAGATTGTTTCAGTAACAGTTTAATAGCAATCAAAATGTTTAAACCCGGGTGGTTATAGATATAACAATCAAGAGGAATCTAAATCACAATGTAACACTGAAAAGGTAATGAATTTAAAGAAGTTCAGATCAAAGGCAAATTGTAAAATAAGTATTAATCCCCAAGACTGTTCACATTTTACCTGAATTTAAGAGGTCAGTAAATTAAATTCACTAACAAAGTTTAGTGGCAGAATATTATCTGTATAGCCAAGAAAAAAAAGAAAGCAAAAAACAAAAAACAAAAACCTGTGGAGTTTTTTTAAAAAAGAAAACCAGTTTGAATAAAGTAAAAAAAATCAATTTTAAAGGAAAATAAGATATATTGTGTAAAAAGAGGAGGCTGTCCCTTTGTGACTTCACAGGAGGGAACAAAGCAGATCTCACTGAGATTCTAACCAGTATCTCTAAAGCAAACTATAAAGCAGAATGCTCAGAATGAGAATTTGATAACAGAGACTTAGGAAGAGAGGGCGAAAACTCCTTAATAAATATTTACATAGTTTTCACCATTTTATTGGATCTTCATTTACTTTTTTTTTTTTTTTTTTTTTTTTTTTTTCTGGTACGCGAGCCTCTCACTGTTGTGGCCTCTCCCGTTGCGGAGCGCAGGCTCCGGACCCACAGGCTCAGCGGCCATGACTCACGGGCCTAGCCGCTCCACGGCATGTGGGATCTTCCCGGACCGGGGCACGAACCCGTGTCCCCTGAATCGGCAGGCAGACTCTCAACCACTGCGCAACCAGGGAAGCCCTACTTTTAATTTTTAAATGAGTAATATAGTTACATGGTTCTAAGCATATGTGAAAAGATATGTAGTATCAATTTGCCCACCACATTTCTCTTTTGATCTCATCTGCCCAGTTCCCAACAGCTCTTTCCATGTTACCATTGTTCTTGGGTTCCTTAAGTATCTTTCCATAGTTTTGTGGTGAGTGTAATGAACAAATTTGAGTATTTATTTCCTATGCCCCCCCAAAATACCCTGGATCCTGAGAAGAGAAATATTTCCTGCCATATCAATAAACAAAGGATGTCACAGCCATCAACAATTGCAGCCCTCCAGCGAGAGCCTAGCGAGGAAACTCAGGGCTGAAAAGAATACCTGCCATCTAGGAGCCATCAGACTGCAACCACTCGCTGTGGCGAGCCCTGAGGGAACTCAGGATGTCAGGATACTGGCACCAGATAGCTGAGGTGCATATCAAAGGAATGATTTCAGTGAGCCCAGACTCTTGCATCCTCCCATACATAGAAAAGCGCTAAATTCCTTAACTTGAGATATCTGGTTTTCTTTAATTAACAATAACCTTTGATGTTCCTGACTACCTGTCCTTTGTTGCAGAACTCCTCTATATCCTGGCTTCTCCCCTCACCTCCCCAGCGCAGTTTCTCAGAGTTATCTGAAACACTGTCTCCTGGGCTGCAGTTCTCATTTTGCCCCAAATAAAACTTTATTCACAGCTCTCCCCGTTGTGCATATATGTTTTTTTAAGTCAACAGTTATGGCGGCCACGAATAAGGGACCCAGACTGGACATCTCTCCTTCGCCGCCTGAACTCTACAAGGAACCGGAGCCTTGGTACCAACAGAGGCTGCTTGCGCCCATCCGCATCCTCGGAGAGTCCAGACGAATTTGGGTAAGTCTCTCCTAGTTCTCAGTTATGATCATGAGTTTTATTTGGCTGTATAGCAGGTACCGGCCTCCTCCCAGCTGAAAGATACTGGGAGGGGGCTTGGTTGAAAGATACCAGGGAAATACCCAACCAGTTGAAAGATAGTGGGGTGCGGGGCCTGATTGAAGGATACCAGGTTTTGCTCAGTAGCAGGAGACTGAGTGGTCTTGGCTGAGTGGTTAGGTAAGAGGCTGACCTAACGCTTTTCCTCAATTCAGCTGCCTTAATAGAATTTGTCAGGATAAAAGTGAAGATATTGGGGCTTCCCTGGTGGCGCAGTGGTTGAGAGTCTGCCTGCCGATGCAGGAGACACGGGTTCGTGCCCGGGTCCGGGAAGATCCCACATGCCGCGGAGCAGCTGGGCCTGTGAGCCATGGCCGCTGAGCCTGTGCGTCCCAAGCCTGTGCTCCACAACGAGAGAGGCCACAACAGTGAGAGGCCCGTGTACCGCAAAAAAAAAAAAAAAAAAAAAAAAAAAAAAAAAAGAAGAAGAAACTATTACAGGGAGAGGTGAACCGTCCTCGGTGCTTACTTACACACCTTGGACCCGAGAAGAACTTAGAGCCTTGGCTAAGAAATTTCCCGATCCGAGTCAGGATCCGTTGGGATCTGCTAAGAAATTTGAGTTAACCTTTCAGAGCTACAAGCCTCTATATCAATTAGTATTTACTTAATTGGAAATTAAAGAAAATCTCACCTTAAAAACGAGGAGGCTCTTTTTATTGCGTACGCAGTTAAATTAAGGTTGAAAAGCTGGCTTGATAAAAATATCTTTTCAGAATTCTGACTTTAAACAAAGCCCTTCTAGGGAGAAACTTGCATTTCTCTTCTTGTGTCTTTGAGATATAAATGTTCTACCTGATCTTCCTAGGACGTTCTGTGTGAACATGTATGTGTTTTGGAAACTTGGCCTCTGCCGTGATATTTCTTGAGAGTAAACTCTCCAGATTTTACTAAGGTGACATCCTCCCCGGCACGCTTATGGGGAAGCCTCTTGCGTCTTATTGGTTTGAATCACTATTAATATGTATTTTATTAATGGCCAAATGATGGATCCTTTTAAACTGGAGAAACTAACAAATTGGTGAATCTAGAGCACTCTCATAAATAGCTGTTTTATTGGTACCTATAAAACAAAAATCAAACTAAAGAAAAAAAAAGGATAGATATATCTAATGGTTAACCTAAGAACTTCTTTAGTGTAAAACAAGAAAAGCTGGATTGGGAAGCTTCATTTGTGGTCTTTGCTTCTCCTCGATGGGTCTTACAGATGCTAATAAAGTATTTGAATAATTAATGTTAACAGGAAGAATCCTGTAAGGAAAGTCTAGATGCTGTTTCCAACAAGGTAGAAATTTTAAAGAAATTCTCTCAAATGAATAAAGAAACCTTTAGATGGTTATTTAAAATGGGATAAATCAAATGGACATTTATGTGATTAAAACACAAGGTTTTGATATTACTACACTACCTAAGGTTAAATGGGCCAAAAGGGACCCCCTACTGGTCCCCCATTAAAAGCCAAATAAGTCTGTTCTATTTACCCCAGTTTTTAAATATACAGTTAAGGGGCTAGAAAAAATATTTACACTGAGATAACTGACCAACAATTATTTGGGGCAACAATTAGAACAAAGTGCCTGAGTTCCTCAGCTCAACCCCACTCTCGGGATCCCAGAGCTTTTTATATAAAAATTGATAAAATGGACAAGGAACAAAAAGAAGAAAAACTTCTAGAATTCGTCCTGTAAGATAAAAGCTTGTTGATTAGATCCTAATAAAAGCTAAAGTTAAAGGTATAAAAGTTGACAGACTTGAGATGAAAGTGTATAAAATGGTATATTTAAATGGGTTTTCTATAAGGTGGTGACATCTCTTTTGTTTAATTATATCGTGGAATAGCATGTTTCACTGGTAAATACTTCCCCTGCGTGGTATTGTGAGACAAGGCATATAGATTGCCCCTCAGAAATATTAAACATACTAAAGAAAACCAATAGGGTTACCTGAGCAATACAAATAAGTAAATACTGTGATCTAACATTCAAGGGCTAGTAAAAATATAGTGATTTTGCTCTGAGCTTAACTTGTGAACTCAAAATGAAGGTCTTTGCTGAATGCCTAATACAAACCTTTGAAGGCATAATAAACTCTAAAGTTCTAGAATATAGAACTTGTAAAATAAGTTTCAGTTTAGTTAGAAATCTTGTCACTGATAAAATCTTTTAGTATCATTTAGGTGGCAGACCTGTTCTTTGCGGAACTAAAAAAACACTGTCTTTCTCCTGCAAATCTCTATGAACCAGAATGTAAATACAGGCCACAAGGGCCTGAGACTGAGCCTAATTATCTCAATCAAAGAAGACCTGAAACCAAGGGGAAAAAGTGGCAGTTTTAAAATTCAAACTGCTGAAAATGCTCCCTCAGCCAAACTTTACAAATAGTAAAGTCTTAAGTAATCTGAGCAAGCAACTTTAATGTATTCCAACTGTTTGTAAACTAGTAATTTTGTATTGTAATACCTGATTCATAACTAAGTTTCTAAGTGAAGCCATGAGAGCTCTAGTTTTGCCTGTTTATATGTCTGTGTATGCATTATACATGCAATATCTCTACCTCTGAAATTATCTAAATTGAATTTATAAAGAGCTCTATTCAATTTAAAAGTAAATGCTTACAAATTAAATATAAAAGAAACCAGCCAAAATGACTTTCAGGTTCACCTGAACTGGGAAATAAAATATTCAATATAGACTTGTCTTCAGAGTCATCAATATCAAGTATAATACTTTATTGTACCTAGGTTTAATAGAAGTCAAATAAGACCTTATTATATCTGTTGCAAGGAAAATAACTTGATATGAGACTTTAAATGTAAAACAGATAAGAACTTTTGGGTAAACTCTTTAAAAATAAGTATATTTTAGAAATGTCTACTTAAAGTGATCTTTACAGATATTTGGTAACTCAAAGTTCTAGAATTGTGCTAGTTTAAGTAATGGAAGTTTACTGAGTAGATAATTTCTAAAAAATTAAGATACTGAGACATCATTTACTAAATAGAGAAACTAAAGGTATTTAGGACTATTAATGAAAATGTCTGGTGCCATCCTGAGATGTTCTTTAAAAGAAATGCTTTTAGAAATTATCACTGATATTTATGTTCACCAAGCTACAAAATGCTAACGTAAAAAACAGTTCATAATTGCTTACTTCTTAATTTTCACTAGAAATTAAGGTTTTTAAGAGTTGAGGATCCAAATTTAAACATGTAATTAAAGCCAATAGAAATAATATGGAAACATATCAGTGTACAGAAGGAAAGTAGAATGTATGTTTCAGTAAAGAAGGTATGAAGAATGGAATTACATTTTATTGAGGGAAAAGAAAGAAAGTATGTCTTAGAACTGGTTGGTTTATTTGGATGGCAAAAAGAAGGGACTAGAACTAAAATTAACTTGTAAGGAAATGAGTCAGTTTTGTTAGCTAGACTAGGAGAATATTTCTTCATTTTTGTGATTGCATAATTCTCTTTTGATCCTGTGTGGTGACATGATCACAGGGTGCTCTCACTTGTGCCTTACTCTATCACACCCAGCGGCCTTGTCTGATGACAGAGTTTTTTAAAATGGCTTCTGTCCAGGGAAGTCCCCCTGAAATGTATTTTAAAATATGTAACTATTAGAATGTTAGATAATTTTATTTGTTTCTAATTATCATGTTCCAGTCAATAATTTGGATATTCCTGCAAGTTCCAACATGTCCACCCACACCATTGATTTTATACTTTCTCCAGTTCTTACCATATTTGTGTTGGTCTGATATGTGTAGTGAACACCTTCTTATAATGTATCTAGTGACCCTGTGTTTCTGACTCTATCCTTAAAGTTATGACTGTGATGTCAGAAACACGTCGGACTTTATTTCCTGATGCATTTTTGAGTGGTTGCATTTACCCTGTACTTTTTATTTCCAGACAATTCCACATGAGAAATAGGCACCATGAAGATATATGAAGCAGATTGTGTGAGTTTCTGTGCCGTTAAGTGATCCATATTTGTTGTTTTTTAAAAATCGTTTTGCAACTTTGGTTAAGTGAATAAGTATCATTTCACAGTGACCTATGATCCTGTTGTGTTTTAAAAACTTTTTGATGTTTTTAACAAACTTCTCAAAATCTAACTAAATTTGTTTTGGAAATTTATATGAAATCCCTAACATCTCATATGTCTTGATATGTCATAATTCTAGTTATTCTAAAATGCTATATGTCACAGAAACATCCAAGTTTCCTACTAATTGCATTATACTCAAATCTTAACCATGCTATTTTTAGTTTTGTCCTGATGCTTTTACAAAATGATTTTCAAGAAGACTCATAAAAAGAACTTCTAAAACAAACATCAGTTTCTGATGACCTTTAGATAATACCACTGAACTATGTAACAAATGACGGAAACCTGATTACTTTATCCAAATCAACAGGAATCAATTACATGGGACTGAATTAACTGATGAATATAATTTATAACTTTATTACTTTGGGAAATATACTAGGTTTAATCTTTGTTTTTCAGAAAAACCTTTTCTCTTATGCTATGACCTACAAGTTGATACACTTGTAAATAAAGAAAAAAATTTATCTTTTTTGCTCTACCTGATCCTACCAGAATTTGGCTTCTCCAGGTGGCTCTCCTATTGACTTGATGGTGTATTGCAACTAGATTACAACTAGTTATACTAATTGTTTTAATTTGTTCTTTGTTTCCAAATTGTTTGATTGTGTCTCCCGGCTGCATTATGACTTTGTCAATATTACTAGCTACATTACTTATCCTGTCTATTTCATAAGATCGTTGTCTCTTACAGTTACAGTGATAGTAACCAGGCTACTAGCCTACTGAATTCTTAGGTCTCTATGATGAGAAAAGCGGTGCTACAAAACCACGTGGTCCTGGACATCCTTACGGCATCTCAGGGAGGTACCTGTGCCATAATTCAAACTGAATGTTGTGTTTTCATATCTGATGAATCCTCTAATATAACATGTTTAATTAACCATATGAAAAATCAGATTTTTGCCTTAAGTGACCCACTCCCAAGTCTTGATGACCTCTTAGAAAAATGGTTTGGCGTGGGAAGCTCTTGGCTTAAACATTTACTTATAACTCGATTAATGTTATTAGCTATATTATTTGTATTTTGCCTGTTTTACAAGATTATTATTCCTTGTATTACTAAATGTATGACTGAGCCTCCAACAAAAATAATGATGACTAGGCAACTTGAAGCAGTTGATCAAATATACAGTTCTGTATGTGATCAACGACTGTAATAGTGCAACTCTAGATATGGGAAGATGCAACTAGGGAAAACATTTCCTGTATCAGATTAGATTAGTAAAACAGAGGATCCAGAGAATCTTTAATTATCAACAGGGCCTAATCCAAAAATTAGCACCTGGAGTGGCATATCAACAGGAACTTTTGTCTGATCTGGGATGAGCCTCCCAGCACCGTGGGACAAAATTTGGCCTGGAAATGTTTACCAAATATTGGTCCCATTCCTGACCAAGAGGAGGATATCTGAGAAATGAAATATTTTCTACCATATCAATAAACAAAGGCTGTTACAGTCATCAACAATTGCAGCCCTCCAACATGAGCCTAGCTGAGGAAACTCAGGGCTGAAAAGAATACCTGCCATCTAGCAGCCATCAGACTGCAGCTGGTGAGCCCTGAGGAAAATCAGGATGTGTCAGGATACTGGCACCAGATAGCTGAGGTGCATATAAAAGGAATGATTTCAGTGAGCCCAGACTCTTGCATCCTTCCATACATAGAAAAGCTCTAAATTCCTTGAGATATCTGGTTTTCTTTAATTAACAATAACCTTTGATATTCCTGACTACCTGTCCTTTGTTGCAAAACTCCTTTATATCCTGGCTTCTCCCCTCACCTCCTCAGAGCAGTTTCTCAGAGCTATCTGAAATGCTGTCCCCTGGGCTGCAGTCCTAATTTTGCCCCAAATAAAACTTTACAGCTCTCACGTTGTGCATATATCCTTTTTAAGTCAACAATCCCATGAGTGTATTATTTTACACAGCCAGGCCAAAGGGACTTTGAAGATAGAGTTAAAACTGTAAACTTTAAAATAGGGAGAGTATCCTGGATTATTCTGATGGACTCAGTATAATTACATGAGCCCTTAGAAACAGAAGGAGGCAGAAGAGCTGTCAGAGAGATGCAACCCGCGAAGAAGAGGCAGCAGAGAGTCGAAGCATGACAAGGACTCGACCTGTCATTGCTAGTGTTGATTATGGAGGAAGTGGACTGTGAACCTAGTAATCCAATGGCCTCCAGAATCTGGGAATGGCTCTCAGATGACAACCAGCAAAGAAACAGTCCTATAAATGTAAGGAACTGAATTCTGCCAACAACTTGAATAAGCAAGAAAATGTTTTCATCTAGAGCCTCCAGAGAGGAACAGCCTGCTGACACTGTGATTCTAACCTGTGTCAGATTCGACCTACAACACTATAAGAAAATGTGTGTTGTGTTAAACTGCTAAATTTGTGTTAATTTGTTATGGCACCGATAGAAAACTAATGTATCCCCCTTTCTTGCACAAACATACTATACTATAAATACTGATCTCAACCTTGCTTTTTTCACTTAAAAATATATCTTGGAGATCTTCCCATATCAGCACATAGACAGCATCCTCATTCTGTATATTTTTTTCTTATCTTACAGCGTTACAGAATGTCATTTTTGGTATCAATCTTACTTTATTTAACTAGCTATCTATTGATGGATATTTATGCAGTTTCCAAGCTTTTGCTTTACAGGTAATGCTGCAAAATTAGCATATGTGTGTAGGATATCCATAAGGTAAATTTCCAGAGGTGAAATTAGTCATAGAGAACATATGTTTACAATTTTGATAGATATTCAAATATTACCCTCCATAGAGGCTGTGCCAATTTGGACTTTCACCAATGATGTATAAAAATGCTAGTTATAGGGGCTACCCTGGTGGTGCAGTGGCTGAGAGTCCGCCTGCTGATGCAGGGGACACAGGTTCTTGCCCCGGTCCAGGAAGATCCCACATGCCACGGAACGGCTGGGCCCATGAGACATGGCCGCTGAGCCTGCATGTCTGGAGCCTGTGCTCCGCAACGGAGAGGCCACAACAGTGAGAGGCCTGCATACCGAAGAAAAAAAAAAAAAAAAAAAAAAAAAAAAGCTAGTTATAAAATTTAGATAATTTTGCCCATATGAAAAATGAATAATGCTCCCTCCTCATGCAATTTAATATGAACTTCTCACAATGAGTGAAATAACACCAAATTTATTCTGGTTTGAGTGATCAATTATATGGTCATTCTAATTTTTGGTGCAATCTCTACATTCTCTACCATATTCTTCACTTTTCCTCTCTATTTCCTTGGAGCTTTTGGAATGTCACTGCTGATTTGGGTAGTCCTTACGGTTACTTTGTAATATATGGATTTATACGTCTTCCAGTTTCATGGAAAATGGAAGTTGCAATGTTTTTGTTTGGTTCTATTTTATTTGTGATCTTATTGCTTTCACAACATTTTCAGAAGAAAAGGAAAGATGTTACTTCTCAATTTTGGTAGGCTTCTCAGATAGTACCCACTGATCCCTGCCTCCTCATATTCATGCTCTTGTGGAATGCCCTCCTCTTGAGCACGGGCTAGACTTCACTGACTTGCTTCTAATAAAAGAACACTGCAAAATTGATGGGTTGTCACTTCCAAGATTGTTATAAAATATCATGGCTCAGTCTTGAGCTTTCTCTTTCACTCTCAACTTGATCATTCACTTTTGGGAAGCCAAGAAGTGCTTTATTGTGAAGTAGCACTATGAGAGTCCCACATGAGTGGGCTTGGAAATTGATCTTCTGAGTCTTGCCCATAGCCATGAGAGTGAGCTTGGAAGCAGATCTTTCCCCATTCAAGCCTTAAGATGGAATGCAGCCCTGGTTGGATACTTAATTACAGCTTCCTGAGAGACTCTAAGCCAGAATTATCCAGCTGCACTGTTACTGAATTGCTGACCTATAGAAACTGTAAGATAATAAATGTTCCTGGATTTAAGCTGCTAAATTTTAGGCTAATTTGTTATAAACCAATAGATAACAAATCAATGCATTTCATACAGCTAATATCTAATTTACCATTATAGAGACCAAGAATAAATTCTAGTATGGCTCTAAACTAAAAATGAAATAAGAAATCATGCAAAACATTACAGAGAAAGAAGCTGCAGTAACTTTATTCTCTAAATTTAAATTTCAGCATTATTTACCAATTACCCAAACGCACTAAAAAACTTTTTAAATTGTACAAATCTCTAATACATTTTATAAGAAATGTCATGTCACCAAGTTTTGTTAATAAAAATTCCAATTTAGGAAAATTAATGGAGGGGAGTATGACAGGTGTGCATATGCATTATTATTTTCTTTTCATTTTGTATTTGAGGACATTCTTTGTTTATGACAGCTCAGATGAATGCATTTAGATGGAAAGTCATTTTTTTTCTATGTTCATGACCAGAAAATCTCAAGAGCAAACTTAAAGATATGATGTATCCACCCAACATAAATTATGATATATCAAGTTTCCATTCTCTTAATTGAGATCATAGCTTGGCAAGAGGAGTTACAATTAATTTTTTAAACTTGAATTCTTTGTATGTGACATAATAACAATTCAGAGTTTAAATCAGTGTCTACTACTAGGAATAAGCAGAGGTCTAACATGGTACCAAGCCAGACAAACAGCTTTTTCAAGTTTTTAAATATATTATTGGTTACACTATAATATTTCTTCTATCATCATAACTATGGTGAAATTAGTTTTCTCTGGGCAACCAAGAAACATTTATTTCCGGTGTCTCCATTCCTTACCATTAGCTGTAATACTTGGAAGAAATGATTATACTTTTTAAAATAAACTGTTTAACTTTAGAATAATTCTAGATTTACAGAAAAATTGTGAGGATAGTACAGAATCTCCATATACCCCACACTAGTTTACCTTATTAACATCTAACATTACTGTGGTACCTTTGTAATAATTGATGCACAAATGTTGAAACAAGATTGTTAAAACTGTCACAGGTATGATGGTTTCTCAGACTCTTCTCATTTTTTATGACCACATAAAGTTTTTATGACCACAAATTTGAAGAGTATAGGCCAGTTATATTGTAGGATGTTCCTCAACTGAGATTTGCCTGATGTTTTTCTCATGATCATACAGGTGTTGTGTATTCTTGGCAAAAAGACAACAGAGGTAAAATACCATTTTCATCACAAAGAGAACATACTATTAACCATAACTTTTCACCACTGATGTTGACCTTGATCACCAGGCTGAGGTAGTGTTTATCAGGTTTCTTCATTGTACACTTACTCTCCCAACCCCCCATACTGCACTCTTTCAAGGGAAGTCACTATGTATAGTTCATGATTAAGGAGTGGGGAGTTAGTTAGGTTTGACTTCCTTGAGGGCAGGGGATCTACATAAATAATTTGGGATTCTTCTGCATAGATTTGTCTCCTATTTCCCATTTATTTATTCAATAATCTGCTGAACTTATGAATACTTATTTCATGAAATGTTCAGTATTTATGCTCTTTATATTCTGGCACAGAATCTAGGACCTCAATAAAATTATATGCAGTTGAAATACTGTGTTCCTCCTTTCCATCTTATTTATTTAGCCATCTCTACTAGACTCATTAAAGAAAACACCAGGGCATAATCTTCAGGGTAGAGTTTATATGTATATATTCACATATACATACACATGCATACATATATACATTTATTTCACTTTTCCTTATATATTAAAATGACTTGCAGTTGTGGTTTATAAGACCTTTCTTTCCAAAGTTCTTAATAAGAAATATGACACAGTATAAGTTCTTGCCTTACTCTGTAGCTAAGGATAGTGCTTTTAATCTAGTGGCCAATTAAAAATTATTTCCAAATGATTACCATAACTTTTGGGGAAGTGCTATAAATAAAAGTGAAGTATTGTCCTATTTACACTCTTGGACTATGGACACCTAGATTATTGAGAGCCAAGATGTAAGTAGAGCATCCTAGGCATCTGAATGAACTCATAATGCTCTTAAGGGGTTTTAGAGATGAAGTTGACAGGGAACAATAAAGGGTCCTGTAAGAGAGGTTTAGAATGGAGAGTGGGGAGGTGAATTTAAGTAGCTCATCTTTGTGTTATGGTATCATTCTATAATGCATGTAAAGTACTTCACCCCCACTTAGTTCAAATCTAGACAAATTTTAAATTCCTTTCCCTTTTGATTTGATTACTTTAAAACCCTTTTCATTTATTCCTGACAACCATCCCTTAAGCAACTGGATATCTTAATTAATAAAAACAATAAGAACTGGAAGGCAGGTCCAAGATAGCAGTATAGAAAAACCCTGAACTCACCTCCTACCATGGACACACCAAATCTACACCTACATATAGAGCAATTCCTCCTGAGGAAGAACTGAGAAGTGATTGAACCTCTTCTGTACAAAAAATGACAGAGGGACACATAGAGATGAATAGGAGAGACCAAGACACTATCGACAGGAACTCCACCTCCAAAACAGTGACCCGCATTACAGAGAGAGAACACTGAGCATTTCCTGTACAGACTTGCCTTCCCTGGGACACAGTGAAAAAACAGGTTAAAGAGCAACAACATTATACACGAAGTAAATCTGTTTATTAACACTAGAAGTCCTGGCAAACTGGTGGGAAACTTCTAGAACCCTCAGAATTGGAAGTGCCAAAGACTGTCATTTTTTGAGCTCCCCCTCTACCTTGCTAGTGCTGGCAGGAGCACAGTCCAGATGCTGTAGCCAGCCTTCAAGACTGCCCAATTGTACCTCAGAGACCTAGACTACACTGGCTTCAGCCACCCCCTCCCAAGGTGTCCCTGGCCCCCTACCCATGCCCACCTCAGCTCCAGCTGTCCCACCAGGGTGGTGCTGGTGCGGAGCACTCCAGGACATCTCAGGCTAAGCCTATTCCAGCTCTAGTTATACCACCAGAGTGGCCTTGGGTAGCACCCACTCTGGCTCCAGCCATTCAACTATGGTGGCCCCAGCTCCACACCCAAGACTGCCCCAAATCCAGCCATCCTACCAGGGAGACCTGGGCAAGGAGCACCCCGGGACACCCCTGGATCATGGCTACTTGAGCTCCACCTAGCCTGCCAAAGCTGCCTGTCACAGTTTACACAGAGGACCCTCCTATACAAGGCCACACCTTAAGACTAGGGGAGGTAACTGTTTCACATAATTCATGGAAATAAACACAGGAAATCAAAATGAGAAAGTAGAGAAATGTGTTGCACCAAAAGAGCAAGACAAACCCACAGCAAAAACCTTAATGAAGTGGAGATAATAATTTACCTGATGAAGAGTTCAAAGTAATGGTCATAAATACTTGGGAAAGAATAGAAGAGCAAAGTGAGAACTTCAACAAAGAGTTAGAAAATATAAGAGAGCCAGCCAGAGCTGAAGAATACAATAACTGAAATAAAAACACACAGCAGATTAGATAATATGGAAAAATGAATAAGCTATCTGGAAGGCAGAATAGTGGAAATCACCCAATCAGAACAATATAAAGAAAAAAGAATTTTCAAAAATGAGAATAGTTTTAAGGGACCTCTGAGACAGCATCAAGTGCACTAACACTCACATTTTAGTTATCCCAGAAGGAGAAGAGTGAGAAAGGGGCAGAAAAGTTATTTGAAGGAATAATAGCTGAAAACTTTTCCTAACCTGGTGAAGGAAACAGATATCCAGGTCCAGCAATCACAAAGAGTCCTAAATAAGATGAACATAGAGATATGTATCAAAATATATCATAATTAGGATGGCAAAAGTTAAAGATAATTTTAAAGGTAAAAGACAACTAGTCATGTATGAGGGCATTACTATAAAGATATGAGCTGGTTTTTCAGCAAAATCTTTGCATACAAGAAGGAGTAGCATAATATGTTTAAATTATTGGAAGAAAAAAATTTACTACCAAGAATACTCTACCTGGCAAGGTTATCATTCAGAATTGAAGGAAAGATCTAATTTCCCAGAAAAGCAAACATCAAAGGAGCTCATCACCACTAATCTGGCCTTACAAGAAATTTTAAAGAGTCTTCTTTAAGCAGAAAAAAAAGTGCCACAGCTAGAAATAAGAATGTATAAGAAAGTTGATGTAGAAATTCAGGGGACTCAGAATAGCCAAAACAATCTTGAAAAGAACAAAATTGGAGGATTCACACTTCCTGACTTCAAAATTTACTACAAAGTTACAGTAATCAAGACTGTGGGACTGGTGTAAAGACAAACATATATAGATCAATGGAATGGAATTGGGAGTCCAGAAATAAACCCTCACATTTACAGTCAGTCAGTTGATTTTCAACAAGGATACCAAAATAATTCAATGGAGAAAGGATAGTCTTTTCAACAAATGTTGCTGAGGCAACTAGATACCAACATGCCAAAGAATGATGCTAAACCACAACCTCACCTTGTTTACAAAAATTAATTACAAATGGATCAAAAAACCTAGATGTAAGAGATAAAATGACAAAACTCTTAGAAGAAAACTCAGGTTTAAACCTTAATTATGTTGAATTAGGCCATGCATTCTTAGGTAGGACACTAAAAGCACACACAACAAAGAAAAAAGATAGATTGGACTTAAAATCAAAACTTTTGTATTTCAAAGAATACTATCAGAAAAGAGAAATGACAGCCCACAGAATGAGAGAAAATATTTTCAAATCATATATGATAAGGTGCTTGTATCTAGAAAATATAAAGAAAACTTACAACTCAAGTAAAAAGACAACCCAATTTTAAAATGAGCAAAGTATGTGAACAGACATTTCTTTAAAGAAGATATACAAATGGCCAGTAAGAACATGAAAAGATGCTCAACATCCTTAGCCATTAAGGAAATGCAAATCAAACCCACAATGAAATACCATCTCATACCCACTGGGATAGCTATAATAAAAAAGACATAATAACAAATGTTGGTGAAGATGTGGAGAAACTGGAGCCCTCATACACTGCTTGTGAGTTTGTAAAATGGTATAGTTGCCTTGGAAAATAGGCTGGCAGTTTCTCAATTAGTTAAACATAATGTTACCATATGACCCAGAAGTTACTCTCAAGAGAAATGAAAATATATCCACACAAAACATTGTACACTGATGTTCATTGTAGCATTATTCATTAGCTGCACATGGAAACAATTATGAATGAAAAAATAACATGTTCTATATATCCACACAATGGAATATTATTCAGCAGCAAAAAAGAATGAAGTACTGATATATGCTACAACATGGATGAACCTTGAAAACACAATGTTAAGTGAAAGAAGCCAGACACAAAAGACCACGTGTTGTATAATTACATTTATATTAAATGTCCAGAATAAGCAAATCTATAGAGAAAGAAATAGACTGGTGGTTGCCTATGGCTGGGGTTGGGGTGATATGGGGAATGACTGCTAATCAGTATGGGGTTTCTTTTTGGGTGATGAAATATTCTAAAGTTGATTGTGGTGATGATTGTGTGATGACTACATAATTTTGAATAGGCTAAATACCACTGAGTTGTACACTTTAAATGAGTGAATTGTATTATGTGAATTATATCTCACTAAAGCTGTTCAAAAATCATAAAAAACACAATTTTAGCACATAAATGAGACAAATGTAAATATTTAGTCTTATAAATAATATTTCATACATCAAATGATGATGCATGTAAAAATATTCTAAATAAATCATTCCTTTAAAAAAAAGGACATAAAATATGACATAAAAAGCATAAAATGGGGAGAAGTCTGGAGCTGCGTAAGAGGCAAGAGACCTTTTCTTTCCTCTTTGCTTCCTGGTGCGCGAGGTGAGGGGTTTAAGTGCGCCGCTTAAAGGAGCTCCAGAGACGGGCGTGGAGCTGCTGAAGAGACAGGAGACTTTTTCTTGCCTCTGCTTTCTGGTGTGGAGGAGAGGGGTTTAAGCGTGCTGCTTAAAGGAGCTCCAGAAACGGGTGTGGAGTTACCTAAGAGACAAGAGGCTTTTTCTTGCCTCTTTGTTTCCTGATGCCAGAGGAGAGGGGATTAAGTGCACAGCATAAAGGAGCTCTAGAAAAGGGCGTGAGCCTTGGCTGTCAGTGCTGACACCAAAGACAGGCGTGGGACACTAGGGCTGCTGCTGCCACCATCAAGAGGCCTGTGTGCAAGCACAGGTCACTCTCCACACCTCCCTCCCGATAGCCTGTGCAGCCTGCCACTGCCAGGGTCCCAGGATCCAGGAACAGCTTCCCCGGAAGAATGTGCAGCGCACCTCAGGCTAGTGCAACGTCATGCTGGCCTCTGCCACAGCAGGCTCGCCCTGCATATGTGCCCCTCCCTCCCCATGGCCAGAGCCAGAGACCCTGAACCAAGTGCTCCTTTAACCCCGTCCTGTGAGTGAAGAGCAGACACTCTCGGACGACCTAGGCACAGAGGCGGAGCCAAGTCCAAAGCTGAACCCCAGGAGCTGTGGGAACAAAGAGGACAGGGGGAGGCCTCTCCCAGCAGCCTCAGAAGCAGTGGATTAAAGCTCCACAATCAACTTGAAGTGCCCTAGATCTGTGGAATACCTGAATAGACAGCGAATCATCCAAGTTGAGGAGGTGGACTTTGGGAGCAAGATATATTATTATTTTCCCCTTTTTTTCCTTTTGTGATTGGGTATGTGTGTGCTGCTGTGTGAGATTTTGTCTGCATAGCTTTGCTTTCACCATTTGTTCTAGGGTTCTGACCGACCCATTTTTTTTTTAAATAAAATTTTACTTCTTAATAATTATTTTTTACTTTAATAACTTTATTTTATCCTACTTTATTTTATCTTCTTCCTTTCTTCCCTCCTATCTTCCCTCCTTCCTTCCTCCCTTTCTTCCTCCCTCCCTTCCTTCCTTCCTCCATTTCTTGCTTTCTTCCTTCCTTCATTTCTTCCTTTCTTCCTTCCATCATTTCTTCCTTTCTTCCTTCCTTCCTTTCTCTCTTTCATTTCTATTTGTTCTCCCTTTTATTTTGAACTGTGTGGATTAAAGGCTCTTGGTGCTCCAGCCAGGCATCAGGGCTGTGTCTCTGAGGTGGGAGTATCAACTACAGGATACTGGTCCACAAGAGGCCTCCCAGCTCCAAGCAATATCAAACGGCAAAAATCTCCCAGAAATCTCCATCTCAACATCAAGACCCAGCTTTACTCAACGACCAGCAATGTACAGTGCTGGACACCCTATGCCCAACAACAAGCAATACAGGACTACAGCTCCATCCATTAGCAGAGAGGCTGCCTAAAATCACAATAAGTCTACCGACATCCCAAAATACACCAACAGACGTGGGACTGCCCACCAGAAAGACAAGATACAGCCTCATCCACCAGAACATAGGCACTAATCCCCCCAACGAGGAAACCTTCTCAACCCACGGAACCAACCTTAGCCACTGGGGACAGACACCAAAAACAAAGGGAACTATGAACATGAAGTTTGCAAAAAGGAGATCGCAAACACAGTAAGCAAAATGAAAAGACAGAAAAACAAAAAGCAGATGAAGGAGCAAGGTAAAACCCCACCAGACCTAACAAATAAAGAGGAAATAGGCAGTCTACGTGAAAAAGAATTCAGAATAATGATAGTAAAGATGATCCAAAATCTTGGAAATAGAATAGACAAATTGTAAGAAACATTTAACAAGGACCTAGAAGAAATAAAGAGGAAGCAAGCAACGATGAGCAAAACAGTAAATGAAATTAAAAATAGTCTAGATGGGATCAATAACAGAATAACTGAGGCAGAGGAACAGATAAGTGACCTGGAAGATAAAATAGTGGAAATAACTACTGCAGAGCAGAATAAAGAAAAAAGAATGAAAAGAACTGAGGACAGTCTCAGAGACCTCTGGGACAATATTAAATGCACCAACATTCGAATTATAGGGGTCCCAGAAGAAGAAGAGAAAAAGAAAGGGACTGAGAAAATATTTGAAGAGATTATAGTTGAAAATTTCCCTAATATGGGAAGGGAAATAGTCAGTCAAGTCCAGGAAGCACAGAGAGTCCCATACAGGATAAATCCAAGGAGAAACATGCCAAGACACATATTAATCAAACTATCAAAAATTAAATAAAAAGAAAACATATTAAAAGCAGCAAGGGAAAAACAACAAATAACACACAAGGGAATCTCCATAAGGTTAACAGCTGATCTTTCAGCAGAAACTCTACAAGCCAGAAGGGAGTGGCAGGACATATTTAAAGTGATGAAGGAAAAAAACCTACAACCAAGATTATTCTACCCAGCAAGGATCTCATTCAGATTTGATGCAGAAATTAAAACCTTTACAGACAAGCAAAAGCTGAGAGAGTTCAGCACCATGAAACAAGCTTTACAACAAATGCTAAAGGAACTTCTCTAAGCAAGAAAAACAAGAGAAGGAAAAGACCTACAAGAACAAACCCGAAACAATTAAGTAAATAGTAATAGGAACATACATATTGATAATTACCTTAAATGTAAATGAATTAAATGCTCCCACCAAAAGACAAAGACTGGCTGAATGGATACAAAAACAAGCCCCATATATATGCTGTCTACAAGAGACCCACTTCAGACCTAGGGACACATACAGACTGAAAGTGAGGGGATGGAAAAAGATATTCAATGCAAATGGAAATCAGAGGAAAGCTGGCGTAGCAATTCTCATATCAGACAAAATAGACTTTAAAATAAAGACTATTACAAGAGACAAAGAAGGACACTACATAAAGATAAAGGGATCGATCCATGAAGAAGATATAACAATTGTAAATATTTATGCACCCAACATAGGAGCACCTCAATACATAAGGCAAATACTAACAGCCATAAAAGGGGAAATCGACAGTAGCACAATCATAGTAGGGGATTTTAACACCCCACTGTCACCAATGTACAGATCATCCAAAATGAAAATAAATAAGGAAACACAAGCTTTAAATGATACATTAAACAAGATGGACTGGACTGATATTTATAAGACATTCTGTCCAAAAGCAACAGAATACACATTTTTCTCAAGTGCTCATGGAACATTCTCCAGGATAGATCATATATTGGGTCACAAATCTAGCTTTGGTAAATTTAAGAAAATTGAAATCATAGCAAGTACCTTTTCCGACCACAATGATACGAGACTACACATCAATTACAGGAAAAGATCTGTAAAAAATACAAATGCATGGAAGCTAAACAATACACTACTTAATAACGAAGTGATCAGTGAAGAAATCAAAGAGGAAACCAAAAAATACTTAGAAACAAATGACAATGGAGACACGACGACCCAAAACCTATGGGATGCAGCAAAAGCAGTTCTAAAAGGGAAGATTAAAGCAATATAATCCTACCTTAAGAAACAGGAAACAACTTGAATAAACAACCTAACTTTGCAACTAAAGCATTTAGAGAAAGGAGAACAAAAAAAACCCAAATTTAGCAGAAGGAAAAAAATCATAAAGATTACATCAGTAAAAGTATAAGCTGGTTCTTTGAGAAGATAAATAAAATTGATAAACCATTAGCCAGACTCATCAAGGAAAAAAGGGAGAAGACTCAAATCAATAGAATTAGAACTGAAAAAGGATACGTAACAACTGACACTGTAGAAATACAAAAGATTAGAGATTACTACAAGCAACTGTATGCCAATAAAATGGACAACCTGGAAGAAATGGACAAATTCTTAGAAATGCACAACGTGCTGAGACTGAACCAGGAAGAAATAGAAAATATGAACAGACCAATCACAAGCACTGAAATTGAAACTGTGATTCAAAATCTTCCAACAAACAAAAGCCCAGGAACAGATTGCTTCACAGGTGAATTCTATCAAACATTTAGAGAAGAGCTAACACCTATCCTTCTCAAACTCTTCCAAAAAATAGCAGAGGGAGGAACACTCCCAAACTCATTTTACAAGGCCACCATAATACTGATACCAAAACCAGACAAAGACATCACAAAGAAAGAAAACTACAGGCCAATATCACTGATGAACATAGATACAAAAATCCTCAACAAAATACTAGCAAACCGAATCCAACAGCACATTAAGAGGATCATACACCATGATCAAATGGGGTTTATTCCAGGAATGTAAGGATTCTTCAATATACGCAAATCAATCAATGTGATATACCATTTCAACAAACTGAAGGAGAAAAACCATATGATCATCTCAATAGATGCAGAGAAAGCTTCTGACAAAATTCAACACTGATTTATGATAAAAGCTCTGCAGAAAGTGGGCATAGAGGGAAGTTTACTCAACATAATAAAGGCCACATATGACAAACCCACAACCAGTATTGTTCTCAATGGGGAAAAACTGAAACCATTTCCACGAAGATCAGGAAAAAGACAAGGTTGCCCACTCTCACCACTCTTATTCAACCTAGTTTTTGAAGTTCTAGCCACAGCAGAGAAGAAAAAGAAATAAAAGGAATCCAAAGAGGATAAGAAGAAATAAAGTTGTCACTGTTTGCACATGATATGATACTATATATAGAGAATCCTAAGGATGCTACCAGAAAACTACTAGAGTTAATCAATGAATCTGGTAAAGTAGCAGGTTGCAAAATTCATGCACAGAAATCTCTGGCATTCTTATACACTAATGATGAAAAATCTGAGAGTGAAATTAAGAAAACACTCCCATTTACCACTGCAACAAAAAAGAATAAAATATCTAGGAATAAACCTACTTAAGGAGATAAAAGACCTTTATGCAGAAAATTATAAGACACTGATGAAAGAAATTAAAGATGATACAAATAGGTGGAGAAATATACCATGTTCTTGGATTGGAAGAATCAACATGATGAAAATGACTCTATTACCCAAAGCAATCTACAGATTCAATGCAGTCCCTATCAAATTACCACTGGCATTTTTTACAGAACTAGAACAAAGAATTTCACAATTTGTATGGAAACACAAAAGAACCCCAAATAGCCAAATCAATCATGAGAACAAAAAATGGTGCTAGAGGAATCAGGCTCCCTGACTTCAGACTATACTACAAAGCTACAATAATGAAGACAGTATGGTACTGGCACAAAAACAGAAATATAGATCAATGGAACAGGATAGAAAGCCCAGAGATAAACCCACACACATATGGTCACCTTATCTTTGATAAAGGAGGCTAGAATATACAGTGGAGAAAAGACAGCCTCTTCAATAAGTGGTGCTGGGAAACCTGGACAGCTACCTGTAGAAGTATGAAATTACAACACTCCCTAATACCACACACAAAAATAAACTCAAAATGGGTTAAAGACCTAAATGTAAGGCCAGACACTGTCAAACTCTTAGTGGAAAACATAGGCAGAACACTGTATGACATAAATCACAGCAAGATCCTTTTTGACCCATCTCCTAGAGAAATGGAAATAAAAACAAAAATAAACAAATGGGATCTAATGAAACTTAAAAGCTTTTGCACAGCAAAGGATACCATAAACAAGACCAAAAGACAACCTTCAGAATGGGAGAAAATATTTGCAAATGAAGCAACTGACAAAGGATTAATCTCCAAAATTTATAAGCAACTCATGCAGCTCAAGAACAAAAATCAAACAATGCAATCCAAAAATGGGCAGAAGAACTAAATAGACATTTCTCCAAAGAAGATATACAGATTGCCAACAAACACATGAAAGAATGCTCAACATCATTAATCATTAGACAAATGCAAATCAAAACTACAATGAGATATCATCTCACATCACTCAAAATGGCCATCATCAAAAACTCTAGAAACAACAAATGCTGGAGAGGGTGTGGAGAAAAGGGAACACTCTTGCACTGCTGGTGGGAATGTAAATTGATACAACCACTATGGAGAAGCATATGGAGGTTCCTTAAAAAACTAAAAATAGAACTACCATACGACCCCACAATCCCACTACTGGGCATATACCCTGAGAAAACCATAATTCAAAAAGAATCATGTACCAAAATGTTCATTGCACGTCTATTTACAGTAGCCAGGACATGGAAGCAACCTAAGTGTCTATCAATAGATGAATGGATAAAGAAGATGTGGCACATATATACAATAGAATATTACTCAGCTATAAAAAGAAATGAAACTGAGTTATTTGTAATGAGGTGGATAGACCTGGAGTCTGTCATACAGAGTAAAGTAAGTCAGAAGGAGAAAAACAAATACTGAATGCTAACACATATATATGGAATCTAAGAAAAAAAAATATCATGAAGAGACTAGCGGTAGGACGGGAATAAAACACAGACCTACTAGAGCATGGACTTGAGGATATGGGGAGGGGGAACTGTAATCTGTGACAAAGTGAGAGAGTGGCATGGACATATATACACTACCAAATGTAAAATAGATAGCTAATGGGAAGCAACCTTTAGCACAGGGAGATTAGCTCGGTGCTTTGTGACCACATAGAGGGGTGGGATAGGGAGAGTGGCAAGGAGGGTGACGCAAGAGGGAAGAGATATGTGAACATATGTATATGTATAACTGATTCACTTTGTTGTAAAGCAGAAACTAACACACCATTGTAAAGCAGTTATACTCTAAGAAAGATGTTATAAAACAAATAAAACAAAAAACCCCCAAAACATAAAACATGGAACAGGGAGAAAAATGTAGTAGTTTTTAGAACACGTTTGAATTTAAGTGACTATCACCTTGATATACATGAACCTTGAAGTAACCACAAATCAAAAATCTACAATAGATCTACAAAAAATAAAGAGAATGGAAGCCAAACAACATTAAAGAAAATAATCAAACCACAAGGCAAGAGACTAAGAAAAGAACACAGAAGTAGTACAAACAACAACCAGAAAACAATTTTTTAAATTACAATAAATGTGTACATATCAATAATAATTTTAACTGTAAATAGACTAAATGCTCCAATTAAAAGACATAGGATGGCTGAATGGATTAAAATACATGACCTGGCTATATGCTACTATAATGGACGATCCAGTTCTAATTAAACACAGACTGAAAGTTAAAAGTTGGAAAAAATTATTTCATGAATATGGAAACTAAAAGAAAGCTGGGTAGCAATACTTATATCAGACAAAATAGACTTTACAACAGAGTGTAACAAAAGACAAGGCAATTGATTAATGATAAAGGAGTCAGTCCAAGAAGAGGATATAACATTTGTAAATATTTATGCATCCAACATAGGAACATCTAAATATATAAAGCAAATATTAACAGATATGAAGGGAGAAATTGACAGTAACATAATAATATTAGGGGACATTAATACCCCATTTGTCAATGGAGAGATCATGTAGACAGAAAATCAATATGGAAACATTGGTCTTAAATGACATATTTGACCAGGTAATCTTAATACATATATATGGAACATTCCATCCAAAATTTGCAGAATACATATTCTTTTCAAGTGCACATGTAACATTCTCCAAGATAGATCATTTGTTAATCCACAAAACAATTCTAAATAAATTTAATAAGATTAAAATCATATGAAGCATCTTTTTGTATCACAACAATATGAAACTAGAAACCAATTACAAGGAAAAAACCTAGAAAAAAACACAAACATGTGGAGAGTAAACAACACACTATTAAACAACCAATTGGTCAACAAAGAAATCAAATAGGAAATAAAATTCCTGGAGCAAATGAAAATGGAAGCACAACATTTAATTTTATGGAGTGTGGCAAAAACCATTCTAGGTGGGAAGCTCCTAGCAAAATAAACCTACCTCAAGAAATAAGAAAACTCTCAAATAAACAATCTAACTTTACACCTTAAGGAATTAGACAAAGAAGAAAGAATAAAACCAAAAGTTATAAAAGAAAGATAGAGTGGAAATAAATGAAGTAGAAATTTAAAAGAGCAATTGAAAACATCAATGAAACTAAGAGCTGGTTCTTTGAAAAGATAAACAAAATTGATCACCTTTAGCCAGATATATTGAGAAAAAGAGAGAGAATCCAAACTAATAAAATCAGAAATGAGAGGAAAAATTCCAACCAATACCACAGAATGCAAACTATCATGAGAGTACTACCAACTATTATAAACCAAAACATTGGCTAACCTAGAAGAAATTGATAAATTCTTAGAATCATACAACTTGCTAAAACTTAATCAGGAAGAAATGGAAAATCTGAACAGACTGATTATCAGTAATAAATTCAATCACTAATTAATAAACTCCCAACCAGTAAAAGTCTAGGACAGGAGAGCTTCATGATTGAACTCTACCAAACATTTAAAGATTTAATACCAGTCCTTCTCAAACTACTCCAAAATACCAACAAAGAAGAATGTTTCCAAATTCATTTTACAAGTGCAGCATTAACCTGATATTAAAACCAGACAAAGCCACTACAAGAAAAGAACAGGTTAATATCCTTGATGAATATAGATGCAAAAATCCTCAAAAAATATTAACAAATCAAATTCAACAATAGGATCTTACACCATGATCAAATTGGATTTATGCTAGAGATTCAAGATGGTTTAACATGTACAAATGAATCAGTGTGATACACTGCATTAACAAAAGAATAACAATTATATGATTATCTCAACACATGCAGAAAAAGCGTTTAACAAAATTTAACATCAGTTTATGATACAAACTGTCAAAGTGGATAGAGAAGAAACATACCCAACATAATAAAGGCCATAAGTGGCAAACTTAACATCATACTCAACAGTGAAAAACTTAAAATAGCTTTTCCTCTAAAACCTGGAACAAGACAAGGATGCCCACTCTTGCCACTTTCATTCAACATAGTATTGGAAGTACTAGCCTCAGCAATCAGATGATAAAATGAAATAAAAGGCATCCAAACTGGATGGAAACAAGTAAAACTGTCACTACTTGCACAAGACATGAACTATATATAGAAAACCTTAAAGACTCCACACACACACAAAAAAAAAACTGTTAGAACTAATAAATGAATTCAGTAAAGTTGAAGGATACCAAATTAGTATACAGAAATTGGATGTGTTTCTACATACAAATAACAAACTATCAGAAAGATAAATTAAGAAAACAATCTCATTTATACTTGCATCAAAAAGAAGAAAATACTTACGAATAAATTTAATCAAAGAAGTGAAAGATCTATACTCTGAAAACTATAAGACAATGATAAAAGAAATTGAAAACAATACAAATAAATAGAAAGAAAATCCATGTTAAGGGAATGGAAGAATTAATCCTGTTAAGATGTACTTATTACACAAAACAATCTACAGATTCCCTACAATCCTTGTCAAAGTACCCTAGGTATTTTTTACAGAAGTAGAGCAAACAATTCTATAATTTGTATGGCAGCACAAAATCCCCCCAAATAGCCAAAGAAGGAATAACAAAGCTGGAGGTATCAAGATTTCTGATTTCAAACTATATTACAAAGCCATACTAATCAAAACAGTATGGTACTGGCACAAAAACAGACACACAAATTAATGGAACAGAATAGAGATCCCAGAAATAAATTCATGTGTATGTGGTCAATTAATCTAAGACAGGAATCTAAACAGAAATATAAAATGGAAAGACAGCCTTTTCAATAAATAATGTTGGGAAAACTGGACAGCTACATATAAAAGAATGAAACTAGACCACTTTCTCACAAAATATATAAAAATAAACTCAAAATGTATTAACGACTTAAATGTAAGACGTGAAACCATAAAAATCCTAGAAGAAAATGTAGGCATTATGCTTTTGACATTGATCTTAGCAATATATATATATATATATATATATATATATATATATATATATATATATATATATATATATATATTTTTTTTTTTTTTTAATCTGTCTCCTCAGACAAGGGAAACAAAAGCAAATACAAACAGGAGACATCAAGCTAAAATGCTTTTGTACAGCAAAATGAAAAGGCAGTTTACTGAATGGGGGAAGATATTTTCAGAAATATATTTGATAAGGGGTAAAACCGAATATACATATAGGACACATACAACTCAATATTTAAAAAACTAATTAAATAATGGGTGGAGGACCTGAATAAACATTTTTCTAAAGACTTCCAGAGGGCCAGAGACATGACAAGATGCTCGACATCACTAATCATCAGGGAAATGCAAATCAAAACCATAATGAGATATCATCTCACAACTGTCAGAATGGCTATCATCAAAAAGACAACAAATAACAAGTGTTGCTGAGGATGTGGAAAAAAAGGAACCCTGTGCACTGTTAGTGGAATTGTAAGTTTCTGCAGCCACTATGAAAAACAGTAGGGAGGTTCCCCCAAAATTAAGAATAAAACTTCTGTATGATTCAGCAGCTCAATACTGGGTATTTATCTGAAGAAAACCAAAACACTAATTTGAAAATGTATCTGCTCCCCAATGTTCATTGCATAATTATTTTCAATAACAAAGATATGAAAGCAACCCAAATATCCATCAGTAGATGAATGCATTAAAAATTTATGGTATATATGTACAATCAAATATTACTCAACAATAAAAAATAATGAAATCTTGACATTTGCAACAACATGAATGAAGCTTATGCTAAGTGAAATAAGTCAGAAAGAGAAAGATAATATCATATAATTTCTCTTGTATATGGAACCTAAAAACACAAAATAAAAGAAGAAACAAAACAACACAGAAAGACTCATAGATACAGAGAACATGACTGGTGGGTGCCAGAGGGGAGAGACATGGAGGGGATTGGAAAAATAGGTAAAGAAGATTAGAGGAACAAACTTCCAGTCATAATATAAGCCATAGGATATAATGTACAGCATAGGGATTGTCATCAATAATATAAAATTATAATAACTTTGTATGGTGACAAATGGTAGCTAGCCTTATGGTGATAATTTCATAATGTATAAAAATATTGAATCAATATGTTACACACCTAAAACTAGTATAATATTGTTAAGTCAATTATACTTCAATAAAAGCAGGAACAGTAAAACAAAAAAGAACAATAAGAAAATTAAAAATAACAACAAAAGAATGCCTTAAAAAGAGATCAGGGTTGGGAATTCCCTGGTGGTCCAGAGTTTAGGACTCCACGCTTTCACTGCCGAGATCTGGGGTTTGATCCCTGGTTGGGGAAGTAAGATCCCACAAACTACTCAGTGTGGGGGAAAAAATAAATGAAAAATGTACCAGGGTTAAGAAAAAAAAAAAAAAAAAAAAAAAAACTTTGGGATGCTGCAGTTGGGCAAGGTCAAGACCTTGCCCTGAAGCCAGATGGTGATGTGCACCCCTTTTTCCTGGACTGAGGAGCTGTCGCTTGTGGTGGGTGCATGTTCACGCGGAGGTAATTGGGCGCCACACTGTTCAATACCAGAGAGGGAATTAAGATGACGGAGGAGTAGAAGGATGTGGATTTCATCTCTCTCCACGGATGCATCAGGAATACACCTATAGATGCAACAATTCTCACAGAACACCAGCTGAACACTAGCAGAAGACCTTAGACACTGGAAAAGACTATAAAGATCCCTGAATAACTGGGTAGGATGAAAAAAAGAAGGGAGAAGGAAGAGAGGAAGTGGAACAGGACCTGCACCCAGGGGTGGGGGAGCTGAAGCAGAGGAGAGATTCTCGAACTCAGGGAAAACTTTCTCTGATGGAGAAATCTATTGGGACAGAAGGGAAACATTTGAGACTGTTGGAAAAGGATGAAGCAACTGATCTGTGGCAGATGGGACAGGGTGAGAAATACACAGACACTCCGTACCATGGTTCTATGTGCTCCACACTGGGATGTGTGTTCACATGTGTGCAAGGGGTCTGGGAGCTGGAGCGTGGGGATTGGAGGACAGGTCCAGAGCGAGAACTGCTGTTGGCTGTGGGGAGATGGATTAAGGGGACAGGAGGTGGGGGAAATCAACAGCAAAGAATGCCTATGGAGGAAGACCAGACTGCTATGGAAGCAGGGCACTACTGCTGAGTTACAAGCAGAGGGAGGAGCAACTATTGTAGCCTCTCTCTCCCCACATGCTGGCGCCTGCTGATGGACAATAAAAGAAGCCCTCTCAGGTCTGGCTCTCTCATGCCTGGTACCAGGTGTCAGGAAAAGCCCGGATAGGGCTTGCCCTCACATTCCTTATGCCAGATGCCAGAAAAGGCCCTCCCTAGGGCCATATCTCTTGCTCCTGTGGCCACCAGCTTTCCTGTGCATTTGGTGCCACTGGGGCTCCTGTTATCCAAGCATTCATACCACATCTGTGCCCTGTCCTTACTTGGGCAGACCCAAAAGCTCCAAAGCAGCCTCAGAACCAGACTCCTGTGGGTGGACCACATACAGATGTGGGGATAAAACCAAAGCTGAACCCTAGGGACGGGGCGACTAAAGAAGAAGATAGAAAATCTTTCCATCAGCTGTACAAGCTGCAGATTACATCCCTGCAATCAGCTAGGTAGACCCTGTGTTTATGGAATATCTAAGTAGACAATAAGTGTTCCCCAAAATAAAAAACGGTCTAGCTCTGGCAGCTGTGGACTTTGGGGTCAAGCACACACAGGAATTGGGCCAAATAAGAGTCTGAGTGGTCCCCACAGGGCCCACAGCAGGTACAGAGACCAACCCAGAGGCAGAAGAGAGCCTCTTAGGGAGGTGGAGGTGGGCTGTGGCTCACAGTGTGTGTAAGGACACTTATAGCTGAGATCCCAGGGAAACATAATTATCACTATTAATTTTATTATGTTTTGATTCATTCTGTTGTTGATTCTGGCTTTTTTTTTCCTTTTTGTTTGTTTCTTGTTGTCTTAGTATTTTTCTTCTTTTTAGTCTTGGGATCTTCATGTTTTATAACATTTTTTAGTTTTTTATATACTTCTATTTTTACTTTGCTTTTATGTTGTTCTTTCCCCTTATTTTTCTTCTGTTTTTAATATATTTTTATTTGTTTTTTATAGTTCCATTTTTACTTTGCTTTTCTGTTGTCCTGTGTTTTTCCACTTTTTATTTTATTTTATTATTATTTTTATCACTTTGTTCTGCTTCCTTGCTTTATTCTTCAGTTGGCACATTGCTTTGGTTTAGTTTTTAGGTTTGTGTTTTTGTTAGCTTTGATCCTAACTGATTTCATTTTTGAGTTCTTCTATTTGTCTGGTTGTTCTCTTGCTTTTTGTTTTATTTTGTTCTGCTTTTGTTTCTTCTCCATGTGTGTGTGTTTCCCTGTTTCTGTTTGTTTGATTTTGTTTTTTACCATTTCTCTGGGGTTTTGTTTGTCTTTTTTTTCTTTAATATGTTTTCTATTTTATTTTTTATATTTCTATTTCTATGGTGCTTTTCTGTTGTTTTGTCTTCTTTATTCTTTGTCTTTTTAATCATTTTTGTTGGTTTGTTTATTTGCTTCCTTCTTCAGTTGGCACTCTGCTTTGGTTTTGTTTTGTGATTTTTTGTTTTTGTCAGTTTTCTTTTTAATTGTTTGATTTCATTCTTGAGTTCTTTTGTTTGTCTTGTTGTTGTCTTGCTTTTTGATGTTTGGTTCTGTTTTTGTTTCTTTTGTGTGTGTGCATGTCTCTTTGTTTCTATTTTATTTTACTTTTTACCATTTGTCGGGGGTTTTGTTAGTCTTTTTTTTTTTTTTAATCCCCTTTCTTGTGGGACGAGCAACTTCCAGAGTCTTGGTCCCTCAACAAGAAGTCAGGTTGGAGGCTCTGGGGTGGGAGCATCGAGTCCAGGGTATGGGACCAGTAAGAATTCCCAGCCCCAGGGAAGATTAATTGCCAAGATCTCTCACTGAGGTCTCTATCTGAATCCAAGAGCCATCTCCACCCAATTGCCAGCAGCGCCCAGGGCTGGATGTCTCACACCAAACAACAAACAAAACAGGAACACAAACCCACCCACCACACACAGACTACCTAAAATCATACTATGCTCACAGACACCCCAAAACATACCAACTGACATGGCCCAGCTCATCAGAAGGAAAAGACTCAGCTCCACCCACAAGAATGCAGGCACCAGTCCCTCCCATTAGGAAGCCTATGCAAGCCACTGGACTAACCTCACCACTGGGGGCAGACAACAGAAGCAAGAGGAAATGCAACCCTGCAGCCTCGGGAAAAGAGACCTCAAATACTATAATTAGACAAAATGAGAAGACAGAGAAATATCTTGCAGGCAAAGGAGCAAGATAAAAACCCACAAGACCAAATAAATGATGAGGAAATAGGAAAATTACTTGAAAAAGAATTCAGAGTAATGAGAGTAAAGATGACCAAAAATCTCAGAAACAGAGAAAATACAAGAAACATTTAACAAGGACAGAGAAGAACTAAAGAGCAAACAAATAGTAATGAACAACACAATAACTGAAATTAAAAATACTCTAGAAGGAATCAATAGCAGAATAACTGAGGCAAGAGAATGGATAAGTGAGCTGGAAGACAGAGTGGTGGAAATAACTGTGACAGCACAGAATAAAGAAAAAAGAATGAAAAGAATGGAGGACAGGGTCAGAGACCTCTGGGACAACATTAAGTGTACCACCATTTGAATTATAGAAAAAGAAAAAAAAAAAAGAAAAACGGTCTGAGAAAATATTTGAAGAGATTAGAGTTGAAAACTTCCCCAACATGGGAAAGGAAATAGTCAATCAAATTCAGGAAACCCAGAGAGTCCCATAAAGGATAAACCCAAGGAAAAACAGACTTCACACATATTAATCAAACTAATGAAAACTAAACACACACAAAAATATTAAAAGCAAGGGAAAAGCAACAAATAACATACAAGGGAATCCCCATAAGGTTAACAGCTGATCTTTCAACAGAAACTCTACAGCCCAGAAGGGAGTTGAATGATATGTTTAAGGTGATGAAAAGGAAAAACCTACAACCAAGATTACTCTACCCAGCAAGGATCTCATTCAGATTCAATGGAGAAATCAAAAGCTTTACATACAAGCAAAAGTTAAGAGAATTCAGCACCACCAAACCAGCTTTACAACAAATGAAAAAGAAACATCTCTAGGTAGGAAACACAAGAAAAGACCTACAAAAACAAACGCAAAACAATTAAGAAAATGGATTAAATGCTCCAAACAAAAGACACAGACTGGCTGAATGGATACAAAAACAAGACCCATATATATGCTGTCTACAAGTGACCCACTTCAGACCTAGGGACACATACAGACTGAATGTGAGGAAATGGAAAAAGATATTCCATGCAAATGGAAATGAGAAGAAAGCTGGAGTATCAGACAAAATAGACTTTAAAACAAAGACTATTACAAAAGACAAGGAAAGACACTACATAATGATCAAGGGGTCAATCCAAGAAAAAGACATAACAATTTTAAATATTGATGCACACAACATAGGAGCACCTCAATACATAAGGCAAATGTTAACATCCATAAAAGGGGAAATCAACAGTAACACAATAATAGTAGGGGACTTTAACACCCCACTTACACAAATGGACAGATCATCCAAACAAAATAAATAAGGAAACATAAGCTTTAAATGGCACATTAGACCAGATAGACTTAATTGATATTTATAGGACATTCCATATCAAAACAACAGAATACACTTCCTTCTCAAGTGCACATGGAACATTCTCCATTACAGATCACATCTAGGGTAAAAATCAAGCTACGATAAATTTAAGAAAATAGAAATCATATCAAGCGTCTTTTCTGACCACAATGCTATGAGACTAGAAAATAATTACAGGAAAAAAAAGGGGTAAAAAATACAAACACATGGAGGCTACACAATACACTACTAAGCAAAGAAGACATCAGTGAAGAAATCAAAGAGAAAGTGAAAAACTACCTAGAAACAAATGACAATGAAAATACATCAACCCAAAACCTGTGGGATGAAGCAAAAGCAGTTCTAAGAGGGAAGTTTATAGTAATATAATCCAACCTCAAGAAACAAGAAAAATCTCAAATAAACCACCTAAACTTATACGTAAAGAATTAGAGAAAGAAAAATTTAAAAAAACCCAAAGTTAGCAGAAGGAAAGAAATCATATAGATCAGATCAGAAATAAATGAAAAAGAAATGAAGCAAACAATAGCAAAGATCAGTGAAACTAAGAGCTGGTTCTTTGAGAAGATAAACAAAATCGATAAACCATTAGCCAGACTAATCAGGAAAAAAAGGGAGAAGACTCAAATCAACAGAATTATAAACGAAAAAGGATAAATCACAATTGACACTGCAGAAGTACAAAGGATTATGAGACTACTACAAATGACTATATGCCAATAAAATGGACAACCACTAAGAAATGAACAAATTCTTGGAAAGGTACAATTTTGCAAGACTGAACCAGGAAGAATTAGAAAATATGAACAAAACTATCATAAGTAAAGAAATTGAAACTGTAATTAAAAATCTTCCAGCAAACAAAAGGCTAGGACCAGATGGCTTCACAGGCGAATTCTATCAAACAATTAGAAGAGCTAACACTGATCCTTCTCAAACTCTTCCAAAAAATTGCAGAGGGAGGAACACTCCCAAACTCATTCTATGAGGACACCATCACCCTGATACACAAACCAGACAAAGCTGTCACAAAAAAAGAAAATTACAAGCAATATCACTGATGAACACAGATGAAAAAATCCTCAACAAAATGCTAGCAAACGAAATCCAACAACACATTCAAAGGATCATACACCATGATCAAATGGGGTTTGTCCGAGAAATACAAATATTCTTCAATATATGCAAATCAATCAATATGATACTCCATAGTAATGAACTGAAAGATAAAAACCATATGATAATTCCAATAGATGTAGAAAAAGTTTTTGACAAAATATAACAACGATTTATGATAAAAACTCTTGAGAAAATGTGTATAGAGGGAACCTACCTCAACATAATAAAAGCCATATATGACAAACCCACAGCCAACATCATTCTCCATGGTGAAAAACTGAAACCATTTCCTCTAAGATCAAGAACGAGAGTAGGAGGCCCACTCTGATGATTATTATTCAACATAGTTTTGTAAGTTTTACCACAGCAATAAGAGAAGAAAAAGAAATAAAAGTAATACAAATTGGAAAAGAAGAAGTAAAACTGTCACTGTTTGCAGATGACATAATACTATACATAGAAAATTCTAAAGATGCCACCAGAAAACTACTAGAGCTAATCAATGAATTTGGTAAAGTAGCAGGATACAAAATTAATGCACAGAAATCTCTTGCATTCCTATACACTAACAATGAAAAAATCAGAAAGAGAAATTAAGGAAACACTCCCATTTACCACTTCAACAAAAATAATAAAATACCTAGGAATAAACCTACCTAAGGAGGCAAAAGACCTGTATGCAGCAAGCTATAAGAAACTGATGAAAGAAATCAAAGACAATACAAACAGATGGAGAGACATAACATATTCTTGGGTTGGAATAATCAACATTGTGAAAATGAGTATACTAATCAAAGCAATCTACATTTTCAGTGTAATCCCTATCAAGTTACCAGTGGAATTTTTCACAGAACTAGAACAAGAAATTTTACAATTAGTATGGAAACACAAAAGACCTTGAATAGCCAAAGCAATCTTGAGAACGAAAAATGGAGCTAGAGTAATCAAGCTCCCAGACTTCAGACTATACTACAAAGCTACAGTAATCAAGACAGTATGGTGATGGCACAAAAACAGAAATATAGATCAATGGAACAGGACAGAAATCCCGGAGACAAAACCATGCACATATGGTCACCTTATCTTTGACAAAGGAGGCAAGAAGATACAATGGAGAAAAGACGGCCTCTTCACTAAGTGGTGCTGGGAAAACTGGACAGCTACATGTAAAAGAATGAAATTAGAACACTCCTTAACACCATACACAAAAATAAACTCAAAATGGATTAAAGACCTAAACGTAAGACCGGACACTATAAAACTCTTAGAGGAGAACATAGGCAGAACACTCTATGACATAAATCACAGCAAGTTCCTTTTTGACTCACCTCCTAGAGAAATGGAAATAAAAACAAAAATAGACAAATGGGACCTAATGAAACTTACAAGCTTTTGCACAGAAAAGGAAAACATAAACAAGATGAAAAGATAACCTTCAGAATGGGAGAAAATATTTGCAAATGAAGCAACTGACAAAGATTAATCTCCAAAATATAGCAGCAGCTCATATAGCCCAATAACCAAAAAACAACAACCCAATCCAAAAATGGGCCAAAGACCTAAACATACATTTCTCCAAAGCAGATATACAGATTGCCAACAAACACATGAAAAGGTGTGTAACATCACTAATCATTAGAGAAATGCAAATCAAAACCACAATGAGGTATCACCTCACACCAGTCAGAGTGGCCATCATCAAAAAATCTAAAAACAGGTAGGACGGGAATAAAACATAGACCTACTAGAGCATAGACTTGAGGATATGGGGAGGGGAAATGGTAAGCTGTGACGAAGTGAGAGAGTGGAATGGACATATATACACTACCAAATGTAAATTAGATAGCTAGTGGGAAGCTGCCGCATAGCACAGGGAGAGCACCTCTGTGCTTTGTGACCACCTAGAGGGGTGGGATAGGGAGGGTGGGAGGGAGGGTGACACAAGAGGGAAGAGATATGGGAACATATGTATATGTATAACTGATTCACTTTGTTTTAAAGCAGAAACTAACACACCATTGTAAAAGAGTTATACTCCAATAAAGATGTAAAAAAAAAAAAAATCTAAAAACAATAAGTGCTGGAGAGGGTGTGGAGAAAAGGGAACCCTCCTTCACTGTTGGTAGAAATGTAAATTGATACAGCTTCAATATGGAAAACAGTATGGAGTTTCTTTAAAAAACCAGAAATAGAACTACCATATGACCCAGCAATCCAACTACTGAGCATATACCTTGAGAAAACCATCATTCAAAAAGATACTTGGAGGGCTTCCCTGGTGGCGCAGTGGTTGAGAATCCACCTGCCAATGCAGGGGACACGGGTTCGTGCCCTGGTCCGGGAAGATTCCACATGCTGCAGAGCGGCTGGGCCTGTGAGCCATGGCTGCTGAGCATGCACATCCGGAGCCTGTGCTCCGCAATGGGAAAGGCCATAACAGTGAGAGGCCCACGTACCACAAAAAAAAAAAAAAAAAGAAAAAAAAAAAAAAAAAGATACTTGTACCACAGTGTTCAGTGCAGCACTATTTACAATAGCCAGGACATGGAAGCAGCTGAAATGTCCATTGACAGAGGAATGGAAAAAGATGTGGTACATTTATACAATGGGATATTACTCAACCATAAAAAGGAATGAAATTTAGTTATTTATAGTGAGGTGGATGGACCTAGAGTCTGTCATACAGAGTGAAGTAAATCAGAAAGAGAAAAACAAATACCGTATGCTAACACATATATATGAAATCTAAAAAAAAAAAAGGTTCTGTAAATCTAGGGGCAGGGCAGGAATAAAGACGCAAATGTAGAGAATGGACTTGAGGACATGGGGGTGGGGAAGGGGAAACTGGGATGAAGTAAGAGTAGCAATGACGTATATACACTAACAAATGTAAAATGGAAAGCTTCTGCATAGCACAGGGAGATCAGCTCGATGCTTTGTGACCACCTAGAGGGGTGGGATAGGGAGGGTGGAAGGGAGGCTCAAGAGGGAAAGATATGGGGATATATGTATACATATAGCTGATTCACTTTGTTGTAGAGCAGAAACTAACCCAACATTGTAAAGCAATTATACTCCAATAAAGATGTAAAAAATATAAAGGTACAAACTATGATTTGGAGTATTGTCAACCAAAAGAAATATAATGTATTTTAGATGACTATAAAAGTATCCACATGCTAATCTTGGCATAAGAACTTGAATGATATATTTCGGAAAATTTGTGATTTGTTTTATAAAAATAAATATTAATGTGTCAAGGAGAGATAATTTTAATAGAGGAGGTCATGCTGGTTAATTTTTCTCAAGTTTTTTTACAAAACTGTTATAGTATATAATTCTACAAATATGTTTTCACTGAAGTATTTGCTTAATAAACTATGCCAAACTATCGTGATGGTAGAAAAAGCATAGCAGAGATACTGGATTGTAGTGATGGCATTGCTTTCAATAGGAAGAAAGTGGTTTATTTTATGGAATCAAATAAAAGTGAAATACGGAGGTCTCTGGAACTTAACATCTTTGACATAAAGGGATAGAGCATCAAAAATTGAAAAACTTCCTGACCTTATGTTAGTTTTTAAAATATATCTGATTTGAGATTGTTGTTTTAACTTGCACCACTTCTCATACCAAATAAGAGGGTTTTCTTTTCCCTCCTAACACTAAATACACCTGTCTTTTCTAACATCTTCAATTCTCTGATGCCCGCTGGGTGTCAAACAATTGAATTCAATTTTGATAAATTCTACCTGGAGTTAGCATCAGATCCCATAACTTACAGACTCAGTGCTGTAAGACTGCCCACACTTCAGATTTCAATTACAAGTACTAGGCCACCTGTACTTCTGATTGATGGATTATAGATTGGGGGTTCCCATATCACTCCCCTCAGGTTAGATAATTCACTAGAGTGACTCAAAGAACTCAGAAAAACACTCTTACATTTTCTGATTTATTATAAGTATACAACTCAGGAACAGCAAAATAGCAGAGATGCATAGAAAGGTATGGGGGGTGTATTGGCATACAAAGCTTCCATGCCCCTTCCAGGAGAAACACCCTCCCAGCACCTCAGTGTGTGTACCTCTCAGCCCCATCTCACAAGCCTGGAGGCAGGGAGGTGGAGTTGAAAGTTCCAAACTTCTAATCAAGGCTTGGTCTTTTCAGTGACCAGGCTCCATCCTGAAGCTATTTAGGGGCACTGCCAAGAGTTACATCATTTAAACAAAAGAGAACAAAGACACTTATCACCTTTATCACCCATGGAATTCCTAGGGTTTAAAAAATTCTGTGTCAAAGACCAAATATATTCCTATGATACCACAGATGATTTTAAGCATTTTTAGTTGAATTACATGGGAAAATATCAAAAGTCTGTTTTTCTGCCTTGATTTCATATTTAGAATCTTATATTTTCTTGATGTTTTTCTCTTTTTAGGGAGAAATGTTTGCATAATTACCTCTTATCTAACTTCTTAGAGCATACACATTTTCAAAAAATTGATTCTATTCCACTTAATTTTTTGTTGAGTTGAGCTGGCCAGACATGAAGCAGCAATCTAGTAAACAAGTGGATGTCTATTTCTGGTCATGTTCATAGTAAACACAGAGATCAATTTTCGTGTTTTATTTTCAAAGTTTATGCTTTAAGAAAGGTGTGCTTTGGGTGGGATGTGCCATCTATAGAGCTTGGAATCAGTCTTAAATTAGTCAGATAGCTGTGTATCACAATAGAGCACGACAAGCTCACATGGGTAAAGCAGGCAACCTCTTTACATGGTATGAAAACGGAGTTGAAACCAAGAATTATTCTTTTAAAATTCAATTAATCATATTGCAATCCTTGAGAAGAAATTACTTCTTTAACCTTACCTAACCGGTTGTAAGAACATAACTTGCTGTACCAAGGTCTACAGCCTCTTTCCAGCTGTTTGATAATTTATGAACAAGCACTATAAGGAAACTTACACAAATCAGTGATCAAGTTAGAGAGATTTCAACACCCTGGAAAGGAAATTGCAAGTATAAGTATATGAGTTGACATTAGGCTCAGAGATCACCTTAAAATGATGAAAGTCATGAATTTTACTTGCTTCTAGAAATGTTAAAGCAGGCCTGCTTGAACTACTGTGTCCTATGTAAGCTAGTTTTAATATTTGAATATCCATGTGTGGTATTTGTATTTATCCAAAATGAGTTAAGCTAGGAATTATTTAGTAGTTCTGGAGGACTTATAAGTATTCCTGGAACACCCATCTTAAGGAAGCTATGAGCTCCAGGAACTCTTGAAGCTGCAGAAGTAATCTGTGGGAACTTAGTTATAATAAAAAAAAAATATGACTGCCACACCTATTCAGAGGTAAATACTGTCATTGTATTTAAGGTGAGGAATACCTTATGTCTTTACTGATCTGTATTTTTGTTACCATTGTCAACACTGGCTTTGCATATGGAATTTAAGTCTTATCCAAACTTAAGAAATGACCAGTAGCCAATCCCAATGGCTATAGTTGACCTTTCATGCTCTTTGCCAGTTATAATTACTCCTGAATGTGATGCTCATTCTATGCTTTCATGGTAGAGAATAAAACTTAGAATAATGTTGCCTAGGGGTCAAAAACTGGTGACTAAATGAGATTTATCTAGTGGAACAGTGTTTAGTACAGTTTTTAATTTGAATACTTTTTCAAAGTTCATGCCCTCTTCAATTCCTAATAGCGTCTACTGTTCTGAATCCTAGATTTACATTTTCTGTCTGGCACCTGAAGTTATTTGATTTTGCTCTTCCTTCATTAGACAGATGGAAACCAAAGCTTATATGTGATGTTTATAATAATCACCAATTAAAATAATGCATGCACAGCTTTCAGGGTTTCTCTACCCTGATTTAGCAAAGATTATTATGGGGATATGTCTGTATTTAACAGTTGTGTACAAAGGTACATCTTTAGAAAGTCTGACAGATGCCAAAGGGAGTGAAATATGGATTCTCTCTCTTATACTTTTCCTCCTTGACTTCAACTTTATTTCCATTTGTTTGTGTAGACAAAGTTTATATATTTGGGCTAGAGGAAGAAGATGTATCAATGAAAGCTGAATGCAAATTAGTATCCTGGATTTGCTTTTGTAGTTCTTAGGCTTCTCTCCCTCACTTGTCAGTATGTACTAAGGTGCAGACTAGATGTGCTAAATTTTTTAAAAGATAGTATCATTCACTGTCATTTACCATTAACTTTCAACTTCTATCAATAGGATGATAACTATTTGATATTTCCAATTATATATTTATTTGTGCTCTTAGTGAAGTAAGAGGGACACTGAGGTCAGCTTCAATCATAGCCATTTTAGTAATGGTAAATTATCTGGAATTGAAATATTAAACACTAATCATAGATAATAGAGGATTTTATCTGAATCAGGCTTCTTTGATTATCTATATATAGTTGTATCTTAACATTATCTAGCAATCTGGGCTTGCTTTTTATTAACATTTATTCTGAATAAATTCTTCTCTCAAATGTGAATGTTGAGCACCAGCAAAGGTTCTATTTTTTTTTTTTTTCTTTTTTGCTGTCACATTGAGATGAAGCCTACTGTGATGAATTATTAGGACAATGAAAATTAAGCAAGAGTGAAGGCTGTAATTTGAGAAGGAAATAAATCTGCAACTTGCAGAAAGAATAGAAGCTTGGAAGATTTATTCTCTCTTTTAAAGTTGCCTGTCACAATATGGTAACACTAGGCATCAGGATTTGAAAGATGGTTTCAAAATCTCCTTATTGACAACATTGCTAAGTGGCCAACTTTTCATGTGTCACTGTGGGGGGCCTTTGTGCCTATCTTTTATCCTTGCCATGATTTGATGAAGACATTCATAGTAATTACTAACTGAGAAGATAGGCTGCTTTGCAAAACATATGACTATACAGTTAAGTCAGAACAATGAAATAAGCTCTAGGCACAAGTTATTGTAAGCTAGTGTTGACATTTGGAGCAATGACAGGCAATGATAATGAAGAAATTACAGGCTCCCCTAATGGGTCACTTGGTCCACTATTCCTTACCTACCATGTCCTATAAACTGAACTATTTTACAGTTTATACTCATATCTTAGATTGGAGTTAAGATAGTAATACCCAATAACATGTAAAATTTCAAAATGCAATGAAATGAACACAAATATACATGTTTTAGTCAATATTTCTCTGCTTATTTTTGGTTTTCTGATATGGAATTTCTGCCATACATTTTACTGTGGAAAATACAAAGCAGTTATGATACTAAGTCTCAGCCTCTATATCAATGGAAGAGGAAAACACTAACAGTTATGGGTACCTACTAAAATCTCAATAACATACAAACAATTAGTTGTAACATAGGTATTATTACCCCCAATTTGCAGAAGAGGAAACACAGGTCTTGAGACGTTAGGTAATACGAGAAAAGTCTTGCAACTAGTAAAAGATATTGTCAAAATTTGAACCCAAGCTCGTATAATTTTTCATCTAATGCTATATATCGTTCTGCCATCCAAGCAAATAAACATCTATTTTTGGAATTTATGAACATTAGGATGCCTAAGTTCAAATGCTAGCCCCTTCATATGGCCATGTTTCTAAGCCTTTCTGAGCCTAAGTTTTCTCCTATTATAGGTCATAGGTAGGAATACAGATAGATCATCCAGTGTACAGAGGGGCATGCAGAGGGTAAAATGAAGGTTATTTGGTAAATTTGAGGGAGTAGCAAGTACAAAATCTCAGTGAAATATGAAGTTAGCTCATCTGTTGAGAATAATAGACCCGGGTGGCTCAGTGTGGCTCTATGGCCCCAGTGTTGATTTATCATAACAGTGATTTAAAATGGAGGAGCTCAGCACAGAGGATTGTTTTTCTGCAGTCACTTTCACCTGCTCAGAAGCAGGGGTAGAAAATGAGGATAGTTGGGTTTAATCAAGGTTGAGATTTAGCCCACCTTGTAAAAGGGAGTGAGTTGAGGATGCAAGCAAGGGAGAAATACAATGATGAATCATAGAACCTAAGCAGAATGGGGAGGGAAATGCAAACATGCAGTGTGTGTGTGTGTGTGTGTGTGTGTGTGTGTGTCTGTGTGTGTGTGTCTGTGTGTCTGTGTGTGTGTGTCTGTGTGTCTGTTGGGGTGGGCAAGGTGAATAAGTGGTAGTGTCGGTAATTGAAGATTTCACTGGGGTCTAAGAAATGGTTGAGTAGTGGACAGAGGAGTGAGTAGAAGAATACAATCTACTGTGATTTTGTATCTGCATTCCAGGAAGAAATAAAAGAATTTGTTTCAGAGCTTTTGTGTCCCTTTTAGGCAATCTCAAATAAAAGAAAAGTTCATCAGTGAATATTTATTAAGCACCCATATTCATAAATAGTACCTCAGAATTCATTTACTGCTGGGAATAATTGTGAAGCTAGGGAGGAATATATTTTAATAATAAGAGCAAAACAAGTATTTTAATCTTTTTCTGTGCATTTCATGCAGAACATTAAGAATTAAATTAATTCAGCCAATGTTTACTAAGGTGTTATACTTGACCTAAATGATTTTACAATCTAGTGGGGAAGGAAAATATGTTCCAAAATTATCATAACAGAATGCATGAAGTGACAGGTGTCAAAAATTAAGTATAAACACAATGCTAGGGAGCCCCAAGGAAGGTGTGATTAATTCCTGCTTGTAAGTGACTGAGGATTTCAGGGGGAAATAAAATTTTAGCTATATTTTGAAGAATGAGCAGCATTTATAAAGGTCAGATAGGGATGCAAGAAAAGAGGGTATTTGGAAAATATTCTAGGCTGAGTTGAGATGAAAGCCAAAGGCAAACATTATAGGTTACATTCAGGAACTAGCAAATAGGATCTTGTGGTTGGACCACAGTTACATTTGGAAGAAGAGTAAGATTGTAAAGCAGTGCCTGGGACATAGATTATTACTTCATATATACACTCCTGAAAGAGGAGAGATATGGCTAGCATTAAAGGTAAGATTTTTGCATCACTGAAGCAATGTGATAATGTTTTTTTCTTAAGGAAAATGTACACTGGGCATTTTGAGTCCCTGAAATTAGAAATCCTTGTTTTCACATAAACATGGGTATAACTCAGTGGCAGTCTATCTTTTTGTTTTTTTTTTTTTTTTTTTTTTGCTGTAAAGCTCTCACTACATCCTACTCTAGGTTGATAATTTTGGAGAATGTTGTGAGAAATCCAAGATGCTACTAAAACCATAGGTGGCTTTAAGAAACTATGATCAACTGTTTCAACAACTATCAATCATTGAAGTCCTTGTGAATTTACTATGAGTGAACAAAGTAGTCTTTGAATCTTTTCCTTATAAACATGAACAATATAAATGTACTTATAATGTCTATATATTAATTTCAGAAATCTTTAGCATCTGTCAAAAGTAGCTAATATTTTAATATCTAATACTTTTAAGCTATGAAAAATACATGATATTCTTGATTTTATTCTAAACATCTTTATGTATGTAATGATATTTATCATGCTTGTAAAATCTATTCTTAAAATTTTTTGTTTGGTGACATTACAGTTTTAATTAGGAAGTACATCAAATTGTGTGACTCTGTGATTTACAATTATGGGAATATAGCCAGAAATAAGATCTTCAGGTTTATCCAATAAAATGTACCATTGATTCCATTAATATATATTTTGAATTCCTCACTAATCTCATTACCTTAGAACAGTTGCAGAATAATTTTTCACTGAAAGTATACAAAGCATTTGAAACTCAGTAAATCTCAGTAAGAAGAATAAATAAGAGTATTTTCATAGTGGGACTGAGACCTTAAAGATTCAGAATGTTAATATTTGCATTGGTGTTTGTTCTTGAACAGTTTTCTGTAGCCCAATAATATTTTCACCTTCTGATGTAAAACTAAATATATGGATATCTGTTCCTTCTGGTTTTTCTAGTTGTCTTATAGTTTTCAGAATTACTAAGAGTCCACAAAGGGAATTAATACATAGAGCTCATAACTTCTTTTGCCTCCAGAGGCTGTTTCCCTTGATAAAAGTATTTGGCATATATTTAGAGGAGAAAACTAGTGATATGGAAGTCAAAGATTATGTCCTCTAGTAATATGCTGTGATGTGTTACTGCATGTTTTCAGTCTAGACGAATCAACTGAATACACACACACACACACACATATATATATATATATCATATTGGCTGAAATTACAGTATACTAAACCCCTGCTTTCATTCTCTTATGTGGTTATTAAAAAAAATATTTTTTACCTGAGTCAGAGCTTTTATATTTGTCCCACCCTGTCCTCTGTACTGAACAATTCCAGCTGAGGAAGAATTGTGATTTTATTAGTCCCACATGGAGACATTTTCTCCAGGGAATACCCTGTTCTTTATTGTAGAGTAATCCTCTTTTGACTTTACCAATAATGAGTGCCCATTCTAGTGTTTAAAACCCAGCCACTCTCTTGGACTAAGCCAAATGGAAACATATACAAAGAACTGAAAAAAGATACAACAGTAAAGTCAAAGTATTTATACAGTTTTACTCTCCTTTGGTTAAAGTTCCCCAGAAACCTATTTATATGAGAGAGACGAAATTACTGGAATTAATGCTGAGATCTGCTGAGTGATTTTACTTAAGAACTTTAAGCCCTTAAGTGATTATAATTTTCATACTTGTGGAAAAAAAATTTACCAGCGACACAATGCTCCTATATATATGACCAGGTATAAATATTTATAACATAATTTACATATAACTTATACTATTTTATTTGTATAATTTTATATGTATACATGTTATAATTATCCACACACACAAATATATATATATAATGTAATGATGGGAGTGACATCTCATAACCTTTGCCATATTTTATTGGTTGGAAGTGAGTCATGAGTCAAGAGTCACAGTCCCATCCATACTCAAAGGGGGTGAATTATTTAAAGGCATGGGCCATTGGGACCACCATAGGGCTGTCTGGTCTACCACATATACCTGTAAGAGTAAAGAACAGCTGTTAAGATATTTTTCCATACTTTCATCCTTTTCTACTCCTCAGGTTTTTTTTTAAAGACAATTTATTATTTCTATTTCATCTGAATGTTCCTGAAGGCTTTGCCTTTTGTACAAGACATTAAGAAAATTAAGAGTGATGTTGCAATCAGAGTAGGGGACTTTAACACCCCACTGTCACCAATGGACAGATCATCCAAAATGAAAATAAATAAGGAAACACAAGCTTTAAATGATACATTATACAAGATGGATTTACTTGATATTTATAGGACATTCCATCCAAAAACAACAGAATACACATTTTTCTCAAGTGCACATGGAACATTCTCCAGGATAGATCATATCTTGGGTCACAAATCTAGCCTTGGCAAATTTAAGAAAATTGAAATCGTATCAAGTATCTTTTCTGACCACAACGCTATGAGACTAGATATCAATTACAGGAAAAGATCTGTAAAAAATACAAACACATGGAGGCTAAAGAATACACTACTTAATAAAGAAGTGATCACTGAAGAAATCAAAGAGGAAATCAAAAAATAATTAGAAACAAATGACAATGGAGACACGACGACCTAAAACCTAAGGGATACAGCAAAAGCAGTTCTAAGAGGGAAGTTTACAGCAATACAATCATACCTTAAGAAACAGGAAGCATCTTGAATAAACAACTTAACTTTGCACCTAAAGCAATTAGAGAAGGAAGAACAAAAAAAACCCCAAATTTAGCAGAAGGAAAGAAATCATAAAGATCAGATCAGAAATTAATGAAAAAGAAGTGAAGGAAACAATAGCAAAGATCAACCAAAGTAAAAGCTGGTTCTTTGAGAAGATAAATAAAATTGATAAACCATTAGCCAGACTCATCAAGAAAAAAAGGGAGAAGACTCAAATCAATAGAATTAGAAATGAAAAAGGAGATGCAACAACTGACACTGCAGAAATACAAAAGATTATTAGAGATTACTACAAGCAACTCTATGCCAATAAAATGGACAACCTGGAAGAAATGGACAAATTCTTAGAAATGCACAACCTGCCAAAACTGAACCAAGAAGAAATAGAAAATATGAACAGAGCAATCACAAGCATGGAAATTGAAACTGTGATTCAAAATCTTCCAACAAACAAAAGCCCAGGACCAGGTGGCTTCACAGGCGAATTCTATCAAACATTTAGAGAAGAGCTAACACCTATCCTTCTCAAACTCTTCCAAAAGATAGCAGAGGGAGGAACACACCCAAACTCATTCTATGAGGCCACCATCACCCTGATACCAAAACCAGACAAAGACATCACAAAGAAAGAAAACTATAGGCCAATATCACTGATGAACATAGATGCAAAAGTCCTCAACAAAATACTAGCAAACAGAATCCAACAGCACATTAAAAGGATCATACACCATGATCAAGTGGGGTTTATTCCAGGAATGCAAGGATTCTTCAATATACGCAAATCAATCAACGTGATACACCATATCAACAAACTGAAGGAGAAAAACCATATGATCATCTCAATAGATGCAGAGAAAGCTTTTGACAAAATTCAACACCGATTTATGATAAAAACCCTTCAGAAAGTAGGCATAGAGGGAACTTTCCTCAATATAATAAAGGCAATATATGACAAACCCACAGCCAGCATTGTTCTCAATGGTGAAAAACTGAAACCATTTCCACTAAGATCAGGAAGAAGACAAGGTTGCCCACTCTCACCACTCTTATTCAACATAGTTTTGGAAGTTCTAGCCACAGCAATTAGAGAAAATAAAGAAATAAAAGGAATCCAAATAGGAAAAGAAGAAGTAAATCTGTCACTGTTTGCAGATGACATGGTACTATACATAGAGAACACTAAGGATGCTACCAGAAAACTACCAGAACTAATCAATGAATTTGGTAAAGTAGCAGGATACAAAATTAATGCACAGAAATCTCTGGCATTCTTATACACTAATGATGAAAAATCTGAGACTGAAATTAAGAAAACACTCCCATTTACCATTGCAACAAAAAGAATAAAATATCTAGGAATAAACCTACCTAAGGAGACAAAAGACTTGTATGCAGAAAACTATAAGACACTGATGAAAGAAATTAAAGATGATACAAATAGGTGGAGAGATATACCATGTTCATGGATTGGAAGAATCAACATAGTGAAAATGACTCTATTACCCAAAGCAATCTACAGATTCAATGCAATCCCTATCAAATTACCACTGGCAAATTTTACAGAACTAGAACAAAGAATTTCACAATTTGTATGGAAACACAAAAGACCCCGAAGAGCCAAAGCAATCTTGAGAACGAAAAATGGAGCTGGAGGAATCAGGCTCCCTGACTTCAGACTATACTACAAGGACACAGTAATCAAGACAGTATGGTACTGGCACAAAAACAGAAATATAGATCAATGGAACAGGATAGAAAGCCCAGAGATAAACCCACACACATATGGTCACCTTATCTTTGATAAAGGAGGCAAGAATATACATTGGAGAAAAGACAACCTCTTCAATAAGTGGTGCTGGGAAAACTCGACAGCTACATGTAAAAGTATGAAATTAGAACACTCCCTAACACCACACACAAAAATAAACTCAAAATGGGTTAAAGACCTAAATGTAAGGCCAGACACTATCAAACTCTTAGAGGAAAACATAGGCAGAACACTGTATGACATAAATCACAGCAAGATCCTTTTTGACCCATCTCCTAGAGAAATGGAAATAAAAACAAAAATTAACAAATGGGATCTAATGAAACTTAAAAGCTTTTGCACAGCAAAGGATACCATAAAAAAGACCAAAAGACAACCCTCAGAATGGGAGAAAATATTTGTAAATGAAGCAACTGACAAAGGATTAATCTCCAAAATTTATAAGCAACTCATGCAGCTCAATAACAAAAGAACAAACAGGCCAATCCAAAAATGGGCAGAAGAACTAAAAAGACATTTCTCCAAAGAAGATATACAGATTGCCAACAAACACATGAAAGAATGCTCAACATCATTAATCATTAGAGAAATGCAAATCAAAACTACAATGAGATATCATCTCACACCAGTCAGAATGGCCATCATCCAAAACTCTAGAAACAATAAATGCTAGGGAGGGTGTGGAGAAAATGGAACACTCTTGCACTGTTGGTGGGAATGTAAAATGATACAGCCACTATGGAGAACAGTATGGAGGTTCCTTAAAAAACTATAAATAGAACTACCATATGACCCAGCAATCCCACTACTGGGCATATACCCTGAGAAAACCATAATTCAAAAAGAGTCATGTACCAAAATGTTTATTGCAGCTCTATTTACGATAGCCAGGACATGGAAGCAACCTAAGTGTCCATTAACAGATGAATGGATAAGGAAGATGTGGCACATATATACAATGGAATATTACTCAGCCATAAAAAGAAATGAAACTGAGTTATTTGTAATGAGGTGGATAGACCTGGAATCTGTCATACAGAGTGAAGTAAGTCAGAAGGATAAAAACAAATACCGTATGCTAACACTTATATATGGAATCAAAAAAAAAATGTCTTGAAGAGATTAGTGGTAGGATGGGAATAAAACACAGACCTACTAGAGCATGGACTTGAGGATATGGGGAGCGGGAAGAGTAAGCTGTGACGATGTGAGAGAGTGGCAGGGACATATACACACTACCAAATGTAAATTAGATAGCTAGTGGGAAGCTGCAGCATAACACAGGGAGTTCACCTCTGTGCTTTGTGACCACCTAGAGGGGTGGGATAGGGAGGATAGGAGGTAGGGTGACAAAAGAGGGAAGAGTTATGGGAACATATGTATATGTATAACTGATTCACTTTGTTGTAAAGGAGAAACTAACACACTATTGTACAACAGTTATACTCAAATAAAGATGTTAAAAATAAATAAATAAATAAATAAATAAAATGTGATGCTATCGGGTTGGCCAAAAAGTGACTTCGGTTTTTAAGTCAAAATAAAAGACAGATTTTTCATTTTCAAAAAAGAAAAAAAAAAAAAGAGTGATGTTGGTGTTCCTACCTTTTCCTCAATGTTCTGAATAATTTATTTCCAAAGAGTAAGTTATTCAAGTTCACTTGTATATGGTTGTTTGTGTGAAATATTGAAAAAAAAACCAAATGGTATTTCAGCACAAAATCATTCAACAGCATTGAAATAAACGTTAAAGAGGGATTGAGGATAATGCGTGCTCTGACCATGGCAATTTTAGCTGTTTACGTTTTGCCTTAGTAACACAAGAAAATAAGTTTTATTCCAAAAGTTTATGCTCAGAATGTTCACTTCTCTCCTCTTCTCACCTCTTCTTCATTCTTTCTATTTCTCTTATTTATATTATGATATAATTGAAAAGAACAAGTCTGAGAGATTGCTGCTTTATTTCTAACTCTACTATTGCTACTACTGTTACTGTCTTTATATGCATTTATTTTACATTCTTCATCTATAAGATGAGAAAGTTAGTTGAACTAAGATACTGCTATAAAGAAACGTATACTGACAGGGAGGATCAAGATGGTGAAGCAGGAGGATGTGGAGCTCACTTCTCCCCACAAAACATCAAAAAAAAAAAAAACCACCATATACATGGAAAAATTCTCATGGAAAACCAACTGTAAACTGCTTGAGTGGTGCATAGTTTACCTGTGATCACACAGGCCTCGCTTGCTTTGGCTGTCACCTCTTTTGGGGCAGAGTATGCACTCAAGCAATGGAGCCTTATCAAACTCGACCCTCAGGGCTTGTGATAGTCACAGAACAGAGAGGTGTTCCCGCCCAACATCTAGAACAGGTTCTGGACACTACAACACCAATCACACCCCCTAACAAGATGATAACATCAAGCACACTCTGAGGAAAGTTGTGGTACACATCCATACCAAAAACAGCCCTCACACCAAAAATACTGTACTCACACATCTACACAGGGATGCTTCACTTAAAACCACCCTATCAAGACCACAGTAGGTAACAGTTTCTCCTAAATTCATAGAGACAGAGAAAGTTAAGTAAAATGAAAAAGCAGAGGAACTACTCACAGTTAAAAGAACAAGAAAACTCCCCTGAAATAACAAAATAATGAAAGAGAGCTCACCAGTCCTTTGGATCCCAAGTGTGAAAAGGAGATAATAAAAATGCTATAGGAATTAAGAAAGATTATCAATAGAAATGCAGATCACTCTAACAAGAAATTAGAAGCTACAAAGATGAACCAATCAAAATTAGACAATTGCCTAGATAAAAACCAATCTAGAAGCAATGAACAGCAGATTAAATAATGCAGAATAAGTGATATGGAAGATAGAATGATGGAAACCACCCAATCAGAACAGCAGACAGAAAGAAATGAAAGCACCATATGAGACCCATGGGATAATAAAAAGCATACCGATCTATGCATAATAGAGGTTCCAAAAGGAGAAGGAAAGAGAAGGGGATCAAAAATGTATTTGGGGCTTCCCTGGTGGCACAGTGGTTGGGAGTCTGCCTATTGATGCAGGGGATGTGGGTTTGTGCCCTGGTCTGGGAGTGTCCCACATGCCGCGAGGCGGCAGGGCATGTGGGCCATGGCCACTGTGACTGCGCGTCTGGAGCCTGTGCTCCGCGGTGGGAAAGGTCACAGCAATGGGAGGCCTGGGTACCGCAAAAAAAAAAAAAAAAAGAGTATTTGAAGAAATTATGGCTAAAAACTCCCCTACCAAAAGAAGGAGACAGATATCCAAGTACAGGAAGCACAAAGGATCTCAAACAAGATGAACCTAAACAGACCCACAACAAGACATATCATAATTAAAATGGTAAGAGTTAAAGAGAGAATTCTAATGGCAACAAGAGACAAACAAAGAGTCATTTACAAGGGAACCCCTTAAAGGCTATCAACTGATCTCTCTGCAGAAACTTTGCAGGCCAGAAGGGAGTGGCATGAAGTCCTGAAGGGAAAGACCTGAAACCTAGGATAGACAACCTAGCAAGACTATCAGTTAGAATAGAAGGCGAGATGAAGAATTTCTCACACAAGCAAAAACTAAAAGAATACAGCAATACTAAACCTACCCTAAAAAAAATCTTAAAAGGTCCTGTTTAAGTAGAAAGGAAGAATCTATAAGGGAAAATCACAATAGGAAAGGCAAATATATAAAAGAATTGAAGATCACTTAAATAAGCCAGTATATAGATTAAAAAACAATAAAAACTTTTGTAAAAGTGATTATAATCTCAATTAATAGCAAAAGGATAAACATGGAGATGAAAAATAGGACACCAAAATCACAAAATGTAGGGGAGGGGAGTAAAAAATGTAGATCTTTTAGAATGTTTTCAAACTTGTATGACTATCAGTTTAAAGCAAGTAGATACAGTTAATGGTGAACACACTGGAAAACCAGGGTAAACACAAATCAAAGATAACAGATTCACAAAAAAACAAAAGAAATGAATCCAAGTATAACACAAAAGAAAACCATCAAACCACAAAAGTAAAAACAAAAAGAAGAAATGAACAAAGTATAAAATAAACTGGAAAACAAGGTTTAAAATGGCAAATACATTCATATCAATAACTACTTTAAAAGTCAATGGACTAAATGCTCTGATCAAAACACACAGAGTGGCAGATTGGATTAAAAAAACTAAGAAACTACCATATGCTGCCTACAAGAGACTTCACAGTGAAAGACACAGATAGAAAGTGAGAGAATGTAGAATGATATTTCATGCAAATGGAAATGACAAGAAAGGTAGGGTAGCAATACTCATATCAAACAAAATAGACTTTAAAACAAAGTCAATAAGGAAAGACAAAGACAGACATTATATAATAAAGGGATCAATACAAGAAGAGGACATTACAGTCATTAGAATATATGCACCCATTACAGGAGCACATAAATATATAAAACAAATACTAACATACATAAGGGGAGAAACTGACAGGAATACAATACTACTAGGAGCCTTTTACACCCGTTGACATCAATGGACAGATCTTCCAGACAGAAAATTAATAAGGCAACAGAGGTCCTAAATGACACAATAGACCAGTTAAACTTAATTTATATTTTCAGGACATTACATCCAAAAAAACCAGAATACATATTCTTGTCAAGTGCACATGGAACAGTTTCTAAGGTTGACCACAAAGTAGAACACAAAATAAGCCTCAACAAATTCAAGAGGATGGAAATCATTTTAAGCATCTGTTCTGACTGCAGTGGTCTGAAACTAGAAATCAACTAGAGAAAGAATAAAAGGGAAAATAACACATGGAGACTAAACAACATGCTACTAAAAGACAAATGGGTCAATCATGAAATCAAAGAAGAAATCAGAAAATACCTCAAGACAAATGACAATAAAAACACAACCTTACAAAAATCTATGGAATACAGCAAAATCAGTTCCAAGGGGGAAGTTCACAGTGATACAGGTCTTTCTCAAGAAACAAACAAACAAAATCTCAAACAACCTAACCTACCACGTAAAAGAGCTAGAAAAAGAAGAACAATCAAAACCCAAAGTCAACAGAAGGAAGGATATAATAAAGATTAAAGAAGATATAAGTAAAATAGAGATCAATAAAACAATAGAAAAGATCAATAAAACCAAGAGCTGGTTCTTTGAAATATAAACATAATCAACAAACCTCTAGCTAAGCTCATCAAGAAGAAAAGAGAGGATCCAAATAAACAAAATAAGAAATGAAAGAGTTTATTTTTGTGTATGGTGTTAGGGAGTGTTCTAATTTCATTCTTTTACATGTAGTTGTCAAGGTTTCTCAACACCACTTACTGAAGAGACTGTCTTTTCCCCATTGTATATTCTTGCTTCCTTTGTCATATATTAATGGACCATAGGTGCATGGGTTAATCTCTGGGCTTTCTATCCTGTTCCATTGATCTATATTTCTGTTTCTGTGCCAGTACCATACTGTCTTGATTACTATAGCATTGTAGTATAGTCTGAAGTCAGGGACCCTGATTCCTCCAGCTCCATTTTTCTTTCTCAAGATTGCTTTGGCTATTTGGGGTATTTTCTGTCTCCATACAAATTTTAAGATTTTTTTTTGTTCCAGTTCTGTGAAAAATGACAATGATAATTTGATAGGGATTGCACTGAATCTGTAGATTGCTTTAGGTAGTATAGTCATTTTCACAATATTGATTCTTCCAATCAAAGAACATGGTATATATCTCTATTTGTGTCATCTTTGATTTCCTTCATCAGTTTCTTATAGCTTTCTGCATATAGGTCTTTGCCTCCTCAGGCAGGTTTATTCCTAGGTATTTTATTCTATTTGTTGCAATGGTGAGTGGGATAGTTTCCTTAATTTCTCTTTCTGATCTTTTGTTGTTAGTGTATAGGAATGCAAAAGATTTCTGTGCATTAATTTTGTATACTGTGACTTTACTAAATTTGTTGATTAACTAACTCTAGTAGTTTTTTGGTAGTATCCATAGGATTTTCTATATATAGTATCATGTCATTTGTAAAGAGAGACAGTTTTACTTCTTCTTTTCCAATTTGTACTTCTTTAATTTCTTTTTCTTCTCTGATATTTGAGGCTAGTACTTCCAAAACTATGTTGAATAACAATGGTGAAGGTGGGCACCATACCCTTGCTCCTGATCTTAGAGGAAATGCTTTCAGTTTCTCACCATTGAGAATGATGTTTGCTGTGGGTTTATCTTATATGGCCTTTATTATATTGAAGTATGTTCCCTCTATGTCCAGTTTCTGGAGAGTTTTTATCATAAATGGGTGTTGAACTCTATCAAAAACTTTTTCTGAATCTATTGAGATTATCATACTGTTTTTATTCTTCAACGTGTTAATATGGTGTATCACATTGATTGATTTGCATATATTGAAGAATCCTTGCATCCCTGGAATAAATCCCACTTGATCATGGTGTATGATCCTTTTAATGTGTTGTTGGATTGTGTTTGCTAATATTTTGTTGAGGAATTTTGCATCTATATTCATCAGTGATATTAATCTGTCATTTTCTTTTGTTGTGATATCTTTGTCTGGTTTTGGTATCAGGGTGATGGTGGCCTCATAGAATGAGCTTGGGAGTGTTCCTTCCTCTGCAATTTTTTGGAAGAATTTGAGAAGGATGGGTGATAGCTCTTCTCTAAGTGTTTGATAGAATCACCTGTGAAGCCATCTGGCCCTGGAGTTTTGTTTGTTGGAAGATTTTAAATAACAGTTTCAATTTCATTACACATGATTTGTCTGTTTATATTTTCTATTTCTTCCTGGTTCAGCCTTGTAAGATAATACTTTTCTAAGAATTTGTCCATTTCTTCCAGGTTGTCCATTTTATTGGCATATAGTTACTTGGAGTAATCTGTCATGATGTTTTGTATTTCTGTGATGTCCATTGTACCTTCTCCTTTTTCACTTCGAATTTTATTGATCTGAGTCCTCTCTCTCTTCCTTGATCAATCTGGTGAAAGGTTTCTCAATTTTGTTTATCTTCTCAAAGAACCAGCTTTTCTTAATTGATCATTGCTATTGTTTTCTTTGTTTCTATTTCATTTATTTCTCTCTAATCTTTATGATTTAAATGGATTAAAGACATAATTTAAGACCAGACACTATAAAACTCTTAGAGGAAAACATAGAAAGAACACTCTTTGACATAAATCATAGCAAGATCTTTTATGACCCACCTCCTAGAGTAATGAAAAAAAAAAATACACAAATGGGACCTAATTAAATTTAAGGGCTTTTGCACAGCAAAGGAAACCATAAATAAGAAGAAAAGACAACCCTCAAAATGGGAGAAAATATTTGAAAATGAAGCAACAGACAAGAGATTAATCTCCAAAACATGCAAGCAGGTCATGCAGCCCAATATTAAAAAAAAACAAACAACACAATCCAAAAATGGACAGAAGGCTTAAATAGACATTTCTCCAAAGAAGACATACAGATGGCCAAGAGGCACATGAAAAAGTGCTCAACATCACTAATTATTAGAGAAATACAAATCAAAACTACAATGAGGTATCATCTCACACTGGTCAGAATGGCCATCATCAAAAAATCTACAAACAATAAATGCTGGAGAGGGTGTGGAGGAAAGGGAACCCTCTTACACCATTGGCGGGAATGTAAATTCATATAGCCACTATGGAGAATGACATGGATGTTCCTTTAAAAACTAGATATAGAATTACTGTATGGCCCATCCATCCCATTACCAGGCATGTACCCTGAGAAAACCATAATTCAAAAAGACACATGCACCCCAATGTTTTTGCAGTACTATTTACAATAGCCAGGTCATGGAAGCAATCTAAATGCCCCTTAGCAGATGAATGGATAAAGAAGATGTGGTACATATATACAATGGAATATTGCTCAGCCATAAAAAGGAATGAAATTGGGTCATTTGTAGAGACATGGATGGACCTAGAGACTGTCATAGACAGTGAAGTAAGTCAGAAAGAGAAAAACAAGTATCATATATTAACACATATATAAGGAATCTAGAAAAATGGTACAGATGAAACTTTACAAGGCAGAAAGAGAGACACAGATGTAGAGAACAGACGTATGGACACCAAGGTGGGAAAAGGGGGGTGGATGAATTGAGAGATTGGGATTGACATATTTACACCAATATGTATAAAATAGATAACTAATGAGAACCTGCTGTATAGCACAGGGATCTCTACTCAGTGCTCTGTGATGACCTAAATAGGAAGGAAATCAAAAAAGAGGGGATATATGTCTACAAATAGTTGATTCACTTTGTTGTATAGTAGAAACTAACAAAACATTGTAAAACCACTATAACCCAATTAAAGAAAAAGAAATGAAAGAGGAGAAATAACAACTGATACCACTGAAATTCAAAAAATCATAAGAGAATACTATGAACAGTTATATGCCAACAAATTGGACAACCAAGAAGAAATGAATACGTTTCTAGAAACATACAGCCTGCCAAAATTGAGTCAAGAAGAAATAGATAATTTGAACAGAACAATCACTAGAAGTTAGATATAATGTGTAATTAAACAGAAAATCTCCTCAGAAACAAAATTCCAGGACCAAACAGCTTCACTGGGGAATTGTACCAAACATACAAAGAATAACTTATATCTATCCTTCTCACACTATTCCAAAAGATTGAAGAGGAGAGTATCCTCAAATTCATTCTATGAAACCACCATTACCCTGATACCAAAACCAGACAAAGACATTACAGAAAAAGAAAATTACAAGCCAATATCTTTGATGAATATAGATGCAAAAATCCTCAACAAAATATTAGATAACTGATCCAATAATATATGAAAAGAATCATATACCACGATCAAGGTGGATTCATTCCAGTGTTTCACAAATGGTTCAATATATGCAAACAATCAATGTGAGTGATTAACAAAAGTAAATACAAAAACCACATGATCATCTCAATAGATACAGGGAAAGTATTTGATAAATTTTAACATCCATTCTTGATAAAAACTCTCACCAAAGTGGGTATAGAGGGAACATATCTCCCAAATCCACCGCCAACATAATATTCAATGGTAAGTAGCTGATATAATTCAGGAGAAAGACAAGGATGGCCACTCTCACCTCTTCTATTCAACATTTTATTGGGAATCCTAGCCACAGCAATCAGACAAGGAAAAGAATTAAAAGTATTCAAATTGGAAGGGAAGTGATAAAACTATAACTGTTTGCCAATGACATGATGCTGTCTATACAGATAACTCCACACAAAAACTATTAGAACTAATAAATTAATTCAACAAGGTAGCAGGATTCAAGATTAATATACAGAAATCTGTTGCATTTCTTTTCACTAACAATGAAATATCAGAAAGTTAAAAAATCTCACTTAAAATCACATCAAAAAAATAAAATATCCAGGAATAAACTTAGCTGAGGAGGTGAAAGACCTATACACTGAAAACTATAAAACACTGATAAAGGTAACTGAAGATAATTCAAAGAAATAGAAAGAGATCCCATGCTCTTGGATTGAAACAATATTGTTAGAATGGCCATACTACCTAAAGCAATCTACAGTTTTAATATAATCCCTATCAAAATACCCATAACATTTTTCACAGAACTAGGACAAATAATACTAAAATTTATATGGAACTATAAAAGACCCAGAATTGCCAAAGGAATCCTGAGGAAAAACTACAGAGCTAGAGGCATTACCATTTCAGACCTCTGATAATACTAAAAAGGTACAGTAATCAAAACAGCATGATGTTGGCAAAGAAATGGACATATAGGTCAATAGCACAGAATAGAGAACCCAGAAATTAAACCCACACACCTATGGTCACTTAATTTACAAACAAAGGAGGCAAGAATATACAATGGAGAAGATACAGTCTCTTCAACAAGTGGTGTTGGGAAACCTGAACAGCTACATGCAAATCAATCAAATTAGAACACTCCCTCACACCATATACAAAAATAAAAATTGTTTAAAGACCTATATATAAGACATGACCCCATAATACTCCTAGAAGAGAATATAGACAAAACATTCTCAAACATAAATCGTAGTAGTATTTTCTTAGATCAGTCTCCCAAGTCAAATAAATAAAAGCAAAAATAAGCAATGGGACTGAATCAAACTTAAAAGCTTTAGCACAGTAAAGGAAACCATAAATAAAATGAAAAAGACAACTTATGGAATGGGAGAAAATATTTGCAATTGATAGGACTGAAAATGTTTAACATCCAAAATATAAAAACAGCTTATACAACTCAATACTAAAAAATAAACCCAATCAAAAAATGGGCAGAAGACCTAAATAAATGTTTAATAAAGACATGTAAATGGCCAACAGGAACATAACAATTTGCTCAACATCACTAATTTTTTAGAGAAATACAAATCAAAACTACAATGAGGTATCCTGTCACACTTGTCAGAATGACTATCATCAAAAAGTCCATGAATAATAAATGCTGGAGAGGGTGTGGAGAAAAGGGAACCTTCCTACACTGTTGGTTGGAGTGTAAATTGGTGCAGCCACTGTGAAAAACAGTATGGAGTTTCCTTAAAGAAGTAAAAATAGAGCTACCATATGATCCAGCAATCTCACTCCTGGGCATATATCTGGAAAAGATGAAAACTCTAATTTGAAGAGATAAATGCACCCCAATATTCATAGCACCACTTTTTACAATAGCCAAGACATGGAAGTGACCTAAGTGTCCATCAACAGATGATTGGTTTAAGAAGAAGTGATATCTGTATAGATACAATGGATTATTACTCAGCCATAAAAAAGAATGAAATATTGACATTTGCAGAAACATGGATGTACCTAGAGAATATTGTACTAATTGAAGTCAGACAGAGAAAGACAAATATTATATAATACCATTTACATGTGGAATCTAAAATATGATACAAATGAACTTATTTACAAAACAGAAACAGACTCACAGACATAGAAAACAAACTTATGGTTACCAAAGGGGAAAGGGGAGGAGAGAGAAATTAGGAGAATGAGGTTAACAGACACAAACTATTATACATAAAATAGATAAGCAACAAGGATATACTGTATAGCACAGAGAATAATATTCAATATCTTATAATAAATTATAATGAAAAATAATCTGAAAAAATTATAAATATATAACTGGGAGAAAAACATACTGAAAGGGGTGACCCAGCTGCTTCAGGAAGAATCTTATTGGTGTGTCATTTGTTAATCACAATAAAATGTGTGTTTTAAATCTCACAGAGTTTACCACTAATAAACTGACTAAGGCTACCTATATTCAGTTAAGAATGCCAACAGATTCACCTGACACTTAAGCAATATCTGACTGATCAAAACTCTATTGATAACTTCTGGTGTGTAAATATATTCAGTTTGAAAGAGTCAGAGTTAAAAAAGAATGAGATAGTGTGAAGGTCTCTTTTCATCAGCTTAGGGAAGCTTGATGTAGCAACTGTCCATAGGCCAGGGGTATAGTCACTATGCATTAGGGTTGGATTGACACCAGTTGATCCTTATCTTTCGTCATCCACTTTTTATCCTCCAGGTAGACAACAGTCCTTCGGTTAGGATGTCATATTAATTACGTATTAAACTGTTACATTGTATAAACATTTTGTTTTGTTTTGTTTTGAGAAACACCCCATTCTTCCTTGGATTCAGAAGACACACTCTGTATATCATGATATGTATCACTGTAATGTAATGTACTCAGTACATATATAGTTTCATAGGTTCAGGCTTTTCTAAAAAAGTCTGATTTTTGATCATTTCAATCGTTGAAAAGAGGGAGCTTTTACCTGAGTTTGCCAAACCCTTATAATACTGTTTCCTTTATATGTGTCATCGACATCTTATTCTGAAAAGGGTATGATTCACCTTATGAATCACACTAGTCTGATTTGGTGAGAGTTCGGACTCAGTAGGTAACATGTACAGTGAAACCCATTTTACACATTTTGGTGTGTATTAAATTTTCTGTCTGTTATAGAGGACATAATATAGGTAAAATCAGTGTTCAGTGTCTCTGTTTATTTTTAAGTCTTTATTATTATAATCACAAAATACTGTTTTTTAAATGCTGCTTCATATTTATAAAAAGTTTTGCATGTATTATCTCATTTGATTATAATAGCACTCTAGTAATGAAAGCATGGATTATTATTTGTGTTTTATGGATAAAACCATTACCCCTGAGATAAGTTTAGCAACTTATAAAAACTAATATTTTGTGAATGGTTACTATGTTTCAGACATTATGCTAAGTATTTTATAAACATAAAATACTTTATCACACATATCCCCCTAATCAATGATATCAGTTCTCATTTCATGGGTGAGGAAACTGAGGCTTAGGGAAATTAAATGGCATAACCAGGGTCACATGGATATGACTGGCAGAGCTGGGATGGAAACCCACTCATCTGACTCCAGAGACCATGCTCTCCTGGACACTGTGTTTCCTGATGGTCAGTAAGCAGGGCCCCTGTGACTCAAACCAATACTTTTAGTGAATCTGTGCCCTATATTAATTTTAAAGTATGGTCTTCATTAAGAAAAAATCTCAACAAACTTTTTATGAAAAGAAACTTGACATTTCTTTTAACAGTCATATAAGCCCCTTTTGAACTCTGTCATTTAAAGCTATGTCTTCAGTTGAGAACAATGTGTTATTTCCTTATGCCCCATTTTACTCCTGGCCAGTGTTTTCTTGTTAGTGAGAAGATGGACATATGATTCAGCAGTAAGAGTACTCTGCTAGGAGCAAACTGTTGGCCTCTGGGAATGGTAATAACCATAACATTGCTAAGTATATTCAAAAATTTTTGAAATTTTAAATACAAGAGGGAAAACAGCATGTTCTGTAAGAAAACTAAAATTAGCCTTACAATTGAAAAACAATTTAATATGGTCAAACTATCCTTCCAACAATACTTTCTAAGATATAATGTCTTCTTTGATGGTATCAAATTGTACAATTAAAATGTAGTTAACTGAATATTGTTGCTGGATTTAAATGGCAAAAAACAGAGCAGCTGTGCTGGGACTCTATTTTGGTTTTCCTATTCTGATTGTCAAGCATGTCCTCTAATTCTTCTCCTTTGCTCCAGTGGAAATTGCCAATGGAGTTCCTCCCTTGGAGTTTATTCTATGGTCATGTAACTTTCTTCTGCCTGAGTAATAGAAGAGGCCTTTTTCTTTCAGTGGAACAATTGGACAGAGGCAGAAAACATAAGCGTTCACCCCCTAGTTCTACCAATAGTACTTGAGTAATGGGAGAGCTCTTTCATCTTTCTTTAGGTCACAGTGCTGCCGTGATCACAGTTGAACAAACCACAGATAGCCCAGCAAGGCAGAAAGAAGTTGAGACACAGAAATGCTATACGTGATCTTGCTTATCTGGTTTGCCAGCATTGGCATCAGAGTTTTGATTGCAGTAACTGGTGGTATATACCAAGTCCAGAAATACAAACATACCTGGAGAAGACCATTTACCATCTGACTTTAGAGAATTAATGAGAATTGTTTGAAAATGAATTTCTAATGTGTTCTTATAAAAATTAATAAACAGAAACCTCAATTAAATAGAGTTGGGAGACAAAAAGGTGGATCTCCCATACCCTGTGACAACAGCAGTCCAATGACAAGCAGAAAATCTCCTCTTCTTTCCTGGTAAGAACTCAGCCAATGAAAAGCCATGGACTCTTTGTTAACTACAGCCCTTCCTACATCCTTGTCCCTTCCATTAAAGCCTTCTCCTTCCCTTGTCTGGGAGGTCTTGCATGTATCTCACCATGGTTGCAGACTCCAAATTACGATTCTCTGCTGATCCTGAATAAACTCATCTTTGCCGGAGAAATATCTGGCAGTCTATTTGGTTCAGGTCAACATTTTGGTGGCCTATATGGGGACCAGAGGAGACACCTGATGGCTCTGGAGCTTATGAGCAACTAGGTGCAATACTCAGAACTGAGTCCATTGTGGTTCACTGCTTTTCTCACTGATCCTAGAGTTTGAAGGCAAATCTTTCTCCTGGATCTGAGTTCATGCCCTCTTTGTGTTTGAAGCTCTCCAGGTTTTATTCGGGATCTATTTAAAGGTTTTGTTTTTCTAGTTAAGGCCTTGTTCTGTATGTGAGTACTCGTTTGGCACTTCAGTCTTATCTTGAGATCAGACTGTTTCAATGAAAGCTGGATGAAAATGTCTTCAGCTCACTTCCTTCAGGAAGGTGCTGCTTCAAATAAAACTGTGCCAGTTTTTCAGCCTTTGGCCTATTCCTTTGAAAAGTCTATTGTCTGGAAACTGGCTTAAAAAAAAAAAAAAAAAAAAAAAAAAAAAAAGGTTTCAGCCTGGCTTCTCCAGGACCAAGTAGTCTTCTTAGAACTGGCTGAGATTGGCTTACAAGCTGGTTGAAAATTGTTGTTTGTTCTAGAGGAAAACCCCCTAGTAAATGGGATCCCATTTATCTAAGATTTTGAGGGTTCCCCTGACACAGAGACTCTGGCCAGTTTTATGTTTAAAAACCTTGTCCTTCCTCACGGGCATTTCTAACTTAAATAGACCAACCTGACCAAAGGCAATTTAGAATATCAATAGCCATTATGGGGAACTTTTGAAATCCTCAAACTTCATTTTCTTCTAACTGAATTGGACTATAATAGCAAAAAAATTTCCAGTACTGATTGGAAAGCTTATTTTGATTGGTATTTTGAGACTTCCCGATATTATCAGGAGTCTAAAATTGCCTCTCTGCAAAATAAGAAATTAAGACTGAGGTCAATAAACAATTAAAGAAAGATAAAATGGCTCTCGAAGCCTCAGGCTCTGCTTCATTGGCTTCTTTGTCTCAGGCTCTGTCTTCAGCTCCACCTTCTTCCTTCCCTTCTATAACTCCTATGCCTCCAATATACCCTCAAATCCCCCAAACTAATTCTTGCTCCAAACTTCCCTTTTCTCTGCTACTCTTCCCACTCCCTTTTCCTCTGAACTTATCAGAATCTGTCCCTTTAAAATTAAGCATCTGAGGATCCAGAAACGAAACCCTTAATTTCTTATTTTCCCTGGACTAAAGCTGAATTGCAAGCCACAGTCAAAGATTTTCCCAAGGTAATTCCTCACAGATTTGCTGGGGAATTTAATATAGTCATTCAAACTTATCAACCTGATTTCTCTGCCTCTTATCAGCTAGTCCATATGCTTGTTGGTGAAGTCCAGGACAAGCCCTGGATAAAAACTTCACAACTGGGAAAGTCCTGAAAATGTCTCTAGAATTACAACTTGGAGACCAGTTCACTAACTTATATAATCAGGCTTGGGCAATCACTAGGCAACTTTATGGAGCAATTCCTAGAGCTTTTCCAAAGCCTGCTGATTGGAACAAAATTCAAGCTTGCACACAAAAAATCTGATGAACATCTTCATGATTATTATAATCCAATTCAGAATGTTTTTAAAGGAAATTCTGGTCTTCTTTCAGATGTTGATTCCACCCAGGTAGCTCTTAACTCTATGTTTATTAATGGGTTGAACTGGGATCTTTCCCTTCTAATAAAAAGGACTAGAATGGAATGGGAAACTGTCTCCTTCAGATTTAGTTAATCTGGCAAACCAGCTCTCTCACACTCTAGATGAGTTACCTAAAAGGAAGACAGCCATAATTCTTAATCTTCAAATCCAGCAAATGAAGGCTCCAAAACCAAAACAAAACCCTCCTCGTTTCTGCTGTTATTGCAAAAAAACAGGACAGTGGACAAGAGACTGTTACAAATTTAAGCACTTTGGTTACCCTCATACCTCTAACCAGCCTTTCCAACATCCTTCCAATTTTCAAAGAGTTCTGAGGATCTATGGTTGGGTTGGGGGTGGGGGGTCTTCCCAATCATCCCTCTTAATCAGCTTGGAGAAACATTTCTCCAGATTGGGGATGAATCTCTTCCAGTTCTGACATCAGAGCCACATTCTTGGTGCTCAACTCCACTACTATAAAGCAGCCAGCCCCTGCCTTGGAGTACTAAAAGAGTTCATATAGTGATGATCTCTAGTGATATTCAAGAGGTTTTCTCTGAACCTATTTCCCTTTGTCTAGGTCTTTTGAGAGATACACACCCTTTTCTCATCTACCTATATCCATTTAGTAGTCCAAGACTTCTTAGAGAAGTATCATGCCAGAGTTTCTTTCTCCCAAAAGGGGAAAACATTCTAGAATTTGACAGTAGTAGTCAAACTAACCAACCAGGTGAATTACATAATTCTTTGACACCTTTTAGTTGCTTCATCTCTGAAAGTACTAGAGCAGATTCTGGAAACACTGATCATTTCCCTATTGAATCAGCTATCACCTTCCTTAAAGGGCAAAATCTTCAACTGATTTTTGCAAAATTTACAGAGCTTTGTCTGTCAAGATTCAAATAGATCCCTCAAAACCTCTTCCCTGAATTAATGTCCTATAAGTAAAGAAGCTTTTCAAGGCATAAAGCTCATGATAGAAGATTACAAGGCTCAAGGCCTCATGATCCCTGTACTAGCCCCTGTATAACACTCCCATTTCACCAGTGAGAAAACCTAAGGGCAGAGGGTAAAGACTTGTCCAGGAGCCCTGAGCAATAAACAACATTGTTATCCCTCAACACCCTGTAGTTCCTAACCCTCATACATTACTAAATTCCATTCTCGCTGGAAGTAAATTCTTTACTATAATTGACTTATGTGAGGCATTCTTTAGTAATTGAGTTGATCTAGCCAATACATTTCTGCCTTCACTTGGGGAGAAAAACCCTAATTCACCTGAATAGTAATGCCTCAGGGTTATACTGTGAGTCCTTCTTATTTCTTACAAATCCTGAAAGCTGATCTGGATGACAAAGTCCGCCAGAGGTTCTACTTTGTTGCATTACAGGGAAAATTTGCTTCTTTGCTCTCATTCTCGAGCCTCTCAAGAAGATGGTATTCACTTGCTAATGACTTCAACCTTAAAGGGACATAAGCTTGCCAAAGAAAAATTGCAGTTTGCTCAAACCCAGGTTTAATATTTAGGGCATCCGTTATTGGAACAAGGGCTACACCTAGATCCAGATAGGTTTCATGGTGTCCTAAGTTTCCCAAAACCCCAAACTGAGCACCAACTGTGAGGTCTTCTCAGGCTAGTTGGTTATTGCTGAAATTGGATTCCAAATTTCTCTCTTATGGCCAAACCTCTCTGTGTTTTACTCAACAATAACAACCCTGACACAATTTTATGGAAAGAACCTGAAAACATAGTCTTCTAGGCCTTAAAGAAAGAATTTGATGAACCCACATGCCCTTGGACATCCCAATTATCAGATTTCCTTTTTCCTTTTGGAATATGAAAAGGAAGGGAATGCCCTTAATATTCACCCAGAAACATGGGAACCACCATGGACGCATATGGTATTACAGCCAGCAACTGCATTCTGTGGCATAGGTATTACTCCTTCACCTTGCCTTACCATAGCATCATTACAGCCACTGCCATTTCAGTTAGGACCACTGAGAAAATCATTGTGGGATCCCCTTTAAATATTTTTGTTCCCCATGCAGTAGAATCTCTCCTAAATTCTCATTATACTCAACATTTCTCAGCCAGCCTTGCCTCTCCTTTTATGAAGTCTTTAAAAAAAAAAATTGTCACTCACATAACTCTTTTATGTTGTAATCACCTTAACCCAGCTACTCTTCTCCCCTATGTCAGTGATGAAGTCTCTTACTACTGCTTAACACTGAAGGACCACGTCCTGACTCCTCCTGGTGATCTCCCAAAAAATTCCATTGGATAATGTTGACTTCTCATGGTTCATTGATGGTTCTTATTTAAAAGATGACAATGGCAAATATTGTACTGGGTATGCTATTGCAACTCTTTTTGGTGTTGTTGAGGCAGCATCTTTACCTATGGCTACTTCAGCCCAACTGGCTGAAATATATGGTATTAAACAAACTTGTACTTTAGCCAAGGACTGCCAATATTTATACTGATAGTAGATATGCTTTCAGAGCAACACATGATTTTGGAGTGTTGTGGAAGCACTGTGTCTTCCTTACTTCCAGCAGAAATAAAATTAAAAAATGGCCTTATGTTTGGGAATTATTGAATACAATACTTTTGCCTGCTACTTTAGCTATTAAGATTCTGGGGCATTCTAAACTTGACTCTCTGGAAGTTAAGGGAAATTACTTTGCTGATATTTCTGAAAAACAATGCTGTCCTTAAAGGGACCAATAGCAGCCAAGCCACTTTTATGGTGTAATGGGATATTTCTACAAATGATAATTTAGAAAAACTGGCTAGAGAGGCCAAATGATTGGCCTCAGAAAATCACGATTGGCAATTCAACAGTTGTTGGTCTGATAAAACGAAAAAGCTCTGGTTTGGACCAAATAACAACACAGTCCTACTAAAATTCCCATTACTCACTACTATATATGCACTAAATCATCAGTCTACTGACAGAATGATAGCCTTCATGAACCAATATCGGTGGAGGAACATTAACAAGACTGCAATAAGCATCCACCTCACTTGTCCCACTTGTTTAAATTACAATGCAGGGAAGCCTGTTCGTACTGCTTTCAGACATTTTAAACTGCCAAATGGACCATTTGAGTTCTGGCAAATGAATTTCATACAACTTCCTCTGTGTAATGGATATAAGTATGTTTTAGTCACGGTCTATGTTTTCACACTGGACTGAAGCCTTTCCTTGCAGACAGACTATTGCCTCTTCAGTGACTAAGGTCCTTTTGGAAAAGATTATTCTCTATCTGGAGAACTCTTCTCAAACTTTGAGGAACCCATTTTACTAGGCCAGCTGCTTCAACAAGTTTGTTTGACCGATTTTACAACACTTTCATTGTGCTGACCACCCTCAACCCTCTGGTATAGTCAAATGAACTTAGCGGCATTATTAAGACTCAATTGGCAAATTTGTAGAGGCCCTCCAAATCCCTTGGCTAAAAGCATTGCCACTGGTCTTTCTAAATCTCAGATTCACCCTCTTTAGTAACTCAAACTCCCACCCTTTGAGATATTCACAGGATTCCCAATGACTTGGTTTCTGCTTCTTTTGACCCACAACTAGAAAAGGAGAAATACTCCAATATTGCAAAGGTCCAATTTTTTCTACTAAAGATAACCATGTTTTGGCAGAGCAATCTTTTCACAGTGCACTCTTGGGAGACAAAGGCCTTAAGCATCACACTTTGCAACTTGGATATTTTGTCTATTGGAAAAGACACCTTTAGAAAAGCTCTCTTCAACCTCGATGGAAAGGCCACTATCAAGTACTACTAAACACTAGCTAATGCTTGTGCTGCCAGACTCCAAGGAATAGACTCTTGGATTCATGTGACACAGCTAAAGAAGACACTGGACTCTGACTGGAACTGCATATCATTTGGTGATCTGAAACTTAAGATTTCCCAGAATTGAAGCAGATGACACCTGATGAAACAGATTTTCGAAGATATCTGGACCAGGCCAGTTGAAATTTTGTTGTCAAACCTTTGATGATGGTAGAACCCTTCAGATGATCTGAAGCATCTATGATTTGATAATATATGTACATTAGATTAAAAGTGCCTACAAGTTCTCCCTCCTAACCCTCCTTGTTACTTGAATGTGACCCTCATAGTTTCCAATCTGTTTACTTTCTCTCTGACGTGAGACATTATATCCAGGAAAGATCCTTTAACAGTGAGGGGGGAAAAAGCCACTGAAACTAGAAAACCTGACTCTTGATCAGTGATGCTTTCAGAGAAAGATTTTGATCAAAAGGGAAAAATTTAAAAAATAAGTAAACAGAAACCTCAATTAAACAGATTTGGCAGTCTAGAAGGGATAATAGAGCCCAACAAGAAAAACTGCTCTTCTTTCCTGGCAAGGACTAAGCAAATGAAAAGCCATGGACTTTTTTTTTTTTTTAGCTATATCCCTCTCAACTTACTCTCTATGAAAGTATTCTCCTTCCCCTTCCCCTTGCCTTTTGGGGGCTGCACACAGTTGCAGATCCCTAATTGCAATTCTCTGCTGATCCTGAATAAACTCATCTTTGCTGGAAAATATCTGGCTTTCTATTAGTTTCAGGTCAACATTCTTACTAAGGAATTAGTGAAATTGTTTATCCCCCCACCCCCATTTTTGCCCAAGACAATTTTTTGACTCCAGTTCAGACTAGGTTTCTTAAATTATCCAGGTTTTAATTTTTTCTACCTAACTTGCACAGAGTTATATAGTGGACATTTGTTGGTTTGCATGTTCAACATGTATCCCTCCTCCTATAGATGAGTACAGTGATTTTGCTTTGGGGGACTTATCCCATTGAATATGATACAATGAGACCGTTTATAAAAGGGACTTCCCTTCTCCAGGCCAATGGCCCATGATTCAAGTCAAACAAGCTGGATTCTGTCTTTCTAAAATTTGATTCCTAAGCTGAGAATCACAAAGAAAAGATATGGTTAGAGCTGATAGGTCCTGTTGGTAGTGGCCCAAAGAGACTTCTCACAGTTCTTGACTCCAGATTCCTGTAGCTGCTGTTCCTGAACTATCTGAACTGTTTTTTTTTTTTTTTTTTTTTTTTTTAAATTATTTCCTTTAATTCTGTGTTCTACCCCATATCCTCTAAATATCTTTAGCAAGCACTGATTTCAGTTCCCTGCCAAAGATTCTAGATGATATAAGAATACAATTTCACTGTTCATACACATTTTACCTACAATTGGTTAGCGGACAAGTGTACCTAAAAGAATTGTCTTATTGTTTTTGTGTCTTTCTGTCCCTGTCTCACTGTTCTGTTTTTGTTCTGTCCCTACTTCTATTTTTGGAAAGAAGGGTATATCAAACTGTCATTGGGCTTGTGTTTAAACTAATTCTTACACTGAACAGAAAGAATAGATACAATTTATTTTCTGTTAATCATCTTGCCTTACAACTCATCCAGGCTGATTGTCTATTTGTTTCTCTCTTGTAGCTGTGTAGGTTGCAAAATACTTAGCACAGTACTAGTCAAGCCGCCTTAATTGTTCATTAACTCTCAATCACTTTGAGAGTTCTTATAAATTATTAAGGTATTTAAGCCAAGCCTAAAGATGACAAAGAGTTCTCTAAAGAGGTGGCAGAGTTGACTGTGTGACATTAAACTGTTAGATGCTTTTAGTACCTGAGGCCATTTTATTCTTGTTAGACAAATAGCATTAGTTGGAAATATGAGCTTACAACTATAGCAGGGTCCTGCACAGACTGTCCAAATATAGTACACTGAAATGAAGATTCTACTCAGAAAAAATGAGATGTTGTTGTACTGAATAATTTAAAAAATAATAGTTCTTTTTATGAAAATGTGTTTACATTTACATTAGAAATCAAAAGAGAAAGCTTCCAATTGCACACAGATTGCTAGAACATAAGTGGAAAGGGTATAGAAATGACTATTATTAAAACATTTCCTATTAGCCATAGTCACTTACCCAGAAAGCCTCAGCAGTCTTAGGCTAACACTTGAGCATGCATAACATGGATTTAAGCATATATATATATATATATATATATATATATATATATATACACACACACACACACACACACACACATGCAATGAGTTATTATTTAAACAGCCTAATGTTAATACTCTAAACCTCAGGAATTGCCATATCTTCTCCACGAACTCCAAAATTCACCTTATCATTGGTATATCAGGTAATACATGTAATGATAATACTTTTGTTTCTGGGTGTTCTTTACACATTTGGGGAATTAGGGCAGAAAATTATGTTTTAGGAACACATTTCTTTAATACAGCTTTATTACAGAAGAGTTCTTTGTTCTGATGTGAGATGCATGGGCTTTCTTTGTGTTTTCCTATTTTAAATCATTATTGTATTCTCTGGAAAGGTGAATACTAAGTAATCTCTAGTTGGCTGAATTTCTGAATCCCTCTAGCACCTTGCAGAAAAATCCTCTTACATTCAGAATTAAATGTAACAAGTTATCAGGAAGGTAAAGTCAGTACTATAACCATAATTCTTAGACACACACACACACACACACAAACACAGTACTTGTTATACAAGGAAACAGCATAAAATAATAGACAAAAGTCTCCTAAAATAAGGCCAAAATAATTCTGAAGGAGGTGGGGTGTGGCTAAAGTTTTCTGAAAAATAAAACTAATAAGTAATTTTATTCTAATTTAGTAAAATCTAGGCTACAATTAAAATGAGTAATTCTTAAAATGTAGACTTGCTTAACCATTGTTTTGTTTTTTACATTTAGACAAAACAGTTGTGTGATATTACCATAATATATTAAATTCAACTTCGATGTTTGCAGCAACATCTTAAAAAGGATCAATTTTACAAAATATACTAGAGTGTCATCTTTTCCAAGAGCCACTTTTTATGCCTTAAAACTCAAAAGCATTATCATTTGAAGGACCTTGTTGATTTTTTCTTCTTCAATTGTTTACTGGTTTAAATCAGCCTGATTTCCATATGTCAAGTGCTTTGCCTGTGATTCCAGCAGTTGCTCCAAGATCCTTTACACCACTGTTATAAAATTTTCTTTTTGTAATATTTGGAATTTTGCATATATTTGTGACTTAGGTGTTTTTCATTTTTACAATGAACCAGGAGATAAAGTTAATCTGAAATAAGCCTTGTGCTAATGTTTGGAAGAATAAATGGCTGAATGCTTTTACTTCCTGTGGAACTAGAAACTGTAGAAACTCAGGTAATAAATGGACAATACTCTACTTAACACATTGAAAAGTCACTGAGGACTTAATTTGGAACTACCTTGAATTATTGATTGACGCTTGAAATTGGTCAAAATAATAACAGATCATGAACTGAAGCTTCTAATCATTCTTTGCCATCGTCGATAAACCTCAGTATTAGTAAAAACACAAATGTCTAGAATAGCCTTGCCACACTGTGGAACTTAAAAATGAAATAGCGAAATTCTTTCTAATTTCTGCTTCCAACTTCCAGTGGTATCTCTACATTATGATTTTTCTTTGGGTACCCCAGCTGTCACTGATGACCTCTGGCTGTAGAACCTCATGATCTGGCTTTTCTCTCTGTGTACTTTTACGCCATGGATTGATTTCTGACTACTACTTGAGTAGGATGGAAGAAGAAAATAAATGAGTAATCTTTCAAAATGTGTGACACAGTTCAGGAACAATAGCTTTCCTTTATATTGATTTTTGGCAACTCTTATGTCTAGTAATCACCACTAAACAGTCCACTTGAGTGCTGGAGGAAAGAATGATTTATCTTATACTTTCAGTATTAGTGGTCAGTTACACAATTCTATTATGCATTTCATTCAATAACTATACTGAATTTTTGCTTAATTTGAGCTTTGTATATGAAATGCTAGGTAGTCACGATCTGCCTATATAAATCCTAATGAAAAAGGCTGGAGAATGGGATGAGTGTTAAGTGTCCATGATGTTGCCATGACTTTTTCTTTCCTAGAAAGGACAATATCTTTTTCTCTTTTCCTCATTCCACCCAAATTCACCATAGTCTACCTTCTTCATTTTCCCTTCTCCTTTCTGCATTCTCTCTTTCCATCATCTGCTCCCCTCTCTTTGTCTCCTTTACATTTGAATGCCTATTTCTTCAGTTATTATTGTTATGTTAATTATCATCAATACTCTCTCCAGAGCTGAGCCAGGTATGAATTGGTCACATGTAGTAAGGTCTAACACTACCAGGCACTGTGCTAAGTATTTTGACATTACTCCTTCTAAAAACCATAGGACATGGGTACTATATTTATTGTTCTGATTTTGTATCAATATATGAGAAAATGAGGCACAGAGAACTATATCATAAAGCTGGTAAGTGGCAGCACTAGAATCTGAATCCAGGCAACGTGGCTGCAGAGTATATAATATTAATAAGTATGCTGTGGAGTCTTTTGTAGAATAACGGAAAACATTACTTTTCCCAAAGTTCATGCAATTTAACAGAGTATTTTATCAGATGGGAGCACAGTCTTGGAAAATGTAACTTCCCATAAATTTAGAAGATTAGGAAAGATTGTCAATTGGCTTTCTTGGCTTCCTTTGCTCATTGAGAATAGCAGCAAAGGCTTTTATTTATTTATTTAATATTCAGAATCTACATAAACTCTATGGGAATCATCAAACTAGTCATCTCATTTATGCAGACAAAAAGTACAGCTGAGAAATCTAAATGTGTATGTAAATGTAGTGAAAATTATTATTTTTTCCCTAAGTAAGACTTCCATTATTCCTCTGGAATTTCTCTTATCTTTGTAATGGCTCTTTTGTTAGTAAAACTTTCCTGAGTTATTCATTGACAGATGCAGAACTGCTTTGCCAAGTTAAAAATAAAATCTGTATTTTGAAAGATACTTATTTGTTAAACATGAGATGATTTATTTAGTTGCCTGTTTATAACAGTTCTACAGAGATGTAACTTTAGGAATATATTTTTATCTGAAATCACTATTAAGAGTTCATTATATTCCTCAATGTTTAGGATTTTGTTATTTCATTTTTATAATATCCTCTGCAATTAAAACACTGATGAAATGAACTCACTTTTTAGTTTTTTTGTTTTATTCTCCCTATATCCTTTATTATCAATGTCCTTCATAATTCTCTACTGTTACCTAAATGATCAAATGAAAATTATCTATTAAACACCAATTAAGAGCTCAAAACAGCAGTTATACCCTTCAATCTAGCATTCACCTAGCTCTATAGTACTGCTATATCTTTCCTGACTCACCCCGTTTCCTATTTCTTCTGAAAATAAGTCATCTTACTATGGTATTCATTATTACCTTCTCAGGGCTTACTTAGCATGGGAAGAGTGAAAAGAAATTTAGAAGTAGTCATTCAATATAGGTTGATTGTAAATGAACAAATTAGTGAATGAAATGCTCAACTGTTGGCCTCACTTCTTTCTACAAAGGCATTTATCCCTTAAAAAGTCATTTTTGTTTGTTTAAGCTACTTCCAAGACTTCTTTCCTATTCTTACTTGCTCTCTCATTCTTTAGGTTGTAGCTTGAATAGTCTTTTCAGAGTATAATATATGCAAATTGAGCATGTTTAATAGTTAATACCAAAATATTAGCTCATTTTGTTAATTTTCTAGATTTAAAAATTTTCAGATATAGCAATTAGTATAATGATGACATTCTTTTTTTGTGTGTGTGTGGTATGCGGGCCTTTCCCTGTTGTGGCCTCTCCTGTTGCAGAACACAGGCTCCGGACGCGCAGGCTCAGTGGCCATGGCTCACGGACCTAGCCGTTCTGCGACATGTGGGATCTTCTCGGACCGGGGCATGAACCCGCATCCCCTGCATCAGCAGGCGGACTCTCAACCACTGTGCCACCAGGGAAGCCCAATGATGACATTCTTGAGAGAGCATCATATATTTGATATAAGTAAAAACAGATTAGAGACTATCTAAGAAGATTTAGTTCAATGTCTCTGTGGCAGGCTCAGAGGTCTATACAACTGTAAATAGTGTATAGAATCTCAAAAATAGCTAAAACTTCTTTATTACATGTTCTTGTCAAAATTTAGAGTAGTTTTCACAAAATACATTTGTGTTTTAGAAAATGCATTCCTGGAAAAACCACATCAAACTGAAATTTAGGAAACGTTTGGCCCTGAAGCAGAGTCTGAGCAATCCCAGCCTTCTCTGGGCTCTACTTACTCTCAAAGGCAACCAACACAGTATAGGCAGATGGCTTCCTGGGTGCTGCTGGGGAAGGGAATAGGGGTCAGCAGGTTCAAGATAGTGGTATAATTATTTTATCTGTCTGTTTTGAGTCACTGATCTTAGCTGGTCAGATCTGAGGTGATCAGTGACTCTACACTGTACTATGTGTGTACATTAAGATTTGTTGAGCCAGTCCGTGTTCTGGAACATTCTGAGTATCTAGGCCATCATTGTAACCATAATGGTTAACTCTTTGGGGCTTCAATAGTCTGCGACTGTCAGTGTGTCTTTGCTAACTGTGTGTCTATACACAGAGTATGATTGGATTTGCTTGTCTATCTGTAAAGGTTATTAGCCTGGACAGTCTTTCTGGATTGATTGGAGTATTGACCATACCGAAATTTCCCTTACATTCTTCTGAATACCTGGCTGAAATCCTGCTCTTCCGGTTAGAATAACCATAGCTTAGGTAGAGACAGAGGTCTTTATGCATGAGAAACTCAGGCTGTTTTCATGTTGGATCAAAGCTTCTGGGCTCCTGGTCTACCCTCCTGCAGAGACATTTGACCTTTTCAATTAGCCCTTCCAGAAATGCAGTAGGGGGGAATCAGACCCTCATCCATCTAACTCCTCAACCTAAGGTTGGGGGCAGGACACAGGTCAAGTTAAAAGTGAAACCACAGCATGTCTCAGGGTAACTGTGTGGTAGTGTCACTGGCAAAGCCCATTGATGATTCCCAGAAAGTAAAAGTGCAATCTGGGTAATAAAATAAAGTGTAACTTAAAAAAAAAAAAAATTCCGAGGGGGAGCGAGAAGATGGCGGAAGAGTAAGACGCGGGGATCACCTTCCTCCTCACAGATACATCAGAAATACATCTACACGTGGAACTTCTCCTATAGAACACCCACCGAACGCTGGCAGAAGACCTCAGACCTCCCCAAAGGCAAGAAACTCCCCACGTACCTGGGTAGGGCAAAATAAAAAAGAATAACAGAGACAAAAGAATAGGGACGGGACCTGCACCAGTGGGAGGGAGCCGTGAAGGAGGAAAGGTTCCCACACACTAGGAGCCCCTTCGCGGGCGGAGACTGCGGGTGGCGAAGGGGGGAAGCTTCAGAGCCGCGGAGGAGAGCACAGCAACAGAGGTGCGGAGAGCAAAGCGGAGAGATTCCGCAGAGGATCGGTGTCGACCAGCACTCACCAGCCCAAGAGGCTTGTCTGCTCACCCGCCGGGGCGGGCGGGGGCCGGGAGCTGAGGCTCCAGCGGATCCCGGTGAAAGCTCTGGAGTTGGCAGAGTGAAAACAGCCTGGAGAGGTTAGTGCACCACGGCTGGCCGGGAGGGAGTCCAGTTGAAGTCTGGAGCTGCCGAAGAGGCAAGAGACCTTTTTTTCCCTCTTTGCCTCCTGGTGCGCAAGGAGAGGGGTTTAAGAGCGCCGCTTAAAGGAGCTCCAGAAACGGGCGTGGAGCTACCAAAGAGACAAGAGACTTTTTCTTGCCTCTTTGCTTTCTGGGGCGCGAGGAGAGGGGATTAAGGGCACCGCGTAAAGGAGCTCCAGAAACGGGCGCGAGCCGCGGCTGTCGGAACAGACAATAGAGATGGGTGTGGGACGCTAGGGTTGCTACTGCCGCCACCAAGAGGCCTGTGTGCGAGCACAGGTCACTCTCCACACCGCCCCTCCCAGGAGCCTGTGCAGCCCGCCACCGCCGGGGTCCCGGGATCCAGGGACAGCTTCCCCGGGAGAAGGCACGGTGTGCCTCAGGCTGATGCAGCGTCACGACGACCTCTGACGTCGCAGGCTCGCCCCACATCCGTGCCCCTCCTTCCCCCTGGCCTGAGTGAGCCAGAGCCCCCAAATCAGCTGCTCCTTTAACCCCGTCCTGAGAGAAGGGCAGACGTCCTCGGACGACCTACATGCAGAGGCGGGGCCAAGTCCAAAGCTGAACCCCAGGACCTGTGCGAACAAAGAGGGGGGGAGGTCTGTCCCAGCAGCCTCAAAAGCAGCAGATTAAAGCTCCACAGTCAACTTGAAGCGCCCTGCATCTGTGGAAAACCTGAATAGACAGCGAAATATCCCAACTTGAGGAGGTGGACTTTGGGAACAAGATATACTATTATTTTCCCCTTTTTTCTTTTTGTGAGTGTGTATGTGGGTGCTGCTGTGTGAGATTTTGTCTGTATAGCTTTGTTTTCACCATTTGTCTTAGGGTTAGACCAACCCGTTTTTTGGGTTTTTTTGTTTTGTTTTGTTTTTTTCTTTAATAGAAATTTTTCTTCTTAATAATTATTTTTTATTTTAATAACTATTTTATCCTGCTTTATTTTGTCTTCTCCCTTTCTTTCTTCATTTCTTCCCTCCTTTCTTTCCTACTTCCCTCCTTCCTTCCTTCCTCCATTCCTTCCTTCCTTTCTTCCTTCCTCCCTTTCTTCCTCCCTCCCTTCCTTTCTTCCTTCCTTCCTTCCTCCCTTTCTTCCTACCTCCCTTCCTTTCTTCCTTCCTTCCCTCCCTTCCTTTCTTCCTTCCTTCCTTTCTTTCATTCCTTTCTATTTTATTCTCCCTTTTATTATGAGCCATGCGGATTAAAGGCTCTTGGCACTCCAGCCAGGTGTCAAGGCTGTGTCTCTGAGGTGGGAGAAACAAACTCAGGACACTAGTCCACAAGAGACCTCCCAGCTCCACGTAATATCAAACAGCGAAAATCTCCCAGAGACCTCCATCTCAACACCAAGACCAAGCTTCACTCAAGGACCAGCAACGAACAGTGCTGGAAACCCTATGCCCAACAAAGAGCAAGACAGGTCTACAGCCCCATCCATTAGCAGAGAGCCTGCCTAAAATCATAATAAGGCTACCAACATCCCGATACACACCACCAGACATGGACCTGCCAACCAGAAAGACAAGATCCAGCATCATCCACCAGAACAGAGACACTAGTCCCCCCAATCAGGAAACCTGCTCAACCCACTGAACCAACCTCAGCCACTGGGGACAGCCACCAAAAACAGAAGGAACTACGAACCTGCAGCCTGCAAAAAGGAGATCCCAAATACAGTAAGATAAGCAAAATGAGAAGACAGAAAAACACACATCAGATGAAGGAGCAAGATAAAAACACACCAGACCTAACTAATGAAGAGGAAATAGGCAATCTACATAAAAAAGAATTCAGAATAATGATAGTAAAGATGATTCAAAATCTTGGAAATAGAATAGACAAATTGCAAGAAAGAGTTAACAAGGACCTAGAAGAAATAAAGAGGAAGCAGGTAACGATGAACAACACAATAAATGAAATGAAAAATACTCTAGATGGGATCAATAGCAGAATTACTGAGGCAGAAGGACAGATAAGTGACCTGGAAGATAAAATAGTAGAAATAACTACTGCAGAGCAGAAGAATGAAAAAAGAATGAAAAGAACTGAGGACAGTCTCAGAGACCTCTGGGACAACATTAAATGCACCAACATTTGAATTATAGGGGTCCCAGAAGAAGAAGAGAAACAGAAAGGGACTGAGAAAATATTTGAAGAGATTATAGTTGAAAACTTCCCTAATATAGGAAAGGAAATAGTCAATTGAGTCCAGGAAGCACAGAGAGTCCCATATAGGATAAAGCCAAGGATAAACACGCCAAGACACATAATAGTCAAACTGTCAAAAATACAAAGAAAACATATTAAAAGCAGCAAGGGAAAAACAACAAATAACACACAAGGGAATCCCCATAAGGTTAACATCTGATCTTTCAGCAGAAACCCTACAAGCCAGAAGGCAGTGGCAGGACATATTTAAAGTGATGAAGGAAAAAAACCTACAACCAAGATTACTCTACCCAGCAAGGATCTCATTCAGATTTGATGGAGAAATTAAAACCTTTACAGACAAGCAAAAGCTGAGAGAGTTCAGCACCACGAAACAAGCTTTACAACAAATGCTAAAGGAACTTCTCTAAGCAAGAAACACAAGAGAAGGAAAAGACCTACAAGAACAACCCGAAACAATTAAGTAAATGATAATAGGAACATACATATCAATAATTTCCTTAAATGTAAATGGATTAAATGCTCCCACCAAAAGACACAGACTGGCTGAATGGATACAAAAAAAGGACCCATATATATGCTGCCTACAAGAGACCCACTTCAGACCTAGGGACACTTACAGACTGAAAGTGAGGGGATGGAAAAAGATATTCCATGCAAATGGAAATCAGAAGAAAGCTGGAGTAGCAATTCTCATATCAGACAAAATACACTTTAAAATAAAAACTATTACAAGAGACAAAGAAGGACACTACATAATGATCAAGGGATCGATCCATGAAGAAGATATAACAATTGTAAATATTTATGCACCCAACATAGGAGCACCTCAATACATAAGGCAAATACTAACAGCCATAAAAGGGGAAATCGACAGTAACACAATCATAGTAGGGGACTTTAACACCCCACTGTCACCAATGGACAGATTATCCAAAATGAAAATAAAGAAGGAAACACAAGCTTTAAATGATACATTGCAAAAGATGGATTTATTTGATATTTATAGGACATTCCACCCAAAAACAACAGAATACACATTTTTCTCAAGTGCTCATGGAACATTCTCCAGGATAGATATCTTGGGTCACAAATCTAGCCTTGGCAAATATAAGAAAATTGAAATCGTATCAAGTATCTTTTCTGACCACAACGCTATGAGACTAGATATCAATTACAGGAAAAGATCTGTAAAAAATACAAACACATGGAGGCTAAACAGTGAAGTGATCACTGAAGAAATCAAAGAGGAAATCAAAAAATACTTAGAAACAAATGACAATGGAGACACGACGACCCAAAACCTATGGGATACAGAAAAAGCAGTTCTAAGAGGCAAGTTTATAGCAATACAATCATACCTTAAGAAACAGGAAACATCTCGAATAAACAACCTAAATTTGCACCTAAAGCAATTAGAGAAGGAAGAACAAAAAAAACCCCAAATTTGGTAGAAGGAAAGAAATCATAAAGATCAGATCAGAAATTAATGAAACAGAAATAAAGGAAACAATAGCAAAGATCAATCAAAGTAAAAGCTGGTTCTTTGAGAAGATAACTGAAATTGATAAACCATTAGGCAGACTCATCAAGAAAAAAAGGGAGAAGACTCAAATCAATAGAATTAGAAATGAAAAAGGAGATGTAACAACTGACACTGCAGAAATACAAAAGATTATTAGAGATTACTACAAGCAACTCTATGCCAATAAAATGGACAACCAGGAAGAAATGGACAAATTCTTAGAAATGCACAACCTGCCAAAACTGAACCAGGAAGAAATAGAAAATATGAACAGAGCAATCACAAGCATGGAAATTGAAACTGTGATTCAAAATCTTCCAACAAACAAAAGCCCAGGACCAGATGGCTTCACAGGTGAATTCTATCAAACATTTAGAGAAGAGCTAACAACTATCCTTCTCAAACTCTTCCAAAAGATAGCAGAGGGAGGTATACTCCCAAACTCATTCTACGAGGCCACCATCACCCTGATACCAAAACCAGACAAAGACGTCACAAAGAAAGAAAACTATAGGCCAATATCACTGATGAACATAAATGCAAAAATCCTCAACAAAATACTAGCAAACAGAATTCAACAGCACATTAACAGGATCATACACCATGATCAAGTGGGGTTTATTCCAGGAAGGCAAGGATTCTTCAATATACGCAAATCAATCAACGTGATACACCATCAACAAACTGAAGGAGAAAAACCATACGATTATCTCAATAGATGCAGAGAAAGCTTTTGACAAAATTCAACACCCATTTATGATAAAAACCCTGCAGAAAGTAGGCATAGAGGGAACTTTCCTCAACATAATAAAGGCCATATATGAAAAACCCACAGCCAGCATTGTTCTCAATGGTGAAAAACTGAAACCATTTCCACTAAGATCAGGAACAAGACAAGGTTGCCCACTCTCACCATTCTTATTCATCCTAGTTTTGGAAGTTCTAGCCACAGCAATCAGAGAAAATAAAGAAATAAAAGGAATCCAAATAGGGAAAGAAGAAGTAAAGCTGTCACTGTTTGCAGATGACATGATACTATACATAGAGAATACTAAGGATGCTACCAGAAAACTACTAGAGGTAATCAATGAATTTGGTAAAGTAACAGGATACAAAGTTAATGCACAGAAATCTCTGACATTCTTATATACTAATGATGAAAAATCTGAGACTGAAATTAAGAAAGCACTCCCATTTATCATTGTAACGAAAAGAATAAAATATCTAGGAATAAACCTACCTAAGGAGACAAAAGACTTGTATGCAGAAAACTATAAGACTGAAGAAAGAAATTAAAGATGATACAAATAGGTGGAGAGATATACCATGTTCTTGGATTGGAAGAATGAACATTGTGAAAATGACTCTACTACCCAAAGCAATCTACAGATTCAATGCAATCCCTATCAAATTACCACTCGCATTTTTTACAGAACTAGAACAAAAAATTTGACAATTTGTATGGAAACACAAAAGACCCAGAATAGCCAAAGCAATCTTGAGAACGAAAAATGGAGCTGGAGGAATCAGGCTCCCTGACTTCAGACTATACTACAAGGCCACAGTAATCAAGACAGTATGGTACTGGCACAAAAACAGAAATATAGATCAATGGAACAGGATGGAAAGCCCAGTGATAAACCCACACACATATGGTCACCTTATCTTTGATAAAGGAGGGAAGGATATACAGTGGAGAAAAGACAGCCTCTTCAATAAGTGGTGCTGGGAAAACTGGACACATACATGTAAAAGTATGAAATTAGAACACTCCCTAACACCAGACACAAAAATAAACTCAAAATGGGTTAAAGACCTAAATGTAAGGCCAGACACTATCAAACTCTTAGAGGAAAATATAGGCAGAACACTCTATGACATAAATCACAGCAAGATCCTTTTTGACCCATCTCCTAGAGAAATGGAAATAAAAACAAAAATAAACAAATGGGACCAGTGAAACTTAAAAGCTCTTGCACAGCAAAGGATAGCATAAACAAGACCAAAAGACAACCCTCAGAATGGGAGAAAATATTTGCAAACGAAGCAACAGACAAGAGATTAATCTCCAAAATTTATAAGCCACTAAGGCAGCTGAAGAACAAAAAAACAAACAACCCAATCCAAAAATGGGCAGAAGAACTAGATAGACATTTCTCCAAAGAAGATATACAGATTGCCAACAAACATGAAAGCATGCTCAACATCATTAATCATTAGAGAAGTGCAAATCAAAACTACAATGAGATATCATCTCACACCGGTCAGATTGGCCATCATCAAAAACTCTAGAAACAATAAATGCTGGAGAGGGTTTGGAAAAAAGGCAATACTCCTGCACTGCCAGTGGGAACGTAAATTAATACAGCCACTATGGAGAACAGTATGGAGGTTCCTTAAAAAACTACAAATAAAACTACCATATGACCCCACAATCCCACTACTAGGCATATACCCTGAGAAAACCATAATTCAAAAAGAGTCATGTACCAAAATGTTCATTGCAGCTCTATTTACGATAGCCAGGACATGGAAGCAACCTAAATGTCCATCAACAGATGAATGGATAAAGATGATGTGGCACATATATACAATGGAATATCACTCAGCCATAAAAAGAAATGAAACTGAGTTATTTGTAATGAGGTGGATAGACCTGGTGTCTGTCATACAGAGTGAAGTAAGTCAGAAGGAGAAAAACAAATACCGTATGCTAACACATATATATGGAATCTAAGAAAAAAAATGTCATGAAGAGATTAGTGGTAGGACGGGAATAAAACACAGACCTACTAGAGCATGGACTTGAGGATATGGGGAGGGGGAAGGGTAAGCGGTGACGATGTGAGAGAGTGGCAGGGACATATACACACTACCAAATGTAAATTAGTTAGCTAGTGGGAAGCTGCCGCATAGCACAGGGAGTTCACCTCTATGCTTTGTGACCACCTAGTGGGGTGGGATAGGGAGGGTGTGAGGGAGAGTGATGCAAGAAGGAAGAGATATGTGAACATATGTATATGTATAACTGATTCACTTTGTTGTAAAGCAGAAACTAACACACTATTGTAAATCAGTTATACTCAAATAAAGATGTTAAAAAAATAAAATAAAATAAATTAACAACAATTTCAAATAAAAAAAAATCTAGTTTCATTTGCTCATAGGGTGCTGTGTGTAGAGGCCTTACACCCAGCACTTCAGACTAGAGTTCCTTGTACAAAATGGCTGTACCCAACACCCGTGTGCAGAGATGCTGCACACAACACCTCAATTCAAGATGGTGACAGTGAGGTGTGTGTAGAGACACTGTGTCCTGCACTTCGAACTGGAGCCCTGAGTAGTAGTTATGTCTGAATTGCATGAACTCCATCCCCTTCCCTGCTGACAAGAACCCTATAAAGCAGCCCTACCAATGGCCTGTTGGGGAGAGCAAGTACTCTAGAGTGTGAGCTTGCACCTCTCCATTGTTTCTGAACCAAATGTGGTCTTGTTCTATAGGCTTGAATGACATTGGGCAGGGGGACCCTTGCTGGGGCCCAACTTGAAAGGGTAGGTAACAAATTTCAGTGACCCAGATGAGATGGACCATGCACCTATCAACTAGGCTCCAGGATCACCCCACTCCAGTGGGAGGAAATGGAGGCTTTGTGAGGTTTCAGTGAGGATGACTGACTCTGATCTTTGAGTTCACTCTAATGGGGTAGAATGACAGCAGCCTTCAACTGAGTTCAGAGCAACTCTGCCCAGCGACTGAATACTGTTGTGTGGTGCACACAGAGTATAGCCCCCAGAGTAATCTGGACTGCATTGTCTTGAGGGGATCATACTATGGCATTGTTGGGGACCTGAAACTAAAACTCATGCAGCATGTCTGTCTGTTGCCTCTGGCTAGCCTTCCCGTGGTACCAGGTGCTGGGGGACAGTGGGGACCTATGGACAAGTGGGAGCCATAGCAGCAGTCTTGCCTACTGTGTCACCAGCAGTGCTACCCTCTTGACCCCTGTACCAGGCAGTAGTGGCTGAACCAGGGCTTTTTACCCTCCTTGCTGACCTCCAGGGGTGAACAGTAGTATTCTCCATAGTCACTTTTGGTTTGGTAAAGGAAAGTGGCCAGGCTTGTGAGCCTAGGCAAGACCAGGAAAAGGTCCAGGTAATGAGGACCGCCTGACAAAATGGAATAACGATGCTCCATCTGAGCTCAGGAAATGCACAGGGATGGCCGAGTGCAAAATGGTCCCAAGGTAAGTACATGATCGCTGACCTGACCTCTTCAGGTTGGCACTAGTTTCTCTGAAATGGGCTGAGGAGCCCTGTGAACTGCTTGCAAGACCAGGAATACGACGATCAGATGATCAGGAAGCCCTGTGAGCTGCTGGTAAGAACAGGAAACACCCACCGCCCGACCTCTCCTCCCTCCTCTGCTTTTGAGGGTGACATTGAGTGATTCTTTATCAGTGGATGTTCCATGGGCTCTCTTCCTGGTATCAGCACAGAATACCAGCTGCCCCAGTGATCTTGTGAGTACCCTATGGGGATCCCTCATGGTTTTAGTTGTCACCCAGTGGAAAGTCTAAAAACTCCTCCCTTTCAGCCAAAAGGAGGAAAGAGAAGACCCCAGCCTCAGACAGCTGTGCCACTCCCTAATGGCCCAAGTTGGTCAGGAACTAACATGGCCAAGCTACTCTGGCCTGGAGGTAGCCCCATCAAAACTCCTGTGGGAAATTTTGACCGAGGAGAGACTAATGATCTTAGGCACAGACTGTACAAATTCAAGGGGAACCCCAGTTATATCAGAGTCTACACCATTTGGATGCCTCCTATTTTGGTCTTTCGAGGAATCCATTAACAGTTTGGTGCTGGTTCCAAATTTCCCAAACCAGACAAAGAGAACAAAGACAATGCAGGTCATGCTATTTGTAGACTGGGAAATCAAGCAGTCCCAGATAGCAAGCCCAACTGGGACCACAGAGACAATAGAGAAGGGGATGGAAAGTAGAGGCTGACCCGTTATAAAAATATGATCCTAAAGGGAATCCAGGCAGCAGGAAAGAAACCTGTCAGTTGGAATAAGAAATCAATCAGGAGCCAATGGAAAACCCTTCGGCATTCTTCGAGTGCCTCAGGGAATGTCTCTGAATCTATACTTCCAATGACCCTGAGTCACTGGAAGGGAGTACAATCTTGATGAGTATTATATTTCCCAAAGTGCCCTCCACCTTAGATGTAAACTTCAGAAACTGGAAATAGATCCAGATACCCTGAGCTCTTGCCTGGTGGAGGTTGCCTACTGGGTTTTTAATAACTCAGATACAGAGGAGGGAAATTCAGAGGATGAAAGGACCTGGAGGCAAGCCCACCTACTGGCTGTTGCCCTCCAATGTCAACTGATTGGTACGAGAACCTGGACTAACTGCTCATGGAGATTCTCAACTCTGGTGAAGGACGTCCATCCCCCACTGAGAGATAGCAAGCCAGTGAAATTAGAACCCAATCTGTGTGCCATATGTAAAAAAGTGGGACACAGGAAGAGAGAATGCCATTGTCACCCCTGAAGGGGGATGGAAATGGCAGATCCTGACCACTACCCTTGAAGGACTATGGTTCAAGTAGATGAAGAACAATAGGACCAAAAGTGTCCTAAACTGGCACTCCAATTGACCCACAAGGAGCTCCAGCTGACACTGGACATGGGGGAAAGCCTGTCAAATTCTTAGCTGACACCGGTACCACTTACAGAATTCTGAACACCAGATCACAAGAATTGTAAAATTATGGGGGTATCAGGGAAAATCCAAGAATGAGCATTCACAGAGCCATTAGAATGTAAATTGGATGAACGCACACTCACCCATTCCTTCCTGTATGTCCCCAAATGCTCTATAACCTGTTAGAAAGAGATATAAATTGGAGGCTACTATCCACCTAAAGGGAGAGTGGAGAGTGGCATCCCCTTAGACAAAGGGCAGAATACAATAATGTTAATGGCTGGGGACAAACCTCCTCAGATAGAGCAAGTCAAGATAGAGCAAGTCAACCTCCCTGGAGTAAATCCCGAGGTCTGAGCCCAGGAACAGGTAGCAAGAGCCATAGGAGCCAGTCCCTTGATAATCCATCTAAAACCCAATAGAAAACTGTACCATCTCCATCAGGAGGCCTTATTGGGCAGGCTTGTTGTGCATTGCCCCGTTATACAGTGCCTAATTGACTAGGATCTTGTTAGAACATGCCAATCAGCCTGTAATACCCCCATTCTCCCTGTAAAGAAACCCAGTGGGGAATACTGGATGGTACAGGACCTCAGGGCAGTTGAGGAAGCCACCTGAGATATACATCCAGTATTCCATAATCCTTACAGCCTGCTGGCCACACTATTGTCCACAGGACCTGGTATTCTGTATTAGATTTAAAAGATGCCTTCCTCTGTATTCCATTAACCCCAGAGTTACAGAACAGTTTTGCTTTTAGGTGGTAGGACCCAAACACGCAACAAAAGCAACAATACTGTTGGACAGTCCTGCCCCAAGGGTACAAAAATTTCACCACCATCTTCGGGGAAAAATTAGCTAAGATCTAAAAGATTCACATCTGGAGGAGGGAACCCTCCTCCAATACACAGACAACATCCTGATCACCAGCCCTAACTTAGAAGGCTTCTTACTAGAATACCGTAACCACCCTGAACCACCTAACTGATAAAGGATATAAGGTACCCAAGAAAATGACACATATCTCAAACTAGGGTGACTTACCTATTCTTCATTCTCACAGGCCAGATAAACCTACCCCAGGAAAGTAAAAAAGCCTTTTTCAGCCTTCCCCCTCCTAAAAACAGAAGACAACTTAGGGGGTTCCTGGGGATGGCTGGGTTTTGCTGCATCTAGATCCCTAACCCTGATTTAATAGCTAGACCACTATATGAAAAGTTGAAAGGAAAGGATGATTAGCCTTTTGAATGGAATTCAGAATGCAAAGGGGCCTTTCAAGAATTGAAAAAGCAGTTACTTCAAGCCTTTGCCCTGCCCTCCCAGATTTAGCTGAAATGTTTGACCTTTACATTCATGAGAGAAGGGGAACCGCTCTTGGGGTATTAGCTCAAAAACTGGGACCCCTTACTCAGGTAGTTATTTATTTCTCTAACACTTAGATCAAACCACTAAAGGATGGTCTCCTCTCAGTTACTACAACCTTGCTAAAGGAGGCTGAAAAGTTAACATTTGGTCAGCCAATCACTGTGTGGCTCAGGCTTTATTAAATTCTAAGGGAACTGAATGACTATCCCCCAGGAGGTCAATTAAAATTCAGATTGTGAGGCTTCCCTGGTGGCGCAGTGGTTGAGAATCCGCCTGCCGATGCAGGAGACACGGGTTCGTGCCCCGGTCCGGGAGGATCCCACATGCCGTGGAGCGGCTGGGCCCGTGAGCCATGGCCGCTGAGCCTGCGCGTCCGGATCCTGTGCTCCGCAATGGGAGAGGCCACAACAGTGAGAGGACCGCATACCGCAAAAAAAAAAAAAAAAAAAAAAAAATTCAGATTGTGCTTTTAGACAACCCAGTGGTTACCATAAAAACCTGTCACACACTAAATCCTGCTGCCCACAGAAATGGGCCCCCCTGGAGCATGACTGTATAGAAATCATAGACTCCATCTAATCCAGTTGACCCAACCTAGGAGGAAAGCCTCTCCCAAAGGCAGAAGAGGAATGGTTCACATATGGGAACAATTTTATCAGAGAGGGAAAAAAGCTGGTGGGAAACATAGTGACCTCCCAGACCTTATTCACAGAGGCACAAAGCCTACCCCTGGGACTTCTGCCCAAAAGGCAGAGCCGATAACCCTCACCTGAGCCTTAGAACTTGGGACAGGGAAGATATTCAATGTTTACACAGATTCCTGGTATGCATATGCCATTCTACAGGCACTTAAGGCTATTTGGAAGGAAAGAGGTGTGTTTACTGCAGAGAATAAACAGGTGAAACATGGCTTAAGTATATTGAAGCCCTTAGAAACAGTACAGCTTCCAAAAAGGTGGCAGTGATTCATTGTCACCAAAAGGGGCATGCAGAGGTAATAAAGGGAAACAAGGTGGATGCAACTGCCAAAAGAACAGCCCTAGAACCAGTAGCTTGGCAACTACCCTTCATACCTCGAAGGCCAGATCCATCCAATTTTTCCCCAACCTACACAAAGGAAGAAATAGACAAAGCCTGAAAATAGGGCTACAGTAGAGACCTAGGAGGCCACGTGTGGCTAGTTAATGAATATGGGCAATACTTCTTTCCCCAACCACAGCTTGTCAAGCCATCAGTGAGGCTCATCAAGAAACTCACTACAGGAGGGAAGCCCTATATCATTGGGTTGAGGTCATGGTAATTCCTGGCATGAAAAATATAATCAGTCAGGTAGTTGAGATATGACCCATACACACAATGAACAACTCCAACACCAGATCCCTCAGAGGCCACCAGATAAGACCCATTCAGACCAGAGGGACATATCCTGGCCAAAATTGATTTTCCTGTCCTGCCAAGAGTACTGGGTAATTTCAGGTATCTCTTGATGTTAGTAGACACATTTTCTGGATAGAAGCATTCCCTGCTAGAACTGAAACAGCTACTGAAGTGGCTAAGGTGTTACTAAAATAAATAATCCCAAGGTTTGGTCTCCCAGGATCTTTACAAAGTGATAATGGTCCAGCATTTGTGTCTCAGGTGAAAAATGGGATAACAAGTGCCCTGGGCATAAAATGAAACTTGCACTCAGCCTGGAGACCCCAATTGTCAGGGAAAGTAGAGAGATCCTATCAGACCTTGAAATGGGCCTTAGCCAAGTTATGTCAGGAAACTCAAGAAAATTGGATTAAGTTGCTTCCATTGCCTTCCTCCACATAAATTTAGCCACAAGGGGTAAGTTAAAGTTAAGTGCACTTGAACTCAGGTATAGTAGACCCATTCCTCATGCCCAAGAGAAGGGACACCTTAACCCCCTTGAAATGGAACAACTCAAGTATGCTCTCGAGACAGGAGAAACCTTGAAAGCTCTCACTGAATATGGTAACCAGGTGCTGCCTGTATCCACTGACCTGGCCCTCCACCCCTTCCAGCCAGGAGACTGGGTGAACCTGAAAACTTGGAAAACCAGCAAGCCTGCAAGATCAGCTCACTCTTAAGTGGAATGGGCCCCACTTGGTAATCCTAACCACCCACTGTGCATTGAAGTTGCAGGGATCACTCTGTAGGCACATCACACTCGAATGAAGAGGACCCTGAGCCCCAACCTCCTGAGAGACAACCTGGGGCAACGGAGCCATTGACTACTCCTGTGAACCCCTCTATGACCTGAAGCTTCTCTTCTGGAAAACAACAAAAGTATCATGAGCGAGATTCAGGCCGCAGCAATGAGCCTCAACATCAGGGCACACTTTTGCTTACAGAAGACCTAGATGCCTTCATTTTCAGGAAAAAAAATGACATGTGACCATTATTCTCTCTAACATTTACGCCATGCATCTTAAATTGTCTGGTACCTTTTGTCTCCAAAAGGTTAGACAAATGTTTGTTGCTCAGGGCAAACAGGGCTAAGGTCTGTGGACAATCGAACACATCTACAGGCAACTGGGAAGTACCGCTCCTCAACCTGGGTTATGACGATGCCTCAAATCAGCAGGAAATAGTTACAAAAGACAGACCTGCACCCCTCAGTGCCCCTCGAGAATTAGGAGAAGGACAAATGACAGAGGAGGGATTTGTTACCAGCAAAGCCCATTAACAATTCCTAGGAAATAAAATTAGAATCTGGGTAATAAAATAAAGTCTGACCTTTTTTTGTTTTCTTTCCCTTCGTGCTTGGTCTAGCTTCACTTGCTTATAGGGTTCAGAGGCCTAGCACCCCACACTTCAGACCAGAGCTCCTAGTGCAAAACAGATGCATCCGCCGACTCTTCAATTCAAGATGGTGGCAGCAGGCTGTGTATAGACGCTGTGCTGGGCACTGAGATCGAGAGCAAAAGCTGTGAGCAGCACGGCTACATCAGACCTGGGAGAACTCCTCCCCTGTCCCTGCTGACTAGAACCTTATAAAGCAGCCTCAACACAGCTGTGCTTAAGGGGCATGGACTCCACCCCCTCCCTGCTGACAAGACCCTATAAGGCAGACCTGCTCATGGCCTTTCAGAGAGAGCTTGTACTCTTGAGTACAAACTTGTACCTTTCCATTCTTTGATCAAAGATTAAAGTTTCCTTTACTTCTGAACCAAACTTGGTCTTGTTCTGTTAGCTCAAAGGACACCAGGCAGAAGGATTTTTGCTGAGGCCTCACCCAAAAGGGTCGATAACATTAGGGCCTCCCTTCATCCTTTGCAAACCCCCCTTTCCCATCTCTGACTCTGTGGCAATCAAATCTACAGATGTGCTCCTCTTGCTTTTGTGATCCCAGCATAAACACTCTTCTACCCTCCTGCCCTTGATAATGAAACTAATGTGAATAAATAGAACCTATAAGATAAAAGTAGCTTGGAAGCTGGAGCCAGTTAACCTCAGTTCTAATCTCTGCATTTTACTGCCTAATTGACCTAGTGCAAAGAATATAAAATATCTTAAGCTGAGTTTGTTTCCTGTAAAATGAGGAGAGTAGAAATTCTGGGTAAATTATAGTTTAGGTGCCCCTGAGTTCCCCTGTATTCTTATGTATCTTTATGGTGCTGAGCAGCTGGAAGCAAGGCTTAAGGGGCAGGTAATGTTAGTGAGACCATTCTGTCTTGTTGCTGAAAGTAAGAGCTGGCTTGGGAGTTTATGTCCTCGTGAAAGAAGATAGCATCCAAGAATCCTGGGAGTGAGCATTGGTACATAGAAGTTTCTACAGATAGCTTGGTCTACAGAGATCTCAAATCATCTGGGGGTGGTGATGGGAGGTTGAATTTAATGTGTTTGTGTCTTTATGGTACATTAAGAACTAAGAATAAACAGCAAAGATGGGCTGGATTCAGTTTTCCTCTGAGTTTGGGGGTCTGGGTGGAACTGAGAGCTTTCTGCTTGACGACAACTGGAGACTGATATCCTGATGCCTTAGATCTGTCAGCTCCAAGGGTAGAGACATTTGCACTTTCATAATTCACTAGAGACCACTTACTTATGGTATCCCAGAAGCTGGACTGGAGCCCTAATATGCAGATAAATAAAAATAACATATATTCTAATAAGACCCAGTAGTCAGAAGGAAAATAAACAGAATAGTCAAAATAGATTGCCTTTAATGAATCTGAACTGCTGTAGAAGGAACATGAAAATGTGAACCAAATTTCTTAAATGACAATTATGAGAGCACATAGGGAGATTGAAGCAGCAGTCACTAAATATTCATGAACTTCACTATTTAACCAGTTCTGCCCAGTGGATCATAAACAGGACTGATATTTGTCATTCCTAGGCTAAGGTAATAAGAGCTAGTGAGCCACTTTCATCTTTTCCTGCCATAGTGACCTTGGCAACCATTTGTTCCAGATGGCAACCCTATAAAGTAGATTACCATACCTATATTGAGTTGCAACACATGTGATAAAAAACAAAAATCCCCAAACAAAACTTCTACTGTATTAAGCCATGAGATTTCTGTGTTTGTTTAATACCATGCATAAACTAGTGCCACCCTGGCAAATGTTGACATTTCTTTGCATTTGGGCAGTGTTACTATGCAGTCTATTCTTTCTCCAAGTCACTTGAGCACCAGGCAACCAAATATGTAGATGATCAAGGGACTTTAAGATTTAGGATAATACGCAGGTTCTTTTGCTCTGAAAGGCAAATTTTAAAGCATTGTTTCTCAAACTTTAATGTGTATATGAAATAACTAAGGACCTTGTTAACATCCAGATTCTGATTTAATACATCTGAGTACTCTAGAGATTCTGCATTTCTAGCAATATACCAGTGATGCTAAGGCTGCTGATCAATGGGCAACACCTTGAGTAGCAGTTTTGAGAGGTATATGGAAAGGTGCTCTCACCTGACCTCTCAAAAGCTTGACAAATAGTTAAGACTTTCTGCTGTTATTAGTCTTCAGGTGGCAAGGCTTGGGCTGGTTCCACTGAAATTGATCTGCATCTGATTAGCCTCGTTGTGGAGGCAATCAATCAACTTCTTTTTCTCATATTCTTCTCTCTCCTTTTTTTTCCCCCCAGCAGTTTTAGTAGTTGCGAAAATTTGGGAGCATAATGGAGTACAGTCTGACTGAGCTGGGAGCAGAGCATGCCACTTATCTTGCCCTGCCCAACTATTGGTCTTAATGTACCAGAGGTACATACTTCCTGAGTATGAAGTTCTCAAGGACAATGCCATTGAATTGAATATTTGACCTGAAGTATAACTTATGTAGATTTTACTAATTCCAGGAGCCTATTCCAATATATTCAGCTGTTCAGCTAGTCAATGAAGTATTGTTAGCTCTGTGAGTATGAATGGCCACAATGTCTGGGAAAATTAGACAATCTATCAGTTGTCACTATTTCCTAGCCCTGGAGAGTCACCATTGCTGCAGCAATGGCTTTGTGTGCCCCATTTAATATTTAACTTACTCTTCTCCAGTGGCAGCCATTTCATTCCTAAAACACACCCTGATTTGGGGAAATTTGTCACTTTTTAAGACAGGCAAAACAACTTTCCCTACCACCTATCCAAAACTTAGTGTTAAGTCCAGAATTAGGGAAACAGGGACATTTTTTTCTGGTAGACTCAAGTCAAGACTAAGTATGGTGTGCATCTTTATTTTGGCTAGGCAAAAATTCAAATTGTTTAGATCCATAGTCCGAAACAGGAGGGCAAAAAATCACTTTAAGTCTTTGTTATAGGGAATTACACAGAAATTAACATTGTGAAAAAAACTCTAAAAAGGAAGCATTAACACACTTTGCCTTTCTGAAAAAAAAAAAAAAAAAAAAAAAATTCCACTGTCATCTTGTATTTTCTCAAGGATTTTAAAGCACTTTGATGTATTTTTGCAAACTCAGACTCATGAAAGTCAACTTTTATTCACCAAGTCACCAGTGACTTTTGGGAGCTCAATTCACCTTTACACAGTAGCTCTGTCTCAGGTAATGGCTATTGTTTTAAATCAGTTAGCTCCCATTCTAGGGTTTTTATTGTCTGTGATGTTGTCATGTGGTGCATGAAAATTTTTAATGATACTAAAAATTGTCCCATATATGTGCCAGGTATAAATTTTCAATCACCATATCTGAGTTCAAGAAATGTTGCATTGGTTTAATTCTTCTAAATCAAGTTAAATCTTACTGCAAAATTCCACCTGTTAGAATGGTGAGAATTTAAAACTGATTTGTGGTCGTCCTTCCTTCTCCCTAGAATTATGTAAGAAGCAAGACAACATAAGTTAACCAGAAAATGGGGGGAAAATCATTAGTTTTCAATTCCTCATGTTGTTTCTGAGATGTATGCTTTCTATTTCTCTAAGGAGAAAATGTAAAAATGTCCATGCCAATCTTGGATATGAACATTCTTGAGGAATTTGGAGACTTAGTACAGCCACTACCAAGAAATTTCTTCTGAAATTACATATCCTTTCAAAGTTCTCTGTGGAATGATGCTGGTAAACTTTATATAGGAGTTATGACCCTTGAGAAACATATTTTCTTTCTAGACTTAGGTAATCTTTTCTTAAGGATCAGCAGCTTCTGTCTCCATCTTACTAAGTAGTCACCTTTATCTCACTTCTTTCTCATTCAAATAGGAGAGAAGTTAAGAAAGGTGAAAGATGATAGGATATAGTGCAAAAATGGAGGGATTGATTTTTATAGGAGTCTGGTGCTACATATGGTCTCAGGTGAGAAGGCAGAGTAAATAAGGGAGGATGCTTGTAAGTGGATGTTGTGGTGTACGCATCTGGAAGAACTTTTCTTATTGCTTAAATTTCTTAGTAAAATTGGAAACAAAGTCCTTATCTAAGAGTGAAAATGGGAGAGGTATTATTGGAGGATAGAAAAGAAGGTTCTACATAGTCATTTTAAAGAATGCAGAGTAACTGAATTAGCAATATATGGAATGTTTTCCTGGCAGCACTGTGGTTTGTGACCATGTGTTCAAAATGAGATGGGTCATTGCAGTGTTATCTTTTACCTTTCTACATTCAAATTCACAGAAGGAGAGCTAAGAAGGCAGAGAGATGGATACAGTGTTCAGAGTATGATGGAGAGAGGAACAAGTGACTCAAGGGAGTAATTTTGATAACTGATCATGAAATTTAAGGATACAGTGAAAAGTGTTAGGATTAGTAAATTCAAGGGGATAAAGGGTAGTTGGAGTCATGATATTAGAGAGTGTGACCTGGGCAAAAACAGATGGTCAGAATGTCATGTATAACATTGATATATGGAGGGTTGCAATTATTGGTAATAATAAGATTCAGGAATGTTAATAGTTTTTAGCTAGGAAAAACTGTGAGCAGAATTAATGATCTAGTGCTATATTGTCTAATATGGTAGCCATTAATGACAGATAGCTATTTCAAATTAAAATTGCATTCATTACAATTAGATAAAATTATACCTACTGCCCAGATTTTGTTCCTAAATACCATTCTCTATTAAGAGGAACTAGAGTTCCTTAAAAAAATGTCTGGTTCTAGGGTTGGGGCAGGAAAAACAAAACAAGGTAAAACAAAATGAGCCTTATCAACCAGAATTTCAGAAATAGAGACCTGATTGAAATAAAAGGGTGTTTACTTGGGGTTTGTTAAGACTGCAGTTCAGGAGACATATATTCAAGAAGCACTTGAATTGTGTTCTGCTGGACTACAATGCGGTGGAGGCTTTTAAAGGCAAACTGTAAGGATACAGTTAATCATATGAACTATAGTTGGAGCTGGCAAGAAGTAAGGGTGCTTGTTAAGTAGGGATTGGTTGGGCTCAGAAATGGGTATATAGTTAAAAGGGGAAAACTTGAGACCATAAGATTGTAGTTTGCAGGTGTTGTTCTGAATATGTCTGGGCTGGTGGTGTCTTTGGTTCTGGTATAGTTCAAAGAAAGTTCAAGTTCTCAGTGGTGCAGAGACCCGTTTGAGACCAGATCCTCAATGGCCACCTAAGTCCATTTTTGTATGCCTGAACTCTATTACTACATAATAATTTCAATGTCATTAGTCTAGAACATATTGTGGTTCCAGAAAGTAAGAAAGTGCCCTCTATCTCTCTCTTTCACACACACAGACACACACACACACACACACACACACACACAGATGGAATATGTCAAAAGGACATACAAGCTAACTTGAAAAAAGCTCCTTCTGACCAAAGCTAGAACAATGTAAACAACAAATTAAATAGTAATATAGTATAAAAAGAAATAAAATAAATATCCATGAGTCCATATTGTTATAGATAAGTGATTGAATAAATGAATGAATGAATGAATAAATGTGAAGGACAAATCTTTCTTACAGAAGAATTATGGTTAATAAATGTGAAAGGAATAAGGAAATTTAAAAATCACCATTAGTATACCATAGTAATAACTGTTGCAGGAAAGAACCACTGATGAATACTAAATTAGTAGGTGAAACTTTAAGGAGAAACAGGGTAGTTGCATACTCTGAATGTATCACTCACCTCCCCAAATTTATTAATTACTATGGTGGTTTTAACATATGTTCACAAATTCTTTGATAGTACTCTCTCCAGGAGGTAGGACTTAATTCTCCTCCCTTTGTATTTGGGCTGTATTCTAACACAGAGAGTATGGAAAGGTAAATATAGTAACTTTGTAATGGAGAAATCTGACAGGCACCTCCTTAGCTATGTGATCAGTAATGACATATGTTCCTTTATATGATGAGATGAGGAAGGTGTACCACCTCTGTGATAATTTTCCCCCAAATTCATTCTCACAATACAATTATGAAAAACATCATACAAATAAATATCGAGTAACCTTCCACAAAATATCTTACCAGTTCTCTTTAAAAGTACCATGGTCATGAAGGACAAGGACATGTAAGAAATCACCGACTGTAGGCATAGTGATTAAATGGAATATGGTATCCCGGATGAATCCTGGAATAAAGGACATTAGTGAAGAAACTAGTGAAATCCAAGTAAAGATTGTACTTTAATTAGTAGTATTTTACCACTATTTAACATCTTAGTTTTGATCAGTGTGTTGTAGTTAACATTAGGGGAAGCCGGCTGAAGGTACTTAGAAATTCTTTGTACCGTCTTTGCAACTCTCCTGTAAAACTAAACTTATTTCAAAATAAAAATTTTATAAAATTATATATAAGAAGAAATTCAACTCTTCTGTTGTATTAGCAACCTTTCAAGTGCTCCACAGCCATACGTGTTTAGTAGCTACTGTATTGGAAAATGCAAATATAGAACATTTCAATAGGTGCAGACAGTTCTATTGCACAAATTTTCCCAAAAAAGAAGACAGGAAATGATAAAAAGAAAAAGAAGAAAAGATCTACAATGAATCACAGACACAGATAAAGATGGAAAATACAGAAGAGAAAATCTTACAACAAACAAGATCTAGCATAAGTTTGATTGGAGTTCCAGCTGAGAAGAGAGAAAAAAATGAATCTATAATCAAAGATACAATGGCTAAGAAATTCCCAGAACTGATTATAGAATTAAGAAGCCCAAAGAATTCCTTGCAGAATGTAGACTGAAATCCACATCCATCCATATAACAGTGAAAGTTCAGAATGCCAAAGACAAAGAAAAACATCTAAAATGCAGTTAGAAAAAAAGAGCAATCAAAAGATTATTCTACATCAACAAGGAAACCAGAAGTTAGTGGAAAAATACACTTCACACGTGAAAGAAAATGCATATACCCTTAAAAGTCAACAACCAGCAAAAGTATTCAACAAGAATGAAGGCAAAATAAAGACATTTTTAGAATAGCAAAAGCAAGAGTTTATCACCAGCATACCCTAACTGGAAACTCCAATGGGGAACTCTAAAATGTGTTTTCCAGTCAGAAGGAAAATTACCCCAGATGGAAAGCTGAAAGAAAGAAAGAAAAGGGAAGGGGAGGGGAGGAGAGAGGAGAAGAGGAGAGGAGAGGAGAGGAGAGGAGAGGAGAGGAGAGGAGAGGAGAGGAGAAGAGAGGAGAGGAGAGAGGAGAGGAGAGGAAAGAAGGAAAACTAAGGGAGGGAGGGAGGAAGGAAGGAAGGAATAAAATGGCAAAAATGGGGACTTCCCTGGCAGTCCAGAGGTTAATACTTCATGCTTCCACTGCAGGGGGCGTGGGTTTGATCCCTGGTTGAGGAACCAAGATTCCACATGCCATGTGGTTTGGCCAAAGAAGACCCCAAAAAACAAAACAGCAACAATAGAAAAGTTAAATATGTGGGCTAAACTGAATGAATGTTGACTGCACAATGATAGGTACAGTGCCTTTTAGTGTTTAATACATATAGAAAAAGAAAATACATAACAGTAAAAGAGCATAAGGTGAAAGGAAGTAAGTGGGGTTAAAGAGATATATATTTCTTGCATAGTCAGGGAGCTGAGAAAAAAAAACAACAACAAAGAAACTACCAATCAATTCCAAATTTTTAAAAGTCAAGGATACATATTGTGGTTTCTGAGGCAATCATGAGAAGATCTTATAGAAGACAAAAAAAAAAAAAAAAAAGAAAAAAAATTTCAATCATGAGAAGATCTTATAGAAGACAAAAAAAAAAAAAAAAGAAAACAAATTTCAGTAAGTTTGAAAGAAGAAAATAAAGGAAAATGAATACAGAACAGGTGAGATAAAGAGTAAATACATGGCCAGATGCTTATTTATACTAAAATATTATTACATTCCATGTAGATGGACAAACTTTCAGTTAAAGATTGTCAGACCTTTAAAAAACACAATCAGTTGTATATATATATATATATGTATATATTCATATCTCTCTCTATATATTTTAACAAGAGACACATTAAAAATATAGGATTCCCTAATGTTGAGAGAAAAGAAATATACCATGAAAAATGAATCAAGATAAAGCTAGTTCTTATGTTAGATAAAAAAGCTTTAAGGCAAAAAGCATTATTTAATAAAAGTTGGATCAAATCATAATGATAGTAGACTCGATTAATCAGGAAGAGGTAACTTCTAAATTTCAAAGTACATAGATCAAAAATTGACAGATCCACAGGGGGAAGTAGACAAATCCACAATCACAGCATGAGAATATTTTTTTTTAAACATCTCTTTCAGTAGTTGATTGACCAGTAGATAAAAAATAAGGATATAGAAATTTGAACAACAGAATTAACACATTTGCTCTAGTGGATAGTTAGAGAATACTCACCGAACATCTGTGGAATATACAAACTATTAAAGCATACGTGGAACATTTTTTTAAATGACCATATAGAAGGTCATTAAACAAATATCAACACATCTCCAAAGATTAAATTCATACAGAATATGTTCTATGCTAGAAATAAATAACAAAAAGATATCTAGAAAATTCCTAAATGTTTGAGAACTAAAAGCTATATTTCAGATATTAAAAAAAACATTATGACCTAGATCATTCTTACTTTTAGTTATATTTTTTTGAGTTACAGATGAAGAAAATAATGTTTATAGTATTAAAATATAAGTTAATAAATATTATTCATTATAGTTCAGTTAATTAATTATATAATCACTTCTTATTCCAGTGTGGCAGTATATTATAAAGAGGATTTTGCTTAATTAACCAGAGTCCATCTTTATAGAATTATTATTAAATTTATATTTAATAGTCATTAGCAAGTTCTGAGGCATACTGGTTTGTTATGGCTTTTACATTGATTAGGAAACACTGACCTGGCATCTCTAAATGGGTAAAGCATAATCAAATTTTAGGAGTGAAAAAAAGTTCAAATGTCTGTGCATGTGTGTATTTATGTGTGTATGTATTTAAGGAAGACCTCAGAATTCCTAAGATTTATAGTCTAAACTACTATAGTTTAAATTTTGTATTTAAAAAGTTCTAATAAACATCTAAAACATATTTAAATTTCTTTTTATCCTTCAAACTTCTGAGATTCATAGCTTAGTATGTAATTTTATTAAACTAAATATTCACATCATTTTGGGGACCAACAAATTTTTTTACTTCTATGATTCGGCAGCATTTTAATCATTATGTTTTGGCATAATCTTAGATTGCATCATATAAATTTATGATATTTGTAGGTAAAATGATATATTTGGAATTTTATATGGTTTAACATAAATGACAGTGACTTGTAATTAATTGTGAGTCTCAGCTCCTTCTGTTAGTCTGTAATCTCTTCAGAACAGGTATCCTTATCTTCACATTTTAAATCACAGCATCAAGCCCCATAACTAATCAGAACCAACTATTAAAAAGTTAAAACTTGAAATTCTATGATTATAGTTTTTCTTTGATAGGGAAAAAGTTGGACTGTAAAATGATGAAAAAAGAGAAAGTAGAATGGATACTTTCTGACTTAAAGGTATTAGAGCCTATTCCTACTTTATGTGAATCTCCTAGTTACAGCCCTTATAGTCTTTGTCCCACATTTATTGTGCTTCATTGGGGATTTATTTTTTATCTCATGCAAATTTCATTAGAAATAATTTAAAGTGCATATATCACTAAGCATGTAAAACAAACAAGTACAAAAATATTATTGTTTTTTTAACCACTTAAATATTTTATTTTTAAATTGTACACTGAGTTAATTTAGAATGGCATTACAATGACAGAATCTATTTATTTTTTCTAAATGAAAACAGATTTCTCTCTGGCTACATCTCAGAGAGAACTTTCCTAACAAGATAACATTGAAAGACTCACAAATTTATAGGCCATTTAAGAGGTTGCCAAAAAAATTTAGCTGAAAAAGCTGTACACTCCAGGTAAAGTTTTGTTTGCTATAGCAAATGAAAAATACCAATTTTTCCTTATCATCATAGCCCATTCAGAAATATATTAGTTTTTTCTTTTTTAAGAAAAATGATATTCATATTATTTCTATAATTTTAGATTGCATCTAAATGGGTCAAGTTATTTATGTCCTTGTCAAAATAATTTAATTTTATTGATTTCTGGAAAATTAAAGCATAATTGTTGATCAACTCAACTTTGTCTTGTCATTCCTTTTAATGTATTAACTCATAAACTTTAAGCTCTATTTCACTGTGGTTGATCAGTTTGAATATTATTGAAGATAAGTAACCAAAACTTCTTTTAATTTCATATTTAATGATGACAGAGTAAATGCTTTGAGGATGGAAATACCTGACCTAGGAATGGATGCAGAATGTTCAAAGAGGCTGGAGACATGAGTGTATTAAAATGTCAGCAGATAATATTCAGTTTATAGGAAGACAAAAGGTGATTTTTAAAGAGGCAATTAAATCACTTCCTGTTTAAAAACACTAATGTATATTTTATATCTTTATAATATATCCATTTAAAATATAGTTTCTCTCATCATCAAAGTCTCTCTTTTACTTATTTATACAGCTTTAGTTCTAGAAAATATTGTTAGAAAATAAATACAACCTGCCAATAAGCTTATTTATTCATCTTGATCTCTCTAAAAGATAATGTAAAATAAAATATGCTAGGACTCACATACATGATGTAAGGTATATATAATTTTGCTACTGTTTTCAGAACATAAATTTATTTATGTAAAACAGCAAGTGCATTATTTGGGACATCACTGCCAGTTAACACTTCTTAGTTTCCTTTCTTTTTGGGTTCAATTGATCTGAGCTTAATTAACTTTACACAGAAAGTGCAATTATATGAGCATAGACATTACCTGTAAAGTTTTTCACACATGAATGATTCTGCCTCAGATTATAAGGTATTGAAATATCATTGATATGGTCAGTCATGCTAAATAAACTAATGCATATTTTATTTTCTATGTTAGATTCTTTAGGCATTATTGCTTTGTCATATTAGACCTGAAGAATTGTGGAAAATAGAAACATGTTTTCCAGTTTGGAAAACTTGGGTTCTGTATCATTCTAAGGGCTCAGTGTCTAACTGATAACTTGGCTTTGGTAAGTGAAACCTGAGATATTCCTTATTCTATATTGTTAACTGTTCCAGAGGCATCAATTCTTGCATCGGTGGCCACCCCCATGGATCATAGGATTTAATATGACTCAGAACAAGACTAGAGTTCAGGGATTTATGATGACCTTTCTATTTGAAAGTTGATAAGGAAAGAAGATGTATTTAACCTAAGTTGCACATACCTTGGGAAATGTTTAACTTTTCTAAGTTGGGGAGAACAGAAGAAGAAAAAATGAAATCTGAACAGTTAATTCCCTTGCATCAAGTATACTTTCTAATGTGCACAGGCATCATTGTGTGGTCTAGTTTAAGTAGACTTAGCACGTCTATTTTTGGCCAGGTCTTGTTTTTACTTTTTGGTACCAACCAACATTTCTTTGTCCAAGGTGTTGGCGATTCTCCTTGGTACTTGGTATATAATTTCTATTGAACCTCTGTTTTGGGCCAAGAATTTCTCATTCTTCAACAGCCCTTTTCAATAGCATTAAGTGTCTCCTGCCATCTCAGGGATTTCTTACACAGGCAGGGGGCATGGATTAGAGGTACCTTTAATTTTGTCAGGGAAGGAATAACATAGTCTATGAATTTGGAAGGAGTTAAGAATCTAGTTATAATAATCAACTTCCTATTTTATCCTCTCTTGACAAAGTCCAAGTACTGATCCTATCAATTCCTTTTCTTTGCAAATCTGGAGTCCTGTCCTAAATATGAGCACAAAACTTGGACTCAGATCTCGATTTTCCTTATGCTGTCCATATGCTTTTTTTAAAACATCTTTATTGGATTATAATTGCTTTACAATGTTGTGTTAGTTTCTGCTGTATAACAAAGTGAATCAGCTATATGCATACGTATATCCCCATATCCCCTCCTTCTTGCGTCTCCCTCCCACCCTCCTTATCCCACCCCTCTAGGTGGTCACAAATCACCAAGCTGATCTCCCTGTGCTATGCCGCTGCTTCCCACTAGCTATCTATTTTATGCTTGGTAGTGTGTGACCATATGGTTTTTTACACAATTTTCTTGTCCTGTTTTCCATATCCTTATACACTGTCGATCTGTGGGGAAATCTGTTACTTTCTGTCCTTTGGAATAACTACCTCCCACATCACTATGTGGTGTATGTCAACTTTTGTTTTTGATGAACTGTTCTGCTTTCACATTGGACTTTCCCAGCGGCTTGCTTTTTCTGTTCCCCAGGATCTCTTTCCTGGGGGATTCTAATTCATCCTAAAGAGTGAGAACGTTTTTGGAACCTTCCCTGAGTCTGTATTAAAATAAAACATTGTTTCTAGAAGAATGCAGTATTTTGTAATTAGTGCCTTGATAAATTATTTCCTAAGTCAAAACACTGCAAAGTTAAATAAAACACAATAATGTGATCTTTAATGTGCTCTCCAAAATGCTGGAACATAATCTATTTTCAGTTTCCATTATTTTTAAAGGTTCTTTTTAAAAATTAAGACTTTAGTTTTTAGAGCAGTTTAAGGATCACAGCAAAATGTAAGGAAAATAGAGAGATTTCCGATATACCCCTGCTCACACACACATGGCCTCCCTCATCATCAATATCCAACACCAGAGTGGTATATTTGTTAAAAATCAGTGAACCTTCATAGATACTTCATTATAATCCAAAGTCTATAATTTATATTAGGGTTCACTCTTGGTGTTGTACATTTTATGAGTTTGGACAAATGTAAAATGGCATGTAACCATCATTAAGTTATCATAGAGAGTACTTTCACAGCTCTAAAAATCCTCTGTGCTCTGGCTATCCATGCCTGCTCCCCCAATGTCTGGCAACTACTGATCTTTTTACTGTGTCTACAGTTACGCCTTTCCAGAATGTCACATAGTTAGACTCATACAGCATGTAACCTTTTCAGCTTGGCTTCTCTCTCTTAGCAATATGCATTTAAGTTTCCTCCATGTCTTTTCATAGATTGATAGTTCATTTCTTTCTAGCACTGAATAATATTCCATTGTCTGGATATACCACAGTTTATCCATTCACCTACTGAAGGATATTAGTTGCTTCCAAGTGTTGCAATTGTGAATAAAGCTATGTGTCATATAGTCCTATGATTAGGTCTCAGTCTTTTAGTGAGCCTTGCTTGGAATGTGAACTTCACAAGAGTTTTTTTTTTTTTTTCTCCACTCTTAGGTGGGACAAGGTGGGTAGAGTGGGCTGCATTTGGGTTTTTTCTTTCCCTGTGTGGAAGGATAGAGCTGGCTATGTTTAGTTATTTCCTTTCCTCTAAGTAAGGTAAGCTCTGATAATACCCCAGAAGGTTAGGGCCTGGTTAACTAATTTCCGGAGAAGGCAGGCTCTGTTAAGTAGAATGGAGTGCTCTGGTGCATTTCAAAATGGTTCCTTTTCTCCTCCCTCTGCCTGAAGCAGGATGGGATTTTTCTTAGGTACAGTATTTACTGTGAGAAACTGGAGGTGAATTTCCCAATATTGTGGGACCCCTTTATGACTGGCTTTCTCTGTAATTTTTAGCTCTCAGAGTTGTCCACACTGAGTCTTGAACAATTTGTTAATTACAGTTCAGGTTTTTCTACCCCATCACTGGTTCCCATGGTTATTTCTGCTCATGAGTCTCTGGGAAAGTGTGACTCTCTTTATTCAACTGTCTGTCTCTCTATAATCTTGGGGTCAGTATTTCCCACTGAGTCCTACCCTCTCTTACACATTCAAGAAGAGTTGTTGATCTTTCAGTCTGTTTAGCTCTTTACTTGTTAGGATGGAGTGGGAACTCCAAGCTCCTGATATGCAGTACTGGAAAAATCATCACCATTGTATTTTATGTCCCCTAAACTCTGTATACTATCAAATGTAAAATAGATAGCTAGTGGGAAGCAGCTGCATTGCACAAGGAGATCAGCTCAGTGCTTTAGAGGGGTGAGATAGGGAGGGTGGGAGGGAGATGCAAACAGGAGGAGATATGGGGATATATGTATACATACAGCTGGTTCACTTTATTATACAGCAGAAACTAACACAATATTGTAAAGCAATTATACTCCAATAAATATGTTAAAATTTTTAAAAAAACAACTCTGTATACCCTATTGACTTTATGTGGTATATTCTTTCTTTCTTTCTTTTCCTAATCAGTACATGTTCAAACACAAGAGATCACTCAAGGTCTAATTCAAATGATACTTTCTCCTTAAATTTTTTAAATCAAAAATTTTCTTGATCCTGTAATTTGACAAGGTACTTTCTCATCTATAAATTCTAATAAAAATGGCAAATATAACTCTCTGAATTATAATTATTCATGTACACATTTGAGCCCCTGCTAGTAAATAATCTATATGTAATTCATCAAAATATCCTCCAACTCACTGTACAGAGTAGGTACTCACCACAATGCTTTCAATATAAGCCTGATGGAATCTACATCAGGCTTCACCTTGTGCCTTGTCCTGAACCACTTCAATTAAAAAATATGTTGGCATCAAAAGATTTATCATTTTTTTACAAATAAACTTTAAATTTTATAATAATTTTTAATTCACAGAAAAGTTTCAAAGATTATACAGAAAATTTCTGTATAAGCTCAACTCAGTTTCAGTTTACATTACTGTTCTGTATTTGTGAAACCTAAGAACCCAACATCAGTGTATTACCATGAATTAAGTTTCAGACTTTATTTAGATTTCACCAATTCTTTCATTTACATCCTTTTGCTGTTCCAATGTTGGATGAAGGATAATTTGGAATTTTGAGTTTCTATTGAAACAGGAGGTAACATAGCAAGCTCATAAGGAATATTATGGCTTCAAGCCTGGGAAACATGAGGAAGAAAAGTTGGGTTAGCAATATAACATATTTAGTCTTCTTGGTTTCTATAGCTAGCTTACTTGTCCAACAGGGTGTTGAAACCCTAATAGTAAAGCAATTTTCTTTTAATTTTTTGGACTGTGACTCTTCCCTATTCTCCTGCATATGAAGCTTGAGAACTGTGTTTTCCTGTCAGAGTACTATAGTTCCTTTAATTTATATTTTTTAAAATTTAGACCAAAAAAGAAAAAAAAAAAGATACAATAGTTTTTTATTCAGCACCTACTAAATACTGAGCACTGTGTTAGCCACTCAGATCAAGTTTAAATATCTGTCCACACCACATGGTGCGCAAGAAACATGGTATGTCTTCAGCTCCTACAAATTAACAGCATGTTGCTTCTGAGTCTGCATTCAGTTGAATTGGCATGGAATTCTGAAACTGTCATTCAAATGCTTCGTCCTCCTGCTTCTAGAATTGTGTCAAAGTTCTGGGAGCTTGCAGACTGTTAGGCCTTTGATCATCAGTCATGTGTCTCACTGGTTATCGCTGAGCATCCATTGTCTCTGATTACCTGGCTCTTTCAGACCCAGGGTCTCTCTACTATTTTTCTGCAATGATTAGGACAGAGAAATCTTTTGTAATGCTGGGTACCCATGAAGTGTATGGGTTTGTTTCCTAAGAAAAGCCACATAGCCTTTTTCTCAGGATATTGCAACCCCCTGAGTTTATTCAGGACTCACAGATCTCTCTCCAGTTGCAGCCCAGGGAAACAGTTTTATTGTTCAGTTGGGAGAAAGTTTTCCTCTGGCTTATAGTTTTCCAAGGTCCATTTTTTCCCCCTCCTCTCAGTTCTCCAAGTCCTAGTTCTTAAAAATCCTTAAGAACTACTTACTGCTGCCCCCCACCCCCTGTCCTGCACATCACATACATCCCCTAGAAAACAAAGCAGCACTCCTGTTGCCCGCTTGAGCAGGGAGCAGTTGATACATATACTCAAAACAATACATTGAAGTAGGTAATTTTTCTCATTTTACAAATGACAAAACTGATGAAAAACCTAATATTCTTACCCATTAAATAAATGACATAGTGAAAATGGGTAGTCCCAGAACATTGAGTCACAGAGGGTCAACATACAAAATTATCAGATAAATTAAATTAGGCTATGCTTGAAATAATGGATGATATCACATGCAACATATATACTTTAACACTTAAATTTTAGAGAAAAATGATTTTCCAAAGCACGGGGCTGCAGACTACATTTGATTTTGGAATTCTGTGTGGAACACATGCCTTCACTTGAACAGAATGTGGTAACAGATGCCTTTACTTACTTATAGTGGGAATTGAGAACTTTGATTCATAAATACAAGGCTACTTGCCAGTATACCTAATGAGATTTCATAGTCTCCCACTCTGACACTTGTAGTGATCAGATTGTATCATCTTGTGTTATTACCTTGCACATCATGAAACACATATCCACTAAGATGGGAGTGAGGATATAAATGAGTGTGTCAGTGGTCATTCCCTTCATAAAACAAAAGTGAAAAGGGTATATATGTGTATATGTATATATATATATGTGTGTGTGTGTATATATAGTTTTATTGATAAATGAGAAGCAAACAATACAGGTACAGTTAAGGACTGAACCTAGACTCATGTCACAGAAAGGTAAATAAATTTTTAAGTTTAGTTATTGATAGCTGTAAATACCATAATTCTTACCCCTGGTAATACTTTAGATCCAAAGCCATCTGCCTCCATTTCAACTATGAGTACTTATGAAGGAATTAGAATTAGTTTGGCTTTTCTCAAAAGCATTAAACTGTATTGGCTAAACACTTTATTTTTGAATTTGTGCACATTTACTCAGATTTGGGCAGACATTTACCTTTGTAAGCCAAAAAAAATGTGTTAAAAAAAAAAGATGATGGAGGAGAAATATTTTGTTATGAATGGTAGCATTGTTTTTAAACTTCAGGAATTTTCATGAAATTAAAGGTAAGCATTCAAGTTCTGTAGATACAAAATAAAAGTTATTCTTATGTAATCATTTCAATCTATTTTTATAAAGATGATTTCTTAGAGCAGTTTTACATTCATTCACAGCAAAACTGAGAAATTGAAAAATAGCCTATATACTGCCTGTCCCCACACGTGCATAGCCTTCTTTGTTATCAACATCCTACATCAGAGAAGTACATATGTTATAATTGATAAACCTACTTTGACAAATCATTATCATCCAAAGTCCATAGTTTATATTATGGTTCACTCTTTCACTCTTACTGTTATATATTCTATAGGTTTGGATAAAGGTATAGTGACATGTATCCACCATCATAGTATCATACACAGTATTTTCCATTTCTTTAAAAAAATTTTTTTGGCTTAATCCTGATTTCAGCTATCATCTGACTCTGAAATTCATAATATTAAATTATTTTAAAAATCAAATCAAGACATAGTTATGATCCATATGCTATTTCAAAAATAAAATTATTAATTTTTATAGATACTAATTTTATTGTGTGGATTTACTCTAAATTATGCTCTAATAGGTTTTCAATACTATTTTTGTTTATTATTTATTTTACTTGATTCCTTAAAAAAGATATGAAGTTACTAAAATAATGTAAGTTTTGGTAAGCATGTCAATGTAGACATTTCAATTTTAAGTCTAATTGTGGAAAGGAATGAAGCAAACTAGAGTTAGGTTTAGGGTTAATGTCAGGACTAAAAGTTAGGGATTTTTCAGTTGTTTTAGTTTCAGTATGCTCTGATTTCAGCTCTGACCTTCCTGCCATCCAAAGCAGTAAACTAAAAGTTCTTATCTGAAGAAAAAAAGCATATCTTTTCTGTTTCATTGTGCAAAACATTTAGTTTGGAAGTAAAACTATTTTCTTAATTTAGAAAAAACAGAATTTCTCATTGGCATATTACATGAGACATGGAATAGATAATGCTCACTACAGTAATTATACAAAGAATCAAAAGCGTGCCTCATGTAGCAAAGTTTACCATTAATAAATAATGAAGATAGATCTGTATAGGGTAAAAGGAAATGTGGAGCCTACTGGAATGGAACAGCTGGGGTAAAGCTGGAGTGTTCTAAGTTTTACACTTAGGATTTACACTTAAGTATGAACAGTTCTTTCAATTTTGCTATAATGCTTCAAGTGAAGTAAACCTAAAAGAAAAACAATGGTGCAAGAAAACTGATTAGTTCAAAACAGTAAATTGCAACTCTTTAGTAGTCAAGTATAAAAATCAGTGACAGTTACAGTAAGGACAGGGGGGCCAAAGGAAGGAAATCATATTAATAATATTTTTGATTATACAAATACAAATGTGTATCAACATGTAGTAATGGCCAATGAGGTGTATTTCCACTCCCAGCATTAAAGGAGTAAGAAAATATGAATCGTGCCATATGAAATTGCCAATATTCAATCATTTTTTACCTACTAAAATAGAAATTTCATATGATTCAAATGAGTAATTCATCACATGTGGTTGGGAGAAAGTTATCAGAATTACAGTAGGGAAAGTGTATAGGACAAAGATGGTGGTGACGCCAGAATGAAGAGAAATGTTGGAGGAAGATATGTATAGAAAAAAGAACAAATGAAGCATATTAGCTGAATTCTTTGGGATTCCTTCAGAGATGATTCTGATTTAGTCAGACTGGGTATGTGTCTAATTTCATTGTTTAATCTTAGACCAAATGTTAATGAACAGTTCTGTGACACACGACTTTATATGTATATATAGTTTCTGGAACAGAGGGAAAATGTTCCCCCTCCCCGGGAATACAGTAATGCATGATGTATATTTGAACAAGTGAGAAAAATGTATATACATACATATATACATATATATATATATATATATATATGTGTGTGTGGTATGCATATTGAAGCCTTGTTTGTAAACACAAATGAAACTCTGGAACTGAACTAATTGACGTGGAAAGGTTTCCCAATAAAAAAATGCAAAATAGTGTAAAGCATTACATAGAACATTGTATCATTTGTCCAAGAAAGAGATAAATAAGTGGATATACTCAGAGAAGATTTACTTTTGGAAAGATACATAAGAATCTCTGCAGTTACACTTGGAGAATGTGTGAGAAATCAAGCTGAGAAAGGCTTTTACTTTTCATCTTATACTTTTACAGTTAGTATTTTTTGCCATGTACAGGTTTACTTTTGAAGTGGAATATAAACTTAATTTTTTAGAAAATATAATAATATGTTGCATTTAAAATTATGTATGAATACACTAAGAACCACATACGTGACGACATGTGAGTTGTATTGGAGAAATTGTCCATACATATCATGAAATGTTATTGTGAATATTGATGCAGTTACAGCAAGATTACGTCTTAGAATATTTTTATCAAAAATAATAGGTATTTCTTCTAAATATAGATGTGAATATTGGAAAGACAATGATCTTGACTAGGCAGCCAAACACCACAGAAACAATGTAATGACAAAATAGCTGGGACTTTCAGAGACTAGAAGAGGGTTTAGCTATGAAAATGTTGATCCAGATCCCAAACAACTCTAGCAATTGAGTGATGTGCATTGTCTGCTCAGTAGCTGAAATGTAATAATTTCTATTGGCCATTATTTAGATTTATCTACTTACTCCATTACAGAGAAGATATGATTGATTTGGGTAATCCTGCTATTAGTAACCACTTCATAGGACTTTGTATAACATGTAATTTGACATCTTCCCTTCCTCCTCTCCCCACACCTGTGGTACAAAATAGTGCCAGGTGGACAGATCACATGACACCAGACCAGACTGTAGGCACATATTAAATAACTTTGTAGAAAGGGTTTGTGGGCTTCCCAAGTTCTATGTCTTGACTGTCCATGAAGTACAATCAGGAAAAAAATAAAAATTTTCCTGTCTTTGAAGGCCTTCAATGAGTGAAAACCTGTCAGTTCTTAATATCTAGTACTGATTATTTGTTCTATGAATTTTGAATGCTGGATTAATGTTCTCCTATGTTCAGAACATACACAAGCAATCTACTTGCTAAAGCTACCATACACTTTTTAAAAAAAATGTGGTTATTATGTAATATTTGATATATACATATAGGTATAATAATTTTATATCTATGTACATAGATATAAAATAAATGATTATGTAATGATTTATATATATATGAGCTTTATATGCAAGTTATGAAGTATAATAATGAAAACAGACATGCTTCTAACTTTCTACTTAAGGCATAAATCAAACCAATATTATTTTAGCTCCTTATATATTCTTCCTACAATGCATCTCCTTCATTCACAGAGATAATTCTTATTCTGAATTTTTAGTTTATCATACTCTTGCTTACAGATTTTAATCTCATAAATAGGATATCATTAAATAATATATTTTTCAACATTGGCAGTTTTTGAAATGCATCAAAATAATATCACAATATGTGAAGCCTCTTGTAAGTTGCTTTTTATGAACTCAACTTAACACCCTCAAAACTTCATCCATGTTGATGCTTGAATCTCTAGTTCATTGATTCTTCATCTACATGGACTACTTTATTGTATGAACCTATCCCAAATTATCCACTCAATTTCCTTTTGAAAGGTATTTGGATTGATTCTAGAATTTTGCTATTTTGAATAATACTAATTAAAAACATTCTAGTGATTATTTACTAAATCAAAATTAAAAAATTTCTCCAGAGTATATGTATAGAAAATTAATCATTGCTTACAGCATATGTCATAATAGGAAATTATGTCAAATGTTTTCAAAAGTTGTTTAAATAAATTACACTCTTACCGGCAGTGTTCCCCTTCCTCCATTCCTATAGATACTTGATTTTGTCAAAATTGTTTACTGATATGCTAAGTGTAAAAAGTATCTCATTGCAGTCTTAACATTCATTTTCATGTTTCTCACAAGGTCCTTTTTAAGATTTTTATTGTCCATTAATGTTTTCTTTTATAGTAAATACCTACTTAGGTAGTTTCTCTACTTCAATTGTACTATTTATCATTTTTATGAGTTCTTTATGTATAAAAGATAATAATACTTTACCAAGTTTTGCATGGTACCTCTTCCCAATCTTTGACTTATCTTTTTATGAATAAATGTTAATGCAATGCTGTTAAAAAATAAGTTGTTCCAATGAAACACCAACCTCTCTGAAGTTGCAATATATCTCTCCATTTGATTTGTGCTATTACATTTTGCATTTTAGATTCTGATTATTATGCTATTTTTGGACTCATTTGCTTATGATATCATGAGAGTAACATGTAATTCAAAATTTGATTTCTAATATAAGCAGCAAAAATTAAAGATTTTCACTAAAGTGGATCTAATTTTTTTGTTGTTGTTTTTACTTTAGGGTCATGGATAAATATTTTAGACTATAGTGGTTTGGATGGAATATGTTTTGGTTTATGAATCATTTAATACAGCATTAGAAAATAAATGCTTATCATTATCTTGTTTATATGTACTTTATCACACCTATCAAACCATTTCCACATATTATTTGTAAAAAAAAATGGTTTCTGTTATCTGTGGGAATCAACATGTCTGTCATTACTATTTAGTGAGCAAAAAAGCAACAGAATTATGCCAAACACAAATAGTATATCAGTTCATCACCATATATGATTAAAATAAAAAGTCACCATGAAAATATCCCATAAACTGATCAAAATATATGTTTACAAGAAAGTGTAAAAGACAGTTTCTCCTCATTGCATAAAATAGGGCAATGAGTATGGTTTTTTTAGAGGATGCATTAAAAGATGATATGATGTTAAGGGTAAATACATATCTCTGTGGAGAGGACAATAGGTTTTGGTGGGAAAGAGTAGAAAAGTACTTTAAAAATCAATTCATGATGTTTCCCCCAAGTTGAATGTCTGAGAACCTGCAAGGCTAGGACAGTTGAAAAATGGCAAATACATTCTTTGAAGCTATGTTTGTTACCTTCACTACTGAAAAATAGTACAGCAATAGCTTCTTAAGGCTAGTGCTGGCAGAGATGCCCAGCAACGCCTTTGTTTCTTAAGCCTGGAGAAGGGTGCTAGAGGTAGGAATAATCTCCTCTGAGCTATTATGTTGGCCAAAAATGAGTGGCAAACAAAGGCAGCTAGATAGGAAAACAAAAACATAGGACCTTAGCATAACAATACAATCTAACAACCATGAGAACATGTCACTAAAATTGCAAGCTTCCTCCCAAATAAATACAATAACTCAACACTAAAAGACCATACAATTGTCCCTCAGAATCCCCAGGGGATTGGTTCCAGGATCCCTGCAGATACTGAAATCTGCAGATGCTCAAGTCCCTTATATAAAATGGTGTTGGATTTATATATAACCTATGCACATCCTCCCATATACTTTAAATCATCTCTAGAATACTTATAATACCTAATACAATGTAAATGCTATGTAAATAGTTGTTATACTGTATTGTTTAGGGAATAATGACAAAAAAATAAAGGTCTGTATGTGTTTAGTACAGATGCAAGGATCTCGTAGGCCTAATTATATAGTACATGTCAGCAACAATGTAATGTTTTTTTTTTTTTCCTTCAACACCTACGGTTTGCTTTCCTTTAATGATGTGAAAGAGAAATACATGGAATAAAACATGGAATATTTAAAATACAAGTAGATACAGAAAATATAAATGGAGAAAATATAAATTCATTATCTCTGTCTCTCTCTCTGTCTCTCTCTCTCTCTCTGTCTCTCTCTCTCTCTCTCACACACACACACACACACACACACACACACAAACACACACACACACACACAAACACACATGCACCGTTAACACCAAAACCCTCGTTCTTCTCTCTTGACAACTCTCAGACGATGGCCAATGATGATTGTCGTATGCTGCCTACAGTGATGATCTGGAGAGGTGGTGAGGTGCGTGGAACTAAAGGTAAGTGTGAGACACCAGGTTAACCTGAACCTTCTGACAGGATGTCAGAGGGATCATCTATGTTGGAAGAACAGGGTTTTGATTGCAGCCATTGATGCTTTGGAGGAGGATCAGTAATACTAATGTCAGGATCTGCAGAGGTTGAGGGCTGAAGATCTTCAGGGTTGAAGGTCAAGGCTTCACAACTGCAGGTGCATTAGTGAGAAACATTGTTATAGGAAGCTCTTTATTCTTTTTCTTTGCATCCTTAGACACATCTTGCAGTGATTTTAGTCATGTTGTTATTCCTTGGGTGACACAGATGCTTCCTTCCATAGAAGGATAATACTCAAGGATCATGTCCTTTAACTCTTGCACTTATTTAAAAACTGCTGAAAAATTTTCAAGTATCCACATTGATGGCCCTGCCTCCCCTAAATCTTCTCTATCATAATCATCATCATCTGCAGAGGACTTCAGCATATATTCAAGTTCCTCATTAGGAAGGCTTCCTCTATACTCTTCTATGCGTCCTCAACATTGTCCTTGATCATGTCAGAGAAACCTTCCTCAGCAATTTCCTTTTCAACCTTCCAAGATATTCTTGACTTCTGTATCAATAGTGGGGAAGTCCCTGAAATCAATGACCACCTCACTATGTAAAGCTTCCAACATGCATTGACTGTCTTGGGCCTGAGAGTCTCTATAGGCTATGCAATAATCAAATTGTAACTATAATTGTGAAGTTCATTCATAAACCCATGATGCTGCAGCCAAAGTTAGCATCAAGGGCAGCACAAATACTCCCGAAGATGAGGTGAGTATAAGTTGCCTTAATGTACTTGATGATGCCTTGATCAAGTGCCTGCAGCGTGACATAGTGTTAGGAGGCAGGAACATCATTTCCATGTTCTTTTCAGTGAAACCAAGAGATTGGGAATGGACAGGAACATTGCCAATTATGAGGAAAACTTTGAATGTCCGTCCCTTTTCTTTAATATATTTCTTCACTTCAGGAATGACGTACCGATGGAACCATTCTAAGAACAAGGTGATCATCACCCAAGTCTTCTAGTTGTGCTGCCAGAACACAGGCAGGCAATTTTTGATTTTGTTCTTAAGGGTCTGGGAATTGTTTGCTCGGCAGAGAGGCCTGGATTGATCATGTGACCTGCTGTGTTCATACACAACAACAAGTAAAACAACATTTCCAGGCCTTGAACTCTGAGGTCAGCTTGGCACTCTTAGAAATGTGCAATTGTGCATTTTCTGGAGCAAGCCCAATTTATGACAGTTGAGGACTTGCTCTGGAAGGTAGCCTTTCTCTTCTGTGAATTTCTTGAGCTCTTCTAGGAACACTGGTGCTGCCTCAGCATCAGTCAATGACCACTCCTCTGTGATCTTTAAATTCCTGAGGCTGTAGGGCTTTGCATAGCTAGCCAGCCATCCTTTACAGTACTAGCCTTAAATTCCTTCCTCTGGCTCTCCTCAACCTTCTCACAGCAGTGCTTATAGTGCTTTTTCATGCATCATTTTGCCATTGGCAGGGATATGCTTCTGTGACATGTCCTCTAGCCACACATTTAATGCTTTCTCAGTCTTTGCAAGCACTTTATCATGAACCGGAAACCATTTTTGACATTGTAGGGGAAGCACTAACACATCAGTGAGTTTCAGCTTCCCTCTGCTTTATTGAGCAAATGCTCAATGCATCCTTACCTCACAGCCTACTTTGGCAAGATGCGTGCCATTTCCCAAAAGACCTAAGATTTTTATTCTCTTGTCAAGACATAGCACTTTACTGTCCCTCTTAGCCTTTGAGGGATTGCTTTGTTCACTTCATTGCTTTTTAGGATTCATTTGTTTCACAGAAACAAAGGGTGCACCCAACACATGTAGCTCAAATGGTGAATGCTGGAGAGAGACTGAGAATCTGTGGAATGGTAAGAGGCTACAGGCAGGGCATGCCTACCTGTCACATCATTCACACGGACTCACAGTGCTCAGCATACAGCAAATTCAAGTTTAGCATTTCGGAACTTTCTGGAATTAAAAAAAAAATATTTTTAAATATAAAAATATGGTTGAATTCATAGATACGGAAGGCCAATTGTTACTTTTGCTGGTAAAAATACTCCTCTTCTTCATAACTCAGCCGAGCTGGATGCTGAACAAAATTTTCAACAAATGTATGTAGAAAGAAAACAGATTTAAGCTTTCTCTGCTACCCCCAGGTGGTTGACCACGAGGGACTGTCTCATCAGGTTGGGTAAAAGTGGGCAGCAGTAAGTCAAAAGTGGTGAGCAGGAGGGTGGTCTGGGTATATTGTATGGAGATGTGTTTTAATGCTTTCTCTGATGATTTTGCAGTGAAGCCTGCTCTCATTCTAGGTCCTTTAAGGACAGCCCCACGTTCCTGTGAGTGCTGTTCTTTATGATCTATTCTGTATGTTCCCAGCCACTGAATAAAATCCTTATTGAAACTGGACTTATCGTTAACAATCAGATACCAATGCTCAAATTGAGAATTGTGAGAAATCTGTCTTACCTCAGGCATGCAGTTCCTGGTACCAAGACACTAATGCCTTCTAGACTCCATATGAGTTTTCCAGCCCTCTTTAGAAAATGTTTATTTTCTAAATCTTATTCAACAGCTCTGAGTCAGTTTGTTTTCCAAACTTATTATCCCTAACTTCTACCTTCTTTATGAATAAATAATAATTATAGCTAACACTTAGAGCACTTACTAATTTTTAGATACTGTCCAAAATACTTTGCATATATTGACTCGTGTAATCCTACCAAAAAAACCTATTGACAGTCCTTATTGGTGTTTTTTTTCAAAATAATCTATGTTCATTCCTTTATTTATTTCTTATATCCTCCCTTCATTCGTTTATTTAACAAGAATTTACGGAGCATTTTTTATATGCTAAGTGTGTGTGTGATGCTAACATGTATCAGTGACCAAAAGGACCTGATAGCTTCCTTTGGGGAATTTTAGTCTAACTAAAGTCCTAGCATGTCTCACCTGTGTGTGCCAGTATTTCATCAAGTTATGTATGATAGATTGGTGTTGTTTTACCTACTTGAATCATAAATGGCAAAGAATTGTGTATATATAAGTATGGGGAAAAGTCTGGGCCAAGCAGAACTCAAGCAGTTTCCCAGGTACAAGACTTCTGAAATCTTCTATATTCTTATAGATTGACTGTACCGAAACTCTCTCGAGTAATGACAACCTCAACGTATCAACACACCCTTGATTAAACCAAAATTAAACAAAATCTGATTCACCTAAACATCTCACTCTTTGTCCCATATTTCTTTCTATTTTTCAATCAAAATCCAAGCCTTTTCTGTTCCCTTATTTGTGCTGTTATCCTCAATGCATTTGGGTTCCTTTCATTTTTATCTTGCTATTCTCTTAATAGTGCTTTTTCTCCCAATGCAAAACCATTGAGTTTCTTGGTGGATATTTCCACTGCATACTATTTTAGGGTTTTCTTCATATGCCTATTCTTCTGCCTCAAGTGGTCTTATATGCATTTGATTAAAGTGCCTTCTCTTTGGGGGAAGCAACTGACCTAACAGCTTTGTCCTTTACCACTCCCCTCTGTTTATAAACCTGTTCTAAAAGTGTTAGTGTTTTAACTTGATCCCAGTTTTAAAATTCCAAATTTAGTGTCCTTGGGCAAAGTGTAAAATTTCTTCCTTATCAGAAGTTTATACTATAAGTGAACTGAAAATTTATCATGTTAACATAATATATACATGTAAAATATCTAAAGAAATCTTAGAGTGCATGCACAGACATCAATGAAATGGAGAAAAACAGGGAAACTTGCAGAGGCTTGAACATTTCTTATGTATAAAAAGAATAATTACTATATTTTTATCTCTCCAGATAAGAGCTAATAAAGAGTGAACTTGAACATTATTTTAGAAAATGTGGTTTGCCTTTGTTTTTATCTTTAAGTACATTGTTACCATCGAGGGTTTTCACAAACTTCCCCAGAGTGCAAAAAAGTATAGATTAAATGGCAACATAATAAATCACAATCGATTCATATGCATTCCTTGCTCCTCAGTACTGTGTGCTTAAGAGGGAGTGTTCTGCCAAGAGGAAAATATGTCTAGAATTGCAGCTGTGCAGCTCTGCACTGAACTTCTCTGTCTCTCTGTATACAAGCCCTTTTGAAATAGGGCCTATGCTTCACCACCCTTTAAATGTGATCTCATGCTAATTGAAATGCAAGTGAACTGGCAATCTGTATATTAAATTCCTGTTTAAAACATGAACAAATTTTAAAATTGAGCAAAATAGGAGTATGGAAGTTTACATTTGAAAAGTAAAGTCAAAGTACATGACAAAATGAGTCATAGAACTTTTGCATCATTTTGTAATAATTATACCACCATAAATTCATGGAATGTTTTTGTCTGGTAAACTCAAAGTGCCCTACATCTATTCATTCATTTCTGTAAAAATAGTTTCTGTTTATTTATTTGGTTATATTATCTTAGCATTAGGGAAGGGAAATAACAGGGTATGTTGAGAGTAATTGGTTAGAAAGTGAGATTATTAAATAAAGAGATTTTGACTTATTTATTCACAATACCTAGTTAAGTTTCTAGCATTATTAAGTGCTTAAAACTATTTATTTTGTTAAAGAAGATATTTTGGAAAAATATTACTATAAAACTTTACATGGTTTAGTAGAAATAATATGCATTTTTTGATGCTAGACAGAACTGGGTTTGAACCTTAATCTGACTGCTTATTGTGTCTTTGCTGGGTTATTTCAACTCTCTGAGCTCCAATTTACTTATCTGTAAAGTGAGGGAGTACCTGCTTAGGATTTTTTTGAAGATTACATTAAACAATACAAGGAAAGATCCTAGCTCATTTCCTCATGTAGCAAAGTCACTACTATTTCTTATATTATTTCTTATTGTGAAAATATGCCACTGATTTCAAAATAATAGTCAGCTTCTTTGGCCCAAATATGCTTTGCTCAATTCTTTATGTTACCCTCATTTTGAGATTGTTTTATCTCATTCTCAGTAATGTCGGGCTGCTATTTGAATGGACACCATAGTCTCCATTTTCCTTCCAGAGATTTGAAACAACTGAGAATTAAGACAAAGCATCAGACTGAGGTTGGATGAATTATCACTATTATTACTGATACAACATAAGTTGGGGAACATAGGATACTGTGAGAAAGTAGTGAAATGCACCAGTCACAGACTTTTAGCGTGGTAGTGGTGGTGGTGTGTGTGTGTGTGTGTGTATGTGTGTGCGCACGCACGTGCGTGTAGGATGTGGTGGTGAGACTCTGAATAGTCTTGCTCCAAGAAGTTTAAGGGAAGTGCTGAACTAAGCATTCTTATTACATAGTCCACTAAATCAGAGCTTGCTTATATTATTGTGTGTATTTTGATGTACTGTCCTCCTTTGTATACCCATTTGTCTTCCTTTTGAGATCCTTTAGGTCAGGAAATCCATTTTACATTTTATATTTCTGGGACTTACCAACAACTGATAGGAATTGTGAACTCAGCATTTTTCAGTGAAATGAGTAAGTGAATGTTGAGAATTCTAACTGAAAATCAACAGTCCTCTCTCCTGTGAATTCAGGTACATATATAATTTATACTTCTTATCTTGTTATTAGCAATGGTTTGCACTGGTTTAGCAGTTTAAAATACACTTATTCTTGTCTCTTAATGACAGCAGCTGCTCTTAAAGATAAAAAAACATTTCAAACACCACACCATTTGCTACAGTACTAAGTACAGAAAATAGAGCTCAGCATATTCAACATTTGAATGAAAATACACATTCATTTTATAAAAAAATGAGAATAGCTTTATAATTTTCTGATTTCAAAGTAGTTTTCTCATCTAGAGATAATGGGATGTTATCATTTTTCCCAGGCTTCTATTTTGTGCAACACACACACACAGGAACACACATATGTGTATGTGTGAATGCATGCATAACTACTACAAAATATAAAATTATGTGACACAGTCTTTTGAAACCCATTTTCTATTAGTTATGCATCATTAAAGTATTTCCATGTCAATATATGTAATTAAACCATATGATTTATTTTTTAAAAATTAATTTTATTGAAGTATATTTGATTTACAAGCCATATAATTTCTAATGGCTGTAGAGTATAATAGTATGAACAGTAGCAATTTTTGATTTTGAAATTTTATAGATAAAAATAATATTTCATTGATACTCAAATTTTTATTTTTATATTTACTAGACATTTATAATTACTTTATGTGAATTGGCTGTTTATATGTCTTTTACCCATTTTCCAGCTGGTATTTCTATTTCCAAAAATAAATTTATAAGAACTTTTTATATAATGGGTTCATTAAACCTGTGTCTTTAGCATATATTCCAAATATTTCCCCAGGTCTCATTTGTCTTTGCAAAATGTAATAGATTGGATTATGTCAACTCTCCCAACATAAAATTTTCAATAGCTCATCATTGCTCTAGACATACAGATTTATATTTTAAAGCATGACCATCTCCTTGGCCCTAGTTCCCACTGCACATATTTCAGGCTTCAGTATTTCAACTGTAGCTTCTCTGACTTTGACTAATCAGTCATTGCTCTTCCATTGGATTTCTGTCTGCTTTTGTCTTTTTGCCATTCTCTTTGCTGTTGTGGATATATATTTTTATTATTCTTTTACATCATCATAAAATTGTCATGCTACAGAGAGGAAATCATTTTCTTCTTTAGAGTCAGAAGCCTATAATATATTTTGAAAAGTGTTTTAACAGAGATATAAGGAACATATGACTCAAGAACATTTGAGATCTTATAACATTTCTCTTTTTTTCTTAGTGTAGGTTAAGGATAAAATCATTTATCATACTTATAATGTTTGAGCATCTACTATGTGACAAGGGATTTAAAGGTAAAAAGACATGATCTTTGTTCTCAAAACTTCAATGTCAAGAGAGGAAGGATGTTAGCGACATTTAAGTAACAAAGGGTGGTGGTAGAATTTGGTTTGTCTTTAAATATATATAAGATTTCAATGGTGAAATTAGAAGGAAAGGGTATTTCAAGTTGAAGCATCATCAACAACAGCAAAAAGAATGGGAATCAAGGAGTCTGTTGCCTTGTACAAAGGGATTCAATTATCTATCTATCTTTCATCTCTTTTTATCATGTAGCTATTAACTCTTTTTTTTTTTTTGCCTTAATTAGCAGGATGAATTTGGACCAAATGATAAGGTACACATTTTAATACTTTATAGGAACAATCACAATTTGTATGGCTTCAGATGAATGTAGTTATTATAAGTATATACACTTTCCAAAGTACAGCTCATTGTCTGCTGGCTTAGAGATGTCATGGCCAACACTTAGTGCCATGCCAGTGACTTGGGTCTCAACCTCATGAAGGCACCGACTGAACCAGCTGCAATAAGAAGGTTGCATTACTTACAAGATTCTTAATGTGAACATATTTTATAAATGCTGCCTTTGTTATTTATTATAAACACAAAAGAAATTTTAAAAAATCTGCTACTTAAAAACAAAAACCTTTGAGTACTTCAAAATGATTTCCACTAGGGTATTTTTCTTAAAAAGGGAAATGAATACTGTGACCCCCTGTAGATTCTAATACAGTATTGTAGAAAATATATATTAAAACTACCATTTCTGCCCACCTGTGAATTTCCCAATCATTTATTTCGTTTCTCTACTATAATTGAATGACAGAACAAACACAAATTAATGATGCTGGGCCCCAGTGGAATCCATTTTGAAGTGTTTATATGCACTACTGAATTAAAAACAAAAAATAAGGTAGCAAATGCCCCTATCATAGAAGTAGTGGCAACACATTGTTCTGTTTCTGTGAGCACAGACATAGTGAAAGTGCTTGTCAGTCATGGAAAAGCTTGGACTTCAAAGTGAGAGCTATAAGCCGCTTCTGAAACTACAGATCCAAATAGTACAGCTGGAGAACAAGTGTTTGACGCTTAAAAATATTGTGCCTCTAGGACTAATTATGCTTTTGCAAACTTAGTAAAACATTGCTGTTTATTTCAACTTCGGCTGTACAAGATCTCTCTCAAATGAATGGTAGCTATTCTGAAGCCTGCACATAAACATCTATTTTGTGGAGAAACTGGCAATTAAGGACTTGTAATGAATTCTAGTCTTTTTCAATCTCTTTAAAAGAACACTATCAAATCAAAGAAAACAAGATATGAAGGATTCTTTAAAAATCTGCCCTGTCTTTTTCTGATGACTTAAGATACCAGGAAAATAACTTATTTTTCTATGTTTGTACATTTATATATTTATTTCTTGTTACAAATCCAAAATAAGTTATAATTCATGATTCCTCAGCAGGACTTCACATATAATTTTAAAAATTTAAAGCTCTTTAAGACTATGTGCAATTCTAGACGCTCTAACTACATGATAGAGATATGTTTTATAGGTTCATTGGTTTTAAGATTACTTTAAATCCTTTACAGTATTCATGGCATATCATAAGAGTGTGTGACAATATTTCATAAATACTGAATTTATTTTATCATATATAAGTATAAACTCATAAGTATAAACTATATGTCTATGGTTATTAGGAACATAGCAGATGATACAACCTTGTCAAGATTATAGATCTGCTATTTCCCTGTGATAAACTGGGCCAAAATCAAAGAATATATAATTACTTGAATTTTAATTTTCATATTTTATAAGTAACAAAAATCATAGCCTAATATACACAGTAAAAAGAGAAATATTTTAGACTGATGGCTACTTGATAATTACATCAAAAGTTTTACTTCCAGAGGGCCAGATATTTCAGAGATGTAGACCTTTATGATGATACTGAAACCAGTCCTATAAAATCCTTACTTCCTACATGGGGTGAATGTACTGGGAAAGGTGAGACTGCTCTCTTGGTCTCCAATGGTGTTCTCTACATGGATTGTACATGGTGGAGGATCTTTTATGTACTGCAACTGTTGGTGCATTTTGATATTCTGAGTCATGAAGAATTCATAGAGCAAAGAAAAGCAAATGATTACAAAACTAGAAAGGACTAAAGCCTAAATATTGCCTCATGCTAGATTCTTCTGCTTTGAATTTCATGGGTGTTTTAAGTTGACTTGGAATGCCATGCAAGTTTCAAAACAATTATTTGGACTTCACCTGCATCAACTCATGTCCACAGTACTTCTCTTTCTATAAACAAACAAACAAATGAATAAAACAATAAAAGCAAAATATTTATCTCTTGTAGAAAGCAACACTAACAACAACACAACAAACACATGCTGCCTATGTAAGTGCTAACTGTGGAATCAGTGTATATAGACAGTGTGTTAGTATTAGTGACTACATTTCACTTGCTATATTTGTCTAAGATATCAATGAATTAATGACATTATATTCTGTTCTTCTTATGTAAATAGGACACTGGTATTTTTGTTATTTTTCCCATTTTTCAGGTTAAACTTTTAGAAGCTATACATTTAATTTATAAGATAACTTTGTTCTCTAACCCATAAAATAGGAGGTGGTAGGAAGGATTAAATGTCAGTTTGAAAATCCCTGTCCTAGTACCTGTCACATAGTAAATACTCCATAAATGTTTGTTGAATCCCAAATATGGTTACATTTAGTATATTTTCAATACAGATAGTCTCTTATCCCATTGCTGCTTTTAGCACTTGGAAGTGATAACTTTTATGCATTAATGAAATAAATATAATGGCTAACAAAATAATACTTAAAAATTTATTTTGCTGGTAGAATTAAGGTTCTGCTGTAATTTAGTGGATGTTAAGATTGTTCCTAGGAGGATCTTCAAGATGACGGAGGAGTAAGATGTGGAGATCACCTTCCTCCCCACAAAAACATCAAAAATACATCTACATGTGGAATAACTCCTAAAGAATACCCACTGAATGCTGTCAGAAGACCTCAGACCTCTCAAAAGGCAAGAAATTCCCCACGTACCAGGGTATGGCAAAATAAAAAAGAAAAAGCAGAGACAAAAGAAAAGGAATGGGACCTGCACCTCTGGGAGGGAGCTGTGAAGGAGGAAGAGTTTCCATGCACTAGGAAACCCCTTCACTGATGGAGATGGGGGTATGAGCAGGGGGAGAGCTTTGGAGCCATGGAGGAAATCGCAGCAACAGGGGTGCAGAGGGCAAAGTGGAGAGATTCCTGTACAGAGGATCAGCACCGACCAGCCCTCACCAGCTTGAGAGGCTTGTCTGTCCACCTGCTGGGGCAGGTGGGGGCAGGGAGCTGAGGCTTGGGCTTCGTAGTTCAGATCCCAGGGAGAGGACTGGGGTTGGCTGCGTGAACACAGCCTGAAGGGGGTAGTGTGCCACAGCTAACCAGGAGGGAGTACGGGAAACAGTCTGGAACTGCCTAAGAGGCAAGAGACCATTGTTTCGGGTGTGCGAGGAGAGGAGATTCAGAACACCACCTAAACAAGCTTCAGAGATGGGCGCAAGCAGCAGCTATCAGTGTGGAAAACAGAGATGGGGATGAAATACTGATGCTGCTGCTGCAGCCACCAAGAATCCTGTGTGCAAGCACAGGTCACTATCCACACCTCCCCTCCCAGGAGCCTGTGAAGCCTGCCAAAGCCAGGGTTCCATGATCCAGGGACAACTTTGAGAGAACATGTGGCAGGCCTCAGGCTGTTGCAACATCACGTTGGCCTCTGTCAGCGCAGGCTCACCCCACATTCTGTACCCCTCTCTACCCCAGGCCTGAGTGAGCCAGAAGCCCCTAATCAGCTGCTTCTTTAACTTCCTCCCAGCTGGGCGAAGAACAGATGCCAGAGGGTGACTTACATGCAGAGGCAGGGCCAATATGAAGCTGAACTCCAGGAGCTGTGCAAACAAAGAGAAAGGAAAATTTTTCTGTGCAGCCTCAGGAGCAGCAGATTAAATCTCCACAATCAACTTGATGTACCCTGCATCTGTGGAATAACTGAATAGAAAACAAATCACCCCAAAATTGAGGTGGTGGACTTTGGGAGCAACTGTAGACTTGGGGTTTGCTGTATGTGACTGACAAGTTTCTGATTTTTATGTTTATTTTAGTATAGTTTTTAGTACTTCTTATCATTGGTGGATTTCTTTATTGGTTTGGTTGCTTTCTTCTTTTTTTTACTTTTTACTTTTTTATTTTATTAATATTAATTTTTTTAATTTTAATAACATTATTTATTTTATTTTATCTTTTTCTTTCTTTCTTTCTTTTTCTCCCTTTTCTTCTGAGCCGTGGGGCTGAAAGGGTCTTGGTGCACTGGCCAGATGTCAGGCCTGACCCTTTGAGGTGGAGAGCCAAGTTCAGGACATTGGACCACCTGAGACCTCCTGGCCCAACATAATATCAGTCAGCCAAAGCTCCCCATAGATCTCCATCTCAATGCTAAGAACCAGCTCCACTCAACAACCATCAGTCTCCAGTGCTGGACACCCAGTGCCAAACAACTAGCAAGAGAGGAACACAACCCCACCCATTAGCAGAGAGGCTGCCTAAAATCATAATACACACCAAACACACCACTGGACATTGTCCTGTCCACCAGAAGGACAAGATCCAGACTCATCCACCAGAACACAGGCATCAGTTACCTCCAGCACGAAGTCTAAACAACTCACTGAACAAACCTTACCCACTGGGGTAAGACACCAAAATCAATGGGAACTATGAACATGCAGCCTGCAAAAAGAAGACCCCAAACACAGTAAGTTAAGCAAAATGAGAAGACAGAGAAATACAAGGCAGATGAAGGAGCAAAGTAAAAACCCACCAGACCAAATAAATGAAGAAGAAATAGGCAGTCTACCTGAAAAAGAATGCAGAGTAATGATAGAAAAGATGATCCAAAATCTTGGAAATAGAATGGAGAAAATACAAAAAAGGTTTAACAAGGACCTATAAGAACTAAACAGCAAACAAACAATGACGAACAACACAATAAATGAAATTATAGAAGGAATCAATAGCAGAATAACTGAGGCAGAAGAACGGATAAGTGACCTGGAAGATAAAGTAGTGGAAAGAACTACCACAGAGCAAAATAAAGAAAAAAGAATGAAAAGAATTGAGGAGAGTATCAGAGACCTTTGGGAAAACATTAAAAGCATCAACATTCGAATTATAGGGGTCCCAGAAGAAGAAGAGATAAAGAAAGGGACTGAGAAAATATTTGAAGAGATTATAGTTGAAAACTTCCCTAATATGGGAGAAGAAATAGTCAATCAAGTCCTGGAAGTGCAGAGTCCTGTACAGGAATAATCCAAGGAGAAACACGCCAAGGCACATATTAATCAAACTATCAAAATTAAATACAAAGATAAAATATTAAAAGCACCAAGGGAAAAGCAAAAAAATTACATACAAGGGAATCCCCATAAGGTTAACTGCTGATCTTTCAGCAGAAACTCTGCAACCCAGAAAGGAGTGTCAGGGCATATTTAGAGTTATGAAAGGGAAAAATCTACAACCAAGATAACTCTACCCAGCAAGGATCTCCTTCAGATACTATGGAGAAATTAAAACCTTTACAGACAAGCAAAAGCTAAGAAATTTCAGCACCACCAAACCAGCTTTATAGCAAATGCTAAAAGACTGTGTCCAGATCTCTTCTTTTAAAAACCATAGAGGGCTTCCCTGGTGGTGCAGTGGTTGAGAATCCGCCTGCCGATGCAGGAGACACGGGTTCGTGCCCTGGTCCGGGAAGATCCCACATGCCGCGGAGCAACTAAGCCCGTGAGCCATGGCCGCTAGGCCTGCGTGTCCGGAGCCTGTGCTCCGCAACGGGAGAGGCCACAACAGTGAGAGGCCCGCATACCGCAAAAAAAAAAAAAAAAAAAAAAAAAAAAAAAAAACCATAGAGACACTTGCAGATCCTATAGTCAGAGCATTCTCTACTGCAGTAGTCCCTTTCCTCCAGTCACAATAATCCTTTTAAACAAAGTCTCCTCTTACCTATGTCCAGCTTTGTTTTTGTTTGATGTTTCTTTCTGGCCTATTATGTGTTCAGCAGTGGGCCAATCAGTAGGAGTGAAGCAAGTAAGTAGCCAATTACACGCTAGTAATGAAAATATTATGCAGGGCTTGCTACCTAATTTTTGGGACCCAGTGGAAAATGAAAATGCAGGATGCCGTGGTTCCAAGAGTAGGGGAAAAGTGCTATTAAAGGCATGAAAATATGATTCCCTTTTCTTCCATGGTCACTTTCAACTTGTTCTGGTGTCTTTTATTTTTTATTTAATGTCATTCTAAATTAAGAAAATTTGAAAATTAAAAAAAAAAAATGCAAGAAACACAAGGGAAGAAGAAGACCTATATAAAAAACACCAAACAACTAAGAAAATGGTAATAGGAACATACATATCGATGATTACATTAAGTGTAAATGGATTAAATGCTCCAACTAAAAGACATAGACTGGCTGAATGGATACAAAAACAAGACTTGTATATATGCTGTCTACAAGAGGTCCACTTCAGACCTAGGGACACATACAGACTGAAGGTGAGGGGATTTAAAAAAGATATTCCATGCAAATGGAAATCAAAAGAATGCTGGAGTAGCAATTCACATATCAGACAAAATAGACTTTAAAATAAAGACTATTACAAGAGACAAGGAAAGACACTACATAATGATCAAGGGATCAATCCAAGAGGAAGATATAACAATTGTAAACATTTATGCACCCAACATAGGAACATCTCAATATAGAAGGCAAATGCTAACAGACATAAAAAAGGAAATTGACAGTAACACAATCACAGTAGGGGACTTTAACCCCACTTTTAAGAATGGACAGATCATCCAAAATGAAAATAAGTAAGGAAATACAAGCTTTAAATGACATATTAAACAAGATGGACTTAACTGTTATTTACAGGACATTCCATCCAAAAACAACAGAATACACTTTCTTCTCAAGTGCTCATGGAACATTCTCCAGGATACTTCATATCGTGGGTCACAAATCAAGCCTTGGTAAATTGAAGAAAATTGAAATCATACCAAGTATCCTTGCTAACTACAACACTATTAGACTAGATATCAATTACAGGGAAAAAAAAGGTAAAAAATACAAACACACGGAGGCTAAACAATATACTACTAAATAACCAAGAAATTACTGAAGAAATCAAAGATGAAATCAATAAATATCTAGAAACAAATGATAATGAAGACACGATGACCCAAAACCTATAGGATGCAGCAAAAGCAATTCTATGAGGGAAGTATATAACAATCCAATCCTACCTCAAGAAACAAGAAAAAATTCAAATAAACAGGCTAAACTTACACCTAAAGCAGTTAGAAAAAGAACAGAAAAACCTGAAAGTTAGCAGAAGGGAAGATATCAGATCAGAAATAAATGAAAAAGAAATGAAGGAAATGATAGCAAAGATCAATAAAACTAAAAGCTGGTTCTTTGAGAAGATAAACAAAATTAATAAAACATTACCCAGACTCATCAAGAAAAAAAGTGAGAAGACGCAAATCAACAGAATTGGAAATAAAAAAGAAGTAACAACTGACAGTGTAGAAATACAAAGGATCATGAGAGATTACTACAAGCAACTCTATGCCAATAAAATGGACAACCTGGAAGAAATGGACAAATTCTTAGAAAAGCATAACCTCCAAGATTGAACAGGGAAGAAATAGAAAATATAAACATACCAATCACAAACATCAAAATTGAAACTGTGATTAAAAATTTTCTAACAACAAAAACTCAGGACCAGATGGCTTTACAGGCAAATTCTATCAAACATTTAGAGAAGAGTTAACACCTATCCTTCCCAAACTCTTCCAAAATATAGCAGAGGGAGGAACACTCTCAAACCCATTCTACAAGTCACCATCACCCTTATACCAAAACCAGAAAAAGATGTACAAAAAAAGAAAACTACAGGCCAACATCACTGATGAACATAGATACAAAAATCCTCAACAAAATACTAGCAAACAGAATCCAACAGCACGTTAAAAGGATCACAAACCATGATCAAGTGGGGTTTATCCCACTACTGCAAGGATTTTTCAATATACACAAATCAATCAATGTGATACACCATATTAACAAATTGAAGGATAAAAACCATAAGATAATCTCAGTACATGCAGAAAAAGCTTTCAACAAAATTCGACATGCATTTATGATAAACACCCTCCAGAAAGTTGTCATAGAGGGAACTTACCTCAACATAATAAAGGTCATATATGACAACACCACAGGCAACATCGTTCTCAATGGTGAAAAACTGACCATTTCCACTAAGATTAGGAACAAGAGAAGGTTGTCCACTCTCATCACTATTATTCAGCATAGTTTTAGAAGTTTTAGCCACAGCAATCAAAGAAGAAAAAGAAATACAAGGAATACAAATTTGAAAAGAAGAAGTAAAGCTGTCACTGTTTGCAGATGATATGACACTATACATAGAGAATCCTAAAGATGCTACCAGAAAACTACTAGAGCTAATCAATGAATTTGGTAAAGTAGCAGGATACAAAATTAATGCACAGAAATCTCTTGCATTCCTATACACTAATGATGAAAATGTGAAAGAGAAATTAAGGAAACACTCCCACTTACCATTGCAACAAAAAGAATAAAATACCTAGGAATAAACCTACCTAAGGAGACAAAAGACCTGTAGGCAGGAAACTATAAAACACTGATGAGAAATTAAAGAGGATACAAACAGATGGAGAGAGATACCATGTTCTTGGATTGGAAGAATCAACATTGTGAAAATGACTGTACTACCCAAAGCAATCTACAGATTCAATTCAATCCCTATCACACTACCAATGGCATTTCCACAGAACTAGAAAAAAAATTTCACAATTTGTATGGAAACATAAAAGACCCTGAATAGCCGAAGCAATCTGGAGAAAGAAAAATGGAGCTGGAGCAATCAGGTTCCCTGACTTAAGATTATACTACAAAGATACAGTAATCAGGACACTGTGGTACTGGCATGAAAACATAAATATAGCTCAATATAACAGAATAGAAATCCCAGAAATAAATGCACACATATATGGTCCCCTTATCTTTGATAAAGCAGGCAAGAACATAAAATGGAGAAAAGACTATCTCTTCTATAAGTGGTGCTGGGAAAACTGGACAGCTACATGTGAAAGAATGAAATTAGAACACTCCCTAACACAATACAGAAACATAAACTCAAAATTGATTAAAGACCTAAATGTAAAGCCAGCCACTGTAAAACTGTTAGACGAAAACATAGGCAGAACACTCTATGACATAAATTACAGCTAGATCCCTTTTGACCCACCTCCTAGAGAAATGGAAATAAAGACAAAAATAAACAAATGGGACCTAATGAAACTTAAAAGCTTTTGCACAGCAAAGGAAACCATAAGGAAGACGAAAAGGCAACCCTCAGAATGGGAGAAAATAGTTGCCAATGAAGCAACTGACAAAGGATTAATCTCAAAAATATACAAGAAGTGCACACAGCTCAATATCAAAAAAACAAAACCCTCAATCCAAAAATGGGCAGAAGGCCTAAATAGACATTTCATCAAAGAAAATATACAGACTGCCAACAAACACATGAAAAGATGCTCAATATCACTAATCATTAAAGAAATTCAAATTAAAACTACAATGAGGTATCACCTCACAGTGGTAAGAATGGACATCATCGAGAGACGAGATTCAAGATGGCGGAAGAGTAAGACATGGAGATCTCCTTTCTACTCACAGAGACATCAGAAATACATCTATACATGGAACTTCTCCTATAGAACACCCACCGAATGCTGGCAGAAGACCTCAGACCTCCCAAAAGACAAGAAACTCCCCACATACCTGGGTAGGGCAAAATAAAAAGCAGAGACAAAGAATAGGGATGGAACCTGCACCAGTGGGAAGGAGCTGTGAAGGAGGAAAGGGATCCACATACTAGGAGCCTCTTCGTGAGCGGAGACTGCGGGTGGCGGAGGGGGAAGTTTCGGACCCGCGGAGGAGAGCGCAGCAACAGGGTGCGGAGGGCAAAGCGGAGAGATTCTGCAGAGGATCGGTGCCGACCAAAACTCACCAGCCCAAGAGGCTTGTCTGCTCACCTGCCGGGGCGGGCGGGGGCCGGGAGCTGAGGCTCGGGCTTCGGTGGGATCCCAGAGAAAGGACTGGGGTTGGTGGCGTGAACACAGCCTCAAGGGGTTAGTGCACCACGGCTGGCTGGCAGGGAGTCCGGTTGAAGTCTGGAGCTGCCAAAGAGGCAAGAGACATTTTCTTCCCTCTTTGCTTCCTGGGCGCGAGGAGAGGGGATTAAGGGCACCACGTAAAGGAGCTCCAGAAACGGGCACGGAGCTGCCGAAGAGACAAGAGACTTTTTCTTGCCTCTTTGCTTCCTGGTATGTGAAGAGAGGGGATTAAGGGCACCGCATAAAGGAGCTCCAGAAACGGGCGCAAGCCGCGGCTGTCGGCATAGACAGTAGAGATGGGAGTGGGACACTAGGGTTGCTGCTGCCACCATCAAGAGGCCTGTGTGCTAGCACAAGTCACTCTCCACACCTCCCCTCCCGGGAGCCCGTGCAGCCCGCCACTGCCAGGGTCCCGGGATCCAGGGATAGCTTCCCCGGGAGAATGCGCGGCGTGCCTCGGGCTTGTGCAGCATCACACTGGCCTCTGCCGCCGCAGGCTTGCCCCATATCTGTGCCCTTCACTCCCCCCGGCCTGTGCCAGAGCCCCCGAATCAGCTGCTCCTTTAACCCCGTCCTGTCTGAGCAAAGGGCAGACGTCGCCCTCAGACGACCTACACGCAGAGGCCGGGCCAAGTCCAAAGCTGAAGCCCAGGAGCTGTGCGAACAAAGAGGAGAGGCGGAGTTCTCTCCCAGCAGCCTCAGAAGCAGCAGATTAAAGCTCCACAGTCAACTTGAACTGCCCTGCTTCTGTGGAAAACCTGAATAGACAACGAATCATCCCAAGTTGAGAAGGTGGACTTTGGGAGCAAGATATACTATTATTTTCCCCTTTTTTCTTTTTGTGAGTGTGTATGTGTGTGCTGCTGTGTGAGATTTTGTCTGTATAGCTTTGCTTTCACCATTTGTCCTAGGGTTAGACTGACCCGTTTCTCTTTGTTTTTTTTAATAGAAATTTTTCTTCTTAATAATTATTTTTTATTTTAATAACTATACTTTATCCTACTTTATTTTGTCTTCTCCCTTTCTTCCTTTCTTCCTTCCTTTCTTCCCTTCTTCCCTCCTTTCTTCCTTCCTTCCTCCTTTCTTTCCTCCCTTCCATCCTCTCTTCCTCCCTCCCTTTCTTCCTCTCCTTTCTTCCTTTCTTGCTTTCTTCCTTCCTTCCTTCCTTTTCTTTCCTTTCTATTTTTTCTCCCTTTTATTTTGAGCCGTGTGGATTAAAGACTTTTGGCGCTCCAGCCAAGCACCAGGGCTGTGTCTCTGAGGTGGGAGGAACAAACTCAGGACACTGGTCCACAAGAGACCTCCCAGCTACACATAATATCAAATGGTGAAAATCTCCCAGAGATCTCCATCTCAACACCAAGACCCAGCTTCACTCAAGGACCAGCAATGAACAGTGCTGGACACCCTATGCCCAACAAAGAGCAGGACAGGTCTACAGCCCCATCCATTAGCAGGGAGGCTGCCTAAAATCATAATAAGGCTACAAACATCCTGATACACACCAGCAGACGTGGACCTGCCAACCAGAAAGACAAGATCCAGCCTCATCCACCAGAACAGAGGCACTAGTCCCCCCAACCAGGAAATCTACTCAACTCACTGAACAAACCTTTGCCACTGGGGACAACCACCAAAAACAACAGGAACTACGAACCTGCAGCCTGCAAAAAGGAGACCACAAACACAGTAAGATAAGCAAAATGAGAAGACAGAAAAACACACAGCAGATGAAGGAACAAGATAAAAACACACCAGACCTAACTAATGAAGAGGAAATAGGCAATCTACATAAAAAAGAATTCAGAATAATGATAGTAAAGATGATTCAAAATCTTGGAACTAGAATAGACAAATTGCAAGAAACAGTTAACAAGGACCTAGAAGAAAAAAGAGGAAGCAAGCAATGATGAGCAACACAATAAATGAAATGAAAAATACTCTAGACGGGATCAGTAGCAGAATAACTGAGGCAGAAGGACGGATAAGTGACCTGGAAGATAAAATAGTGGAAATAACTACTGCAGAGCAGAAGAAAGAAAAGAGAATGAAAAGAACTGAGGACAGTCTCAGAGATCTCTGGGACAATATTAAACGCACCAACATTCGAATCATACGGGTCTCAGAAGAAGAAGAGAAAAAGAAAGGGACTGAGAAAATATTTGAAGAGATTATAGTTGAAAACTTCCCTAATATAGGAAAGGAAATAGTCAATCAAGTCCAGGAAGCACAGAGAGTCCCATACAGGATAAAGCCAAGGATAAACATGCCAAGACACATAATAATCAAACTGTCAAAAATTAAATACAAAGAATCATATTAAAAGCAGCAAGGGAGAAACAACATATAACACACAAGGGAATCCCCATAAGGTTAACATCTGATCTTTCAGCAGAAACTCTACAAACCAGAAGGGAGTGGCAGGACATATTTAAAGTGATGAAGGAAAAAAACCTACAACCAAGATTACTCTACCCAGCAAGGATCTCATTCAGATTTGATGGAGAAATTAAAACTTTAACAGACAAGCAAAAGCTGAGAGAGTTCAGCACCACCAAACCAGCTTTACAACAAATGCTAAAGGAACTTCTCTAGGCAAGAAACACAAGAGAAGGAAAAGACCTACAAGAACAACCCGAAACAATTAAGTAAATCGTAATAGGAACATACATATCAATAATTTCCTTAAATATAAATGGATTAAATGCTCCCACCAAAAGACACAGACTGGCTGAATGGATACAAAAACAGGACCCATATATATGCTGTCTACAAGAGACCCACTTCAGACCTAGGGACACATACAGACTGAAAATAAGGGGATGGAAAAAGATATTCCATGCAAATGGAAATCAGAAGAAAGCTGGAGTAGCAATTCTCATATCAGACAAAATAGATTTTAAAATAAAAATTATTACAAGAGACAAAGAAGGACACTACATAATGATCAAGGGATCGATCCATGAAGAAGATATAACAATTGTAAATATTTATGCACCCAACATAGGAGCACCTCAATACATAAGGCAAATACTAACAGCCATAAAAGGGGAAATTGACAGTAACACAATCATAGTGGGGGAGTTTAACACCCCACTTTCACCAATGGACAGAAAATCCAAAATGAAAATAAATAAGGAAACACAAGCTTTAAATGATACATTACACAAGATGGACTTAATTGATATATATAGGACACTCCATCCAAAAACAACAGAATACACATTTTTCTCAAGTGCCCATGGAACATTCTCCAGGATAGATCATATCTTGGGTCACAAATCTAGCCTTGGCAAATTTAAGAAAATTGAAATCGTATCAAGTATCTTTTCTGACCACAACAATATAAGACTAGATATCAATTACAGGGAAAGATCTGTAAAAAATACAAACACATGGAGGCTAAACAATACACTACTTAATAACGAAGTGATCACTGAAGAAATCAAAGAGGAAATCAAAAAGTACTTAGAAACAAATGACAATGGAGACACGACGACCCAAAACCTATGGGATACAGCAAAAGCAGTTCAAAGAGGGAAGTTTATAGCAATACAATCATACCTTAGGAAACAGGAAACATGTCGAATAAACAACCTAACTTTGCACTTAAAGCAATTAGAGAAAGAAGAACAAAAAACCCCAAATTTGGCAGAAGGAAAAAAAATCATAAAGATCAGATCAGAAATAAATGCAAAAGAAATGAAGGAAACAATAGCAAAATTCAAAAAAATGAAAAGCTGATTCTTTGAGAAGATAAATAAAATTGATAAACCATTAACCAGACTTATCAAGAATAAAAGGGAGAAGACTCAAATCAATAGAATTAGAAATGAAAATGGAGATGTAACAACTGACACTGCAGAAATATAGACGATTATTACAGATTACTACAAGCAACTGTATGCCAATAAAATGGACATACTGGAAGAAATGGACAAATTCTTAGAAATGCACAAGCTGCCGAGACTGAACCAGGAAGAAATAGAAAATATGAACAGGGCAATCACAAGCACTGAAATTGAAACTGTGATTAAAATTCTTCCAAGAAACAAAAGCCCAGGACCAGATAGCATCACAGGCGAATTCTATCAAACATTTAGAGAAGAGCGAACACCTATCCTTCTCAAACTCTTCCAAAACATAGCAGAGGGAGGAACACTCCCAAACTCATTCTACGAGGCCACCATCACCCTGATACCAAAACCAGACAAAGACGTCACAAAGAAATAAAACTACAGGCCAATATCACTGATGAACAGAGATGCAAAAATCCTCAACAAAATACTAGCAAACAGAATCCAACAGCACATTAAAAGGATCATACACCATGATCAAGTGGGGCTTATTCCAGGAATGCAAGGATTCTTCAATATATACAAATCAATCAACGTGATATATCATATCAAAAAACTGAAGGAGAAAAACCATATGATCATCTCAATAGATGCACAGAAAGCTTTTGACAAAATTCAACACCCATTTATGATAAAAACGCTGCAGAAAGTAGGTGTATAGAGAACTTTCCTCAACATAATAAAGGCCATATATGACAAACCCACAGCCAGCATTGTTCTCAATGGTGAAAAACTGAAACCATTTCCACTAAGATCAGGAACAAGACAAGGTTGCCCACTCTCACCCCTCTAATTCAACATAGTTTTGGAAGTTCTAGCCACAGCAATGAGAGAAAAAAAAGGAATCCAAATAGGTAAAGAAGAAGTAAAGCTGTCACTGTTTGCAGATGACATGATACTATACATAGAGAATCCTAAGGATGCTACCAGAAAACTATTAGTGCTAATCAATGAATTTGCTAACGTAGCAGGATACAAAATTAATGCACAGAAATCTCCGGCATTCTTATACACTAATGATGAAAAATCTGAGAGTGAAATTAAGAAAACAGTCCCATTTACCATTGCAAGAAAAAGAATAAAATATCGAGGAATAAACCTACCTAGGGAGACAAAAGACTTGTATGCAGAAAACTATAAGACACTGATGAAGGAAATTAAAGGTGATACAGATAGGTGGAGAAATATACCATGTTCTTGGATTAGAAGAATCAACATTGTGAAAATGACTCTACTACCCAAAGCAATCTACAGATTCAATGCAATCCCTATCAAATTACCACTCGCATTTTTTACAGAACTAGAACAATAAAAATTCACAATTTGTAGGGAAACACAAAAGACCCCGAATAGCCAAAGCAATCTTGAGAACGAAAAATGGAGCTGGAGGAATCAGGTTCCCTGACTTCAGACTATACTACAAGCCTACAGTAATCAAGACAGTATGGTACTGGCACAAAAACAGAAATATAGATCAACGGAAGAGGATAGAAAGCCCAGAGATAAACCCACACACATATCGTCACCTTATCTTTGATAAAGGAGGGAAGGATATACAGTAGAGAAAAGACAGCCTCTTCAATAAGTGGTGCTGGGAAAACTGGACAGCTACCTGTAAAAGTATGAAATTAGAACACTCCCTAACACCATACACAAAAAGAAACTCAAAATGAGTTAAAGACCTAAATGTAAGGCTAGACACTATCAAACTCTTAGAGGAAAACACAGGCAGAACATTCTACGATATAAATCACAGCAAGATCCTTTTTGACCAATCTCCTAGAGAAATGGAAATAAAAACAAAAATAAACAGATGGGACCTAATGAAACTTAAAACCTTTTGCACAGCAAAGGATACCATAAACAAGATCAAAAGACAACCCACAGAATGGGAGAAAATATTTGCAAATGAAGCAACTGACAAAGGATTAATATCAAAAATTTATAAGCAACTCATGCAGCTCAATAACAAAAAAACAAACAACCCAATCCACAAATGGGCAGAAGAACTAAATAGACATTTCTCCAAAGAAGATATACAGATAGCTAACAAACACATGAAAGAATGCTCAACCTCATTAATCATTAGAGAAATGCAAATCAAAACTACAATGAGATATCATCTCACACCAGTCATATTGTCCATCATCAAAAACTCTGGAAACAATAAATGCTGGAGAGGGTGTGGGAAAAAGGGAACCCTCTTGCACTGCTGGTGGGAATGTAAATTGATACAGCCACTATGGAGAACATTATGGGAGTTCCTTATAAAACTACAAATAGACCTACCATAGACCCAGCAATCCCACTACTGGGCATATACCCTGAGAAAACCATAATTCAAAAAGAGTCATGTACCAAAATGTTCATTGCAGCTCTATTTACGATAGCCAGGACATGGAAGCAACCTAAGTGTCCATCAACAGATGAATGGAAAGAAGATGTGGCACATATATACAATGGAATATTACTCAGCCATAAAAAGAAATGAAACTGAGTTATTTGTAATGGGGTGGATAGACCTGGGGTCTGTCATACAGAGTGAAGTAAGTCAGAAGGAGAAAAACAAATACCGTATGCTAACACATATATATGGAATCTAAGAAAAAAAAATATCATGAAGAGATTAGTGGTAGGACAGGAATAAAACACAGACCTACTAGAGCATGGACTTGAGGATATGGGGAGGGGGAAGGGTAAGCTGTGACGGTGTGAGAGAGTGGCAGGGACATATACACACCACCAAATGTAAATTAGATAGCTAGTGGGAAGCTGCCGCATAGCACGGGGAGATCACCTCTGTCCTTTGTGACCACCTAGAGGGGTGGGAGAGGGAGGGTAGGAGAGAGGATAACGCAAGAGGGAAGAGATATGGTAACATATGTATATGTATAACTGATTCACTTTGTTGTAAAGGAAAAACTAACACTATTGTAAAACAGTTATACTCCAATAAAGATGTTAAAAAAAAAAAAAAGAATGGCCATCAACAAAAAATCTACAAACAATAAATGCTGGAGTGGGTGTGGAGAATAGGGAAACCTCTTGCACTGCTGGTGGGAATATAAATTGATACAGCCACTATGGAGAATAATATAGAGCTTCCTTAAAAAACTAAAAATAGAACTACCATACAACCCAGGAATCTCACTACTGGGCATATGCCCTGAGAAAAATCATTATTCAAAAAGAGTCATGTACCACAATGTTCATTGCAGTATTGTTTACAATAGCCAGGAAATGGAAGCAACCTAAGTGTCCATCAACAGATGAATGGATAAAGAAGATGTGGCACATATATACAATGGAATATTACTCAGTCATAAGAAGAAATGAAATTGAGTTTTTTGTAGTGAGGTGAATGGACTTAGAGTGTGTCATACAGTGTGAAGTAAGTCAGAAAAAGAAACACCAATACCGTATGCCAACACATATATATGGAATCTCAAAAAAAAATGTTCTGAAGAACCTATGGGCAAGACAGGAATAAAGACGCAGACATAGATAATAGACTTGAGGACATGAGAGTGGAGAAGGGGAAGCCGGTTGAAGTGAGAGAGTGGCATGGACATATATATACTACCAAATGTAAAATAGATAGCTAATGGGAAACAGCCACAAAGCACAGGGAGATCAGCTCTGTGTTTTGTGATTACTAGAGGGGTGGGATAAGGAGTGTGGGAGGGAGACGCAAGAGGGAGGGTATATGGTGATATATATATATATACATGTAACTGATTCACTTAGTTATACAGCAGAAACTAACACACTAATGTAAAGTAATTATAGTCCAATAAAGATGTTAAAAAAAAAGTTTGTTCCTAGTAGAAGTAGACTAGGTAAGTACATGTGCTATGACATTTGAAGATTAACAGAAACCAGGTTTACTCACTCTCCTTTGAAACAGTTTCCTTTATTGTAGCATTATGTTACTGCAATTATGTCCTCAGTCTTTGTGTTTCCAAAAAGTATTCTCTAGGTCATGGAGTATTTTCCAGTTATATTTATCTCTGTTTTGCTAGCACATATTTTAGCATCTGGCACATAAGAGCTACTTCATAAATTTCTGTTGGAGGCAGTTACTATTGATTACAACTCAGGCCAAGCAATATTCTGAGGTGGGAAAAGAAATAATCCATTGATACTAACTGAGATGGTGGGCAGAGGAAAAAGTTTCATGGAATATTTTCATGTGAGCTAGTCCTAGGGAAAGGTAGTCCAGGCTGACGAAATTAAAGGGAAAAGAGAAGACAGCTCAACTGAGAGTACATGAAGGGAGAGTGATGAAAAGGGAATAAAAGGGTGTCAAAGATAAGTGTCACTTCCTCCACAGTTGTGCCAGGAGTCAGCCTGACTGCTGAGCCTTTTCTTGAGTGGGCTGCCAGTATATTAGCGCCAGTCCTCGGATTTGAGAAGTTCCATGTTCTAACTTCCTTTTTTCAATGCCCCTCAAAGGGCATCCCTTTTCTATTATGGCCTCTGTGAAAGCTGGCAAGTGAGAGAAGGAACTGTGATGGAAAGAGCACAAACAAATCCAGGGAACACATCAAACTGAGCACAGAGATCTGGTCACGAGTGACTTGGTTGACAGGGTCAAACCTGAAGAGGAGGCTGGCTATGAAAGTGGGTGTTAGATCATGAATTGTCTTTGAACAGGTTAAAGATATATTTATGCCAGAAGATTATAGTGTAAATAAGTGCTGGGTTCTGAGCAGTAAATTACTAGGTACATAAGAGATAGAGAGAAATATGCCAACGAATTTGAGTAAAATTTGTGTAGGCAGTGCTTTAACAGAAAATTCTTTCTCTGAACTTCTGAAAGCCCTGTACCCATATTTCATTGAATCTCCTCCTGAAAAAGCTCTATTGCATCTATATATTATAGTCCCTTCTAGCAATCTGACCTTGCACAAGTAACTAACCTAGCGGTAAGCTGGAGACTAGTACTAGATTGCAAGAGTTGATTGCTTAATTTTCAAGAACTTTGCAAGGCAATTGTTAAACACAGCCATTATTAAAAATTAAATGGCAACATTAAAATGAAGTACCTTGTATTAAAAACAAAGGGGATTATTATTTTAAAATTATGCACTACACATGGTTATTTCAGTAATATTCATAAAAAATTACATATATAGTATATATGTGTATATGTGTGTGTATATATATATAATATATATACACAAAATTTTTTTTTAGAGAGGTGGATGTTATTCTTAACTATTTACCAGCATGCAACTGAACTAAGTCCTATAAATTTTAGTCTCTGATAAATTTATAAAAGTAATGTTGCATACCTCTTAGGGTTATTGAAAAAGAAATTAGCATAATGCAATACTTAGTAAATGGTAGATGTTATAGTGATCAATTAATATTATTTTGTAAAACGATACCTTAGTTTTTTGATAAATACATGTAGCTAACTCTTAAATATGTAATATTTTACATATTTAAGCTACGTGATTAGTTTTCTAATCAGAAATGATGTTTTTGCATATTTATTAGGAAGAGCTATTGATACCATTAGGAATCCTGTCTGAAGACTCTCTAGAAAAGACAGGTTTTGAGAGTTGCAGCCTATTAAAGAGTTGCTAAGGCAACCATTGCTTGCTAATGATGTAGTGACAGAAAAGAAAAGGTAATTTGAAGAACAATGCTTCTCAAAATTCAGAGGAGAAATACAGCTGAACAAACCCCCCCTATTGTAAAAAATAGCCAGGGGCAGTTTCTTTCTTGAATTAGTTAACAGAGGGAGAAATTAGATGGTGTTCAGCAAGATGGAGAGACATAGAGGCCAGGACACGGTTTGACCATTTTTAAAATCTCATTGCCTTGATTTCTTATCGTTAGTTTCTCATGATTTTAAAAGTGATAGAATTAGAGACTCACCATAATAATATTAGATCTAGATCCTGGCATTTTGATAATGATATTAAAGTACCTATTGTCATGTGGTTGCAGTGTACCTCAATGATCAGTTTATTTCTTTTAAGTCAATAAATGTCTTAGAGGGTGGATTTGAAAATCTAAATTGGTAAACTGAAGTAAGTCAGAAGGAGAAAAACAAATACCGTATGCTAACACATATATATGGACTCTAAGGGAAAAAAATGTCATGAAGAGATTAGTGGTAGGACAGGAATAAAACACAGACTTACTAGAGCATGGACTTGAGTATATGGGGAGGGGGAAGGGTGGACTGTGATGAAGTGGGAGAGTGGCAGGGACATATATACACTACCAAATGTAAATTAGATAGCTAGTGGGAAGCTGCCACATAGCACAGGGAGATCACCTCTGTGCTTTGTGACCACCTAGAGAGGTGGGATAGGGAGGGTGGGAGAGAGGGTGATGCAAGAGGGAAGAAATATGGGAACATATGTATATGTATAACTGATTCACTTTGTTGTAAAGGAAAAACTAACACACTATTGTAAAACAGTTATACTCCAATAAAGATGTTTAAAAAAATAAATAAATAAAGTAAAAGCCAAAGTCTGTAAAAAAAAAAAAAAAAAAGAATCTGCCTGCCAATACAGGGGACTAGGGTTCGAGCCCTGGTCCGGGAAGATCCCACATGCCGTGCAGCCCGTGCACCACAGCTACTGAGCTTTAACTCTAGAGCCCGCGAGCCACAACTACTGAGCCCATGTGCCGCAACTACTGAAACCCGCACGCCTAGAGCCCTTGCTCTGCAAGAAGAGAAGCCACCACAGTGAGAAGCCTGCTCAACTGCAATGAAGAGCAGCCCCCACTCACTGCAACTAGAGGAAGCCTGCATCCACCAACAAAGACCCAACGCAGCCAAAAATAAATGAATAAATAAGTTTATATACATACATATTAGAAAAGAATATGCCATTTATAAAAAATATGCCACAGTTGTGTAATGAGTGCTTAGTTAAGATGGACGGGCATTACACTTGTACAATAAGTTATTTTGAGAGAGAACCATATCCGATAACATTTATTACAGTATATTGTTATAATTGTTCTATTTTATTATTATTATTGTTAATCTCTTATTATGCCTAATTAATAAATTAAACTTTATCATAGGTATGTATGTGTATGAAAAAACAGTATACATAGGGCTCAGTAGATCCATAGTTTCAGGCAGCCACTGGGGGTCTTGGACCCTACCCCCAGCAAGGATAAATGGGAGAACTACTGTAATTACTGAATAAAATCGGTTTCACCGCTTTAACTAAAAAAAAAAAAAAAAAAAGAAAATCTAAATTGGTAAACTGACAATAGCAAATGTCACACATTCAAGTAATATGGCACCCTCAAAGGCTTTATTCAGTTTACTTCCTTCTGCATTTTATCAATATAACAGAATGATTAATTAATATGAAAGTTCAAATGAAACCTTTAGTAAGAATAGGTATTAAATACAGTAACACTTTTCATATATAATTACTTTAAATTCTTCATTAATCTGATGAGTTAGGTAATATTACCACTCTTCTAATGATATGACTGAAGTGTCTAGAAGGTAAATCCTACAAAGTGGTAAATGCCAAACCCAAATTTTATTTTAAGCCAATCATAATCTTAAACTTAGATTTTTTATCATTGTATTGAATATTAATGGTTATTCATAGATACAGATTTAAAACAATTTGGTCTTACCATTTTAGGACCAGTTCTATATTATTTTGCTATGCTAGATTTTTCAGCTTTTTAGATCTCTCTCTATATGTTGTTTTGTTGGCAGAAAAAAAATCTCATTATCCAATTTGGATATGGTTAAAAGAGCCATTGCTTTTCCTTAAACACAATTATATTAATTTTGGCTGTTTACCTGCTATAAATTATCTTGCAAACAAGTAGGAAACAGAAAATCATATGCAGACACTAAGATTTATATCAAACAGATATACTCCATAAAAATTCCTTAATTGGCAAGGTTGCATCTGGATATGCTGGACACAAAAATGAGCAACAGGTTTCTATTTATGAATTTGACAGTATTACATTATGATTTGACATGGACACGGATTGAGATTGCAAAGAGCATTGAAGCAACAGCTGCAAACAATGCTTAATACATCTTTAAATTAAATCTAGAAAATAATCACCCCAGAAGAAGAAACTTAAAATATTTAAGTAACAGATTGACAATTTAAGACTTCATTTTTTCCAGCCTTTATCTTTTCTATCTTGTTGGCTGTTTATTCTACATTTAATCCTCTCTGAGTCATAATCTTCACATATTATATTTGCAAGTTTGAAATTTCCAAGCTATGTATCTTTTCACAATAAAACTTTTTACAGAAAAACTCTTTAAAAATATATGCACACATAAATGGTCAATGTGAAAAATCCATGCTCCTTTGTCATTTCATCAAAAACAAGTAGGAATTAATGGGTACAATGATATCAGTGTTCTTTGGGACTGTTTAAATTAGAAAGATGCTTAAAGGGGAAAGGAAAAAAATTGATGAAAAAATCCTAATTCCCTGAGACTTCACTGAATAATGAGCTCTAACTAGGCATGGAAATTTGCTCACATATTATGCAGCTAATTTAGGAGAGAATGAAGAATGGACTGTGGTAAAAGACACACATTATTTCTTCTGGAAAAGCTTTAAACAGTTTGCAAAGTCAAATTTAAAATGTTTTTAATTGCAATCCTTTATTGTTGCCATGTAAAAACGTGGTTGAAGTCTGTTGAGCAGATTGGATCTTAGAGGAAATGAATGCTAGTTAATATAAAAGGGATCTTTTAACTCACATTTTTAATGCATATATTTCCTCAGTAAATTCTTTTTCTATGGTTGTAAGACAACCTCTTGTAAATGAGTTTGTGCTTTTTCTGTTCCTATCTTATTACATATCAAATAGACATAGACAAATAGTCCCAATGGAAAGTAACCCAACATAGTATTGCTGCCTATTTGTTTTTTGATTTCTGAATACTTATACTATCTCTCAAAATTACCATCCTGCTCACTCATGTAAAACATTAATAGTCACATTTTCTATGTAAGTTTCACATAATAGTAATTAAATTTCATGTTTCTTCAGGAAGCATACTTTTTCAACATTTTTACGAAGTCAGTATTTTATTTGTATTCAATTTATTTGAAAAGAAGTATGGATCTGTTAGTTAACCAGGGTCTTTGGTTTACATAGTGCAATTTAAAAGCTCTGAACTTTTTCATTTGTGGTGTACAGGGCTCTCCATCTATGTCAAATCCCTGCAAACTGTCTCTGCATTTCTTAGGGATAATCTCCTTTTCAGAAATAAAACTTACAAGCCTAATCCATATCACTCAAAAATACATGCACACTCTACCATAAGGCAGAATGTTGCTTTATATCACTTAAATTTGCTAAATTTTGGAGCTGTAATTTAAAAGTTCTTTGACATTTCATTAAGTTTTCCGATTTACGTTTGGAGATTTAAACAATTTAGGAGAAGTCATGACATCAAACCTGACACTTAGAATTTATCTTCCCTGCTAATATAGATTTGCCAAGGGAATACTTTATGTATTTGTTTGTTTATGCAACGATATTACTTGTTTTACCAAAATGTGGCACAAATACAGTCATGTAAATTCTCCCACCTGAAAAATTTGCTATCACAGGCCTTGATTTTCAAAAAGTCTAGTGTCTTCATTTTGAGGTTCCCCCCTCCCCTTTCCTTTGTTACAGTTTATTGTTGACAAAGTCTAGATTCAAATGCAGATCTCTTTACTTCAGGTCTTGTTTTCTTTCTGTTACATCAGTTTAATTTCCTGGAAACCAGAATGAAGACCTTTGATTCAAAGTACATCAGATGGAGAGGTAGGCATATGCTTTCTCATATACAACATTAGGACTTTAAATCTCTCTTCTTTCGGGAGTTCCTACTTATTATCTGAGCTCTAGTTCCAACTCCGTAAGTGTCTACTGAATATCTCCATCAGAATATTTCACAGGAATTTCCAAGTCAGTAAATGCATCTCAAACCATATTTAAAATCTTTACTTCTAACCAATTTTTCTCTCAAATTCTCTAACTGGTTAAATGCTCTCACCATTTAACCAGCCACTCAAATAACACATCTTACTAATCCTTTTGAGTGTGTCATGTCCCTGGGTTTGCAAGTCTGATGACTTTCCACATCTGTAGTTATAACTAAAGGGATGTCACTAACATCATTCCATCCTTCTCTCTTTTCCTATTGCAAATAATTCAAGCCCTCATCATCTTTCTTCTGAAATTCTACCATAATGCTCCACTCTCCACATAATACAATTTAACCTCCACACTGTTGTCAGAATAGCTTACAAAAGACATCTGTGACCAATTTCCTTTTTTAAAAAAACTCTTGCTCATTCCCTATAACCTATAGAGTGAAGTTTCAGCTCTTTGGCACAATATTCATTTGAATATATCAGATGCTATAAGTCCTTTACCATAGCCATAGACTTAACCATTACATGGTACTCTGCCTGCTAAAATTGGTTTCTCTGTGGCTAAGAATTTTTCCTCTGGTATAATAAAAGGCAGCTTTACTGGTACATGCAGCAGGTTGCTATAGCTGGAGAACTAACACTCTTGGGAATAGCGTTCAAATAACGACACTTGGGAGCTGGTGAATTAAAACTACAAATCTCACCCATACCTTGGGTGGAATAATTCTGAGGTGAGTGTTTTATGCTGTTTCCCAGTTTCTCCATGAGACTAAGCTCCAGCCACCCAATTACTCTACTGTGGTGGCTAGCCTAATAGTGAAAATTCATTGACTGCATTCCTTTCCCTGAATCATTTCCCTACTCCTCTACTGATGCTCCTTCCACGTAAACTACTTGCATTCAAATTCTTGTCCCAGGATCTGATTCTGGAGGACACATATTACGAAAAAGGTCCTCATAGTGAGCATTACAAGTTCATTCTTGGCCACTTTTATCCATTTACCCACACTCTAGTTTAATCAGAACTACTATACTCTTTTCCCAAAGTGAAACTTACATTGCCAATCTGTGCATATTCATTCATAAATTCCCTTCTTTCTCTAAGGTCTTACTTCTCTCTTGTTTTGGAAAACATGTCAATCTTTCAGGGCCTAGTAATAATGCATCCTTTTTTTGAAGTCTTTTCCAAATCCCCACACAAAACCATTTTTTCTTCTCTGCTTCTCTAGTAAGTATTAGAACTTCATTACTCATCACAGTTAATTGTGTCTGCATCCTGCTCCTCCTGGACTCTTTCTGAGCTCCTTGATGGAAATGTTAAATTAAAATTATGAACTTATTTTCCCATAAGGCATTATGACAAACGATTATATTCTAAAGCAGGAATTTAGGAGAAAATATGATGTGCTTATTACCACCTTCCACCTTCTCTAGCCCATGTGTATTAGTCTGCTTGAGCTGCCATAACAAAGTACCATAGACTGCATGAATTAAACAATAGAAATTTAATTTCTCACAGTTCTGGAGGATGAAAGTCTGAGATCAGGATACCATCATGGTCAAGTTCTGGTAAGGACTCTCTTCCTGGCTTGCTGTATGGTCAAGCCATTCAGGAAGGCTGTTCTCTTGCTCATTGTACATTCCGTACTCGATCAGGCCCTGCTTCACTCATATGACTAGCCAATTCTCTTAATTATAGGGCTTACTTAGTAACCGCCTATGTACTTGCCCCATACCAGCTGCTGGTTTCCCTGGTAACTGATGAGCCAACCTGAGATCAATTCCCCCTATTAATAGTTGCCTCCTTTTCCCCCCAGTAGTGAAGACTGCTGCCATATCCTGCCTAATATCTGCCACACATGGTGGTGTGCTGCTCCAGGACCTTGCTTCAGATGTATAAGTTTCCCTGTCATGTAAGTTACTGGTGTCTCTGTCTCTGTCACTGTCTATGGCCTCTTTCTTCAGTCACAAGGCTGGGCAACTACAAGGCTTGCAGACCTGCAGGGTGCAGTACATTTGCAGATGGTTTGCTTCTCACTGTGTCTCACATGGTAGAGTGAAAATTAGCAAGCTTTCAAATATCTCTCCTTATAAGGGCAATAACCTTATCATAGGGGTCCCACCCTCATGACCTCATCTAACTCTAAGTGTCTTTCAAAGTCCCTACCTCCAAAGACTATCACATTAGGGGTTGTGGCTTCAACATATTAATTTTGGGGAGCTATAAATATTAAGTCCATAACAACATGACAGACCATTAAAAGACCCAGACAACTTTTCTTGTTGAACCTGGATGTATATGAGGTTGGTAATTTTTCTCTACATAGAAATTCTGTCAATGCATATCAGGAAGTCCATGTACAACTCTGTAAACTGTGCCATTTACAACTCCAGTGGTGCTATTTACATTCACTTGGAATATGAGAGAAGGTTTCTGGAGGTAAGTGAGCCTTAGTCTTTCTCATTCCCTCCCCTACTCCTTCTATGTCTCTTCTCAGGCAATCTATACTCTCCTGAACACATACTCTTCAGGACTTGTATAATAGTATATGAGTCTATACTCAAATAGATAAATACTATTTTTGAAATTAGGCCTTATTTACTCAACTAAACCATATTATTTACCCATTTCAAATATTGTTTTGTTTTCTTCTTTCAAAACTGCCTAATGAATATATATATCAATATTCTTGTATAACTCTAAACCATTCTTTTTTAATAACTCCATGATATTACAGGCTGTGACTGTGCCCTATTTTATTCAGCAATTGATGGTTATTTATTTGGTTTCTAGTTTTGTCCCCACAACCAATGCTTCAGTAAATATATTTCTATCTATATCCTTACTTGGTTTTTGTTTCTTTGGGATATATTCACAGAAATAGAATTGCTAGGTTGAAAGGTATGTCTACCTATAACTTTATGGAAGTTAAAAGACTTTTTCTCCAAAAGGCAAAATAATTCATTTTTGTACCCTCAGTGTATGAGAGAATCCCTTTCCTTACATCTCTGCCATCAATAAATCTTAAAGCTCTTTTCAAATTTTTTGCCAGCCTAATGAGAATAAAATCATTTCTCATTGTTCATTTAATTTTTGTTTTGATGACTACTAGTGAATTTGAACATCTTTTCATAGTTCTTTTAATGATTTGGATTTACTCTGGTATGAAATGTCTATTCATATCTTTTGTCCATTGTTTTCTCTTGGATTATTTTTCTTTATTTCCGGTCATTTAGTATTAAAAATATAGTCCTTTGTTTATCATCAGAATTAACAAATATTTTTATATACCCATTTTATTTCTGTTAAAGTTTCTGGTATCTTTCATAAAATATAAAGTTTTTAAATCTTCATATTATCATATGTCTGTATTTTATGGATTCTTTATTTTCAATGTTGATTAAGCAAGTATACCATATGCATTCATTTATTCTTTTTCATGTACTCTAATTCAATTGGAATTGTTTCTGTATTGGATAAGAAAATGATCTATTTAGGTTTTCTTCTAGATGGAACATCTATTGTGACAATTCCATTTATTAACTGTTTCATGCTTTCCCCATGTATTGAATTAGCTTTGTCAATACTAAATTCTTATATACAGATATCTCAATAGATATATTTCTATTTAATTAAATTTAGTATTTTATTAATTCATTATTATTTCCTTGACTTATTCAGTTTTTTCCCTTAATTCCCTAAAAAGAAGGATACTGACTTCATTAATGTTTGTTCCTTTTTTTTTTTTTTTTTTTTTTTTTGCGGTATATGGGCCTCTCACTGCTGTGGCCTCACCCCTTGCAGAGCGCAGGTCCCGGACGCACAGGCTCAGCGGCCATGGCTCACAGGCCTAGCCGCTCCGCAGCATGTGGGATCTTCCCGGACCGGGACACAAACCCATGTCCCCTGCATTAGCAGGTGGACTATCAGCCACTGCGCCACCAGGGAAGACCTTGTTCTTCTGTAGTAATCATAGCAACTAAGATTATATTTTTATCCTCTAAATAGTGCCTTTGTTTTGTCCTTGGATTTGTTTACAAAGTATTGTCCTTTTCATTTCTTAATACATGGCTTAGAATTTCCATTTCAATTTTCTCTTTGATTTAAGCATTGCCTAAGAGCTGTTTATTAATTTTTATAGTTGATGGATTTTTTTGCAATAAAAAATATTTTTACTTTTATTGGCTTAACTTTAGAAAAAGTAGTCTTAGACATCTCTACATTTTTACTAACGATGGATTTTCTTAAACTGTGTATCACATTACTCTTCTTTATCCTACTTACTATTTTCAAACTTAAATTTCACCTTGTCTGATATTAATATTGCCAATCCTGCTTCTTTTATATAGTATGTGTATACTATCTCTACCTTTCTTTATTTTTAATATGTATCAATTAGCCATTCATACAAACCACCCCAAAGCTTATTGGCAAATCACCCTGGAGTTAGTATCTTAAAATATAACAACTATATATTCTTGTTAATGATACAGCTAAGTAGTTCTCCTACATTGGCTGAGCTATTCATGTGTCTGCTCTGGGCTGCATGCTGAGTGGGTGGTTCTCCTGAACTCTTATGGGCTTTCTTAAATGTTTGGGAGTTAGATGGCTGTCGTTTCATCTATAATGGCCTCAGATGGAAAACTGGGCTTTTTTCATGTGGTCTCTTACCCTCCAGCCGGCTAGATTGGACTTAATCTTATGACAATACCAGAGTTCCCAGAGGTAGGTCAGAAACATGCAAGATTGGTCCGTTGTCATTTCTATCAAATTCAATATGCCAAAGCAAGTTTTAAGAACAGCAGGATTCAAGGGGTAAGATAATAGACTCCACCTCTTGGTGGGAAGAGCTGCAAAGTTATATGGAAAAGAGCATGGACATTAGCATCCTTAGAGAAATGGGACCATTTTTACAGTAATCTGTCATTAAATTCTAAAGTTATCACTTTGTTTTTTAAGTATCTTTATTATCAAGAGTATTTATCTTTTTTAGTTTTTAATCCAATTTGATATAATCAATTTTTAAACTAATTTTACATTTTTGGCAATTCCTCAATTTTGGTAGTTTGATCAAATTATTTTTAGTATTTTTTCTATTATTTAAAAGTCATATTACAATTTTTCTTTTTGTTAGTGACACTTTTGCTTCTCTATTCTTTTAATTGAAAATACAATTCTTTACTCAAATTTGCAAATGTAGCATCAATCGTTTCCTCTTCTGAGATGCATAGTTTTTCCCACCACAATGTTATAATCCTCCACTCTGCCCTCAATTAAGAGAAGATTAATGAGAATAATTTTACTTCTTTCTTTTCTTCCCTTTCTTTACTCCTCTGTCCAATGGGATGTATGAGCTGTTCTCCATCCTGTGGTTAAGAATTATTTGAAAATTTTCTTATAACAGTGTTTCCATTTTCTTGTCACATTTGACTCACATTAAAAAAATGATTGTATCAGGTTGGCAAAGTTCAAATTATGCCTTGCCCAAGTCCAAGAAGTACACTTACCTCACGTTTATCCTGTGTATGTATAGTTGTTTCATCAATTTTATGGCACATGTTTGAAAAAGGGAGCACCAATTTGCATCACAGTGCCATACGGACTAGGGTCAGTGTTGGGAACAATGCAGTCAAGTAATTAGTGCAACCAGCCTCAGGTGGCATGATTACTGAAGGACTCAACCACTCCAAGTACTGAGATATACTGAAAGTATGAGGAGAGAGAATGTGTGAAATCATTTTGTAGGATAGCGGAAAAGTGAATGGATAATTCACAGAAGAGATAGCCCAGTTGAAATTAGGAGTTGTAAATTTAAAATGAGACCAATCGGAATGGTCCTAATTTTTTTTTTTTTTCTTTTTTCCTCTAGCTTATTTTTGCTGCCCAAGAGCAGGGCAGGAGTGAAAAGAGAGATCGAATCAGAGCTGAGATTTTCCAGGGGAGAACAAAGAATGAGAGAGAGGCAAAGGGCTTGAAGGTATTTGCAAACAAGTGATTAAAATGAATGGACATGACAAACATATTAAAATGGCCATGGGTAAAATTGATGTAGAAAGTTGCATAAATATTCAAATAAAATATGAAGTTTGGGAAAAATTATACAGCCCTACATATCTATGGATTTAACCAACTGCAGATCAAAAATATATATTTTTAAATTCCAGAAAGTTGCAAAAATCACAACTAGAATTTGATTTGTGCTCACAACTACTTATATAGTATTTACATTGTATTAGGTATTATAAGTAATCTAGAAATGATTTAAATTATACAGGAGGATGAATACAGGTTATGTGCAAATACTATGCCATTTTATACAAGGGACTGGAGCATGCACAGATTTTGGTACCCATGGTGGTCCTGGAACTGGTTCCTTGCAGATACTAGGGGATGACTGTACTTACTGAAATTGCTTAGCCTGTATTCCCAAACCAACAAAGATATATATTTACTTTAATGGAATGAAAGGTAGTTGTGGGAAAGTTTGAGAAACATTGTATAAGGAAACATTTTTTAAACTAACTATTGATGGAAATTTAAGATATTATTATTACTATATGTGACCTTAAAAATAATTCAGATTATATGACTTCAAATCTGATCAATTTCAGTGGGTGTGTATGAACATTTTGAGCTAGTAAAAATTAGGAAATATTTTTATAACTATGGACGTTTGTCAAAGAACAAATATTAGTCAAGGTGTTTTGCTGTTACTAATAAAAAAGTAAGATGCTAATAAAAAATGACAATTGAGATAGGTCTACTCTTTAAAATGATGATTTTATAGGCAAGAAAAATGTTAAATATAGCTATCAATTTTTTCAGCCCATAATTTGAAAACATAATAAGTTTTTCCCTTAGAAGATTCTACAGATTTTTAATAGATTTATTTTTTACTTTGGAAATGGCTTTACAAAGCAAAATTTAAAATATTACATGCATAATTCTTATGTCATAAATAGATACAGTTTGCAATATATTCTGAATTTCTTTCAATTAAATGGAGTCTTACAGTACAGACTTATTCAATGACTACTTGTCTTTGGCTTATGTTCTTTTTCATCATCTGACATTTATAAGGAAAGATGTTGCCTGAAAAAAATAATTTGGTTTTCATCATACTAGAAAGGTCTTTTTTCTGGTTTTAAGCTTTTTTCAGATACTTAGTGTATTCAACAGAGCTGATTGCTACAAATATTTTATCAACTTAAAATACTAACAGAAATTTAGAAAAATAATTGTGAATCTTAGATAAATGACTAGGAAACACCATTTTATGGACATTAATCATTGTGTAATTAACCCATCACTAATATTTAAATAGGGCCTTACAAATAATTTGATACCAGATCACATTACTGACTTAATAAAATGCACATTGATACTAGGTATAGGACCACAGTGTATTCCTATAGAAAATGTTGAAAATGAGATAAGTAGGTAAATGATATAATGTATCCTGCTTTATGCTGAAAAGTTGTCTTTTTGCCATTTAGGGACTTCATACAGTAGCTAGATTTTTTTCTTTCTTCTATAAAGATGATTTTTAAATTCCAAAGAAGTTAAAATTATTAAGTACTATTTTAGGTTTTAATAAATGTTTTCTAAAATAGATCCAATTAAAAAGATGTATTCACTATATTCCATAAATAATCATATTCTTAGGATAAGATTCTTCCCACATGCTAAAATTCCAAGTTATCTTTCTTATAATTTTGGGAAAAAAACAACTTGTATGTAATTTTGGAAAACTTTACTTTTTAAATTATATTTTATTGTGCTCTGTGCCATTCAGTCAAAAGAAAAGATAAAGAAAGTAGAATGAAAGCAGAACAGAAGTACAGTTGAAGCTTAAAATACACACATACATACATACATACATATATATACAGCTATACCTTTAGTAGTGGCTTAACCATCAACATATCTAGAATGATAAATTAGTGAAATGATTGTAGAAGGTAATAAAACAGGCTTTCTCATTTTTCTTTTATTTTTATGCGCAAGATTATTTATTTATAGAAAATTTGGTACAATGTACATTGAAAAACATGTAAAATATTGACATTTCTAACAAATAGCATTAAAGTGTCTTAATAAAGTTTCATTTATAAAACGTTAAGTGTGTGTCTGGGGTCATTCTACTACTTATATTAACCAGCATTGCTTCATTCCATTTAATTCCAGAGATTCCTTACAAAGGCAGTCATTCTGCCTTTAATTGCCTTTTTTTTTTTTTAAACCAATAGCCACTTTTGATAGTCACTACTCCTTCTGAATCTCAACACCAAAATAACCAACCTAATTCTGACACTTTTTTTTAACATCTAAGGTGTGCGTCTGAACTGCTATATTATAACAATAGCAATAATAGCAACAATGACGACAATAATATTCAACAAATGCAAAATTTGTCTGGATCTCATTTGATCCTCACAACATTCTTGTAACAAAATGTCATTATGCCCATTTTACAGATGAAGACATTTGTATTAGTTTCAATAATCTTCCAAAGGTGCTCAACAGTTACAGAGTAGAGTGGGAAGTTGTACTTGTCAGTTTCATCAGAGCTGATGTTCACATTTATGTACACATTTTAACAAATTTTCTATCCCCAGCTTAGCCAGTGGCATATGCATGAATGGGCACAATGTGGTGAATGGTGAACAGGGAATGTCTGGACAGATTCTCATTATTAGAGATTTTAATAGGAAATAAATTGGGAACAGAGCTCTTAGTGAGCATAAACTAAAAGATCATGAGATTGAAAATCTCGAAGGACTATAATGACTGAGTTAGCAGAAGAAACCAGGAAGCCATTTAATCTAAGAAATAGAAACAAAAAGACTTCAAGTAGAGGATAAAAATGAAGAATAATGGGGATAAAGTGGAAAAAATCATGTAAAGAGTAAGCAAAAGTTCAGACCGAAGTAGGGAACTTGTTAAGAAATTTTATTTTTAGAGTGATAGAGAAGTCTCCTGTTGTTCTAACGGACCTGAAAGGATGATAATTTTGAGAAACAGTGACCCCAGGGCAAGTTTAGACAGTTCAAATTCTATTGTATGATGCGTGGGGGACCACATTTAGTGCCATGTCTAATGCGTTTCTTGATGAAGTAAATAGGGCCACTTCTCCTGGTATCATTCAAACTTCAGGAACAATTACATGAAAATGCCAATAAAATTAGGCTACTCTTTCAGAAAATGTTTCATCATTGTTGTATTGCTTTTATTCATAGTTAATGCTCTTACCTAATATATTTTCTTTGTTATTGTATTAAATTTATACAAAGTATATGAACATATATTTACAATCTAAACAATAATAATAATAAAATAATTATCTGCATAAAGGTTTGCAAACTAGTCCCTTATCTTTTCAATTTTTTGTATCAATATTTTCCCCTGTAATTTTTAATTTTAATAATTAATTCTAATTTCTTATGTTTGTGTTTTATCATTTTTCCTTAATTAAAATAGCATGTGGTTTGTCTATTTTGTTGATATTTTTGAGGACCAGGATTTTGATTTATTAACGTGATTTTTTCACCTTGTTTTCTACATTTATTCTTGTTTTATCCTTCTACATACTTTTGATTAACTATATTATCTTCAAGCTTCTTGACTTGGAAATGTCGACAATTATTTGTCATTCTTTAATATCTATTGATATAGATGTTAGGGCTATGAATTTTCCTCTATTCATTGTTTAAATGCATTTGATAAATTCTGATATATAGTGTTTCACTCATTACTATTTTTAGATTTTCTATAATTTCTGTTTGCATTTCTCCTTTCACCAAAAAGTTGTTTAATAGAAGATCTCTACATTTCCAGGGGAAGAGATTTTTTTTAGGGGGGAGAGGTGGGAGTAGATATTTTTAATTTTCAGTTTTATTGAACTGTAATCATAAAGATTGTTTAAAATATTTCTACTTTATGGTTGGTCATTTTTTGTAGATGTGCCAGGTGCACTTGAGAAGAAAGTACATTACTTATTATCTGGGTGTAGAATATGTTTGCATCTGTCTACTTAATTTTTCTCCACTTAACTTACCTTATATTGAGACTGGTGTGTTAAAGTCTCCTGTTATTATTGTGTTTCTATTCATTTTCCTTGCTATTTCTTCTCAGTTTTGTTTTATATAGAGGATTTTGTCATAGATAATCATAACTATTATATTTTCATGGTATAATGTAACTTTTAATGTTGTAAAGTATCTTTCTTTGGCTCATTCAATGCTTTTTGGCAAGATCCTACTTTGTTAGATATCAGAATTCCAACACTCACTTTCTAAGTTCCATTTGTCTAAGTTCTTTGTCTTTCCTTTATTTTTAACCTTCTTGAATCATTATATTTTATTTATTTAATTAATTAATTTAATTTTGGCTGCATTGGGTCTTTGTTGTTGCATGTTGGCTTTCTCTAGTTGCCATGAGTGGGGGCTGCTCTTTGTTGCAGTGGCAGGTTTCCTATTGTGGTGGCTTCTCTTGTTGTGGAGCACAAGCTTTAGTCATGTGGGCTTCAGTAGTTGTGGCACGTAGGCTCAGTGGTTGTGGCTCATGGGCCCTAGAGCACAGGCTCAGTAGTTGTGGCATGCAGGCTTAATTGCTCTGTGTCATATGGGATCTTCCAGGACCAGGGATTGAACCTGTGTCCCCTGCATTGGCAGGTGGATTCTTAACCACTGTGCCACCAGGGCAGCCCCGAATCATTGTATTTTATTTAATTTATTTCTTTACTTATTTTTAACATATTTATTGGAGTATAATTGCCTTACAATGTTGTGTTAGTTTCTGCTGTATAACAAAATGAGTCAGCTACACTTATACATATTTCCCCAAATCCCCTCCCTCTTGAGTTTCCCACCCACCCTCCCTATCCCACCCCTTTAGGTGGTCACAAAGCATGGAGCTGATCTCCCTGTGCTATGCAGAGCTTCTTCCCACTAACTATCTATTTTACATTTGGTAGTGTATATATGTCAATGCCACTATTTTAAATGGATCATTTATACAGAGCATAGAATCAGGTTTTGCTTTATTAGACAATTTGAAATTATGTTTGGTATCAATTCTGTCATATTATTATTTTGTATATATTATATTTATTATATTTATGTATTTATTTCTATATTTTGTGTGTCTACTTTGCTTTTTCAATTTATTCTACTGTTTAGGAAAATTGTATACACAGTGGTTACTTTCATATCAATACTTTTGTATTAGTTGTAATACAAAAGAAGTTGTAAATGGAATTCTTTGACCCCCATCAATTTCTTATTCAAGAATCTATGCTCTTCACACTTATGGTCAATTAGTCTACAACAAAGGAGGCGAGAATATACAATGGAGGAAAGACAGTCCCTTCAATAAGTGGTGCTGGGAAAACTGGACAGCTACATGTAAAATAATGAATTTAGAACATTTTCTTACACCATATATGCAAATACACTCAAAATGGATTAAAGACTTAAATGTAAGATGGGAAACCATAAAACTCCTAGAAAAAAAATAGGCAGAACACTCTTTTACAAATCATAGCATTATTTTTTTTCATTCTGTCTCCTAAATCAAAGGAAATAAAAGCAAAAATAAACAAAAGCAAAAATAAACAAATGAGATCTAATTAGACTTAAAAATGTTTGTACAGCAAGAGAAATCATTGACAAAATGAAAAGATAACCTACTGAATTGGAGAAAATATTTGACAATAATATGACCAATAAGGGGTCAATATCCAAAATATATAAACAGCACATACAACTCAACATCAAAAAAAAAAAAATAATCTGATTAAAAATGGACAGAATATCTGAATAGACGTTTTTCCAAGGAAGACATACAGATGGCCAACAGGCACCTAAAAAGATGCTCAACATCATTAACCATCAGAGAAATGCAAATTCAAACCACAATGAGATATCACCTTACACCTGCCAGAATGTCTATCATCAAAAAGACCACAAATAACAAAAGTTGGCAAGGATATAGAGAAAAGGGAAATCTCATACGCTTTTGGTGGGAATGTAAATCAGTGCAGCCACTGTGGAACTACTGGTGATTTCTCAAAAAATTAAAAATGGAACTTCCATATGACCCAGCAATTCCACTCTTGGGTATGTGTATGTGTGTGTGTATATATATATCTGAAAAAAACCAAAAACACTAATTTGAAAAGATACGTGCAACCCTATATTCATATCAGCATCATTTACACTTGTCAAGATATGGAAGCAACCTAAGTGTCTATCAACAGATGAATGGATAAAATTATGTGGTATATATACACAATGGAATACTACTCAGCCATAAAAAAGAATGAAATTTTGCTGTTTTCAACAACATGAATGAACTTGAAGGATATTATGCTTAGTGAAATAAGTCTGGCAGAGCAAGACAAATATTGCATGTACTGCATGATATCACTTATAAGTGGAATCTAAAAAAGAAAGCAAACTAGTGAATATAACAAAAAGGAAACAGACTCATAGATATAGAGAACAAACCAGTGTTATCAGTGGGGGAGAGCAAGACAGGGGTAGGAGATTCAGAGGTACAATCTCTTATGCATAAAATAAATAAGCTATAAGGGTATATTATACAACACAGGGAATAAAGCCAATATTTTACAATAACTATAAATGGAGTATAACTTGAAAAATTGTGAACCACTATGGTGTACACCCTGTAACTTATATAATATTATACATCAATTATATCTCAAAAAAAAATCTATGATCTTATTTAATTTTCCCCTTTTTCTCTTTCTTCTCTTTTTTAAAAATTTGAACTCTTTTTACTACATCAGGTCATGTAGTGTTTGCATATTATATTTTAATCCAAACCCTAATATTGTGCAGCCACTGTGGAAAACAGTATCGTGGTTTCTCAAAAAATTAAAAGGCTGGTTTATTCTTCTAATTAGCCATGTGAAGAACTCACCATCAGTACTATTGAAAAAGTTTTTCCAGGCACCATTTTGTTGGATAAAACTCATCTTTTGGTATAGGAGGACAGACTAAGGCCCACCGGCCTCATCTGGCCTGCTTCCTTTTTTGTAAATGAAGTTTAATTAGAACAGAGTCCTGATGATTTCCTTATGTATTGTCTATGGCTATTTTTGTACCACATACACAGAGTTGAATACTTGTGATAGAGAGTAAATGGACCTCAAATAATAAATAAATGGACCTAAAATATTTATCATCTAACACTTCACAGAAAAACTTTTCCTAATCTTTGCTTTAGCAGATTCTTCAGGAAGGACATGTGTCTACAGTGTTCCCTGAGTTCTGGCACCCTTCAATACTGTTTTTTTCCTATTGCCTTGATACTTGAAAAATATCTTAGCCAGTTTGCATAGTTTTAGTTAAATTTTTTTTGAAATTGCTTCTCTGCTGTTGCCTTGTACATTTCTTTTGAGAAATTTAATACCACTGGAAGTATTTTGCCTTTGTAAGTTTCATTTTTTTGTTTGTAGAACTTTATCTTCAATAGTTTTACTATGACACATATTACAGCTGATTATTTTGGGTCAATTTTTGCCAATGTGTAAGTTCAGGTGTTCTTGAAAGTTTCCTTAAAATGTAGTTTTAATGATTAGTTCTGTTACATTGTTTTTATTTTATTCTTTAGGGATATAATTATATAAAAATTATATCTATATATGGTATATATATATATATATATATATATATATATATATATATATATAATTTATCTCCTTTGCTTGTTTTCCATTTCAGCCATTTTCTACTGCTTTTTTAAAAAATATATCTTTATTGGAGTATAATTGCTTCACAATACCATGTATACCATGTTAGTTTCTATTGTACAACAAAGTGAATCAGCCATATGCATACATATGTCCCCATAACCCCGCCCTTTTGAGCCTCCCTCCTGTCCTCTCTATCCCATCTCTCTAGGTCATCACAAAGCACTGAGCTGATCTCCCTGTGCTATGTTGCTGTTTCCCACTAGCTATTTTACATTCAGTAGTGTATATATGTTGATGCTACTCTCACTTCACCCCAGCTTTTTAGTGCTTGCTTATCTTATTTGATTTCTTATTTATTTTTTAACCAGGTTATTGTGATATAATTGACATACAAAAAGAAGTGCATATTTAATGTATACAGCTTAATGAGTTTGGAGATACGTATATACCTATGAAACCATCAGTGTAATCTATGCAATAAGCATATCCATCCACTCCAAAAGTTTACTCCTACTCTCTTTATTTATTATTATTTTTTGTTTGTGTATTTGATAAGAACACTTAACATAAGATCTACTCCCTTAGCAAATTTTTAAGTATTTAATACAGTGTTATTTACTATAGGCACTATGCTATAATAGATGTCATATGTATAATAGATCTCTAGGACTTACTCATCTTGTATAACAGAAACTTTGTACCCTTTAACTACTACTTCCCTTTTCTCCCCTTATTTATTTAAAATTTTAATTATTTATATTATTAATCATTTATTTTATTGACTAATTATCTTCATTCTTTTCTTGATTTCTTCTTTGGCCTTTATTAACTTTTGGTTTAAATCTATTCTCCTTTTGGTGCCTTATGATTTAGTTTGCATTTGTAAGATAATTGTTTCCTTTTGTTCTATTTCTTTACTGAATTTGACTTGTTTTATTTTTTCCAAGTTTTATTTTTCATTTTTGTTCCTTGTATTTTATTTTCAGGCTTAAAGTGCTTCTTATATCTAAATTCTTGCTTGAGGACATTTGATTCAACTTGGGGTTTTGGCTCTTCCAGTTTTCTTCAAATTTGTGGTTTTTTGGGAGAAAAACTTTTTGTTAGCAGGGAAATTTTTACATGTGTTTTCTGTTGTTTTGTGTTTGTTTTGTATGAATGTGTATTTTTTTTCTTATTTCCTATAATTGGTTTTTAGTTTGAGAGCTACCACCACCCCTCCCCACCCCTGTGTAGTTTTGATTTATGGATGGTGATGGTTTTGTGACATGGTCCAGGAAAAATGTCAATGAATCATATTTCTTTTTCATTTCTATATGATCTCATATCCTTTCTTTCTTTTTTGTGGCTCATATTCTCCATATATCTACCTCTTTTCCAGAAGCAATGTGTCTTCAAGGCTACAATTTCTGGTTCTACACACCTTTAAGTTCTTTTTCTGTAACCAAGTCTTGACTTGTGTTCAGTACTTTGTCATTCATTCCAATGTCTCTTTCAGGAGGTGATTTAATCTATGCTTTGTTTAATTTTCCATTCCTCTGAGCTCTTTTTCATGGACTCTCTTAAGCATCCCTCCTCACCCATCCTCCACCCCCAGAGGCAGTGAGATTTCTATTTATAGGCAATTTGAAATTTGAGATGTACTCTGTTAGTAATACTAAAAATGTACAATCTGTATGGTTCAATTTGCTCTCATTGTTGATTTTAAGTTTTTATTTTGTATTGTTTTGAGACAGGAAGGGGGTAGGGCACAACCTTTAAAAGTATGACAACCATTGAGGACATGACATGAACTGGTTAGAACCAACTAGGTCCAAGATGGTGGATGATTGACTTCCACTTGACAATAAGCCTCAGTGCACACTCACTGTAACACATCAGCTTGCTAAATGACACACTCACAAGTGCCATGACAGTTCCAAGGAGGACCATAAAAGGTCAAAAGTGGCCAGTGGCCCAATTACTGGAAATCCTTACCCCTCCCCCCAAATACCTGGAATAATCCTCCCCTAAAATAGCTTGAATAATAGTTGGTAATTTCATTAGCCTATGAAATTACCCATCCTTATAAAAACTGACAACCCCTGGGGTTTCTTGGCTTCCAAGATGGCCCACACTCTGCCTATGGAGTATGAATCTCCCTGAATAAACTTTCTTTCTCTCTTTACTATGGCTCACTCTTGAATTATTTCCTGCATGAAGCCAAGAACCCACACTTGGTGGCTGTACCAGGGACTTGCCTGAGACCTAGGGCATGAGCATCTTCTCATGCTCCATTTTTTTTTTTTTTTCCTGCAACAGTTTTTGAGGCAGTCAGAGTGAATAGAAATTTGTTGATTTTCATTTTGCTCCACATCCTGAAGTGTCAGTCTCAAGTAAGAGTTTTTATTATGGATGAATTTTAAATTTTAAGGCTTTTCACCCTCTTGCATCTATTAGAATGATCATATGGCTTTATTTTTAATTTGCTAATTTACTGTTTAACTCTTTAATTATGTTTTATATTAACAGTGTTATATCTTTCTAGGAATTCCATATAGTTCTTAATAAAACTGTCTAGTTATTTACTACTTTTCATGCTTATCTTATAATTTTGTAACCTACCAAACGTACTTATTTTATATTGTATCTGACAATTTCAATACCCCATTGAAACTGATATTCAACCTTCATCTTTTTCTTTTTTTCTTGTGCTATACTTCTGTGTATGTGTGTGTGTGTGTGTGTGTGTGTTTAAAAAATAACTTTCCTTGAAACTTCATTTGTGGGAATTTTTTGACATGTGTTGGGGAGAAAAAGTTTCCCCCTTACCCTCTTGCTCCTTTTGGGTGGTTGAATAATTAAAATGACATAAAACAGATTAACAGGAGAAAAATAAATTTAATTACATATGTACAGGGAATCCATGTAACATGAGAGATTCCAAAGACAGTCAGGTAAAATGAGATATATATGTCATCCTTAATTAACTAAGGAGAAGGGAATAGGGGTCTGGGACTTCAAAGGGAAGAAAGGCAGTTCACAGGAAGATGAAAAAAGCAAATGTTTGATAAACAAACAAATGTTTGCTCGGCCATATAGGAACAATGAGACACAAAGAGGAATTTTAACAAACAGACTTACCTGGATTCCTCCCTGTCTATTACACCTAGTTCATGTTATACTGTAGTTATCTAGGGTGATAGCTCTCTTCCTGGAACAGGTCCTCTATCTAAATCCTTTTAGGCAGTTCAAGGGCAGGTCAAAGTTTCTTCCTGAGTCTTTTGGGCCTTCATTGTTTTCAGCTCAAAATAATCAGCATGTACCTTGGTGTGGCCTGTCCTGAACCTCATTACTTGATAAGAATAGAGTTTCTCCCAGAGAAAATATGTCACCTTTTTCTCTCATTTTTCGGGGGAAACTATCAATCGTGGATTAATTTAAATTAAAATTTCACATTGACGTCCTTTTGATCACTAAGGTAAATAATATTCTGCAAAAAAATGAAACGGGGGCATAAACTTGGAAAGAAAAGTATAACACTGAAACTATCTTTTTCCTTGAAGATACTTGCTACAAGATGAACTTGATCTCTAGTTTACACAATATTACAGGACTGGACTTTTTTAAGAAGACAAAGCTCAGAAACTTGCCAAGGAGGGAAATTTAATATGGCATATCAATGTAAGGTTATAATTCCTGGCGTAAGAGTGAACTAGAAACAACTCTCACACAGGTGACTGACAGGACAGCTGGCTAGTTTATAGCCTGATAACTGAACAAAGAAAAACTCTCTTCATTGCTACATGAAATCTGAAATTCATTGCTAACAAGAGTTTTTAGCTGAAATTCCCAGTTTTTTGGGAAACATTTAGGGTGTTTATTAAAAAGGCAGATCTGCTGAATCTGATAAGATCCATGATTATGAATTTTAATAAACTCTTCTAGAAATTTCATTGAAGTTTGAGAGTCATTTCTGTTTGGACTCTTGTATCAAAATACTATGACATAGTCTGTGCAGAAATGGATTCCTCTGTGTAGGTGATTATATGTTAATAATAAATTTAAGATAATAAAGCTTTCCTATTTTATACTTCACAATGCCTATCATATATTTGAGATCTAAAATATACACATTTAGAGAGGGTGATGCAAGAGGGAGGAGATGTGGGAGCATGTGTGTATGTATAACTGATTTAGTTTGTTGTAGAAGGAAAACTAACACACTATTGTAAAACAATTATACTCCAATAAAGATGTTAAAAAAAAAAAATAAAAAAATAAAATATACACATTTACTTCAAGTCAAGAGCACAGATTATTTTACTCCAGTTACTACTTGAACTAAAGCAATTTAGAGTCTAAAGAACAGTAATAAATTAGCAATATCTTCAGAACACTGCCATTGAATCTAATCATTTTTCCTCCTTATGTTACCTTGCTCAAGATTCAGATCTCCGAAAAGAGGATCTAAATGGTTTATTGTGATTTGTGTGCCCCTCCTTGAAAAAGAGAAGGCAGTGGGGTGTAATGAACAAAGTTTGATTGATCATCACAATAGAAAAACATGAAAATAAAGGCATAGTTCTCCAGTGAATACTGAAGAGGGAGAACAAATAATGGTCAGGCATAAATAATAGATGTACTATATGATGATTTACTCTTAAGCAAAGTCAATGCTTCAGGAATGTATGACTTTGCACTGAATAAACCTGGCACCTAAGAATATATGTCGGATTATATACTATCCTGAACTAACCCAAAAGATTGGATTGTCAAATCAGATTCACAGAAATCAGAGAAATTACTGAGTATCAAACTCTAATAATAATGTCAAGGATACCAGCAATCAAGAGGCTAGAAGAAGCATGCATGGAGTCATCCTAGAGATTGAGGGCTACTCCCAGGTATTTCAATACATGCTCTCTGGCTCAGAGTTAGTAAATTATCCAAGTTAGGGGCTCATGTTATTAGTCAAATAGCAGGAAGTGTTTAGTCTTAATAACACAACCTAGATGACATTTCCCAGGGAGCCACACCTTATGAATACATTGATTCTAAGTTTATTTACTATAAGCAGTGGACATCTGGGGTTTCCTAAGAACGTTTTTTACATAAGTACACTTTTCTAGTACACACAATTAATCCATTTACACAGAGGTCCAGTTATGATGTTAACAGGAAGATAAATTAAGTCACTTACTGTTATAGACTGAATATGTGTGTGCTTCTGAAATTCATATTTTGAAGCCCTAATCCTCAGTGTGTTGGTATTTGGAGATGTGACCTTCAGGAGGTGAATAGGTTTAGATGAGATCATGAGGTTGGGATCCCTTTCATAGGAATTGTGTACTTATAGGAAGAGCAAGAAAACCAGAATATTCTTTGTTTTTCCTATGTGAGGACACAGTGAGAAGATGGCTGTCCATAAGCCATGAAGAGAGTCTCATCAGGAGCTGAATCTTCCAGCACATTGACCTTGGACTTCCTGGCCTCCAGAAGTGTGAGAAATAAATGTCTGTTGTTTAAGCCATTCAGTCCATGGTATTTTGTTATAGAAGCTGGAGCTGACTAATATATCTGCCTTCTTTTCTTTATCTTGGCGGTGTTCCTTTGGCAAAGGGAAAGAAATTACCTACAAGTCAGATCTTTTAAGTCCTTCTTCCCATTTCTCAAACAGCTTTTGAAAATAAGTAAATTAGACATGTAGAGATCTATTTTTTAATAATAATGCTCACAACCCTTAAATTATATCTTTGTTTAAATTGCCCTTCTGCCACATGGCACCTTGATTTATTTACTACAATTATTGAAATGTTACCTTCTTAGTGAAACCTTTATATCCTACTCTATTTAAAATTGTAAATCCCCAGTTCCTCCATAGCTCCCTTTCCTGTTTTATTTTTTTTCGAAGTATTCATATCATCATTTAACTTACTACCTATTTTACTAATTTTTTTCTTCTTTCTCATCCCTAACTCTACCTCTAGGCTGTAAATTCCATGAGAACCAATTTTTTAAAATACTACTGTAAATCTAGTGCCTGGGGCATGGCTGGGACTCAAAAATTACTTGTTGAATACAATGAATTAAATAAATCTCTCTAAAATCTATTTATTTTTTTAATTTTCTGAAAGTAGGTATAAGATGAGCATTCCATTAAGCTTTAATTATTAATGTTTGTCAGCATTTTACAGAAATTTGTTTCCAGCTACTGTTTTCTAATAGGCAGAACATACTCCATTTTAAACACTATTACAAAGGAAACTAAAACTTTGAAGACTTAGTTCATATATTTGGAATATGTAGTTCTACATCAGCCAAGGCCATCAGGGGCTTTTCCTCTTCTTTTGTACTAACACAAAATTGCATGAAATCACATGTTTAAGCTGCCTAACCCAGGATCTGGATAACAGTGGAATAAGAAATAGTTTAGTTCTTTTTGACCATTCCCAGGTCCTTATTTAACTAGATGTACCATTTTTCAATTGCCATCTAGAATAAGAAGTAATTAGATTGAATTTAGGTGGTGGTTAATTTTATGTGTCAACTTGACTGGGCTAAGAGATGCCCAGATAGCTGGTAAAACAGTATTTCTCAGTGTGTCTGTGAGGGTGTTTCTGGAAGAGATAAGCATTTGAATCAGTAGACTGAGTAAAGAAGATTGGCCCTCACCAATATGGGCAGGCATCATCCAAACCTTTGAGGACTAAATAGGAGAAAAAGGTGAAGGGAGAATTGTCTCTTTCTTGTCTTGAGCTGGGACATCTATTTTCTGCCCTCAGAGATTGGACCTCCTGATTCTTGGGCCTTACACCTCTGAGACTCATACCAGTGCTACCCAACCCCTCTTCTCAGGCCTTCGGACTCAGACTGAATTATAACACCAGCTTTCCTGGCTCTCCAGCTTGCAGACAGACTGTGGGAGTTCTTGACCTCTATAACCATGTTAGTAAATTGCTATAATAAATCTACTTTATATATCTCCTTTGGGTTCTGTTTTCCTAAAGAACCCTGACTAGTGCAATTAATAAACATTATCAGTCTTACATTTAGATGTTAATGCAGTTTTTCAAACTGTGGTTTAACTGACTATGAACTTTATTTACTGAGATGGAAGGAAACCAATATAAAAAAAGGCATAGGCTAAAATAGACTAGAATAGAAAATCCTGCACATTTTAAGAATAATCCAAGTTTTGAGAAATGGTTGTTTCAGATGTGTGTATATTGTGTGCACACAGGTTTGCTTTTAAAATGCATTCTGTTCTATGGTTGCAGTATAGAAAGTGTAAAGAACACTGGTTTAGTACTGATTAATACATAGACTACATTAAAATCTTCTCTTTTTAAGTGTGGTTATTATTATTGAAGACTACCCTTTGCGTTTTTAACTGCTGAGCCTTACAGTGCATTCTAAGATGCAAACAAGCTTCCTAGGCATCTTTGTTTCCCTTGGTGTAGATCATAGAAGCACAGACGGCATTCTTTGCCTTAATATAATTTGCCTCACTTTCTCAGACCCAAAGATTTTCTTCAAACTTGATTACTAGTAAATCACTAACCAGCAAGTTCCATTCTGTCTCTGAAACCATTCATATGTGACAGTAGTGCTAATTATGAACAATAAACAATATTATCTCACAAATTCATGGTAATATACGTACAATGCTTTCAAAACCACAATTCCTGTTCCTAACTCCCTTTGCAACAGTAAAAAGCAGATGTTTTGGAATTTTCCTTGAGAGTCAACAATCCCACCCCTACTCAAAACTGAAAGCATAGTAATAGAAACAGAATAGAATATGTAGAATATATATATATATATATATATATATATATATATATATATATATATATATATATATCCAATCTCAAGAGGGCAATTAAGGTTTCTAAGAACACTCAGAATTAATGATATTGAATTTCAAGAACTTTCAGCTATGTCTACCACTGGACATTTTTTCATAATGGTATTTATATCTGAAGCAAACTAAGCCCCTGATGTTAGTTTTTTAATAGTTCATTATAAAAATAAATAGACTTGCACAAGAATCAAAAATTCTTCAAATTTGATAAGCTCTGAAGTGGGAAATATTATAGTGCACGTATATTCTTGGAAGGTCAGCAATTTCTGTGAAAAACACTAAGTTAATAGTTGATTTTGATTTCAAGCTCATTTTTTTGTGATAAAATCTCTTACCTGTGGTTTAGATTCTATAGTACTTTGAGTAACTGTTTAGTAGCTACTTGGATATCAAAGTGATTATGTATTGTGGGAAACAGATTTATGTTGTATTTAAATAAATAGAAGAACAGAAGATTACTCTGACGTCCAAATACTCTGTGAATGTGATTAACTTATGTTGGAAGCTAAGTGTTTGATTTTTTAAAAAGTCAACTTTATTAAGGTTTATTTTACTTGCAATAAAATGTTTTATTTTAAGGATATCATTGATGAATTTAATTAAATGCACACACCCTTGAGAGCACCACTTCAATCAAGGTATAGTATCTTTCCATAACCCCTGAAAGTTCCCTCGTGTGTCTTAATCACCCTCACTTCTGGCTGGAGGCCACCACTGATCTACTTTCTATCACTATAGATTAGTTTTGCCTCTTCTATAATTTCATACAATTGGAATCATACAGTAGGACTCTTTTGTGTCTGATTTCTTTTGCTTGGTTTGTTTTTGAGATGCATTTATGTTGAATGTAACCAGTAGTTTGTTCTTCTTTTTTTACTGTTGAGTGGTGTTCAGTTGTGTGTATAAACCACAATCAGTTAATCCATCCATCTGCTGAGAGGCAGTTTCATTGTTTCCATTTTAGGGTTTTTATGATATTTGCTTATAAATTTTTGTGTAGACATACATTTTTATTTCTGTCAGATAAACAGAGTTATAGTTCTAGATGATATTAAGTATATGCTTAAATTTATAATAAATTGTCAAAATAATTTCCAAAGTGCTTATACTATTTTACTAGCAAATATTGAACACTTCAATTGTTCCATAGGCTCATAAATATTTTACATGGCTACTTGTTTTAATTTTTGTCATTCTAGTGGATGTGTGTTGCTATGTCATTGTGGATATAATTTGCATTTCTCTGAATGCTAGTGATGTTAAGCATTTATTCATATCTTCATTGATTATTTGCATACCTTCTTTTGTTAATTTTTTATTCATGTTACTATTTCACTTTTAAATTTAGTTATTTTTCTTATTATTGTGAGTTATTTGTATATCCTATATTATATACAAATTTTTTGTCATGTTGCAAATATTTTCCCCCTGTCAGTGACTTGATTTTTAAGCTTTAAAGGTGTCTTTGGAAGATCAGATGTTTTTAATATTGATAAGGTCCAACTTATCAATTTTTTGTTTTACAATTTGTGATTTGGGTGACTTATTAAAAAAAGATTAGCCTAGCCCAAGTTTGAAAAGATTTTCCCCCTTGTTCCTCTACAGAAGTATTGTAGTTTTATATTAATATTTATGTCCGTAATCTATTTTGAGTTAATTTTTGTGATGGGTGAGATCATAATAAAGGCTTATTTTTTCCAAATAAGTGTTTAGTTGTTCCAGAATTATTTTCACTACCTTAGAATCTTGGTTGAAAATCAATTGACTAGAAATGTGTAGGTCTATGTCTGGGTTCTAGACTTTAACACTGATTTTGGAGTTCTTGACTTTAACACTGGTGTGTGATCATCGTTATGCAACACTTCACTGCCTTAATTACTGTAGATTTAAAGTAAATTGTTAAATAGCGTTACTATTCCATCTTTTTTCATCTTTTTCAAAATTATTTCAGTTATCCCATGTTCTTTTTATTCTCATTTAAATTATAGAATAAATTAATCACTTTCAATTAAAGTCTGCTGAGATCTTGATTAGAATTCATTAAATTTACATATCAATTTAGAAAGACATGAATGAAAGACTTGTGAACTTGAATGTTTGTAGCTTCAAATTAGAAACAACCCGAATGCTTATCAATAAACAAACCATACCATATCTATACAATGGAATACTATTCAGCAGTAATAGAAAGTGAGCTGCTGATATAAAACATACTTATCTCTCTCATTTTATGCTGAGCTAAAGAAGCCAGACAACAGAAAGTACTTGCTGGATGATTGCATCTACATAAAGTTCAAGAATATAATAAAACTAATCATAATGATAGAAATCAGAGTATTGGTTGCCAGGTTTGGGGGAACTGAATGGCAAGAGGCACAGAAAACTTTCTGGAGTGAGAGGCAAGTTTATTGATCTGGCTGATGGTTACACAGGACTCTTCATTTGTCAATATTCATTGAGCTGTGTACTTAAGGTTTGTGTACTTTTTTGTGTGTAAAAAAGTCAATCTTTCCAATGACTTTCATGGCCCTACACAATCCAGACTCATTTTATACCTGTATGCTTCACTCCCTAATACTTACCTGTACGTTTATTTCATCCCAGACACACAAGCCTCTGTGGTTTTTATTGAATGTTCAAGTGTGATCAGGTCTTAGAGCGTTTTTTATTATTATTTTATTATTTTTACTTTTTTATTTATTCTTTTTCTTTTTAAAAAGATATTCACTTGGACTGCTCTCATGTCTTCTTCAGGTCTTTGCACAAATGCCACCTTCTCAGTCATGACTCCCATAACAATACCATTTAAAATTGCTACCTCTCTCCTCCTTCATTCTTTCCTTCTTTTCTTCTTTATTTTCCTCCAAAACACTTATCAAAATCTGACATTTCATAAATTTTCTATATTTTTTAAATATCCAACTAGGCTTCATGAAAGCAGGGATTTTTGTCTTTTGTCTTTTCTCCAGTGCCTAGAATAGTGCCTGGTATATATTAAGATCTGATCCATCAATCCTCCCAAACTGGTATAACTGGATATACCAGGGATCCATTGATCCTCCCAAGTTCTTTTCTCTTTCTCTGAAATACTTCAAATATCTGGTTTTGAGCCTCTTTAGGGTGCTGTAGGACACATAGATTTATTACTTGGCTGCAGCTTCCTTGTTATATGTTCTAGGATCCTGTGTTTTTTCCAAGTTTCTTAATTCAGAAATTCTTTGTGTTTTATTTTCTAATTGTTTGAAAAGTACCATCCTCCTTTCATTTGTTGTTATTACTTTTCTTCTCCATTTATCATGAATTCACTGGAGTCTCAGATGAAACACATGATACCCATGTATGCTCGATCCATCATTTTACACTAAAACTCTTTTTTAATCAGTTAGAAACCAGTCTGAGGCTAGTCCTTTACAATAATGAAGTCCAAGCAATACCCGACATCACTTCCCTTTACTCTCCTATCAGTTAGAAGAATGATTTTGTCATATGCTCAAACTAAAATATGTATGAAAGGAAGTTGTTATTTTGCATGACAATGTTTTGCAAGACTTAAACAAATTTATTTTGGAATAATCTAATCACAGTACTAAACTCTTTGTGTTCTCAATCCAGCAGAATATCAACCTCTGATTTTTTTCACCTGGTCAGATGGCAGAGAATGAACAGTCTGAATTTGGGATAAATCTATAGCTGTCAACGATTAAGGAATTCTTGGAGATACAGGAAATCTGATAAGAAATTCTGACTATAATTATCATTGAATATCTTCATTTTGATCATACCCTGTTCTGATAAACCAAATGAAGTTTTGGTTTGTTTAGTGGCAAGAATTGAGGGTTTTTTTTTGTTTTGAACACACAAAAGAATGTTAAAGTGATCCACGAAATCTTAGAGGGGAGAATATGTCTTGCAATAGAGATCTTTCAAGTGGGTCATTCACTGGTATAGAAGTTTATTAAGCAATGGGTCAGATTACTTTGATGGGAAAGTCTTCTGAGGAATAGGAGAGATCTCTAATCCCTGTCAAATGTTAGCATCTGAGAGATTTCTGCAAGTACAGGTTGGACCATTAAAAAACATTCTTTACAAGAAGTTATATGGACTGTTTATATACCTGTTTTAGCTAATGCACCATTAATTTTGCCATCTTTGACCTCAAAATAAGTGGACTTGATTTCAAATCCTGGCTTTATCCTTTATGAGCTTGTGATCACAGGAGGATACATCAATATATAGTGCTTCAATTATCTGATGTGTAAAATCATGAGGTATTATTTCAAGGGTAACTGGTAACTTTGTAAGCGATATGAGGCATGTAAAACACTTATTTGTCACAAAATTAATGTTTTATAAATTATAACATTATTATCATCATTATAATTTCAACAACTGCATCTCACTACATGGTTGTAATTGTACTCATTTTATATTAGGTATCTTTTTTTCGAGGAGGAGAGGAGTTTTCCTCTATGCTCCATTTTTTTGGTCCAGGTCAGTGGCTGAAGAAAATTCATGTCTAATCTCTTCAAAAGGAACATGCCAGTTTCAAGTAGGTTATAGCTCTGGGATGTATCTATTTTTCTATACATTGTGATTTCTTTTCCTTTACTTTTCAGGTATTCTTAGGAAGCAAAAATCATGTTCATATTTCTAGTATGAGTGAATTGACAGGAACAAAGCATTTAGCAAAATAGCATAAAAGGCAAGTTTGCAACAGCCCAGCATGAGAAAGAGATCAATGCCCCAAAGCATTCTGTAATATATTCTGAGTGATAGAAAAAATACTCCCTTTCTGCCAGCTCTGAGAAATCTTTGGCACACATGTAAAACCAGCTATACAATGGCAAATGAGTAAGGAATTGCCAACTGTATTTGTACTCTGGGTGGTTCTCATTCATATGCCTGCAGTAGCCATTTCATAGGAGTGTCTTTTCAGAGCATCAGGGAACAAACAAGGATAGACCATGCCCAAACCACACATCAAACTGTGGAAGTAAAGTCATCCTCTCTTTCATAGAATAAAGAAGTGGACTGATTAAAAAGGAAAGTTTCAGCATCCTATTCACCAATGCTAAATCCCTGCTTTTACAGAATAGAACTCTCTAAAGGTCTAGTCTCCAAATACTGAATTAAACACTCAAACACTCAGAATTAAAACAAAGAACAAGAAACAAACATAATCTTCAACATGCTCAAAATAGCACTAACAGAGTATGTTTGTTTTAGTTCAACAAAAGGCATCAGCATTTTATAACTTAAAAAAAAAATCATCACAGAAACACAAAACTCTTGGAAATGCAAAGTTTTTTAAAAAAATAATAGACTATTTTTGGCAGTTTTATGTTTACGGAATAACTGAGCAAAAAGTACAGAGTTTTTATTGTCTCCATAGTTTTGTCTTTTCCAGAATATCATCTAATGGAATTATAAGCTATGTAACCTTTTCAGATTGGCTTCTTTCACTTAGCATTATGCATTTTTAACATTTCTCTATTATCTTTTCATTGCTTAAGAGATGATTTCTTTTTATTTTTGAATAATATTTTTGCCATATCAATGTACCACATTTTGTTTCTTCATTCACTTATTGGAAGACGTGTTAATTGCCTCTGAATTTTAGTAATTATAAATAAAGATTCTATAATATTCAGGTACAAATCTTTTGTGTGGAAATCAGCTTTCATCTTATTTGGTTAAATGCAAAGGAGCATGATTGCTGGATCTTATGGTAAGAGTATGTTTAATTTTATATGAAACTACCAAACTGTCTTCCAAAGTGGCTATGCTATTTTGCATTCCCTTCAGCAGTGAATGAGAGTTCTGTTGCTCTATATGCTCAGTGGCACTTGGCATTGTCTGTGTTTCGGATTTTGACCATACTAATAAGTGTATAGTAATATCTCTTTGTTGTTTTAATTTGCTATTTCTAATAACATATGATGTTTATCATTTTTTCACATGCTTATTTCCCACCTCCATATCCCCTTTGGTGAGGTGTCTTTTCAGATTTTTGCCCTTTTTTAAATCGGGTTTTTGCTTTATTATTGTTAAGCTTTAAGATGTCAGTTCTTGCTTACTCAGTCTATACAAGAGACCCAGAATAGAGAACATAATATTGAAGAAGACAAACAAAGACTTACAATAAAGCTAAAATAATCAACAGTGTAGTATTGCTTTGGCAAAAGTAGAAACAGGCTACTTCTGTCATTGTCTTATAGTAGACTGTCAATTGAACAGATAAACCTACTGCAAAGCAAATGGCATATGGACCTCTGATAAGCATATAAAAAGCATATCATGGAAAGTTTCTCTCAGAGATGGGTAAAACTGGATAGGAAGCTGGAGAAGCTTCAGTAACTGCAAGTCTCAGCTTCAAGCACTCTATGCTGACCCCCTGATGGGATATGAGAGACAAAGAGGATTAGTTATCCCCATTATCCAAGGTCTCATCTAAATCTTTTGCATATTTTGTTAGATTTAATTTAAATGATGTTTTGGTTTTAATTTCAAATTCCAACTGTTCATTCCTTGTGTATAGGAAAGAAGTTGACTTTTGTGTATTAATCTTGTATCTGGCAGCTTAACTATAATTGTTTATTAGTTATTGGTTTTTGTTGTTGTTTTTAACTCTGTGATTTTCTACATAAATAACGATGTCATCTGAGAACAAAGATAGTTTCATTTTTCCCCTCCCAATCTGTTGACCTGTTATTTAGTTTTCCTGTCTTATTACATTAATTAAGGCTTTCAGTACAAGTTTGAATAAGAGTGGTAAGAGGGATCATCTTTACTTCGTTCCTAATCTTAGTGGTAAAGCATCTATTTTCTTACCATCAAGTATGATGTTAGCTGTACATTTTTTGAAGGTGTGAGTTTTAGTAGATTGTATCTTTCAAGGAATTGGTCCATTTATTTAGGTTATCAAATTTGGGGGCAAAGAGTTGTTCATAATATTACTTTAATATTCTTTTAATAACCAGTTGTCATCCTGTTAATATCTGTTTAGTACAGAAATAATACAAATCTTACTAAAATGGAATTTCAAGCCTCTTCTTTCTCTGAGAAGATGAAGAACTTGGCTTTTTAAAAATTCATGTGTTGTGAAGCACCCAGAGTGTAGGTTACATTTTAAGCTGATGTCATTGGAAGAGGAAGTTGGTACAGGCATAGGCTTTGATTTTTGAACCATGTCAGTATTTTCTACATTCTAAATAAAGTTGAATAAGAAGATTATGGAAGTAAACTCTAAAATTAATTACAAAGGTGAACAAATGAACTTAACTGTACATGAAATTAATGAACATAAACAAGTAAAATGTTTTTTTCAAGAAAATGTTGAATACTTTGTGTGAAATTATTGATGTATTAATATAAACTAAAATCAAAAAGAATTTCAAAGTCATCCTGACCTTAACTTAGTAAGTTTTCTTTTGGATATAGTAAGCTTCTTGGATATTTATTTACCATTTTTCATCAATTTTTGAAAGTTTTTAGTCACTAGAATTTCAAATATTTTTCTGCCCTGTTTTCTCTTTTGTCTCCTCCTGGTACTAAGATGTATATTTAGAAAACTTGGTAATCCTCAGAGTATTATAAGGTTCTATTCATTTTCCTTCAACTTTATTATCTTTATTCTGCTTGGATAATTTCTATTGCTCTACCTTCAAATTCACAGATTTTCTTCTGCTATTTCGAACCTGCTCTGAGACCAAACAAGTGAATTTCTTACTTCAATGATATTTATTTTCAGCTATAGGACTTCCATTTGTTTCTTATTTATAGCATTTACTTCTCTGCTGAGATTCTTTATCTCAATTATTATGCAAATATTTTGTCTTTTGAAATATCTATAACAATTATTTTTAAAGTTTCTTTTGATAATTCCAACATCTAGTTCATTTCAATGTCAGTTCCAGCTCCCCTCCCACCAGCTTTATTGAGGTATAATTGACAAATAGAATTGTATATATTTGAGGTATACAACATGATGGTTTTATATCTACACATCATGAAATGATTGCCACAATCAAGCTAATTAACACACCCATCACCTCACATAGTTACCTTTTTTTGTGTGGTGAGAACACTAAAACCTACTCTCTTAAAAATTTGGAGTATATAATATTTAATATAAGAATATATAAGTGTTATTAACTATAGTCACCATGCTGTACATTAGATCCTCAGAAATTATTTATTTATTTATTTATTTATTTTTGTGGTATGCGAGCCTCTCACTGTTGTGGCCTCTCCCATTGCGGAGCACAGGCTCCAGATGCGCAGGCCCAGCGGCCATGGCTCACAGGTCCAGCCGCTCCGTGGCATGTGGGATCTTCCCGGACTGGGGCACGAACCCGTGTCCCCCGCATCGGCAGGCAGATTCTCAACCACTGCGCCACCAGGGAAGCCCTTTTTTTTCTTTTCCTTTTTTTTTTTTTTTTAGAAATTATTCATCTTATAACTAAAAGTCTGTACTCTTTAACCATCATATTTCCCTTTCCTATTCCCCTAACTCCTGCCAACCACAACTGTACTTTCTGCCTCTTCAAGTTTTACTTTTTACTAAACTACTTTTATTATCCTCACTTGCATTTTGATATGACTGTATGATTCATTCTATCTAATGGTGTATGAGTAGAAATGATGTGTGCTATTTCCATCAGGCTCTATAACAACCTCCCTTTAAAAAAAAATCTGATTATTTTCTGTTTATGGCTGAATGCATAGAACTCTGAAAACCTGAAGTTGAATATATCTACAGAGTAGACAGATTCTGAGGAGGATCCAAATAAAAGGCTTTTCACCAATCAGAAGAATCCATATATCATTATTATGTGAATAAGAATTAAACTGTTATTGAGATAAGCCATAGAAATTATGGGATTAATTTTTGAAGAGCTAGCATTACTCTGATACTGGAAGTAATACACATATTATTTCCAGATAAAATATGTCAGAGTAAGTGAGAAAGTCAAGAAAGAGGAAGAAAGGGGAATCATAAAGGAGGGGTTCTTTTTAAGATAGACAACTATGGACAGCAAAGTTGTAGGATGAGTTAAATGTATATATGCTTCTTGTTTTTTTCAAAATATTTATAACAATTAGAAATTGTTTTATGTATTTTTCTCCATTCAACCATGGCAAAATCTCCAAGGAGTCACAGAATTATTGTCACAAAAGAGAGTACACAACACTTAGTTAAATAAATGTTGAGTTCCACTAAGTCATATTTATCTCTGTAATATTTCTTGAATGTATATTCTCTTTATATTCACTGACATTATTTTTTCAGCTTAGTCACTCAGTACTTTTAGCCACGAATTCTGAATAGGGCTTCCACCTCCCACTTTTTCTCTTTCTCTCTAGTACCCATCTGCTTTGAGAGTGATATTTCTAAAACTCAATATGATTTTAGCTGCTCTCCTGCTTAATTTTTAATATGTCATCATTGGCTATAACCTCAAGTATAAGTTCCATACTAGGTCATTAAATGTTCTTTTTCTTCCATACCCACTCATACTTCTCTTTGGAAGCACATCTTCTCAGACTGTATGCTCTAGGCATAGTTAACTATTTTTAGATAACTGAATGTATCATGCTTTCTCACCACTGAAGCACACTTCACTTTTTTCTTTACTTTGCCCTTAAAGCATCTCTTCATTTTTCATTTGTTGTATGAGGCACTTCTGACAAACATAGATCACAGAGCTAGAAAATGCAAGTTTCACCTATAAATAAAGGAATAGAGATCAAAAGGTGTTAAGTTAGCCCAAATCTTAAAGTTCGTTAGGGGAAGATCTATGAATAACCCAGATCTTCTGATTACAAGCTTTATTCTCATTCTAGAATAGTAAAAACAAAACAAAACATAACAAAACAGCTGTCATATAAAATCTTCAGTTCTTTATAGTTGATTGTTGTGATTTTGTGCAAATATTTCTAAATTATTCTAAGTCTCAGATTTCTGTAAAATGGAATGCATATAATATCTATGTTACAAAATTGTTGTGAAGGTTAGATGAAATATTTATACAAAAAATTTTGTTCTAACTTCAAGAGGCTAGAAATATGATAGCAGAAATACATTTTACAAATCTTTATAAATTTCAAAAGATTTCAAAATTCTGACTTGATATTTTTAAGAAGGAAGAATTTAAATATTATTTACTGAGGTCATGCCATATGCCCTAAAATAGATTGATTAAATTTAATTATCACAACAGCACTTTGAGAAAAGTATCATCATTTTCACTGTGTAATGTAGCACCCAGAATCTCCCCATCCGATTGGAATGTTGTCCAGAAATAAACCTCGTGGCTGTCAGACTCCTTGGGGCACTGCCTCAGCTGAATGGAGTTACTTCACCCAAGGTCACAAGCTCTTCACTGCTCATATCCAACTACTTTTCAGTTTGGAATTATAAAGACCTATGCCTCTCAACCGAACTCCATATAACTCTGAAGCATCACCCTATCTTCAGAATCTACTGTAGGGTTAGTTGAGGTGTCTGTTGATATATTACAGCTTAATTTTTTTTTCTGCCCACTCCTGCTTCTTCCCTTTCCTTTCACACAAATTGATGCCAAGAGCAGTCACAAATAAGCCTCATTCATGCTTATAGCTGTCTTAGAGTATATTTCTTTAAAACAGCTGTGACTCAGATAAGAAAAGGGAAAACATCCTAGAAGCTGCAAAATGTATCACATATCCTCCAAAACCAAACCTCCTAGTGGTATCCTTTTCTTCTACCCTTTCTGACAATAGCTCCATGGGGCTTCCCAGTCACTACTATAAAGTAACAAATTCTGAGTATATCATGTGATTCACCACTCAGGGAATTGTAGCTCTCTGAATTTAAACCTTTGCACATGCTCTGTAATTTTTTTTTTTTTTTTTTTTTTTTTTTGTGATACGTGGGCCTCTCACTGTTGTGGCCTCTCCCGTTGCGGAGCACAGGCTTCGGATGCGCAGGCTCAGCGGCCATGGCTCACGGGCCTAGCCGCTCCGCGGCATGTGGGATCTTCCCGGACCGGGGCACGAACCCGTGTCCCCTGCATCGGCAGGCGGATTCTCAACCACTGCGCCACCAGGGAAGCCCCATGCTCTGTAATTTTTGACACATGTTCACTCCTTTTCTGTGCATCATTATTTGCAAGTATAAGGTTGGATGCTGTCCTGAACCCCAAATTTTGTCACAATCTATCAGAGAGCAGTATTTTTTTCTACTCTCTTAGGGCTAGGACAGAGTCTTTAGAGACAGAACTGGAAGATTTTCAGCTATATTCAAAGATATCCTTATATGATAACTGTTTTGTTCCTAGGTATCATTTTTCTCCTATATTTTTTTGTCATTTTTTTCTTTTTCTTTGTTCTCCCTCCTCCCCCTTGTTTCCACTCCTATGACCATCTAAACAAAGCAGTTTGGTTGAATTTTTTAAGTGTATCTATATCTCTTTTTCTATAAAATCCCGTTGGTCATTTGCTGCACATTCCTTCCCCCACTATCTAATATCTGGTAATGCATCTTCAATGCATGGCCAATAAATATAAATGGATGTATGTTTGAACAAGTTCTGTGGTGATAGAACATTACTCAAAAAAATATTCAAAGGATCAGACTAAGTTAAGTGCAGGTAAGAGTGTATCATTAGGGGTACAAAGTCATTTGCCTTGCTAGTATAGTATAATAAATGATAGAAAAATCATCCAGCCAGAGGTTCTCTTTATTCCCCATAAAACATTCTTAAATTGTCCTTCAACCAGAACTAATGTAAATAATAAAAAATGCAGTGGCAATGAAGTTGGCAACTGCATCTTAATGAATATGTTCTGGGGAAAAAATATGCTTAATTGACAGCCCTGGAAACACAAGCACCATTGCTCTAGGAACAGATACAGCGTAAAATATTCTTTTACAAGCTTCTCTTATTGCGTCCCTCTGGACAGGCTGGTTTTGACATATGAAAAGGCAATTAAATCTGTTTAACTTGTGCATGGCTGAGAACAAGGCATGTGCTGAGTCCCCATAAAGACAGGCATTAGGTTTGTTTTGTTTTCTCTTAGTTTTTAAAGCTTTTAAAAAAAATTCTTTCACAGAAATGGAATCTCTGAACTGAGGTATTTGTTTTTCTAAAGGTGTCACTCAACCAAAGAATGCTTCTCAGTTCTGCAAGAAAATTTAAAGTTCTCTTATTGATGGAATAAGTTAGAATATAAGGCAAGTGGTTTCACCCATTTAAATTTGCATAATAGTCTTAGCCTCAAAAATTACAACCACTCCATTTCTCCCCAAAGTTTCTTGTGACAAATCATCTGGTTTGTAATCCAGCCAGGCAGATGGCTGCTAGAGTGCAAGTCAAATCTTCATTTCTCCAGGAGATGGAAACCAAGTCAAGGGAGTAGGTGTTAAATGGAAGAATTATTCAGCATACTGACCAGGAAGAGGATTTGGGAAGTTATTATGAAGGAATCATTGAAACTATCAGTTCAGTGCAGACTGGTAGAAAAGGAAAGTAAACAAGATAGTAGGTGATGTTAGAAAAAGAAAAAAGGAATGACCAGATATTATTCCTTTATATTGCCGTTTTTTATCCCCTTTATAGTCATCTCATAGATCTGTGATTCTGCATAGCAGAAAAAAAAAATCATTACCATGGGGCAGACAGGTAATATAATGTTTACTGACAAAATAACTATACCCTATAAGGTTTTGAGAGGAACGAGATAGGTTTTCTTGACAGATGGGAGTCAATTAGAAAAATAGAATAATAATAATAGCAAAGATTATTTATTGTGTCCACACATTAAAAAATACCTTGGCACATGGAGTGCTAAAAATATACTGATAAAATTAATCATATGACATCTAAAAAAGATCAACATTATAGGCCCATTTTGGAGATGAGAAAACAGGCTCAAAAAGATTAAGTAGCTTAACAAATTCACAGAGATAGTAATTTCCATCAGCAAATTTTGAGATTTATTTTTTCAATGACTTATAAATCTTATATATCATATTCATTTTTACACAGAGAAAATTGAATAGATATAAATATAAAGAAATATGTATAAATATAGGTATATGTCTAACAGGACTGTAATATAGCTATCAAACCATTATGTTTGTTGCAAGAAGAACTTACGCTTTTTTTCCTTGGAGAAATGGCTGAGATATTAGAGACAAAATGAATACCATATGATCTTACTTATATGTGGAACCAAAAAAAAAAAAAAAAAAAAGAAAGCTTGCTTTCAAAGACTCTTGGGTCTTGTCAAAAGAATCTAGGAGTCAGTTTTTAAAGAGATCCTACCAGAAAAAATATAAGAAAAATTTAAGTATTAAAAAAACTCTAATAATTACAATGGATTCAAATGCATCAAATATGTTAAATCCATGATTACATAATAATAACAATATGAAAAAAGAAAACTAATGTGTCACTTTGGGAGGATTCTAGTGAAATTTGTCACTTTTTTGAAAACTAGTCAATAAAATGAGAGAATTGATCATTTATTCTGCCTTTTCTATACAATCTCCTTCCCTGAACAGTCCATTAGCTGATGAGATAAGTTTCTATTAAGAAGTTTTCCTGCTAATAAATTGATGGTGGAATAATAGAATTGGAATATCACCATTTTGCAATGCTTAATGAACTGAAAGATCTAGGCATTGATCATCAACAATGCCTAACATTTCATAAAGAGAGATATCCAGGCATCATAAACCTTTTATTGGAGGGACACAAAGCTCTGTGAAAACCATCTTATCAAAATTTTTTGAACTTAAATGTGATCACACCTCTAGATTCAACTACCAGGAAATACTAATAACAATAGAATCAATTACGCTGTGAGGATACAATTAGCAAATCCCAGTCTTTGGGAAATTCTACAGGAAAAATGAGGTAATTTCTTTAATATAGAACCTACAAGGAAAAATAAGAGATTGATAAATATTAAAGCTAAAAATTTAAAAAGCCTTAAAATTAATTGTAATATGTTGACCTTATTTGTACTTGAAACTATCCATACCCATCTATCCATACCCACACGCTTGCTTACCCACATGCATATGCGTGCATATGTAAGTATTATATAACTATATCTATAGATATATTCTCTCTCTGTGTGTGTATATGTAGTATAGTGATATATCACTATATTTATCTATCATCTCTCCATCTAGAGATTGCGAAAGGGAGAGAGGGGACAGAGAGGACAAGAAGAAAAAAAAACACAAAATTGTGGAATTTATGAGATAATTGGATTTGAAAAACAGGATTGGCTATATAATGATATTGAGGAATTATTATTCCAGATTTTTAGGTTTGGTAACGGTGTTTTGATTATGTTTAAAAGTCATTATCTGATAGATAGGTGATATATAGATAGTAGATAGACTGGAGAATTCATGGATTAAATAATATGATACCTGGGAAGTGGGAGACTAGATGGACTTTGTTCTTATCTGGGGTCAATTTTGTCCCTCAGTGGATGTATGGCAAGGTCTGTAGGTATTTCTGATTGTCATGACCAGGGGTCAGGGACTACTGGCATCTAGAGGCAGAGGCCAGCGATCCTACCGAACATGCTAAAAGGCACAGGATAGTCTACTCCCCGCCCCCCCCACATAAAGTATTATTTGGTCTAAAATTTCAATACTACCAAGATTGAGAAACCACTGGTTATAGACAAAAACTTTTGTTTACTTTTGTATATGCTTAAACTCTAACATAATAAAATGTAAAATAAATGGAAATAGAAGAAAGGGATTTGGGGAGGTTTAATTGTGTCCGATAATGATGATTGAGATGTTCACATATGACCAATAGTTTACCCTACAGAAGAACTCACAGAAATGTGCCAGTTATGGAATCAATTTAAGATGATATACTAATCAAACTTTAAAAAATGTTTTTATTCCTAGGAAAAGATTCAAATCCCCCCAAATATTTTTTAGGCTAGAGAATTTTGACTAAAATAGGAGAAGTAGGGGACCCTGTGATAAGTAAACCTAATAAATGAAAATCTGAAATTTAAAATGAAATGTTTTAAGGAGTGATGATTCATTTAATAAAATACATTTTTAAGAAGGATTCACGGTACAATTTCTTTAAATAAAGCTCTCTTCTGCATTAATTTGAATTGATTTACACATATTTGACTAAGATGCAAATTTTCTGGAACTTGCTTAGAGTGTGAATAAAGTGTGACAAAAACACTAGGTTTATAATGTGCTCAGTTATGTGCTTAAAAATTTCAGTAAGAAAATGCTTGAACACCTTTAAGAAAATTCTCTAGTTAGAAGATGCTTTATAGTTGAGTCTGTAATACTTTATTTATTTATTATTTTGGCCATGCTGCAGTTTACACGATCTCAGTTCCCTGACCAAGGATGGAACCTGGGCCATTGCAGTGAAATCACTGAATCTTAACCACCAGACCACCAGGGAACTCCCAAGTCTATATTTTAAAATGCAAAATTTAGTCAATTAAATTTCTTCTAGGTTAATGAGAAGCTCAGGAAATAGAAGTAACCTAGAAAATTTATTGAGACAGGAGCAGTAAAATAAATAAATAAATAAATAAATAAATAAATAAATAAATCAACACTTACTTATTTGCCAGTGTCTTAGGGGAGAAGCAGGTGGCATGATTCATGTTTCTTTATTTTGGTCTGATAAAGAGTGATATGAATGAGAAAAAGGGTGGTTCCTACCTTTTTCCTAAAAGGAACTTTGACATACTACTGTTTTTTAAGAGTTTTAATGGGTAGAGGGAGATCACCATGCCAACACTGACTATTAGAATTGCTTTGGTTAGACTTTACTGTAATAAAATACATAATTCAGCAAAATTAACCACAAACAAGTCTTAAGACAGTATCTTAGGATGCCATGCTATCAGTGAACTCAGTAAATAGAAGTTATTTATCCATCTAACAAATATTTACTGAGCACTTCTATATGTCAGGAACAGTTTGTCTTTTCACAACTTATAGTGAAAGAGAGGGAAAATAAAGCATTAAAAAACAGTAAATGTCAGATAGTGATAATTTTTCTTATGAATATTAAGCTATTAAGACAAATAATCAGTAAAAGGAAATAGGAAGTCACTAACATGTTACTTATGATAGGGTGTTAAGGGAATGCCTATCTTAGGAATTGACATTTCAATTATGAGAGGAAATAGCCATGGAAGGGACAAACTTTCAGGCAGATGGCAAGAATGAAGCCCTGAAGTAGCAGTTTCCTTGGTGTGCACTAAGAGAGGAAAGAGGCCTGTGTGGCCAGAGAGCCAGGAGAGGGAAGTGGAAAGAAAGAGGCTGAGAAATATCCAGGGTTTGAGGATTTATTCTAAGTGTTGTGGGATCTGTTAAAGGTTTGAGAGCAGGAGAGCAGCATGATCTGATTTGGATTTAAAAGTTCATCTCCGTGTAGGGAATGTACTTTAATGAGGCAAGATTAAGAGCTTCATGCAGTAATCCAAGGAAGATAGGATGGTGCCCTGGATCAGTACGGTAGCAATGGTAGTAACAAGAAATGGTGATTCAGGATATATTTCGAAGGTTAATACATTAGTATTTGCTTATAGATTGAATAATATGGTAGGAAGAAAAAGAAGAATAAAGGAAGACTCTATGTTTTTTGGTCTGACTACTTGAGGGAATAGTAGAATTTGTTGAGGAAAACTGAGAAAGAAAGCTTTAAGATGGAGGAAAACAATTCTGTTTTGGAGCAGAAAAAGTGTGAGATGCCTATAGTTTATGACGTGGAAATGTGAGAAGGCAATGTGATATATGAGTATACAGTTCAAGATAATGATCCAGGGTAGAGATATAAACTTAGGAGTCATCAGACTATGAATAGTATTTTAAAAAATGGGATTGGATGAGTTTACCTAGGTATATGAGTGTAGATAGAAAAAAGAAAAGCTGACAAAACTGAAACATGATTAGAAGGTTGTCAGAGGAGCAGGAGCTGCCAGTGATATTAAGAATGTTTGCTCTTGAAGGAAAAATAAAGCCAGGAGTCTGCTGTGTCTTACAAGTCAAGTGATGAAAATATTTTAAAAAGCAAGAAACAATTCCATCACTTGCATCTGGTACTTCCAGGTGAGATGAGGTGAGACCATCAGATTAAGGATTATAGAAGACATTGGTCATCAACACAAAGTAGTTTTAATGGAGTTATGGAATCACCTCCATTTGGATTGAACTGAATTGGTTTCAAGAAAAAAAAAGTGCAGTAGAAAGAGAGAAAAAGAATGGATATTCCTTTTTCCAGCAATTTTTTATGGCATGCTGCATATGCTAAATAAATAGAACTAAATCAATGTATAAAATATAAAAACTAGAACATTTTATGAGTTTATATAAAAGGAATACTTTAAAAAAATAAAGTCAGGAATCTTAAGAAATAGGTGAATATCAAAATTGCTTTTTATTTCCTTGATTATGCTATCATTCAGAAAGAAGTGTTTTATGAACACAGCTGTTACTATAATTGTTATTGGGCTAGGTGTCAAGTTTTCCTGTAGCTTTGGAAGAATTCTGTAGGGAAACTAACAAAGATAACTTCCGTTAGTGCCATTTCACTTAGACTATTTGCTATTGGTGCGCCTATCACAAAGAGGTGTTATATTGTTATTTTACTCTTGCCAGGATAAAATAAAGTGTAAATTAAAATATACCTCATCTTTAGAACTTACCCTGAAAACAGTACTAATTTTGTTTTTTACTCCTTACTTCAGTCCAAAATAGGTCAAAAATACACATAGGTGTTAGAACAAATGATTCTAAGAGGGCAGCCTGCCTTGGGAAAGAGCATTTCAATGACAGAACCCTAAGGCAGGATCCCAAATGGCTTTAAGATATTGTTATCTTCCTTCAACACTTTAAAGGATTGGACTTCAAGGAAGAATTGAAGGGCTTCCCTGAAGGGCTTCCCTGGTGGCAAAGTGGTTGAGAGTCCACCTGGCCATGCAGGGGACATGGGTTCGTGCCCCGGTCCAGGAGGATCCCACGTGCCGCAGAGCAGCTGGGCCCGTGAGCCATGGCCGCTGAGCCTGTGCGTCTGGAGCCTGTGCCCCGCAACGGGAGAGGCCACAACATTGTGAGGCCTGTGTACCGCAAAAAATAAAAAAAGAGAATAGAAAACATTTTATCAGTCCTTTTATTTTATTACAGAGCTGGATACCATGCAAGCATGTGTGTGGACCTGAGTGTCCCAATGTGTGATATTCTCCAGATTCACTCTATTACACAGTTAATTAATAAACAGCTAAAAAGAAGTTCTGAAGCAGTTGCTCAATGGAGAGTCATGTTACCTCATTTCCTAACACTGCTGCCTGCCTTTGCCACCCCTGGATGAAAGTCAGTTTCTGTCTTGGCTTCTTTTTGCCCCAACACAATGAGACCTTTAGCAGTGAAAGAGTCCAGGCGAAACATAAACATCCCTGAAAAGACTCCGGCTTCTCCCACCTTTCTGGCCTTAGATAAAGGATCATACTGTAGAACATGGGGCCTGACTTCCCTAGTAGCTTTCTGGGGTATCTAGTTGATATTACCTGGAGTTAATATATGTGTGGTCAATCGTGGGCCACTGAGAAACAGGAGACAAAATCAAGAAGCCTGAAGATAAATCCTTCTCCTTTCTTTCCCTTGGCAACTGTTGCAAAGCCCCAAGGCTCCCATCAAGGTCTCCTACATGTTCCATGTGACCATATCACAGGTAGCTTGGAAATGCATACCTTTATTTGATTTATCTTCTTCCCTCCCTTACCCTTGCTGACCTGGGATTGCACCTCCCAATTAAGTCTTAACCTGTAACATAATATCATATTCTATTTAGTAAGAAATCTGTATTAATACAGAGTCCTTGACAGAGAGGTGAAAATTGGTTTGGCCACACTTGAACAAATGTAAACATTATTTTATTAGGGTAAACTCTCCTCATTGTCAAAGATTTAAAAAATGGAATAAGGACATTTCATATTATTTTTATTTAAGAAAATGTTTATTGGATGGACCTAGAGATTATCATACTAAGTGAAGTAAGCCAGAGAGAGAAAGATAAATATCATATGATATCACTTATACGTGGAGTCTAAAAAAAAGTGATACAAGTGAACTTGTATTGGAAACAGAAATAGACCCACAGACATAGAAAACAAACTATGGTTACCAAAGGGGAAAGTGGGGGGGTGGTGAAAAATTAGGAGTTTGGGATTAACATGTACACACTACTATATATAAAATAGATAAGCAGCAAGAACCTATGCACAGAGAACTCTGTTCAATATTCTGTAATAACTTAAATGGGAAAAGAATCTGAAAAAATATATATATGTATAACTGAATCACTTTGCTGTACACCTGAAACTAACACAACACTGTAAATCAACTATACTTCAAAGGTCTATTGAGGGGATAATCCACCTTCTTGGGGAAATCACATATTGAAGGGACCATTTGGTAGGGTGAGGAGTTATGACTACGATAACATAAAAATTCTAGATGATGGGAAGAGGCAGTGAAATCACACATTTCCCCCAACTCTACAAAACTGTGTAGTAACTAGTGATAGGGAGACAGTAAGGGGCATTTGAAAATGCACAAGGGGCAGCTGTCAACCTTAGAAGACACACAGTCTCTGCCTCTAACATAGAGGCAGTGTCATTGACTTCAGTTAAAGGGTCTGGAAGTGGGTGATTGACGGCTTGATCTGAATGCATTATGATCTTTTCCTATAGATTAAAGGTTATTCAACAGTAGTAGGTTGGAGACTCAACCAGAAAGTAGATTGCATTGGTGAACTTCTGCTTGGCCTTCCAGATCTACTCTTTAGCTTTCTCTGACCTGCTCTGTGCCACAGGAGACATATCTGTAAGAACTACCTGGATGACCTTTGCTCTCTTTCTGGATTCTAGTTCTACTTAGCCACTCAGAAGTACTGGCTGGAGACTGAAGGAAGGGAGAGGAGTGAGTAAACCCACTCCCTGTGGACACACTGTGAGTGGGCTGAATCCTTTGGTGAAGGTCACACAGACCTCTCCTCACGTCTCTCTCCCCAAGTTCTGGTAAGCTTACCGTCTTGGTGCCCCACTGTTACATCACCAGGGTACTGCACTAGTCCTACTTTGTGGTTATGACCACTACTTTTGTAAACACTGCATCTTTGTGAAGTCCTACACAAATTACTTAATTTGAGAGTGCCATCTATCTCCTGTGACCCTGACTGATACACAAAATTATGAGAGAAGATACTGGCCTCTTCTTTACAATGTGTATTATCTCTCCCTCTGTTACTTTTGCAAAACTTACACCAAAGGAGAAGAGTTGCTTTTCCCAATAAACTATTTAGCAAACCTTATTTTTTCTCCCTACATGTAAAATGGGTTACTAATGACAGCAGCAGACAGATATTGCTCCTCCCATCAAGAATATTGGATGTGGCAGTCCAGAAGATGATTCAGAAATGCCCTCCAAAAGAAGTATACAAGTACTCTATGTTTATAAAATTTGAGTATTCTAAGTTCATTCAACAAGATATTAGTGAAAGCTAGGAACAATTTATGTAGTTTAAGATGTATTATAAAGTGGAAGTACCTTCCCTGAAAGCAATAATATGGGCTTGCCTGAATCTAACCAAGTCATTGTTCCTATTACTATCTCACTCAGGTTCCTTGGAGGGGGCACTTGTCTACATCAAGGACCATAAACAAGAGAGCTGCAACAGTGCCCTGGACATGAACAGGAATTTAGTAATCAATCAGAACTAACTAAAGAATAGGGTATGCATTTGGGGGTGATGTGAGGTATGACTAGTGTTAGATAGTAAGCTAGAGAATTAGCCAGAAGTTGATCATGAAACACTGTATTATCCGTAGTAAGGACTTTATGTTTCAGACAATGGGAAGCCACTGAAGGATTTTAGTCAGAGGAAAGTGACATTGCCTTGCTTCTTAAGCTATGCCAGACCCAGTTACTAGGAATGCACAATGAAGGACCACCACCAAATATATACACTTATTCATTTGTTCTTTCACCAACTGGTCTTCATTTTCTGCATCAAATTTGCATCTATGTATGGGCAGATAATTTGATATGCAGGGTCCACATGTTTCGATTCAGCAAGATTTTGGAAGTTGATTTTAAAAATGCAACAGCATCTTCCTTGTTAATGAAAAAGTCAGGTAAGAAAGTGTTTTTTTAATGAAAACAATAAAAGGTGTGACATGCAAAGTTTGCATTAATTTTGATGATAAAAGATAAGACTTGAAAGAAATGTCTTCTATGTTAGAGGAGTAACAACTTTTATCTCAAATTTGTGATTGAGAAGAAAGGCTCTGGAGCCAGGCTTTCTGGATTCACACTTGGCTCTGCCGCTTACTGTCTGTGTATTTGTGGGCCAGTTATTGATCCTCTTCGTGTCTTAGTCTTTAATTCAGATAAGAAAGTATAATAATGTACCTATATTATAATAGGTGGGGATAACGTGAATTAATACATATACAATACTTGGCACAGCACTCGGAACATTGTAAGCAGCTTAACAAATATTAGTAAAGGTTATTGAGTAAAACTTCCTCCTCTTGACCTTGGTCACATGTTTTTTGAGATGTGAAGACCATACCTGAGGTACAAACATACTCAAGGTTATTATTGTTAACGTCTTTCTATTGCAGGATTAAGAGGATTCTGCAGGATTTAAATTTTGAAAAACATGAAAGCTGGCTGAGGGGTGGCTAAAAGGACCTCATGTCTTAGGTCATGGAGAACGAGGACCTTCAGGTTTCTTCCTAAATTGTCATCTCAGATTCGTAGAAGAGTTTCCAGGACAGAACTGTGTAGAGAAATAATATTGTGTACTTTTACAGAATATGCCTTATGTTGTATTTCTTGGAAAACTGACTGTGGCATAACTGTTAAAAGAAAGTGAGGAACCGGTCAGAATGGCCATCATTTAAAAAATCTACAAAGAATAAATGCTGGAGAGGATGTGGAGAAAAGGGAATTCTCTTGCACTGTTGGTGGGAATGTAAATTGATACAGCCATTATGGAGAACAGTATGAAGGTTCCTTAAAAAACTAAAAATTGAACTACCATACGACCCAGCAATCCCACTACTGGGCATATACACTGAGAAAACCATAACTCAAAAAGAGTCATGTACCACAATGATCATTGCAGCTCTATTTGCAATAGCCAGGACATGGAAGCAACCTAAGTGTCCATCGACGGACAAATGGATAAAGAAGATGTGGCACATATATACAATGGAATATTACTCATTCATAAGAAGAAATGAAACTGAGGTCTTTGTAGTGAGGTGGATGGACCTAGAATCTGTCATAGAGAGTGAAGTAAGTCAGAAAGAGAAAAATACCATATGCTAACACATATATATGGAATCTAAAAAAAAAAAAAAAAAAAAAAAAGGGCATGAAGAACCTAGGGGCAAGACAGGAATAAAGATGTAGACCTACTAGAGAATGGACTTGAGGACACTGGGAAGGGGTATGGTAAGCTGGGATGAAGTGAGAGAGTGGCATGGACATATATACACTACCAAATGTAAAATAGATAGCTAGCGGGAAGCAGCTGCATAGCACAGGGAGATCAGCTCAGTGCTTTGTGACCACCTAGAGGGGTGGGATAGGGAGGGTGGGAGGGAGATGCAAGAGGGAAGAAATATGGGGATATATGTATATGTATAACTGATCCAATTTGTTATAAAGCAGAAACACACACACCATTGTCAAGCAATTATACTCCAATAAAGATGTTAAAAAACAAAAATGCTGAGGAATCTCAGTACAAATCATTAGTTCTTTGTGAGGAAACATAATGTTCCCGGGGGATTGCTGGTGGTCTTCTCCACCATGTCCCTCACATTCCTTATTAGAGAAGCTGAGATTTCTAACGGCCTGGGACCTTTTCCTGAAACTTCTAATATTTACTCTAGGAAAGGGCAGGTTCTCTCAGCATGCCACCTTCTGAACACAAAAGATTGTTATTTTATCTTCTGGGCAGAGAGAATGAATAACGAGAAGGTGACTGGGGTGTACCAGGCTGGTCTATGAAGAGATGAAAATGTTTCTCTCCAGAGGTTCCAGAGCTTCACTTGAGTTCTCCCACCCGAAGGGGAAAATACCAATAAATTTACACCATCATTAAAGTAGCATAAGATTTTTGCGATGATCTCATTGTTCAGTATAGATGGAACAAAAAAGAAAACCAATAATCCTGAGAGGAGTAATATCTTTAGTTGTACTGAAAGGTGAGTTGTGTGTCATTAAATATCAATAGATACAGCTGAGAAGATAAAAATAGATTTACCTTTACATTAACAGAGCAGAGACTAAAAAACACTAATGAAAAAGTGCTGCCTGCTCCAACCAGTGACTGCACAATGCCATACAAGGTCCAGAGCCAGACAAGCTGCTTCAAGAAAATCGTTGACACTGTTAGACTTGCCAGTGGAGTCTTTTCTTTACATCTAACCTTTAACAGTATGAAAGCATTTACATTCTGTCCTTACTAAATTACTCTGTCCTTACTAAGTTACTCTCTCCACACTGTCTCCTCACAATGTGAGCTGTCTCTTAGTTTTCTTTCATTTAACTTAAGATATGTATATGAGCATTGCCAAGGGAGATATTTTCCAGTTCTGATTATTTTCCTGACCAAAGAGGAATTCTCTGGGTCAAGGAAAGTAGTTTCATACAGTACAGTCCACCAGTTAAATGTCATGCTTCAGTTCTCAGATGTCAGACTTCCAGGAACCTGTCATTCTCAGCCATCCTTCTTCCCTCATGCCTTTTTCTTTCTCCTCCTTGGTCTCTGTGTTTCTTTCACGTTCCCTTCCTCCTACTCTCCCTTCCCAAGAAGAAAGACTGGAGTCTGATATTTTTCCGTGACTCTGTAAGCAGTGTGGGGCACATGTTGCACTCCACATACATGTGAACAGATGATCAGGTGGACAGAACATATTGACCCATGATTTACTGATATAAAAGAAAAGACAAAAATAAAGTCATGAGGGTGAGGCACAAAATATTGGCTTTGTCTACCAAAATAAATATTTCTTACAATAGCATAGTGAATCTTTAACTAAACACCAGAGGTTTTAAAATATTACAAAGATTTCCTAAACTCTTTGTGTGGTATTCTTGCTATAATCTACACAGCATACACATCTGTGCATTCAACTAAGTGTAGCTGCCTACCTTGGAAAAAAGAACATGGAACTTTGGTGAGGTGGTAGATGGAGAGAAAAAGTGATGACTTGATGTCCCATTTATATAAGTAAGCCTGAGAAGAATATAGAGAATAAAAACTCTTCTCCATTTTACTCCCCAAACTAGAAAGGTTGAATAATTTAAAGATTAAGTACAAATACACTTAGATTAGAGAAATATTTTAGGGGTCAAAAATCTTTATCTGTGACCGTTATCTTAGGTCCAGTTAGAAATAGAGTCTGTGGCAGAAACCCTTGTGCAAGTGACTCATTGAAGGAGAAACCTGAGTGATAAGGCAGGGGAAGAAGCTATGCAGAAGTGCATTTCAGGAGAAATGCAACCCAGGCCTGACCTTACTGGGAGTTCCGGCACATGAATTACACCAGACAAAGGTCCTGGGTTGTTATGTTATGTTCTCCATAAGTCAGCCATGGGCTACTGGTGGCCCTTGGGAGGGACTTGGGCAAATCTTTCAGGAACCTCCCTGTAAGGTAGTTCCCATTAGCCAAGGATGAGACTCCAGAGAAGAGTGCAGGTTTGAACCATTAGTAACCAACACTGAAAAAGCTGAGGCATGGGTGAACCAGACCTGCAAAGGTGATCTGGGTGGGCATCAACAGCATTTGCTTTAGGAACATTTTCCAATTCAGTTTAACCCAACAATTATTGGACATTTGATACGTTCAAGAAATAAGCATAATGATTCAGAGATTAATAAAAAAATATAATTTCTAGCTCCAAGGAGATCCTAGTCTAGTAAATGAGACACATATGTACTCAAGTATCCAACTATGATCTGGATTTTCTCCAGGTCTTTATTTGTTAGTAGGTGAAATAGGTCAAGTTAACATTAAGAGTCAAAATGTCACTGGCTTATGTGGTTTCTCCATAGTCTGATCTAGGTCTGTTCTGAATGGTGTCAAGGGGTGAGTCACAGAGAAGTGAGATTCACTTTTCTTGCCCATCCTCGTTTGAAAGGGTATTTCATCAAATCCCATGGCTTTGAAACCCATCTGATGACTCCCATATCTATATTTCAATTTGAACATCTCTCTTTAACTCTAGAGTCAAATATCCAACTGCCTATTCTATATCTCCTTCTTGGATATCTAATAGGCACCTAAAACTTAACAAGTCCAAAGCAAAACCCATCACAGCTACTTCCTACCTACCCCAGCTATTTTTTTCTGCAGGTTTCCCTATCTCACTAATGATGACTCCAAATTTCTAGATACCTAGGCTAACAACATTAGATTCAGCCTTAATTAATCTCTTTTTGTAATACTTGCATCAGCAAACTATGTCCACTCAACCTCTGATATATTTAGATTCAGGGCACTTCTTTCACTTCCAAGGCTATCACCTTGGTCTAAGTGACATCAGCTATCAGCCTTTTCCTGGATTATGGCTAAACTACTAAATGGTCCCTAACTTATCATCCTGAATCCACCTCTCCCTGACCTGACTTCCCCACCCCCAACCCCACATATAGTTTTTTGTCACCACAGCAGCCAAAACATAAACCATATCATATCAGTCCTCTGCTTTCACCATTTCACTTGAAGGAAAAACCAGTGTCTTACAATAGCATACACAATACTCTATGACTCGGTGCAATTAGAATATCTGCCAGAATGGGCCATAAAGAATTCTTTGAAAAGTATTCTTTGGACATTTTTCTGGTAAGTTAGTCCCTAAGTCATTCTGCAAGTTGAAGCTCAGAAAATGAACCAGTGCTAGAGCTAGAAACTTGGCAATTATGGGCCTATGGACTTGTATTTAAAATTATGGGAGTGATTATTATTACCTTTGTAGAAAAATAAGGCAGAAGATAAGAGATTTGGCACAGAATTCTGAGAAGATTCAACTTTTCATGGTCACATGAAGGTTGGAAGGACTATCTTGGGAGACAGAGAGTAGATTCTAGGGACCAAGAAAAGTAATCAAGAAGAGTGTAATGTCAGGAAAGCTATGGGCTATATAGAAAAATGGGACATATTCTCTAATCTCAAGAATCTAGTATTCGACTCTTATCTATGAACTAATTCAATAACTGACTTTCTTATTTTTTACAATGGTTGTATTCTATAATAATTGACATTTTAAAATATAGTAATAAAAGCTAGACTATTACTTCTCTATATGTTCTGTGGTAATTACAAGATCAAGTATTTGCATTAAAAATAATAACATTACACATTGAATGCCTTATCACATTGGACATCTATCTCAGCAGTTTCTACTTCCAGGTTTTTTCTTGGCCATTTCTGTGAGAAATGCTTTGAACATGTCTAGTTATTTGGTGTTTATGCCTATTTGCAAATAATTTTGATAGTCAGCATTCTTACGTTTTCTATTTAGGGAGAAAAAATGATCACAATGTTTAACCTATATAAGTTCTGATTTCTTTTTTTTTTTTTTTTTTTTTAAGTTCTGGTTTCTTGACCATTGAATTACAGATTTTTACAGTTTTCAAAATGTAAGAAAGCTGAGGAAATTTTCTATATACTTTAAGGTATAAATGAATGAACACTGGAATTTGACTAAGATCTTTAAAATAGAGTTAATTTTATATATCTCACATAGTTGTAATGAAAATTAAGAGAATGCATTACAGTATATTTGGTAAAGGATAAAATATTGTATAAGTATAAATTATCCATTCCTCAAATAGATATTGTAATGCATGTTACATAGAGCACCCTCTGATGAGCAAAGGGGTATCCAAGATTTAGTCATTAAATGTGACTAAATCTCTTTCCTCAAGATGTTTTCATTCTAGTATTGGAAGACCAGAGTAACTTTAATGTAAGTAAGAATACACTAAATGCAAAACTCAGATGGAAAACTCCTTAAAGATGGGGACCTCTTCATGTTCACTATGATTTCTTCAGTGCTCAGAAATGGTACTTGCCATATAGAATGCACTCAATTCTTATTGAATAAATTGATGAATATAAATAAATAATAGAGGACTCAAAAGAAATAATAGATGAAAGCAGGTTGTAATAAAGCCATATTCAAATGTAAATAAAAGACAATATTATGAATTTTCAAAGGAAAGAAAAATCACTTCTGAATAAGGAGAAATAATTAAGCTCCATGGAGAAATGGCATTTGACTAGACTTTACAGACTGGGGAAAATTTGAAACTATGCACTTGAAAAGATAGTCATGCTGTGGCAAAAAGATAATTTGATTAAAAGTTAAGGCATTTAAAATTAGTCATATTGTATAATTAGAAAAATAACATTGACTAAGTATTGACTAAATAGGAGCTCTCACTCCCACTGGAAAACCTATTAAGAAAAAGACCATAAACTATGGAGAAATGTTTGCTATTTGTAATCGTGTAAATAACTACCACATTGACTGAAATGTTTAAAGAACTAAATATTTTTCCACAGTTGCAGCCACCCGGTTAGTTGCTAACAGTTAGACAAAGGCAACCTTAAGGAAACATATTTATCACTATACCCCATACAGTTCTAGCCATAAAGAGTTCAACTCAAAAATGGATATTTCCCTTGAGCTGTAAAATTTTGTTTCAGAAAAAAACTCCCTAGGGGAATTAAACTTCCCTTTTTAAAAACTGATTTGAGTTTTACAGTTATTCATTTATGTTGTGGCTCAATAAACTTTTATTAAACCTACGTGTACCTAACACAAGTCCAGGCACTGTGGGGATAAACAAGATAAGTTTTTACATTATTATAACAGACACTTAAAATATAAACATTGCATCTACACTTGATGGCAGAGAAACTCAGAGGGACACTTTCTAATTATTTATACAGAAGATATGAATTTTTTTTATTACATCCATTTTGATTCCAGTGCCAGAAATATACATAAGTGGCAATTAAACACAAAATTATGACCTGCATCACAATCCATCTACTTTAAAGATAAATGAGGTAGGAGATATCATACTATATTCAGATCTAGCAATAATCTTCATTGCTTTTCCAGGTTTTGCCAAGAAAGCTTCTTATAAAATTTTATTTAATGCATAAGCTTATTGTAGAAAAAGTGAAAGCTACAGATGACTATAAATCATAAGATAAATTACCATGAGTCCAATTTCACAAAAACAACACTGTTACTATCTTGTTAGATTTTCTCTTAGTAAGTTTAACATTTAACCTATTTGAAAAATGGAAATAAGAAAATAAACTAGCTTTGTTTTCAATATTTCTTTTTTGCATGATATAAAGATAAAGGTGAAGCCCTTCCTCACAAGCTCTAGTTCATCTTCAGAAGTCACACACCTCCACCCCCAACCTTTATAGATGGTTATAGCATTCCTGCCTTTTCCCTGGATTTACCCATCTCTCCTTCTCATTTTCTGGTCAGGTAACTAAGATACCACATGCTGTGCAGCGTGGTCCCCCCCAAAAAATAAAAGGCTTCTAGTCATACAAAAATATTCCTATCAGGCTTGACATTCCAGGGGCTTAGAGATTATCTCCTAAAAGCAAAGTTTAAATTCTTTACTATACAATATCTCATTTTACTCTGTGATTGATTCTTCTCTTCCATATGTTATGACCCAGAAAAATTACTCATCTATGATTGTGAAAATTAGTTATCTAGCCAATGTGCAAAATGTCTGGTGATAGTAAACTACCTTTAAGGTAGCTCCATTTCATTTTTTGGAAAATGTATTATTATTTATATTGAGACTTCATATAACATACGATGCACATTCTTTTATTAATATCTACCACCAAACTTTGCATGTAATGATTGTTAATTAAAATTATGTTAAATGAATAAGAGCACATTTTGTATTTTTGCTGTATCAGGAACCAAAGTAGAATTTCACATATGACTGCAACTAGACATACATAACAACAGGTGAGATGAAAAAGGATGACCACTGAAATCAGCAAATGAGGAATGCAAGAGCTCTTATTAAGAAGAGAGAGAGAAATCTTCACAGAAGTAGGATATTTTCCTGGTAGGTTCATATCACAGCTTATATGAAAAGCATACTATAAAATGTGTTCCATTGATAGAAAAGTAATAAATCCAGAGTAAGTCAAGCAAAATAAGATTGTGTGATCTCATGATGTCTTCAAGGCAGAGAAGGATATATTATGGATAGCTGACCTTTCAAATATAAGGTAAAGAGAATGTACTTCTTCTTATTGGTATTTTGGTCTATGACTAAGCTTATTGAAAATTATTTTCTCTGTAAACCCAATTCATAGAGGATAAAATTGAGATTGTAAAAACCATCTTTAGCTTAACTAATACATTCACCTCTATCCACAGGCCAGCTGAAAAGCTATGAAGTATTTTGAGCATTGAGATGGTAAGCTTGTCATCAGGCTGCCACAATACACTTCATTCTCCATTTTAGTTCACTTAGTAGATTCAATACTGAAGCTACGCAGTACATCTACAAAATACTTGCAGAAAGTTACCAATATTAAACTGATTCCTTGTTTTTTAGTTTTCCTCATTTCCATTGTCTTTCAGAAGTTAATTTTGCTTCATGCTTTTAATGTCCTGGAATTTTAGTCTTAGGAATTTTCATGTTTTATTACACTGTCATTTGAGTGAGAGGGTAATTTGGAGCTCAGGTTAAATCAAATCTAAGTGATGGACCATGTACATCCCACATGTATGTTGTCCCCTTATACAGCTAAAGAATTATAAACCTACCTGTCCCATGTAAGAGGCATATGAATTAGATGGATTATAATCAAGGTAAATTTCTTGTAAATTAGGCATGGATGGTTATATTTATCTGCTTTAACAACCTATGATTTTTAATTATTAATCAATTTAATAGACTATGATCTATTTTATTATTTTTTTGTGGCCTCTTTACACAGCTTTAGAGGTTAGTTATTATTAAATAAACGGATCATATCTTATGTTACAGATTGACTAAACTAGTTTGTCAGTGCTCTGGATCTCAAAATAAAGCAGAGCTTTAAATTATTTAGTGGTTTTGATCCATGTGTATTGACTAAACACAGCTTATGGTCATGACAGGGAAGAACAGTTAATACAATAATGAATTGCATTTAAAAATATGTATTCATTTATTTTAAAATAATCGAAGATATTTATGTACTTTTTTTCATTTTTTTACTGTGGTAAAATATATATAACAAAATATACAATCGTAACTCTTTTTAAGTGTATAGTTCAGTAGTATTAAATACATTCATGTTGTTGTATAACCTCACCACCCCTGATCTCCAGAACTCTTCATTTTTCACCACTGAAACTCGATACCCATTAAAAATTAACTCCGCATTCCCCTCTCCCCCCAGCCCCTGGCAAACACAATTCTATTCTCTGTCTCTATGATTTTGACTATTCTAGCTACTTCATATAAGTGGAATCATACAGTGTTTGTCTTTTTTTTTTTTTTTTTTTTTTTTTTTTGTGGTATGCGGGCCTCTCACTGTTGTGGCCTCTCTCGTTGCGGAGCACAGCCTCCGGACGCGCAGGCTCAGTGGCCATGGCTCACAGGCCCAGCCACTCTACGGCATGTGGGATCTTCCCGGACAGGGGCATGAACCTGTGTCCACTGCATCAGCAGGCGGATTCTCAACCACTGCGCCACCAGGGAAGCCCCAGTATTTGTCTTTTTAGGGCTGGTTTACCTCACTTAGCATAATGTTCCTCAAGATTCATTCATGTTGTAGCATATGTTAGAATTTCCTTCACTGTTTAAAAAGTCTGCATAATATTCCTTTGCTTGCATATACCACATTTTACTTACCCATTCGTATGTGGATGGACACTTGTGTTGCCTTCACATTTTATCTATTGTGAAAGATGCTACTATGAACTTGGATATATAAATATGTCTTCAAGATTCTGCTTTGAATCTTTTGGATATGTTCCCAGAAATGAAATTGTTGGGAAACATGGTAATCATTTTTTAATTTTTTGAGGGTCCACCATACTGTTTTCCACAGTTGTTGTGCCATTTTACATTCCTACCAGCAGTGAACAAGGGTTCTAGTTTCTCCATATCCTCACCAAAACTTGTTATTTTCACTTTTTGTTAGTAGTCATCCTAACAGGTGTGTTGCAGTTCATGTAGGCAGTTTAAAAATAATTATTTTTGCATATGAGGTAAAAACAACTCTTTCCTTACTCAACTTCCCCAAATTCCAAATTTCACTTCCTAGAAGAAATTTCTGTCAATATTTATCAAAAATTTTTTTTGAATTTTTGCAGTCATGATTTTTCAGTTAAATATCTTTGCTTCCTACAATGAAATAGGAAGATTTGGTTTTTTCCCTTATTACAGACACACACACACACACATACTATCCCTTTACTCTTTTTCCAATTAAGTTTAAATCCTCAATTTTGTTTACAGCAATAGGCAAAGTTTACATTATTAATACTATGTAAATATTTTCACAGCTGAAATCAGGTAACAGACTAGGATTTTATGTGGCCCTCCCTATCCTCAGGTTCTGCACCTGTGGGTATGGAGGGCTGACTAAGGGACTTGAGCATCTGTGGATTTTAGTTTGTGCTAAAATTAAACCAGTCCCCTGTGGACTTGGAGGGACCACTGTATTTTATTTCTCATGGAAACTTTTGATTTCCTTGGAATTAATAACTGGGCCTTTTTTTTTTTTTTTTTAATTTTGTAAGAATTTGTTCTACCACCACCAAGAAGCCTGTGTGCGAGCACAGGTAACTCTCCACACCTCCCCTCCCGGGAAGCTGTGCAGCCCGCCACTGCCAGTGTCCCGGGATCCAGGGACAACTTCCCTGGGAGAACGCATGGCGCACCTCAGTCTGGTGCAACTTCACGCTGGGCTCTCCTGCAGCAGGCTTGCCCAGCATCAGTAGCCCTCCCTCGCCCCAGCCTGAGTGAGCCAGAGCCCCCGAATCAGCTGCTCCTTTAACCCCGTCCTGTCTGAGGGAAGAGCAGATGCTCTTCGGCGACCTACGTGCAGAGGTGGGGCCAAGTCCAAAGCTGAACACGAGGAGCTGTGCCAACAAAGAGGAGAGGGGGAGGTCTCTCCCAGCAGTCTCAGAAGCAGTGGATTAAACCTCCACAATCAACTTGAAGTGCCCTGCATCTGTGGAATACCTGAATAGACAGTGAATCATCCCAAATTGAGGAGGTAGACTTTGGGAACAAGATATATTATTATTTTCCCCTCTTTCTCTTTTTGTGAGTGTGTATGTGTGTGCTGTTGTGTGAAATTTTGTCTGTATAGCATTGCTTTCACCATTTGTCCTGGGGTTCTGACCAACCCTTTATTTTACTTTAAAAATTTTTTCTTCTTAGTAATTATTTTTTTTATTTTAATACCTTTATTTTATCCTACTTTATTTTATCTTCTTTCTTTCTTTCTTTCTTTCTTTCTTCCTTCCTTTCTTCCTTCCTTTCTTCCTCCCTTCCTTCCTCCCTCCCTTCCTCTCTCCCTTCCTTCCTTCCTTTCTTCCTTCCTTCCCTCCTTTCTTCCTTCCTTCCTTCTTTATTTCCTTCCTTCCTTCCTTCCTTTCTTCCTTCCTTCCTTCCTTTCTTTTTTCCTTTCTATTTGTTCTCCCTTTTATTCTGAGCCTTGTGGATTAAATGCTCTTGGTGCTCCAGCCAGGTGTCAGGGCTGTGTCTCTGAGGTGGGAGAACCAACTTCAGGACACTGGTCCACAAGAGACCTCCCAGCTCCATGTAATATCAAATGGTGAAAATCTCCCAGAGATCTCCATCTCAACACCAAGACCCAGCTTCACTCAATGACCGACCAGCAAGCTACAGTGCTGGACACCATATGCCCAACAAATAGCAAGACAGGACTACAGCCCCATCCATTAGCAGAGAGGCTGCCTAAAATCATAATAAGGCTACAGACACCCCAAAACACACGACCAGACGTGGACCTACCAACCAGAAAAACAAGATCCAGCCTCATCCACCAGAACACAGGCACTAGTCCACCCAACCAGGAAACCTACTCAACCCATTGAACCTACCTTAGCCACTGGGGACAGACACCAAAAACAACAGGAACTACGAACCTGCAGCCTGCAAAAAGGAGACCCCGAACACAGTAAGCAAAATGTAAAGACAGAAAAACACACAGCAGATGAAGGAGCAAGGTAAAAACTCACCAGACCTAACAAACGAAGAGGAAATAAGCAATCTACCTGAAAAAGAATTCAGAATAATGATAGTAAAGATGATTCAAAATCTTGGAAATAGAATAGACAAATTGCAAGAAACACTTAACAAGGACCTAGAAGAAATACAGAGGAAGCAAGCAATGATGAGCAACACAATAAATGAAATGAAAAATACTCTAGATGGGATAAATAGCAGAATAACTGAGGCAGAAGACCGGATAAGTGACCTGGAAGATAAAATAGTGGAAATAACTACTGCAGAGCAGAATAAAGAAAAAAGAATGAAGAGAATTGAGGACCGTCTCAGAGACCTCTGGGACAACATTAAACGCACCAACATTCTAACTATAGGGGTCCCAGAAGAAGAAGAGAAAAACAAAGGGACTGAGAAAATATTTGAAGAGATTATAGTTGAAAATTTCCCTAATATGGGAAGGGAAGTAGTCAATCAAGTCCAGGAAGCACAGAGAGTCCCATACAGGATAAACCCAAGGAGAAACATGCCAAGATACATATTAATCAAACTATCAAAAATTAAATAAAAAAAAAAAAACACATTAAAGGCAGCAAGGGAAAAACAACAAATAACACACAAGGAAATCTCCATAAGGTTAACAGCTGATCTTTCAGCAGAAACTCTGCAAGCCAGAAGGGAGTGGCAGGACATATTTAAAGTGACGAGGGAGAAAAACCTACAGCCAAGATTACTCTACGCAACAAGGATCTCTTTCAGATTTGATGGAGAAATTAAAACCTTTACAGACAAGCAAAAGCTGTGAGAGTTCAGCACCACCAAACCAGCTTTACAACAAATGCTAAAGGAACTTCTCTAGGAAAGAAACACAAGAGAAGGAAAAGACCTACAAGAAAAAACTTGAAACAATTAAGTAAATGGTAATAGGAACATACATATCAATAATTACCTTAAATGTAAGTGGATTAAATGTTCCCAACAAAAGACACAGATTGGCTGAATGGATACAAATACAAAACCCATATATATGCTGTCTACAAGAGACCCACGTCAGAACTAGCGACACATACAGACTGAAAGTGAGGGGATGGAAAAAGATATTCCATGCAAATGGAAATCAGAAGAAAGCTGGAGTAGCAATTCTCATTTCAGACAAAATAGACTGTAAAATAAATACTATTACAAGAGACAAAGAAGGAGACTACATAATGATCAAAGGATTGATCCATGAAGAAAATATAACAATTGTAAATATTTATGCACCCAACACAGGAGCACCTCAATACATAAGGCAAATACTAACAGCCGGAAAAGGGGAAATCGACAGTAACACAATCATAGTAGGGATCTTTCACCAATGGACAGATCATCCAAATTGAAAATAAATACGGAAACAAAAGTTTTAAATGATACATTAAACAAGATGGACTTAATTGATATTTATAGGACATTCCACCAAAAACAACAGAATAAACATTTTTTCTCAAGTACTCATGGAACATTCTCCAGGATAGATTGTATCTTGGGTCACAAATCTAGCCTTGGAAAATTTAAGAAAATTGAAATCATATCAAGTATCTTTCCAAACACAACACTATGAGACTAGATATCAATTAGAGGAAAAGATCTGTAAAAAATACAAACACATGGAAGCTAAACAATACACTACTTAATAACGAAGTGATCACTGAAGAAATCAAAGAGTAAATCAAAAAGTACTTAGAAACAAATGACAATGGAGACATGACGACCCAAAACCTATGGGATGCAGCAAAAACAGTTCTAAGAGGGAAGTTTATAGCAATACAATCCTACTTTAAGAAAAAGGAAACACCTTGAATAAACAACCTAACTTTGCACCTAAAGCATTTAGAGAAAGAAGAACAAAAAACCACCAAGTTTAGCAGAAGGAAAGAAATCATAAAGATCAGATCAGAAATAAATGAAAAAGAAATGAAGGAAAGAATAGCAAACATCAATAAAATTAAAAGCTGGTTCTTTGAAAAGATAAGCAAAATTGACAAACCATTAGCTAGACTCATTAAGAATAAAAGGGAGAAGACTTAAATCAATAGAATTAGAAATGAAAAAGGAGAAGTAACAATGGACAGTGCAGAAATACAAAGGTTATTAGAGATTACTACAAACAACTGTATGCCAATAAAATGGACAACCTGGAAGAAATGGACAAATTCCTAGAAATGCACATCCTATCAAGACTGAACCAGAAAGAAATAAAAAATATGAACAGACCGATCACAAGCACTGAAATTGAAACTGTGATTAAAATACTTCCATCAAACAAAATCCCAGGACCAGATGGCTTCACAAGCGAGTTCTATCAAACATTTAGAGAAGAGCTAACACCTATCCTTCTCAAACTCTTCCAAAAGATGGCATAGGGAGGAACACTCCCAAACTCATTCTATGAGGCCACCATCACCCTGATACCAAAACAAGACAAAGTTGTCACAAAGAAAGAAAACTACAGGCCAATATCACTGATGAAAATGATGCAAAAATCCTCAACAAAATACTAGCAAACAGAATCCAACAGCACATTAAAAGAATCATATACCATGATTAAGTGGGGTTTATTCCAGGAAAGCAAGGATTCTTCAATATATGCAAATCAATCAATGTGATACACCATATCAACAAACTGAAGGAGAAAAAACATATGATCATCTCAATAGATGCAGAGAAACTTTTGACAAAATTCAACACCCATTTATGATAAAAACCCTGCAGAAAGCAGGCATAGAGGGAAACTACCTCAACATAATAAAGGCCATATATGGTAAACCCAAAGCCAGCATTGTTCTCAATGGTGAAACACTGAAAACATTTCCACTAAGATCAGAAACAAGACAAGGTGCCCACTCTCACCATTCATATTCAAAGTAGTTTTGGAAGTTCTAGCCACAGAAATCAAAGAAGAAAAAGAAATAAAAGGAATCCAAATAGGAAAAGAAGAAATAAAGCTGTCACTGTTTGCAGATGACATGATACTATACGTAGAGAATCCTAAGGATGTTACTAGAAATCTATTAAAGCTAATGAATGAATTTGGTAAAGTAGGAGGATACAAAATTAATGCCCAGAAATCTCTGGCATTCTTATACACTAATGATGAAAAATCTGAGAGTGAAATTAAGAAAACACTCCCATTTTCCACTGCAACAAAAAGAATAAAATATCTAGGAATAAACCTACCTATGGAGACAAAAGACCTATATGCAGAAAATTATAAGACACTGATGAAAGAAATTAAAGATGATATGAATAGATAGCGAGATAGATCATGTTCTTGGACTGGAATAATAAACATTGTGAAAATGACTCTAATACCCAAAGCAATCTACAGATTCAATGCAATCCCTATCAAACTACCACTGGCATTTTTTACAGAACTAGAACAAAAAATTTCACAATTTGTATGGAAACACAAAAGGCCCCGAATAGCCAAATCAATCTTGAGAATGAAAAATGGAGCTGGAGGAAACAGGCTCTCTGACTTCAGACTATACTACAAAGCTACAGTAATGAAGACAGTATGGTACTGGCACAAAAACAGAAATATAGATCAATGGAACAGGATAGAAAGCCTAGAGATAAACCCACACACATATGGTCCCCTTATCTTTGATAACGGAGGCAAGAATATACAGTGGAGAAAAGACAGCCTCTTCAATAGTTGGTGCTGGGAAAACTGGACAGGTTCATATAAAAGAATGAAATTAAAACACTCCCTAACACCGTACACAAAAATAAACTCAAAATGGATTAAAGACCTATATGTAAGGCCAGAAAGTATCAAACTCTTAGAGGAAAACATAGGCAGAACACTCTATGACATAAATCACAGCAAGATCCTTTTTGACCCACCTCCTAGAGAAATGGAAATAAAAACAAAAATAAATAAATGGGACCTAATGAAACTTAAAAGCTTTTGCACAGCAAAGGATATCATAAACAAGACCAAAAGACAACCCTCAGAATGGGAGAAAATAGTTGCAAATGAAGCAACTGACAAAATATTAATCTCCAAAATTTATAAGCAACTCATGCAGCTCAATAACAAAAAAACAAACAACCCAATCCAAAAATGGGCAGAAGACCTAAATAGACATTTCTCCAAAGAAGATATACACATTGCCAACAAACACATGAAAGAATGCTCAACATCATTAATCATTAGAGAAATGCAAATCAAAACTACAAGGAGATATCATCTCACATCGCTCAGAATGCCCATCATCAAAAAATCTATAAACAATAAATGTTGGAGAGAGTGTAGAGAAAAGGGAACACTCTTGCACTGCTGGTGGGAATTGATACAGCCACTATGGAGAACATTATGGGGGTTCCTTAAAAAACTACAAATAGAACTACCATACGACCCAGCAATCCCACTACTGGGCATATACCCTGAGAAAACCACAATTCAAAAAGAGTCATGTACCAAAATGTTCATTGCAGCTCTATTTACAATAGCCAGGACATGGAAGCAACCTAAGTGTCCATCAAGAGATGAATGGATAAAGAAGATGTGGCACATATATACAATGGAATGTTACTCAGCCATAAAAAGATATGAAATAGAGTTATTTGTAGTGAGGTGGATGGACTTGGAGTCTGTCATACAGAGTGAAGGAAGTCAGAAGGTGAAAAAGAAATACTGTATGCTAACACATATATATGGAATCTAAGAAAAAATGTCATGAAGAGACTATGGGTATGATGGGAATAAAACACAGACCTACTAGAGCATGGACTTGAGGATATGGGGAGGGGGAAGGGTAAGCTGTGACGAAGTGAGACTGGCATGGACATATATACACTACCAAACATAGAGTGGATAGCTAGTGGGAAGCAACCACATGGCACAGGGAGATCAGCTAGTTGCTTTGTGACCACCTAGAGGGGTGGGATAGGGAGGGTGGGAAGTAGGGAGATGCAAGAGGGAAGAGATATGGGAACATGTGTATATGTATAACTGATTCACTTTGTTGTAAAGCAGCAACTAACTCACCATTGTAAAGCAATTTTACTCCAATAAAGATGTTAAAACAAAGAATTTGTTCTAATTCATTTTCAAACTCTCACAGAAACATAAATCTCTAAGAAAAATTTACTGAGTGCCTGTTAGATTGTTTGGGACTGCTCTGAGAATCTGCGCTATAACAGTATCCCATAAAAAGCTCCTTGACCATTTTGAGCTTACTTTCTGGCTGGTGAGACAGATAATAAGCAATATTATAATAAATAAATGTTACACGAATAATGTTAGAAGGTCTGGAAGCTATGGGGAAAAAAAAGTAAGTATAGTGAGTAGAATGCATTTTTCATTATTAACAGGGAGTTTGGACAGACCTCTTTGGAAAGGCAACATTTAAGAAGACATTAAAGGAGTACGGGCTTGGAAGTAGTGCAGTAAGGAAGCATGCCTGGCATGTTGGAGAGATGTGTGTAGCAAGAACTGAGGGAGTGAGGAGGTGAGGGGTAGGAGGTGAAGTTAGGAAATGGGATGCACTTAAGACTTTGTGTTTTATTCTGAGGGAAAGAATTTTTTAGGGCTTGAGCAGAGAAGTGATAATCTGACCTTTGTTTTTTTTATTTTATTTATTATATTTTGTGTTATGCAGGCTTCTCACTGTTGTGGCCTCTCCCATTGTGGAGCACAGTCTCCAGATGCGCAGGCTTAGCAGCCATGGCTCATGGCCCAGCTGCTCCGCGACATGTGGGGTCTTCCCGGAATGGGGCACAAACCCGCGTCCCCTGTGTTTGCAGGTGGATTCTCAATAACTGTGCCACCAGGGAAGCCCTGACCTTTGTTTTAATAGGATCTTCTTGGCGGCTGTGTTGAGAATAATGTGTACTATTTGGAGGGGAGGACAGAGGAGGAAACGGTAGAAGAGGAAGAAGAGTTAAGAGGCAGTTACAAGGAGTCAGGTGAGATTCTTGGTGGTTCTGTGGTTCACACTCATCAGGAACTCTAGGGGTTTTGTGTTTTTCTTTAACAATTATTGCCGGCTTTCCTGGCCTTCATTCAGCAGTCTTAATGGATTGCTTATTATATGCGTTCTTACTGGAATCTCTGTTCACCGGCATCAGCAGGATGCCCTTTGCCTGCAATGGACGTCCTGTTTACTATCCAAAGTCTTCCTTTTCCTTGATGACTGCTTCATTTCAGTGAAGCAAATATTTTAGTAGGCTTTTGAGAAAGGGGGCAAGGAAAGTCATTTTTTTAAGTCCTTGAAAGTCTGAAAATGTTTTTATTGCAGTCTCACATTCGATAGCTACCTTGACTGAATAAATAATTCCAAGTTGAAAATTAACTCCCTTTAGAATTGTGAAGAAATTGTTCCTTTGCCTTCTGATTTCCAATGTTGAATTTTTATATCATAGCAATGGGACCTTGATTTGATTCTTTTTCCCCCTCTTCTTCCATACAGTACTTTCCAAGACTGGAAACAAATGTTTAATCTCTGGGACATCTTCTAGTATTATTTATCTTTAATAATTCCCGTCTCTATGTTTTCCCATTTCTTTCTGCTTGGAACTTCTATTATTTAGATATTAGACCTCCTCTACCTTTGTAATGTTTTTCTTCCTATTTTATAACTATTTATTTGTTTCATATTTTGAGAAATCTCCTCAACTTTCTTTCTAGTCCCTCAAATGAATTTTTCCTTTTTGCTATTATAGCATGTTAATTTCTAAGAATTTCCTTTCTCTGAATATTCCTCTTCCATTATATCCTATTTATTACCAGGTCCTTAATGCTGCCCTGAAATCACACTAGATACATCATAATCCATTCACTTTTTCTCATAGATGATGAATGAATTCTTTAATCCCTTACACAAATTTCCAAGATGCTCTCATGGTCATGCTCAACTGAAGACTTTGTTTCTTTTTCACTGAGAATAATTTTGTTTTAAATTTAAATATGTTTACAAACTCATACTTAGCACCACATTTACTCAGATACTACAATCTGGTCCCATCTGCTTTGCCTCTCATCTGTGCTATGGATGAATTACCCATGCTTCTATCAAAGACTCCAATATCCTCTCACATACTCAAAGTCACCATTCTGGCAATTCTCCAGTCTTTTGCCTATATCAATTTTTCATTCTCTACAGGATTATTATTATCAATGTATTATCACACTATAATTTATCCCATCTTAAAAACTCTGGCTTGACCCTACTTTCTCCTCCACCTGACTGCTCATTTTCTCTGCCTTTACAGAAAAACATCTTGGAAAAATTGTCTACACTCATTGCTCCATTTTCCCTTATCTCATTCTCCCTTAAACCCATGCAAATTTGGTCTTTATTGCTAATAGGTCACTTTGTGCACTTGTTATCACTGCTCTTGTCAAGTTGTCAATGGCTTATTTTTTGATAATCTCAATGGTCAGTAATTAGTATCTTTTAATATGCAATATTAATTATCTTATTTATGGTCTGCCTTGCCCACCAAAATGTAAATTCCATGAGGGAAAAATACTGGTCTGTTATGTTCACTGACTTAGGAGAATACTTGTCATCATATTTCAGTTAATATTTGTTAAAATGATTAGATATGGTACCTTCTCATATCTCTGTGGATATTAATTATAAATTTTGGAAATTTTATTCTTATCCCTGCCTTGTTTCATTTTTGTCTAAGCTGTTTACATTTTAAAACTTAATTAATTAATTAATCAATTTTTGGCTGCATTAGGTCCTTGTTGCTGCACATGGGCTTTCTCTAGTTGTGGAGAATGGGGGCTTCTCTTGTTACAGAACAAGGACTCTAGGTGTGTGGGCCTCAGTAGATGTGGCACATGGGCTCAGTAGTTGTGGCTCGTGGGCTCTAGAGAGCAGGCTCAGTAGTTGTGGTGCATGGGCTTAGTTGATCTGCAGCATGTGGGATCTTCCCAGACTAGGGTCGAACCTGTGTCCCCTGCATTGGCAGACAGATTCTTAACCACTGTGCCACCAGGGAAGCCCAAAGCTGTTTACCTATTATTTTATGAATTGTTAATTAATTAATTAATTAGTTAATTTATCCATTTGTTTCATGCCTTTCATGTAGAATGTTTTTTTCAAAAGTTTCATGATCCCTGATTCTCAATTGGATACAATTAAGAGGCAAATTACTAAAAATCTTACTGGCTTGGAAATGTCCAAATGTTACCAAGTAGCTCTATTTAGACCATTCCTTCCACAGCAAAATCATAGAGAAACTGGAGGGACGTTTACATATGACAGATAAGAAAGGCTTTGAGTGAAGTTCTCACATTCTTACTGTTTTTTTTTTTTTTTTCCTGGTTGAGCTCTGATCTCTGCATGCATAAAAAGGACTCAAAGCAGCCCAGAAAAGGTTAAAATAGGTAAATAGAGACCAAGTTTGTAATATGAGTCTGTCTAAGTTAGTTGCATTCTAAAAGAAAACAAAACAAAAATCAACATTACTCAGAGGAATAGAAAAGAATCCAGAGCTTCTTCAACACAACACTCACCATGTCCAGGACGTAATCACAAATTACTAGATTTATTAAGAAATAATAAATACAACCAATCTTCCAAACAAAAGGTAATCAATAAAGACCAACCATAGATGGAAAATCTAAGAGAAAAGCACTTTAAAGAAGCTATTATTACTGCATTCAATGTTATAAAGCAAAGCATACTTAAAATCAAGGAACAAATATGAAATCTCTATAGAAACTATAAAGAAGATTCAATTTGAAATTCCACAATTGAAAAGTAAATGAAACAAAAAATTCCTGGATAGGCTTAATAGAAGAAATATAAATTCAATTATCTAATTTGAAGAACACAGAAAAATGTATTGATCCCATAAATGAATAGAGCATAAAGTATCTGGTAATATCAAAATTTCTAACACATAAGCATTTGAAGCTGAATCTGCAATGTGGGTGTATTTGATCTGTTTCCTTTCACGCAGACAACATAAGAGGACAGCTTCAGTCTTAGGGTAATCTGTGTTGTCTGTGCCACTGTGTGCAACTGCGTAATTAAGACGGGGGTGATGGTTGCAGATCTAGAGCCATAGTCTCCAAATAGCTTTAGCAATATAGAAGAGATGATAATTTCTTCTCCATCTGTCTATATTTGGGTCTTAGCTCTCAAGCTGTTTTTTTTTTTTTTTTTTTTTTTTTGCGGTACGCGGGCCTCCCACCGCCGCGGCCTCTCCTGCTGCGGAGCACAGGCTCCGGACGCACAGGCCCAGCGGCCGTGGCTCACGGGCCCAGCCGCTCCACGTCATGCGGGATCCTCCCAGACCCGGGAACGAACCCGCATCTCCCGCATCGGCAGGCCGACTCCCAACCACTGCGCCACCAGGGAAGCCCTCTCAAGCTGTTTTGATTAAGAAGGAAAAAGAATACTATGTATTGCCCATTATAATCCCAACAGGAAACACTTTGTGTTTGCCTCTGAAATGTAAATAATATTATAGTTTATTAATTTGCTGCTTGTTCTAATCAGGCTATTTTTGAAATAGTCATTGTATTAGCAAAACATAAATTGTCATTTTTCTGAGGTTTATCTTATTTTCTTATTTTGTATTTATAAAAAATACCTGTAAATGGGATGTCACTACACTTTTAGTAGAATGACTAAAATTAAGAAGACTGATAATGTCAAGAAATGACATGAGGATGGTGTAAGTGAAATTTTTATATGTTGGTGGTGGGAGCATAAATTGGCAAAACTATTTGGGAAAATTGCCTTGCAATACCTAAAACAGTGAATCATATGTTTATCCTATGGCCCAGAAATTGCACTGCCAGACTTATTCCTAATAGAAATAAGTGCATTTGTCCACCAAAAACATGTACAAGAACATTCAAGACTACTTTTTTCTTAGTAGCCATAAATAAATTGCAAATAACAAATGTCCAATGCCAGCAAAAGTGACAAAGTATAGTATATTAATAAAATGGAACACTATGGAGCAATGAAATGAATAAATTACCACCACATGTAACAACAAGGTGAATCTCATAGACATTATATTGAACAAAAGAGACCACATATAAAAGAGTACATATCATATAATTCAATTTGTAGGAGGTTCTAGAATAAGAAAAACTAATTTATTGTAAAAGAAGTCAGTACAGTAGCTTCCTTTGCAGGTGAGTAAGTAATGAGTAGGATACCAGGATACCAGGAAACATTTTGAGGTACTAGAAATAGTCTAAGTCTTGATCAAGATAATGATTACTTTAATTTATGCTATACCTCAAAAAATGTCAACATTTTATATATTCATTAAAAAATTATCTTTAAAAACTTGATTCCTAAAAGACAATTAAATGTTGTGAACACAATCATATTTTGATGACCAGATAAAAATTCATATTCTCATATGTATTCACAACATATAGATAATAAATATTTATTTATTAAGAGTTAATGGATAAACTTGACTTTCAACAATTATTATTTATATTCTACCAATAGTAACAATAGTTTCTCAAATCTGAAATTTGATGAGTTAATATTTAATTAAGAAGTTATATTGTAATTGCCCTTTTCTAAGGACCAAGAAGCATTATTTCTACAGAATTACTTAACTATAGAAGTTAGTGTAAAAACAGTGTAATGAAAAAAAATATTTAATCATTCCTTTTTTAATCATCATTTAAGTCATAGCACGTGCACTTGGTATTAGATATTAACATAAACATATATGAGAGGGAAATTAGTTTATTGGTTTAATAATTATATACTAATATCTATTATATGCAGTTAAATTATAATCATATGGCTCGAGCTTGCTACATCATGCCTTAGTTCAAAATGATATCATTATAGCCCTTATATGAGAGGCAAAGAGATTGTGTAGCTGTTTTCATTTATAACAAAACAAAACTAATTCCATCAAATTGTCAGTTGTTATGCAACTTCATTAAAATCTGCCATCATCAATTGTTTGTAATCTACTTAGAGTTTGGTTTTGTCTCAAATTTTTATTTAAAACTTTTAGCCATGTCTTGTAAATTAATAATTTGAAAACTAGAGGCTGTCTTTTTCATTTATCTTTTGTTTGTTTTTGATGAGCCGGGCAGTAAAACCAAAGGAACTGTAACTGAATGAGGCAAAGTCTTCAACATTGTGAAAAGACATGGCTAGATAAATACTTAGTTCTCTTATTAATCATTTTATTTAGGCTTTTGAATGTAAGGCTTATACAAGTTAAGAAAATGCAGTCTTCATGACATTAGTTGATGATAAGAATACCATGTCTTTTTTTTTTTTTAAGAAATATACTTACTTGGCTTTTTTCTAACATCTGAAAAAGACAATAGATTCATCAGTTCTTGTGTTTAAAAAAAATGGAAAATTGAATTATCTGTTTAGATTATCATGCCCTTGCACTTTAGAAAAAATGTAACAAGTGTTTCATTTCATGACAATCATTTCATAAACATGGCTAAACTTTCATTCTCTGTGAAGAAAATGACAAAAATACATTGATAAATGGATGAACAAGATAGCTTTAAAATAAACTATAGTAAGTCCTTTCAAACTTTCAATAGAGTTTATCAAAATATTTCTACTTTTTTCCATTATGTAGTGACATGATGACTTGAAATGATTGTAAATGAGTTTTTTTTCCACTCATAATATTTATTAAAGTCAGTAATTCTAAAGCACCAACTTTCCTAATTCACCTGAAAAGAAGGCAGGAATGAGCAAAGTACATGCTTTGCCTTCAAAGACCTTCCAGTTTGATGGTGAAGATAAAGTAGTTACAGTGTGACCGTGTGTAAGCAAACCACAGGGCTAATGTGAAACATCTCCCTCAGTCACACAAAATACATAGTTGAGGATAATGGACCCAATTAATCTTTAAGCTCTCAAAGTTGTTACATTGATCAAAGGCAATATTTGATACAATATGCTATGCAGTTGGTTTCAAAATGATAGATTCCTTAAAAATCAAGATGTTGCTAGACTAGATTCATTGACATTGGATCATACTTTATCTCACCCTGTACGTTACTTGGCTTCTGACATTTTCCTATCTTCTGAAAATTCTGTTCTATTTACACGAGTTTATCTTGTAGTTCATTCTTTCTCTAAGACACCTCATCTAATCTATGACCTTAAACCACTCCATAAAATCACTTTAAACTTTCTCAAGTAGAAGATGACCATCCTCCTCTTCCTTTCATTCCACAGTTTCTTCTCCCGAAAATATTTCTGGGTGCAAGAAAAAGTCAGTTGTTTTTAGACATGCTGTCAGTATTTAATTTTTAATTAAATTTAATCTTTTTCTAAATAACTAGTACTCTGTAAATGCATTTCATAAGACTATCTCTCCCCCTCCTACTCTCCATCTTCTTAGCTCATGTATACAGATGTCTAAGGTATTCATTTTCCTTTGATGAAGAGTTTGGCACATATTTCAAAAGCTCCCTCTACCCCAATTCCTGTTATCATCTTGGACTATTTTTAAATCTATTATGTGAGTCGTCAAATCCATTTTTTAAACCAATGTGTAATACTTATGTATGGAGCACTGTGTATATCATTAGAAATACAAAGTTGATTATTTCAGAGCCTCCAGCATTAAGGCACTCATATTGTGAGACAGACAAGTGAACCAAAGAGTTATGGTATAATCTTTCATGAAATGTAAAAGAATTTTATTTAAAGTCCTGTGGAAAGAAATTATAATTTTTACTTACTAAAGTAACATATGCCATTTTACAACCTTGACTCCAATTTAGCCTGTTAATCTGCTATCCATATCTTCACTCTCTATTTCTCTGTCCCCCCCACCCCTTACCACCCACCAGAACTCCAGATTTTATCCTTATTGAATTACTTTCCATTCTTTAAACTTGCCATGCCTTTTGGAATTCTGTGTGGTTTTTCATATGGTTCCATCTGTCTGAAGTATCTACTACCCTTGTTGGCCATCTGTCAAACTCCTGTTCATACACTTAAGCTTAAAAATTAACTACCAGATGAAAACTTCCCTGATACTGAGAAAAATGTTGAAATACCAGCTCTTCTGTTCTCCCATGCCCTTTATATGTACCTATCATCATATTTTGTAGTAATTTAAAGTGTCATCTCTTTAACATGTCTCTGAACTCCTAGAGGGTAGAGACTGAATATATATATATATATATATATATATATATATATATATATATATATATATATATATATTTAGTACCTGGCACATAATAAGTGATTAAAAGGTTTTTTTTGAAATAAAGATTGACACATAAAAGAAGGAAGATGCTAGAGAAATTCACATCAAAGGAGAGGTTTTTTTATTCTTATGGTGTTCCTTAGATACAACTTTCCTGTTAATAACTGATTAATTTTTAAGTGTAATGAAAATTGCCTTTAAGGTCTCTGAATTTTCTAGACATCTTTATTAGTCTGGTAAGCTAACTTCTCTCAGAAGCAAGCCTCAAATTAGAGTGTGTAACACAATAAATTTTATTTTTTTGTTCATATAAATTCCAATTCTGATGTTCCCATTTGGTAGTTTTATAGGGTGGCCCTATTCCATGTGGTATCTCTCACAAATTCAGTCTCCATGAATTTGCCATCTTTAAAATAAGGTTTCTAAATGTGTTGAAAAGGGAAGAAGAGCTCCTCTTCCATTTTTTTTCTGGCTAATCTCTCAGCCAGGAACTGACACCTATCAATTCTGCTCATGTTTCATTGGCTAGAATTAGTTGCTTGGCACTATCTAGATACAAAGGGCTAGGAGATATTTCCAGGTACATCTCATACTATAGAGATTATGGATATTGGTGGTCCATTAGCCCTCTGTGTCACACAAGTGAACTGGCTTAAATACCTGTAAATAGTAGTTATTATCCTGAAGCTAGGATCTGATTATTGAAGAGAATTTGAACCCACCAAAAATGCATTTGTAGATGACTAAAGAAGAGGCATAATTAACTATGTATTGAATAAAATATTCCTTCCAAAAGTGTTCTCTTTAATTTGGATAGGACTTTACAATTTATAATAGACCACTTAATAGATCTAGAAAATCCACAGTTATGTCTGGTTCCTGGAATTTTATTGTTGTTTTAGAGGAAATATGTTTTAAGTCATGGTCCAGTATAAAAAATATAGGTTTTATTTAAAGTTTAGAAAATTAGTACAAGACATTGGAATTTTGTCTTGCCCTTAATCCAAGACAAAGTGTCTCTGAAAAGCTGATTTCATCTGCAATTCCTCCTCACATGTGATTTCTGTTCTTCTGTGACAAATGGACTCACAATTCTGGCTCAGTTATAATCAAATACGAGTCTGAGTGTTTTGTTTTTGAACCCAAACATGCACTGACACCGTGTCTACAGTCTAAGAGAACTAACCCATGTTATTATTTTTGCCAAATAATTTATTGATTGATGTCTATATGCCAAGAAATTACAAGGCAGTAGACGTTTGCAAAATCTCTGTTGGATGAAATTATATGAGGTTATTTCCTGTAGGATATACCAAAAACCCCTTTTGTATGCTAATATTAATCTTTCTTACTACCACTATGTTTGCCAACCACTACAATTTGAATATATGATAACTATTTTATCTCTTCACTTGACAGATATTTATCGTGTATTTGTTTCATGTGTTAATCTTAGTACCAGATATGAAGAATACAAAGATTAATAAAACTTTTTGTAAATTTCCAAGATGCAGTGTTTCCCAGAATTAATTGACACAGTCCCTTTTTAAAAAACCTGTTTTAACTTACTAGCATTCCAAGGAGCATTAGTATTACTTAGAACACACTTTAGGAAATATCATCTTTATATATAATGCAACAGATACAATTGAAGGAATCTTATCCTATATAATAAGATAAGAATGGGTTTCAGAATGTCACACAATTGAGTTTGGATTCTTCCTTTGCCATGTTATATCTGCCTAGTTTAAAGTGAATTTCCTAATCTCTCTGGATATCATATTCCCAAACCATAAAATAAAATTGTTGTTACAATTAGTTAAGGAACATGTAAGAAATGATTGTGCAGAAAACAAAGTACAGTGGTTCCTTAATAAATGTTAATTTAACTATTTTCATTTCAACTTTTACTTTTTTTTTCAAATCAAAATAGGAAAGGTTTAAAGATTCTAGGTCTTGATGTCAGTCACTAGATTACAGACAGCATCTCTAGCTCTCAAGGTACAAAAACATATATCTGTGTCCACCCAGTAAGAACAGTAGGTCACCGGGAAGACATGAACGTGTACCTTTGATGCTTCACAATATGAATTATAAGGAAGCAGCCTTCCTAAGTTGTCAAAAACATTTCCATCACTTTCACATATCATTCTAAAAGCTTAAAAATGTAAAGGAACATTGTAGGTTACTTCCTGAGAAAATTGCCTGTACCTTGGAACAGTGGAAAATATCATGTTCAGAGACCATACATAATATTTTGCTTACTTAGCCCAACAGTAGAACAATTTACTGGGGAGACAAATATTGGTTGAATATTCAGTTTTGCATCTTAGAAAAATAATAGCTGGTGAAGTGATGGTCTTTTTTCCATCTATCCTATATTTCATCTTTTTATTCACACATTCTTACACTTATTCAATAAATATTTGTTGAATATCTATTGTTTTCTGGAAATTTTACTAGGCATTAGGAGTCAGTAATAAGCAAAAATATGTATGGTTCTCACCCTTGTGGAACTTAAATTTATTCTTCCAAATTTAACTAATAGTGATATCTAACATCATTGATCTTAATTCTTATAGCAATTCTATAAGATAGGTACTATTATTATCTCCATTTTATGAGTCTACTGAAGTACAAAGGGATTATGATGAGGTCATAGAGTTACCAAGTGCTGGAACCCAGGCAGTTTGATTCTAGAGTCTTCATGCTTAAGCACCATGATACATTGTAGCTACTGTAGTGGCTTTTATCTGTACAAAGAGACATCAGTACAGTGCTCAATGAAAGCAACCTGGAGATTTTTAATCTTATCTGGTAGATGCATATTAACAAATTATAGATGATGATAAATATTTAAGTGAATAGATTTTTTAAAATTCAAGTAATAATAAAGAGTCTTATTTTTAAAGAACCATATAATAGAAATATGACAGTACACTTTTATAGGGTCCTGAGTTTTAGGCTTTATGGGCTTTGCTTCAAAGTTAGGAGTATGAATTTCAAGAAATAAACTCATATAAAATAGTTTTAGTTATACTACGTTAAATATGTTGGGTTGCTCTGTTTCACTTAGCTCCAACTGTGACATTATATTTTCAAAACCATGGCTGTGCCATCATTTTTTACTATCCCCTCTAAAGTTCCTAGAAGATGATATGTTTCCAATATGACAGATGCAGTGAAATGAGTATTTTAGGAGAAAACGATTATAAATACATAGAAAGATGAGCAGTTCATTTTGTATTTTATTTGCTACTTCATACAGGTTATAACACTAGTGTATATGATATGATTGGTTATTTTCAAGGACAGAGAAAATATTCTCAATTTAATGGGTTTGATTTTTTTACTTCTTTCAATTCCATTGTTTTAACAAAAACAAATTGTATATTTTAGAAAACAAATATACTTCAAGAAACAATTCTTGCTTTAAGAAATGTATTATTTATTTTGAGACTCAAATAATAATAACAGAAATCATTACTCTATTGCCAGCATGGAAAACATTAAAGTCTGATTTACATTTATTTTCATAAAGCTTCCTCCCCTCCATTTTATGTCTTCAGCAACTACTTGTGGAACTCTAAGATGTAATCAAGGGAATTGAAGATAGCATTGAAATATTATTAGATATACAAAAAAAAGTTCACTATTCTGAAATTGATAGTTTAACCCTCTCTAATAAATACTCTATTTTTGCCATGTATTTTACCAAACATTTTTGCTGTTGTTGTTTCCATGAAGTAGAACATCACTGTAATAAAATTTCTGGAATTTTTACTCATTGTCACAAAAAAATAAGAACAGAGACAACAAAAGCCAAACATGTCCCCTAGTGTATAATTGTCATAGGATTATTTCTCCCTTCTTGACTAAATATTCCAGGGTACTGGTAAGGGAAGATTTGACATTTCACAGTCAATATTTTATTTTCTGTGTAGATAAACTGTAAATATTAAATTGACTCCAGAAAAACATTTATTTGGACTTTTGGTATTATTTTAATAAATATAGAATATTTTTCTTCAATTTATTTTGCATAGTGTCAGGGAGGAAGAAATTTTCCTCTACCCTTCTAGGTTCTTCTGGCTGGTCCAAGAATTAAATTGACATGAGACAGTATAGCAAGAGAAAATTAAACAAAAATTTAAAAACATATAAACATGGGAGAGACCCAAGAAAACTGAGTAACTTGTTAAAATGGCTGAAACTCTCACCTTAAATATCATTTTCAGCTAAAGACAAAAGAAGATGTTGGGATTAGTGTTTGGGGACCTCAGAAGGGAGGAAGGTAATTCACATGGAGATGGAAAAGCAAATGTTTTGTAAACAAATGTCTTCTGGGCCATGCAGAGACAGTGGGACACAGGGAAAAATTTTAACAAACAGACTATACTAGGTTCCTCCCTGTCTATACACCTAATTTGTACAATAGTTACAAATGGTGATAGCTCCCTTCCTGCAACAGGTCCTTTATCAACATTCCTTAGGCAGTTAGGGGGAAGGTCAAAGTTTCTTCCTGAGTCTTTTGGACCTTGATTGTTTTCAGTTTGAAATAATCTACATGCCAAAGAGACATTTTGAGGTGACAAATTTTGTCCCCTACAATAACATAAATATATTTTATTTAACTTACATGGAACATTTACAAGTCTTGTAGCCTCTTTCTGTCTTGGTTTGTTTAGCTTGAAAAAGGGAAGGTAATGCTTAAATTTTATATGTTAATAATTAGAAATAGTTTGAGGAAAGTGCCTGGAATATAGTAGGCACTCAATAAATAGTAGCTAAATTTAAAATGACAAAAGTTCTTTGAGTCAGATTTTAGTGAAAAATTATATACATCATAATCGATTCTTAAGACACATGTGGCAATAATTTTTATCCTACTGGATATCCATAGTTATTTAGTTAATTGTGCCAAAATTGCTTTCCCAAGTACATCCTCAGTACTCTTTGAGCTGTTTTATCTATGAGTATTTAGTCACCACCAAATCATGCTCTTATGTCTTAGTGGCTTTTAACTGTCTTTTGGCAGTTAAGAAGCTTTGTTCTTCCTTTCTTTTCTATTATTCATTCATTTGTTCTGTCATTCATTCATCTCTTTTTTTTCATTCACTCACTCATACTACCTTCACTTAATAAAACTTTACTGAGAAACAGTTATGTACAATAAAAAATGTTAACGATGTCCTGCCCTTGAAGAGCTCATAGAGAACTCAAATTACTTTTGGCTTTTATTCAGCAAATGTTTATTGGCTGCAAATCTTGTGTCAGGCTCTTTTTAATTTAATTTAATTTAATTTTTTATTGAAGTATAGTTGCTTTACAATATTGTGTCAGTTTCTGCTATACAACAGAGTGAATCAGCTGTATGTATGCATATATCCTCTCCCTCTTGGATCTACCTCCCACCTCCCATCCCACCTATCTATGTCATCATGGAGCACTGAGTTGAGCCCCCTGTACTATACAGCAGGTTCCCACTAGCTATCTATTTTACACATGGTAGTGTGTTTATGTCATACCTAATTTCCCACTGTGTCTACACATCAGTTCTCTAAGTGCTGTGAATATAGATGAGGAAGAAGAAATGTACCCTCTCTTCTTGGAGCTTATATTGTCATAGAAAAAAAAAAAGGTATATAGAATAAACAGAATATAATTTTATATTAGCACTAATAGAGTATATAAAAGGCAGCATAGGGGACATAGTTACCCTAACTGAACAAAACCTTTCCTCATGATCAGAGCTACATACCTTACAAAATCCATTTTTGTAAGCTGTATTTTTTCAATGTCTCCATTTTGATGGTACAGTTTGCCATTGTCCTGCTGTGCTTTAGTTTGTCCCAAAGCTAAATTGTCCAGGAATCATAATCAGTTTTTATCTTCAGGTAATTAATACTCCTCTAATGTAGTTTATTTTCCCAGTTTGGGAAATGAGAGCAAATATCTCTCTGGTCTCTTGCCTTCCTTCATACTATTAAACGAAAATGGAAACTAGGGCCTTTCTTCTGCTTCCTCTTTGTCCACTTGAGTGTATCTCTAGCAAAGAGAACTTCTCAGTCAGAATCAGATACTTGTACAGTAAAAGAGCTGCTGAATGCCTAAGGCATGTCTGAGCAAGCTTTCTTGCCCTATTTATAAGACAACAGGGGTGCTTTGCTTAGAAAAACCAGCTTTTTCTGGAAGCACACAGGCAAGTTGGTTACCAGGCAACAACTGATTTCTTATGAAAACCAAATATAAAAGCCTACATCATTAATTAAACAGACAAGGATACAGTCTTCCCATAGTTACTAACCTGAAAGCAATGAAGTTATGCATCTAAGATGTTTGAATCACCATTTTGGTTTTACAAAGATGCTCTTATTTTAGTCATATACAGTAGGTAACTGCTGTGAGGATAAGAAGAAAAGAAGTTCACTTATCGGTTAGAGCCTGTGAATCATTTTTATCTATCAGAAATGAGATTACAGCCAGGAGGTTTATATGTAAATTTCAAGAAAGGTGCACACATTGCTGCTGTCAGTTTAGCTTAAACAGTGCCATTTCAGTCTTAAGGCAATAGAAAGAGGATAGACAGAAAATAAGCGTGTTACAGTAGGCCCTAAGGAAGTGAAAGCATAAGAAACAAAATAAATTACAGTGTCCAAAGTCCTATTAAGTAGATCACTGTCAGTATTTAGATCCCCAAAATTAAATCAGAGGGAGATATACACCTGAGCAGCTCTTTATCAGAACCATAATGTGGCGGTTACCACTGTAAATGTTAGTCAAAAGCTAGCTGCTTGCTGTTCTACTCTTAAGCTCTACTAGGCCTCGACAAGTAAGTGGGACAGATACAGAAAGGAAGAAACACCCAGAACCTTACATTACTTCTACCAAGAGATGAGTGGTAGGTACAGGGAGTGGTAGGAAGACCCAGTGCTAAACTTGCTCCCAAGGATAAGAATAAACTGTTTGTAGGCAGATGTTAGTCTGTCAATCTCAGGATATGAGCTGGCTTGAATATCTCAGAGCATTTTGGTGGGAGCTGACTCTCTGCTCTCATTAATAATTCCTATAATTGGTTAAATTTTGAGGTCAGATAAGTTTGTTGTCCTCTGATAGGTAGGTAAGTGTCCAATAAATCATCAAAAATGCTGATTTTGAAAGATGTAATTATATTTTAAAATTAATTTTAGTGATATTCTCTTTTCAAGTGGATAAGACTATGACTCGTTTGAAAGAGAGAATATAGTCGACCACTCCTTGTGTTTTTTGTTTGTTTGTTTTTTAAATTCACATGACTGATTGTTGTTTTACTCATGAACTTGACAGGAAGACTGAATCATATACCCAACCATATACCCTTCTCCACATACCCAACATTAAACAAATGTTGACTGAAATTTTCATCTCTGAAGCAATTGTTAATGAGAAAATGGTTATGAATATATACCATTTTTTTAGGGACAACTATATTCTTACTCCCTAGTTTGGATTTTCTTTGTTGGGGAAAAGGCCTATAATAAGTCATATAGCTCGAGTATTATTAGCAACTGCCACCCTGAATCCTTGAGTAATTCTTCCAGAATACAGTCATAATCTGCATCCAGTGTGGTGTCAAATGCTTGTGTGTCAGGGACAAGAGAAAAGCCAGATTCTCCTCTGAGAAGTGTCTCTGGTGATAAGACTGGAAAATACAATGATAAGAGTTGAACTGACATTACTACAAATTTCTTTGAAAAGTTGAACAGTTCAATGATTTTTTGTGGTTAGATTCAAATTATGCTTCTTCAGTGGATATACTACAAAAGCTTTGTTGTGACCTGTTTAGGGTAACACATTCAGATGCAAATGTGGCAAAGTAAAAACTGATTAATTGGAATACATGACAAGTGAAATTTCCCTTTACTATTTTAAAAACTTCAGTAAGTTCAATATTATTTCAAAATAAAAGTTAAAAAAATAATTATGATTGACTTTTGGACGTATTTCAGAATAAATTCCCAGTGGTATTCTTTTTAAAGAAGCTTGAAATATGTTTTTGAGACTATTAAAACTACTGAGGTGGTCATTTTTTTGTGTGTGTGCTGTTGTTTTGTTTGTCTATTTTTCTTTATGTCTTCATGTTTGTCTTAAACATTATCATGTGCGTGATTAATTCTGATTATTTTAACTGTAAATATCTAGCATTAATGACTACATTATTGACAAGTTCTAATTCTGATCCACCTTTCGTAATGTTTTGCTTTAATTTAAAAGATAAATGAGGTAGGTATTTAGTGATTGCTTATTAGATCCAGATTTTTGCTAGTGTTTTCATTTGTATTATCTAATTTAATCTTTCTAATAACACAATGATTTTGGTGGTATTGTCTCAATATTTTAAATGAAGAAAATGGCTTTCAGTACATATTTTTTTCAGGGTCATGCAATTCTAGTAAATGAGTCAACACTGGAATCCAAAGCTACCTGACTTAAAGTCAATGCTTTCAGTACAGTTTCATCTCAGAATTAAATTTCTTATTTACAATTTTTAATTTTAATACATATGCTATATGCTCTATGTCAAAAATAAGTATGACTGTGATAAGGGAACATATCACAAAAAGAGGTTTTCAATTTCAATTTTAAATAAACATTTCTCAAGTGCCTAAGTTCTGTAGAGCAATATATTGGGTACAAGTTAATCAGCAAATTAATAGATCTTTTCTATCTTCACCACATGTTTTTAATTCACAGGTTGACTAGATCATTAAAATACATGTTCAAACTTGCACTTGGCATGATTAATACACATCCTATGCTTCATTTTCTATGGTTCTAGCATGGTATTTCCCAACAGGAATGAGAAGGGGAAATATACATAAATATCACCGCTCATTGCCTCTCCCACCTCACACTTACCTGTTAGGGTACAACAGAATCTGGACATGATTTAGAAATTGACTGTATATTTTTTTTAAAAGTTTCTCATATAATTCTTGATAAATACCCTACAAAATTCTCCCATAATCACATTTTGTAGTTTAGGAATAAAGCTATATTCTGAGAATATTATATTACAATTCAAGAGGGCAAATCAGAGAAAGCATTTATGCTCTTGTGACATTGTTTATTACTGTTGGCTTTGATCTAGTCTACATAAAAACCTAAGATTCCTCAAAAGAAATTGTGTGTTATATCATTAATATACTTTATTTTAATATTTTTTAATAACAACAAATACCAGTCAGGAAAATTAGGATGTCCAGAGTCATCTCTCCCCCCTCTTAACATTCATATCCATTCTATAACCAATTTTCACTTCTGCTTTGAAATTATTAAATAATATATCCTCTCCTTTCAATTCTCATGACTATGCTTTAGTTCAGGCTATACACTTGGATTGTTGCAGTAGAACAAATTGTCATCTCCAGATGCAAATTTGTGTGTATGGATTTATGTGTGTCCACCAAAACCTGCAGAGTTCCTCTGTCTCATCTAAGATCAAATTTAACTGCCTGACCCCTGTGGGTTTTTTTTCAGCCTTATATCCATTTATAGCTTTCTTGGGAGCATTCATATATGCTATACTTATGGCCCTGGGATGCAAAACCTCTATTCTAAAATGTTTTTATTATCATATTTCCCAGGCACAAATACTCTTTCATATTTCTAGATTCGGCTTCAAATCTTTTCAAAAAGTCATGTTCAGTTATAAACTGTTTAGCAGAATGCCTGATATTTAATAAGAGATTGCAACAGCTGCCATATATTATTTTATTTTTAATGAGTGATTAGGTATCAGAAGATTATTTTTAAATTATCATTTCTTATTGTCTATTTTTGTAAAGCTATCCTGTCCTTTCTCTTTGCTTAAGAGGAATGGGGAAACTTTCTAAATTAAAAAAAAAAATGTGTTTTATTTAGAAATAATTATATAGAATTTATTTTATTTATTTAGCATTGAACATACAGCATAGGACAAAGACAGAGGAATGGTTTCTATCTGATGTTTTGAGTAAACAATTTTAAATCCATTACTTGTCTTTCCATGATTAACAAATTAGAAAACACATCATTTTATATTAATTTATGAAAAAGCTTGCATTGCCAAATCTCAAACATCGAACAGTTAACTTTGCTTATGCTTTTTTTTTCCTTTTTTATTCCTTTTTCACAATGTTCAAGTCACTGAATAAAATAGCACACCTAGGATAAACAACTCATGGCTTAAAATCATCAAAGGTATGAATAATGAAAGAAGTTGAAGGAAAGGGTACCAAAGCCATCTTTTTCATGCATATACTTCTTATTAAAGCATATATTTTAAAAAACTGTACAAAGGCCCATAAAAAAGACATACATACACCACTTTTTCATAAAAACATCTCCTTTCAATACAGATAATAGTTTTAGAGTTAAATTCTCCAGAGCAGAGTAGCCCATTTCAAAATGTTGACAAAACCTATTATATACAGTTTACTTTCTTCAGAAACTAAATTTTCAAAATGACAGTAGAAGGAAAACCCACCGTTCTGTTTTAAGATGCCAGTTGTTGCCACGCCTCATATACCTGGTGGAGTTTGGGACTTTAGGGATATAATTTATTATTGATTAAGAAGCTAGATTATTTCAGGAGAGAATCGAGGATTCAGGAATGCTACTAAGACTCAAATAAAAATTACCTACTCATGTATACCTTCCAAGGAATGCAATTTTACATGCAGTATCCATTACAATGCCAAGAAGAAAGATGGCCTATTTTATGGGGAAAAAAAGAACATTGTTCCAGACGATGAGACTATAGACTCTTTTCTTGGGGGGTGAGCTGAGTAAGAATAGGTAAGTGGATTTTCCAAGAACATGTAGCTCATTACAACAAAGAATGGAAGGGCTGGACCTAGGTCTTCTAAATGATGGTGCAGGACTCTCTTTACACCAGTTTACTTACCATAGCTATCTTCAAGTAGAAATAATTAAAGTGTAAGTGTAATCATTTCTATTAACATAAAAGGTTACAGTCCATATTCACATTAATTTTTTTACATTACTTGGACATTGATTAATCTCTAAGCCTAGCCAACTACCTCAAAAATAAGGTGCAAGGCTCTTAACTGAGAGAGAACAGGACACCTGTTTTATTAATATTGACAAAGTGGTCACAAAATTTTAACTCCCATACCCCATTGATGATGAGTCTGGAGTATTGTCTTTTCTATGAAGGAAAGCCCATTGTTATTGCAAAGACTATTTAGAATGGGTGACACAGTACTGGCAAGTGCTTTATTCCACTTAAATGACATGTATTAAACTCAGTGTATATAAAGAGGCAAAAGATCCAGAATAGCCAACACAATAATGAAGGAGGACAAAGACACTACCCAGCATCATCTTGCTATAAAGCTATGGTAATCAAGACCATATGATATAGGTGAAAGAACAGACAAATAGATCAATGGAACAGAATAAGAAGCCCAGAAACAGACACACAAAAATATAGTCAAGTGATGTTTGACAAAGGAGCAAAGACAATACAATAGCAGAAAGATGTTCTTTTCAACAAATGGTGCTGGAAAAACTGAACATCCACATGCAAAAAAAGAAAAAAAATCTAAGCACAGATCTTACACCCTTAACAAAAATTAATTCAAAATGGATCATAGGCTTAAATGTAAAATGCAAAAGTATAAAACTTCTAGAAGATAACAGGAGAAAATCTACATGACCTTGGATATGGTGATAACATTTTAGATAGAGCACCAACGACATGGTCCATGAAAGAAATAATTGATAAGCTAGATTTCCTTAAAATTAAAAACTTGTGTTCTGTGAAAGAGAGTGAGAAGCCACAAACTGGTAGAAAATCTTGCAAAAGATATATTTAACAGAGGACTGCTACCCAAAATATATAAAAACTATTAAAACTCAGCAATAAGAAAACAAACAACTTAATTTAAAAATGGGCCAAAGACCTTAAACAAACACCTCATTAAAGAAGATATACAGACGGCAAACAGGCATATGAAAAAATCCTCCACATGGTGTGTCATCAGGGAAATGAAAATTAAAGCAACATACCACTACCTATTTACTAGAATGACCAAAATCCAAAACACTTACAACATCACATGCTGAGCAGGACGTAGAGCAAAAGAAACTCTTATTCATTGCTGGTCAGAATGCAAAATGGTACAGCCACTTTGGAAGAAAGTTTGGCCTACTCTTACAAAACAAAACATGATTTTACCTTATGTTGTAGTAATTACACTCATTAGTATTTATCCAAATTAGTTAAAAGTTATATCCACACAAGAACTAGCACATGATGTTTTTATAGGAGTTTTATTCATAATTGCCCAAACTTGGAAGTAACCAAGATGTCCTTCAGTTGGTGAATGGATCAATAAACTGTGATAATCCAGACAATGGAATATTATTTTGTGCTAAAAAGAAATGAGCTATAAAATCATGAAAAGACATGGAGGAAACTTAAATATACATTGATAAGTGAAAGAATCCAATCTAAAAATGCTAGATATTGTATGATTCTAACTATGTGACATTCTGGAAAAGGCAACTATGGAGACAGGTAAAAATATCAATGGTTTCTTGGGTTTGGGGAGAGGAGAGGGGTATAAATAGGCAGAGCACAGAGGATTTTAAGGGCAATGAGAATACTCTGTGTGATACCAGAATGATAGATACATGTCGTTACACATTTGTCAAAACCCATAGAATGTACAATAAGAAGAGTGAATGCTGTTGTAAACTATGGACTTTGGGTGATAATAATGAATCAGTTTAGGTTCATTGACTATAAAAAAGTGTACCACTTTGGTCCATGAAACTGATAGCAGGGAGGCTGTGTGAGTGAGGGTGCAAGGGGTATATGGGAACTCTGTACTTCCTGCTCAATTTTGCTGTGAAACTAAAGCTGTTCTAAATATTAAAAACATACATTGAACTCCTGCTGTGTGCCAGGCACTGTTAATGGCCTTGGAGTGTAAAGATGTATTAAGCACATGATAGTGATAGAGATAGATAATTAAACAGATACTTTCAACATAATTTTTTGAGTGATAAGATAGCTGTATACGTAAAGCCCAGAAAAGGGAAGAAAACTAAGCAAAAGGAAAAGCCAGAGAAAGCTTCTTGGAGGAGAATTTGCTTTCTGCTTGAGCTAAAGTTTTAGAATTGTGTGATATAGCACAATAGTATAGAATTTTCACTAATATGAGAAAAATGGAAGATCGTTTCCATTTATACTTTAGCAAAAATACTCTTTTGATATCTCAAGTTTATATAAGGTAGACTGGAAGTGTCATTGCTGAAAATATCTTTTAATACCCATGAAAAAGATTCCAAAATACTGCATATTTGGAATAAATGTTCAGAGTGTAAACATTTAACATTACTCTATTATATTTTAGTTATAAAAAATTACCAACAAATGAATTATTTTCTCACTTGTGTATTTCCTTGTATTGTTTTGCATCAGTCAAATCATGAAAGGAATGTATTGGCTTATATAGCTAAAACGTCTAGAGATACATGAGTTTAAATAGGGCTGGATACAAGGCTCATGGAAGGTAATTAAAATCTTGTCTATCTCTAGTCATTGATTAGGCTTTACTCTGTATTGGCTTCATTCTCAGGTTCCATGTGGTACTTAAATGACTGCCAAGAGCTCCAAGACAATTGTGCTTTGTGTTCACATCAAATGGAAAAGAGAATGTAGTTCCTGCTCAGGACCAAGTACTATTTATTTGTACCTAGGTAGACTTAACACCCATCCCAGAACCAATCACCGGGCCAGCAAGAAAAACTTATTCTACTTAATATGACCTGGGTAAAAGGCCCTGCTCCTGGAGTCAGGGAATAGAAAGCAAACTGAATTTTAAAGAGAGAGAGTAGAAAAGGCATGATTCCACACAGAAAATTCATTATGCTGAAGAAAGGAGTTGGATGCCTGGCAGCCAAATAACTTCAAATGTCCATGAGGTATAAACTACGAACGAAGCCTCAGTAGCCAATATCCCTTCTTTTCTCAGGTAGTAGAACCTTTGAATATCAGCCATACATATAATCCCCTGGGTGTAGACAGTATCTCCTAGTTTCTCTTGAAATTATATGAGTTATTCTGAGCCTAGCGAGTAAGAGCAGATGTTATGTTTGAAACGTCTGAGTTATCTCTTTAAAATGGTTACTCTGGGGGCTTCCCTGGTGGCGCAGTGGTTGAGAGTCCGCCTGCCGATGCAGGGGACACGGGTTGGTGCCCCGGTCCGGGAAGATCCCACATGCCGTGGAGCAGCTGGGCCTGTGAGCCATGGCCGCTGAGTCCGCGCGTCCGGAGCCTGTGCTCCGCAACGGGAGAAGCCATAACAGTGAGAGGCCCGCGCACTGCAAAACAAAAACAAACTTTGGGCTTGCCTTGTGGCTCAGTGGTTGAGAATCTGCCTGCCAATGCAGGGGACACGGGTTCGAGACCTGGCCTGGGAAGATCCCAAATGCCGCGGAGCAACTAGGCCTGTGAGCCACAACTACTGAGCCTGCACGTCTGGAGCCTGTGCTCCGCCACAAGAGAGGCCGCAATAATGAGAGGCCTGCACACCGTGATGAAGAGTGGCCCCCACTTGCCGCAACTAGAGAAAGCCCTTGCACAGAAATGAAGACCCCAAACGAAAACCCTAGTCAAAAATTAATTAATTAATTAATTAATTTTTAAAAAATGGTTACTCAGAACTCTGCCTTTCTCCCATTCTATAAGCAGTGAAATGGCACTGGTTTACTGGCAACATTGGAAGTGTCAGGGAGGGGAAAATTTCCTCCTATCCCACTTGGTTCTTTTGGCTAGTAAATAATTAAATTCATACAAGACAGATTAACAGGAGAAAAAAACAATTGTGTACATATGGCAGTCTCATAGATATAAGACTCAAAGAAGTGACCAGAGCAGGCAGCTTTTTTACCTTTTAGACAAAGAAACAATAAATTTGTGAAGATTGACAAGACAGATAAGTTTGGGCTTGGGGTAGGAAATTAGTAAAGAAGTAACAAGCTTTGTTTATACAGCCTTCTTGGCTTTAAATTCTCTATCTCTGGTGATAAGCATGCCTCTCTACTTCCTAGTATAGGGAGAGGACCTTTCATATGGGAGATTTATTTCCTGCTTTCAGGATGGTCATACTGTTTTTCTTGCACCAGCTATTTCTTAAGTAAGTTTAATTCAAAGTAATCAGTATGCCAAAGTGACATATTTGGGGGCGGCCCCCTGAGCCCCATCAGAGGCCAAGCCTAGAACCAACTACTCCTTCAGTACTACAGGAAAAATCCCTAATATTTTGAAGGAAAATATGTATATCTGCGTGTTTCCAAATAACTAGTTTATTTTTTATTTACCACCTTCATTTTAATACATTAATATTATAGTTACTTAGAGTTATGCTGGATCAGCAAAGTGGTTTGTCTAGAGAAAGAAAGACTTTTTCAATTCTATGCATAATACTCTAAAACTACTCACAATATTCTAAAAATATTACTTTTAATAGATAAAATATACACTTAATAGGAAAAAAATGGTTCCAAATTGGACACTTTGCCCAAAGCAATAAATGAATTCTACATTCAGCATTGTTTAGGTTCAGGTCTATTTTATTGATGACATAATGACATACATCAACCCTTCTCTGGCCACATAAATTGTCTTTAGACCTGTCCCTGAGGAGAAAGTTATTAGTATCTGTCAAGTGTGCCATCAAAATTATCACAAAATAAGCAGATATATTCTACCTCAGGAGGGATTGTTTTAAACACAAAGTATGATTAATTTTGACACAAACCATATTATGGCTCTAATTAAGTGTCCTGGTGGGTTAGTCTATGTTGAGAAGATTTCCTTACCCTTGGTGACAACTGTAAATGAGAAGAGTTGCTCGTTCAAACAGGAGATGCGAAGCCTTCCAAGGCAGCCCATTTTCTTGCAGAAAAGCATAACATTCAGAGCAGCAGAAATTAAATGGGGTTAAAAAAACCATCTTTTGAAAAATAAGTACAAATTGTCAATATACTCAAATTGCTATTGTTTCATAGGTCAGTGGGTCAAATGGTTTGATTTTGTAATACTTCTCCCAGATGCTTATCCTTTCACACATCTCTCCTTATACTGTAAATTTATGCTAAAATAAGTATGCACAATCCAGGACTGAGAAATTCCATAATATCCAGGCCTTCAGAACTTAAAGACCATAAAATAATGCATTTTTTTTATAATAATTTAAAAAACAAAGTCACAGGCTTTGCAAAACTAGTTGATTTCCTGGAAGTTTATTAGCTAGCAATTATTTATAATTTAATCTAATTTCAAACATATTTCTGAGCATTTTAAACATATTAACTCAATGAATTCTCCCAACAACTCCATAAAAATAGTAATATATTACTTCCATTTTACAGATAAAGAAACTGAAGCATATAAAGTTTACAAAACTTGTTCAAAGTCAGGCAGCTAATAAGTGCCAGGGGTAGTTTTAATACCCAAGTAGTTTGATTTCATACCTTATACTCTACTGTTGTTCAAGGAGATAAAATCTATCATATGGAAAATATCTATGTTTGAAAGACAAGGTATTGATGAACTTTAAAAAAATGTGTATGTTCATATATATATATATATTTGATGATAACAAGCATATACGTAATGGTTACCATAGTTCTAACACCTGCTTATTTGGTCTTTAAGAAGCCCAAGTCTTTTTTTTTTTTTTTTTTTTTTTTTTTTGTGGTACGCGGGCCTCTCACTGTTGTGGCCTCTCCCATTGCAGAGCACAGGCTCCGGACGCGCAGGCTCAGCGGCCATGGCTCACAGGCCCAGCTGCTCCACGGCATGTGGGATCTTCCCGGACCGGGGCACAAACCCATGTCCCCTGCATCAGCAGGCGGACTCTCAACCACTGTGCCACCAGGGAAGCCCAAGAAGCCCAAGTCTTATAGTGGTACTTTTTCCAGACGGCTTACTAGGTCTGACCCTGAGTTTGCGGACACTGAAATCCTAAATCTTGAGACACTTAATAAACTGTGGAAAAGAGAGATTGAGATGGAAAGTGGGTGGATGCCTGGAAAGTGTTGTAGATGCCTGCAGCTAGAATAAAGCAAGAATATAGCAACAGACTCAGGTTTGCTCTGGGAATGGGAGCCTTAACAGCAACAGAAGAGTTAGTGGGCAGAAGAGGTGCTGTTGGAAGCTATTGTCAGTGTGGTCCTCTCATTTCTAAAGTGATTTTTAATAGGTTGTCTATGTCTATTTAGTACGTTGTTGCTCACTGGATGTGGTCTATTACCCATACTTGATTCATAAATATTAAGACAAAGTTTGAAGACATTCTTGCTTTCTGTTCATGTTGTTTTGCTCTTCTGTTCTCCCCATTTACATAACCTATATTCCAATTACCTGCCAGAATTTTACATCCTTGTGTTGCTCCTTTGCTTAGCCTACTGAAAAAAATAAGCAGCTTTAACTCAGTTAATATTAGTGAGCTTAGGGTGTGTCATATTTGTTTTCCAGCTTTAGATACTTTTCACTGTACAGGGAAGATACTTTAACCTTTTATCCTGAGGCTCTGTATGTATGAAGCAAGGCAACAGTAAATCGATTCTTTCAAAAACTGGTTAATTTAAGAAAGATAATAACTGCCATATAATTTTAGACTGAGTTTGCTTAAGCTTTTTCTACTTCATGCCAGTGGGAAGTCTCTGTAACTTTATAAATTCAGAAATATTAATAAGAACATTCATTAAATGTTATTAATGAACATTATTATATAATGTTCATTATATAATATATTTAATTAATTAAATATATTTATTAATATATTGATGAAATGATATTAATTAGTGGTTTGCAATTTATCAGATACCATATTATGCTGAGATACTTTTCCCTTAAGGAGGTCCCAGGTTAACAGGAAATAAAGGGAATGCTCACTAGTCTCCCATTGCGGAGCACAGGCTCCGGACGCGCAGGCTCAGTGGCCATGGCTCACGGGCCCAGCCGCTCCGCGGCATGTGGGATCTTCCCAGACCGGGGCACGAACCCATGTCCACTGCATCGGCAGGCGGATTCTCAACCCCTGCACCACCAGGGAAGCCTGCTCACTATAATTTGTTTAGAGTGTATGTGCCATGCAAACTGCTGAGGACTTTACATGCATTATTTCATTTTGTACTCTTAGCGAGGAAAAAATAATTTCCTCTACCCTTCCAGGTTCTTTTGGTTAGTTTAATAATTAAATTGACATAAGAAAGATTAAAAGGAGAAAATCAGATTTTAATTGTGTATGTACAATATGAGACTCAAAGAAATGACCCAAACAGGCAGCATTTATGCCTATTAGTCAAAAATATAATAAATTTGTGAAGAACTGACAAGACAAATAAACTTAGGCTTGGGTACTAATTAGTGAAGAAATTTAGCAGAGTTTATTTACATAGTTTTCTCAGCCCTGAATTCCTTATCTCTGGGGATAAGGTTGCCTCTCTACCGCCTCATGCAGAAAGGGTACCTTTCACATAAGAGACTTATTTCTTGCTTTCAGGGGGACAAAGGAGTGTCATTCTTGCACCAACTTTTTCTCAAGTAACTGTAATTCAAAATAATCAATATATGGCATATTTGTGGGCAGCCTGCTTTAAACCCCATCTGTCCTCACAACAATTCTAGAATTGGGCATTATAATTAGAGATGGCTGACATCTAACCTGTGCCTCCCTGTGCATGCATGTAACTCCTGAAAGAAAAATTGAGTCTTTTTTCCTCCAACCCCTTGAATCTGCCCTCATTTGTGACTGCTGTGCCAGTTCCAAGTCTAGCCTCTAAGAGCCTTGGCAGGTTTTGCTCCCTGCCTCTGGGAGACTTGAACACGATGTAAGCAGTCCAGGCTACACTACTGGAGATAGAAGCTGCTGGAGGGGTGTGTGGAACCAGACATGTGCGGGAAGAGGTCAACTTGGAATCCTGCTCAGTCTAGCCTTCAAATGATTCCAGTTTATTCCAGCCATTATCTAACTGCAATCTCAGAAGAGACCCCAAGCAAGAACCATGCTACTGAGCCAGTCATCTCACAGACTGTAAGAGATAAATTATTTGAAAACCACTACGTTTTGGATTGGTGGGCTATTTCACGGTAGATAACTGGGACCCACAGTTACTAACAGAATCTCCTCTCATAGGACTTTAATTAAACTGTTGCACATCATCATTAAAAGTTTTGCATGTACCCCCCATTTATATTTAATTTGTGTCATAAGCAGTATTTTAGGGGATAAATGCAACAGACCTCTATATACTCTCCTCAACCCTTAGAATTTATCTTCAGTGAAGCAGTTAGAGTAGTATTTTTAAAACATAACTTTCCGCTGAAAGCCCTACAGTTGCTCCCCTTTTGACTCAAAGTGAAAGTTCGTTTTTACCACACTTTTCCTCTTGTCATTCTCACATATTCCTCTTTACCTTCCTCATGCTGTTTCAGCCACTCTGACCTTGCTCTTCCTTGATCCCACTAGGTTCCTGACTTAGAGCCTCTGACTGACTGCTGCTTGTACCAGGAAATCTTTGCCTATGTATCCCCGTGGCTGTCTCCCTCACCTCCATCAATGGGGTCTATCTACCCTAATCACTGTGTTACACACCACTGCCACCTCTGGCATCCCCTTTACCCGGATCTGCATTTTCTTTGTGTCAAAGCAATTATGACATTGTAACATACTATATGTAATTATGTATTTATGTGTCATATGCTTGTTTTTCCCCTCTCTTTTCCAATATTACCACCATGAGGACAGGGATATTTTTGATTATCCCTCTACCTTAGGTACCTTAAAGATGCCTGATTTATATGATGCACTTGGTTATATTTTTTAAATGAAGGGCTAAATGAGTGGTTCAAGGGGAAAGTATGGATGATTTAAACTGCTGCTTAAAATAAAAGATAAAAAGTCTCCTAATAGAATGATTCATCAGCTTTAAACTTCTCCTAAACAAATCAATGTACTCAAAGCTTTTCTAAATTTTACAAGAAGTAAAGATAGAATAAGTTGAATCTTCACTTAATCTTTGTGATAGCCTGCCAAATATTTTGCGATCAAATATTTGGTTATATTGCATTTTATATTCTGTATGTTCATCATAAAATATAATGAAACCCCCAATCTAAAATACAATGTTAGTTAAACATTTACATCTATTTTATGACACTTGAAATATTTTTAGTAATTGAAGATTATAAATATTGTATATTTGTATTTTTATCATACATTGCTGGCCATTTCTCTCGTTTATTTTATGATTACTAATCAGGAAGTAATTCCTTGCTCCTGATAGATTGGTTATAAAGTATGGGAGAAAAGAGAGTAATCCTGGGTGAACCCCAGGCTTTTGACCAGAGCAACTGGGCAGATGAAATGGCCATCAGCTAAAATGCAGAAAAGCTATGGATGGGGCAATTTGAGGAGGTGGGTCATTAGGAACTTTACGATATACTGATTTTGATATATCTACTTAACATCTAAGTTTATCTATTCAGACACTTCTATTGCAGCATTTAAATTCCTGAAGTCATCATTAGAAAAGCTACTTGTGGATTGCTGGCAAATGCTGTTTGCAAAACTGTTTATCTTTGTTTTAGTTCTAATATGGGAAGACAAATATCAACCTTTTAGGTTTGTTGTGAGGATTAAATATGTTATGAATATTAATAAAGTATTCTATGCAAGATACTTCACAAAGTACCTGGTGTAGAATAATATGTTAGTTTTTATGACATCATATATAAAATGGACTTCTAATAATTAAGTTATTTCTTCATCATTCCAAAGTGCAGAGAATGGTAATTTTAACTAGATGTGATAACAAAATATCAGATGTCTTTGTTTAAGTACGTATAGTCTAATAATTTTAGATAGCAAAGACATATTAAATCACAAACCAAGGAGACTCAAATGAGGATCATTTCCTTTGTGCATGCATAAGCATTTCTTTCACCTTTCCAAAGCTTAGGAATGAGAGATAGCTTTAGAAATTTGTGGAAAAATGGAAAGATTTAGGTCTGGTCACATACTGATCACAAACTTCTAGAAAACACAGTGTAAGGAATGGCCTTCTCTTGTTCTGGGGACCTAGTAATTGTGCAGACCTTTCCTCCATAACTTCTGTGAATACAAATGAAGTGCTCAGGTGAAATTTACATATTAGGTAACTGCCAGCTATCTTATCATGAACTTGATTTTTTTTTTTCATAACTACAAATTGCAAATTCCTTCAGTACATAATATATATAATCTGGTAGATTTTATAATTTAGGTTTTGAAACAGCTTTCGACTAATTTCATCTAAATACTGTCCTGACACCTTAAAAGTGAATTTGTTTCATTTTTCTTCCTGTTGGTTCCTGCAGAACAGATGAATACTTTCAAATGACTGAGAATGCCCAATGCTTTTAAATTTTATACTTAGAAAACTAATTTTGTGTCCAAAGGTAGTATTACTATGAGGTAGAGGTCACAAATATATTTTTAGCAAAATATGGACAATGTGTTCTAAATATTTGCTTTACCTCAACTCCAATTATGTAATGGAGTCTGTAAGACTACTCACTTAGTCAAAGAGTAAAAGTTAAAGAAAATTTGTTGCTCTGTTAATTTCTCTAATTCAAGAGGAAAATACTGAAAAACCAACCTACCATGTTAATTATTTGCATTTGGGGCACAATATTCTACTTGTCCATTACAGTATCCCCTCTCATCAGTATTTGTCCATTCACCGCATTGATAGCCAAGATAAGGGCCCATGACATAGGCTTAGGACAATCTGAAATACTGCACAGGAGTTTTGGCTTGGAGTGACAGATGTGGGTATGAAGGAGTGGTTAGGATTCACATGTGTCATGGTGGTGGTGTGCTGATACCACATGAGCTGAAGCAGATTGTCGTGTCAGTAACAGTTGGTGGTGATATTAGAACCTTGGCTATGTTGTTCTTACCTCCAGACAATAAATTAGAATAAAAGCAAATAAGCAGAATAATTTTATGTAAGAATAAGTACTCTAAACAGAATTAAGTGATAAAAAGCCAATATGAGTATGCAATGGGAGTGTGATTTAAATAGAATGGTCAGGGAATAATTCCCTGAGAAAGTGTCTTTTGAGGTGATATTTGAATCACAAGATGATACAAGCCATGAGAATAATATGGGGTCAAGTGAATCAAATGGAAGATATGCCAAGTGCAAAGAGTCTAAGAAGGAAATGAGGTTGGTGTGATCCAGAGAAGAAAAAAAAAAAGACTGATGGCATAGTAAGAGTGAAGCTGAATGGCATGAAATAGGTTTTACTTGCTGTGTAATATAAGAAAAATTATTGTATTAACAACAGTTATCAGAATTGTTCTTAAATAAAAGAAATTTCTCTTGATCTATTAAAATATCTATCAATCTTCTTGGAAAGGTTAGGTTAGAAGTTGAGAGTATATTTGGAGGAAGGCAAAGAAGAAACAACCAAAAATCTCGGCATGAGGAATAAACATATATTTGGAAGAAAAGAGAATAATAACAATATTATTTTATTAGGATATAATTGACATATAAATATTAATTTCAGGTGTAGGACATAGTCATTTGATATTTGTATATATTGCAAAATGATCACCACTAATCATTTATTATTAAAGAAATTCTACTAAACTGTAGAGTCCAGAATCAGAAGGATAGAGCCTTGAATGGGGCTATTTGCTTTCACCTAACCATTACTTCTTAGTTTCCATTAAAATTCTACGACATACAGCTGCCTGTGTGGGCATAGAGATAAGAAAAACAGCTGTAGGATATAAAATGGAGACTAAGAATTCCACAAAAGCCAGAAATGGAAGTGAGGTAGAGTAAGGAAAAACTGGCATTCACAGAAACCTTAGTTCCAGAAAATCTTGCAGATACCTTAAGAAGCAGGGGGGTAAAAAGACTCTCTGCTACTACACAATCTCACCTTCCACCCCCACAAAATACCTCCTTTTATCCTAGAAACAATGAGAATTAAACTTTGTAAAATCAGACCCTCCCTACACTGATGATGTATTGGTATTGGCCAATCGTTGATGATGACTGCTATTGGTATAGTTCACATGGGGCAATCCTAAGAAACAAACAAACAAACAAACAAAAAGCTTTCCAAATCAAATTGAAGATCAGAAAAATGCACTAAAAGTAATATAAAGCCCTGTGAAATTACATGAGAATCAAAATTGCTGAGAACTCTGTTTACATATCTTTGCATTCAGGTGACTGCTAAAGATAAAATCAACTCTATGGTTATAAAAAAATAATATCGTTGCGTGCACTGGCCTCTGGATAAAAAACAAAAATACAGAGTCAAGACTTGACTGGTATTTTTCATGAAAATGAATATATTGGTTCCTCATCTTAAAATCAGTTTGCTTGTTCTTAGGAGGTGGGAGCAGATAAAAACAAAGCTGTCAACTCCACACTATGTTGAAGGTGACATCTGCAAATGCAGGTTTCATTCTCCCATTGTCTGTCACTTTAATCACTCATATTTGTAGCTGTTTGAGAGGATGCTTCATTCCCATCCTTTTCCTGGGGGCAGAGAAGTGGAACTGTCTATTCATTTAGTCCACTTAGAAAAAGCCCAAACCGTGTTTTCTGAGATACTGAGCCTATCATTTTGGAGTTGCAGCTGTTTTCTATCACCGGTTCTTTTATCCTTCCAAGAAGGAAAAGAAATGGCTTTATTTATTGCTTAGACAAAATGAATCTTCTTGAATTTGCTGCAATTAGATTTCTAAAATTGAATATGTTGAACTTATATCACTCTGGGGTTAAGAAATAATAAGGCATGTGTTTGATTACTGGAAAGGCTTTTTTTGGGGGTCCATATCTCATATATTTAAAATTTATTCAAGAATCATCATTATTATTTTCATCACTTTCATCCCCATTTGGTATTCCGGACACTGTAAGGTCAGCACAGTGGTTGTGGAGAGATTGTACTGTGCTCCCTGGGACCTGGCGATATTGCCTTGATTTCTCTGTTTTTAGTATGGAACAAGTTGTAGATAGAAATATCCAATAAATGCTGTGGTGATTTCAAAATGTATGAAGAACAATTTGTTTGTTTGTTCTTGACAGATTTGTGACTTACTAGAGGGAAAGTCTATAGAACTGATTATAGAATTACCATGAAATCAGAGGCATTAGGTAAGCATCTGCATATATAGCAAGGGGAACAATGGCAGGCTGTCTTGCAGGCTCATTAACTTCAGGAACTCTATGTGACAAAGTTATATCATATTTCTTGTGTCCTTGACATTCTTAGGACAGAACATTGACAGGAAGAGTATGAAGGGATTTAAAGCAAACTTGTTGGGTGTGGGTAGCATGATAGTACCCTTTCATTGGCTCCTGAAAAGAGGTGGCTTACAATTTACTAAACAATCATGAATATTTCATTGTAATCTTATATTCCTTGACTATCAATTCATTCATTTATTCATTCATTCATTCATATTAAATGTTCAGCAGAACATCTAAGAAAGACAGCAGAAATTACCAGAAGAAGCAAACATTGTAAGGAAAAGTACCATGCCAATGTAATTAAGAATCTGAAACATGGTTATTTTTCATAAGCAACATTTTAAGTGGCTTCTAATGTTAGAAGAATTAGATATTAAAAATCATTAATTAACAATTTTGTTGAGTAATTGCTAAATGCCACTCTAACCAGTGTACTTGAACAGATTGTATTCAGTAAAGATATAAATGTGAAATGGTTTTATGTTTTGCCAATCAATGCTTTCATCCATATACTGCCAGACCTGTCTTTCTAGGCCATTAATGATACCTCAGGCAGATCTCATAGCTTCCCAGTTATTTTCAGTCATGTTTACTTTACTCTGGTTGGAAACTTCAATCTTAGATACAGTTTAGTGGTAACTTCATTCCATTCCCCAGACCAGCCCAGGTTTCTGCTTGAGGGACTGGATGTAGTAAGCTAGTAAGAAAGCCTCAGTGAAGAAAATTTTCAGGGCTTCCAGCAAGCGTGAACTTGTACTGCTGTGCAAGACACTTGAGACTAGGTACCTTCGTGGACCACTGAACCCCAGTAATTACTAGGAGATTCTTCACCTCTCTTCTGTTGTCATGGGAAGTGAGCTATGATTTTAGTTTTTCTCCCTTCCCTCTGGTCTCCTTTGCCTGCTGGTGCTTTGGGATGTGCTTCATCAGAGCTGTTTTTGTCCTCAGTTAGTTCTACTGACATCCCCCAGACCTCTTTATAGCAAGCAACCAAATCCTCTGGGACACATGTGTGAGCTCTTTAAAATTTCGGGGGTCTCTGTACAACGTCTCAACTCAATGTCTTCGAGATCCCACCCCAGTCAATCCACTCGACTTTCTCTAGCTGCCAGGGTCTTCTTTTTCAGGGGTGGAACATTGACAAGATGGCTGAGTACTTTGCATGGTGTTTACTTAATGCATGAGAAACTCATGTGTCCATGTCATGTCAAACTGTGGGAGTGAAAGCTTCTCCACTGAGGACTCCCTCCATCCACCTCCATATTATCTGCATTCTCATCTACCATTATTTATATAAATACAAAAAGTAGATCAGAGAGGATGCTACATAATCACACCTTTATTCAGTGTTTGAGATACCAGTCTTGCCATCTTACAGTCAACAGTCTTTATATGGAATTCTCCTGGAGCTCCCTTCACTTGGTTTGGCACTTCCCCACTGGACTGAAAATTTCCCCTGATCGCTTGTCCTCATGCACTTATATGGCCTAGGGGTTAGATAGGGTCTGGGATGATGGTTGCAGTAGCCACACAAGAGTTGAAACAATTTTTTTCCCAGCTTTAAGTTCAAGTAGCCATTTGTAGAGCAGCACAAAAAGTGCCACAGAACTTTCAAGGGTTTCAAGAAAGTTTGTATTATTTCTATAATTAATCCAGCAGATAAAATAAGTAAGACCCTATTTGGCTCTATGCAGAGGTAGTGTAAAGTGTTAATCATATGGATGCTGTGTCAGAAATTTCTGTTGGAAGAATTCCTTTGTGTTCACAAACTTCCTCCCTAACCTCTTGACCCAATATATAACCACTCTGACATAGTTTGCCAGAAGTGAGATTACGGGAGGTCACAGGTCACAGCCAAGGTTTTCCTTTGGTGGACATCAAAGTTAAACGTGAAGAAATTCACAAGTAATAAGCTAATAGCAAAATTTGCCCTGGAAGAAGGCAGCACAACATCTTTATTTCTACCATTATTTCCTCTTTTGCCAAATAGTTACTGAACACTTACTTTGTGTCATGCACTGAGACACAACATTTATTTTGGGATATACCTTTTCTACCCTCACGGAACAATCATAAAACATATGTGTAGTCATAGTCTAAGGTTTTAAGTGTTATGGTAAAAATATGTTTCAATGAATTCCATATTACAAAATTACTGTAAAAAGACAAAGAAGGACTTGAAGGTGGGGGCAGAAACATGGAGACATTTGTGAGTTTGAGCAAGTGAGCAAGATGATTGCATTTATGTTCTGTCATTTATAATTTGGAGAGCAATATGAAGGATGGGAAAGATGAGATTTGAGAGTGAAATAAAAAACAGTTGGGAGGTTATGGCAAAGATTTGTTTTTTAAACACTTAGCATATCCCAAGGTAGTACTTTACTAACATATGGTTTTGGAGATATCAAGGTATAAGATGTGATTCCTAACATGAAGGAGCCTGCACTCTATTATGGGAAATAAAATGCACGTGTGTGTGTCTGTGTGTGTGTGCCTGTAAAGGAAATAGATGTCAAATGAAATGATTGACAATTTCTGGCTACTTAGCTGCATGGCCTGTAAATTCTTAATGTCATAGTGAGCTACGGGGAACAGTAGTTCTGGAGTATTTTCTACTTATTTTCATTCACTTATGACTGAATTACATTTTCCATCTGTTATATGGCAGAAATAGTGTGAGGTAAAACAATATAATAAACTATATTGTGTATTTAAATTATAATTAAAAATTCAATATAGTGTCCAAAATAAATGAATATAAATTAAAATGCCCTATTTGGGGACTTAAATTTTGCCTCACTCTATTGCCCTGAGGAAGCAAACCACTTAACCTCAACCTTGGTTTCCTCAAACTGGGAGCTAACAGTTATTTACCTACCTCATAAGAGTGTGAGGATTAATTAGTTAATGTTTATAAAGTGCTTTAAAGTGGAAGGAGCTGAATAAGTAGTGCTATTAATAGTACAGCCACTTAATTTGATTTTAGTGTTTGAGAACAATGTATGTCTAATTCAGCAGTTACCACACAGCCATGGTTGCTATGCCTTTAGAATGAATTCATCATACGTTCTTGATTTCTGAAAGAATAGTACCTTATAAAGCAACTACTATAATACTAAAATAATATGTCAACTATAATTTCAGAAGACTACTTGCTACATGGACCTAGAGACACGGAACTAAAGCCCAGAGAGCTTTCATCAAACAAAAATTGCATGGAGGATGGAAATCATGGTACACAATTTCTATGTAAATGATAGCTAACATTTATTCAGCTCTTGCCTCTTTGCAAGCACAGTTCTAACTGCCTTATATAGATTATCTCATGTAATCCTGACAACAAGCCTATAAGGTAGGTACTCTATTTATTCCATTTTACATGCAGGGTATTGAGTTAAGTAATGATCTAAAATTCAAAGCTGTTTATTGATACAGACAGGATTTAATCAAAGTCTGACATCATTGTGGTTAACTATTGAGGTTGATTGCCTCCTAAGAATGAACATAGAAATTTAAAGAACTTTGTGGTTAGTCACATGCCCCAAACCCCATAACAGGAATCTTGTAGTTCCCCACTCTGGTATCCCTTCATGTCCACATTTACCAGTAGTGTCTCTTCATGTCCACATTTACCAGGAGAGCCTCTGTATGTATGACAATCTCTTTCATCTTTAAGCATTGACCTCATTTCTCTCTCTTAAGGTGACTACAAACAGGTTGTAGAGACTCAGGTACATTGATAATGTAGGGATTAATCTACCACTAAGGTTCATAGTAGAGACTCCACACACTATGGCCAGACTTTAATATTTCTATGCCATCTCCTACCTTCTACACATCTGCCTTCTGTGCTGTATTTTGGGTTAGTGTATGGATTTATGAATTCAGTTTTCACTAACTCCAAGGCCCTTCCAACTATCTCTCTGGGTCCTTTAATTCAACTTCCTTGCTCTCTGGTAGTACTACATTTATTGTTTATCACCTCTTCTTCATCCAAAGTCTTGACCTCCTAATTTTCCAACCCAACAATTTCTGGTGTATTAAAAGTAATCAATAAATATTTTCAAAAGTGAACAAAATTCTGTCTAGGAAACTTGACAACAACTCGCAACTGCTTCCCTGGAGGAGTCACCTTCATGATCTCAACTAAGAACTTTAAGGGCTCTTTCCCTAATCCATCCAAAAGTACTTATGAAGAAGGGTCCAAGAATCCTGACTAACCATGTTTATGGGATCATTGTCACTCTATTAGATGAAAGTAACTCATTTAATTTGTAATGGAGTACTTTCAAGGCAGTAGCCGGAACTGTGAGGAGGGAATTTCAGTTACGTCTATCTTTGAGATCCATGAGATTGGCATGTGGCCATGGCCAACGGCAGAAACCAAGATAATATATACTAAATATGTATAAAAGATTTTTTTTTCAAATTAGAGACTGACTGAAGTGATGATTTATTAGAAATATGCAAAGAGCATTAGGTAACATATAATTAAACTAGATGACATCTACTCCCTTCTAGTTTTAAAATTCTATGATTCTGTTTTCTATTGTTATAGCAATGTTAAGACCATACACATTTCAGGATTGCTTAATAGCATAGGGTCATTGTGCCATGTGTCTTGTCATCCTTTAGATATGCTGTAAAACATTGATGTGGTAGTTATGTATTGCTCATTAACAACTTGTGGTAGACAAATGACATGTGAACTGAAGTGTTGTAAGCCTCTTATCTAGAGCACTTTCATATTTTACAGTGAAGGAAACCAGTGACAACAGAGCTTAAAATACCTATTTCAGGTTTTACAGTTATGACAATAGTACATTACAATTAGCAACAAAGTTGCTTGCCACCATAATCACACATTTCTTTTCCTGTGTGCCTTTACCCTTTTTTACATCACCATCCTCTTCATAAAACAACTCAAATGACTTATATGCAGATTTGCCACATAACATTACAGGATGCTAGAACTGGAAGGGAACCTAAGGGTACTTTAATTTTATAGATGAGGAAATTGAAGATGAAATTTACACCAAGAAACAAAGCTCTTGCTAAGATTTAGCCAGTTTGAGCCCAGATGTCAGAGTCTGAGTCCAGTGATCTTTCACCACACCATCAAAGTAGTATTCTGGAGGAGAAAACTCAAATGTTTGAAAAAAATATGATTTTATTAATGTTATAAAATGCAGTCGGTGTCTCAGTCTGCTAGAGTGTGTTTGTTAAGAACTGCTGATCATGCTGCCTCACTTGGCTATATGATAACCAAACAGGCAATTACAAAATAGGAAGCTAGAAAGTATCTTAAAGTAGAGTATGCCATGGGTTTATATATTCTACATAAAGAAACCCAATGAGTAACTAACAAAAAACAAATATAGGCCAGAAGACTTAAAGCTAAAATTCACCTTTCTTCATTCTCACTGCTAAATACTTCTGGCGAGATAAGGAGTACAGGCTCATCTTTAGATTATATGCATTCCATTAAAAAGCTAATAACCACAGACATGCTTTAAACAATGAATTAGACAAGCATTTTAGTATTGCAATTTCTTGATTTTGTAATAATCTTTGTAAATTGATAATGAATCTTTTGCATGTTCTATATGTAACCTTGTCTTTGAATGCTAATATAAATGTTTCTATCCCATTATTACCATTACCCTGCATTATGGGGGAATTTGCCTTGTAGATTGCTGTTTCCCATGTCCATTTCAATTAAGGTCTGTCAATGAACTTGGAATCAGGTGTTTATGTCTATCAGCTCATTGTCAAAGAGAAAATGCTAGGGAAAGTGTAAAAGCACCGGCTGCAGAATTTGGCTAAGGTCACTTAGTTTTGTGTGCTACAAGCAGCTTACCAAAACACCTACAATTTCCTTTGGGAATATGCTTGCTTAGAGTAGCTCACCTTCACATTTTCTTCTTCTTTTTCTGAAGATTTACATTTAAGTGCTTTTCCTTCTTGTTTTGTTGAAGTCACTCTGAATTATGAAATGACTGATGAAGCCTTCATCACTGACTCTCTTTTGTCCTGCTGAGAGCATTTCTCTATTGCTCCCTTCTTCTGACCCTGTTATATTCTTCTTTTAAAAGTAGCTGTCATTTTTTTTTGATAGGGAGGGTGGGAGGGAGTCTCAAGACGGAGGGGATAAGGGATATATGTATGCACATGGCTGATTCACTTTGTTGTACAACAGAAACTAACACAGCATTGTGAAGCAATTATACTCCAATAAAGATGTATAAAAACAAAATGAAACAACAAACAAACAAAAAGTAGCTGTCATTTCTAATCATCTAATTGTATTTGGGATAATATTATGCAAAAATTACATTGGTTGAAGTAATGCAGCTCCAGGTGGGCTGTCAATTTGGGAAGATTATCAGAATGGTAGCTTTATCTACAGACTATATTATCATTATGATTTATTGGCTGCTTATATAAAGGTTAAAAAATACACTGGAAAGATGAAAGAAGGCTTTCCCAGGGGATATTCAATTTATATCATATAAAAGGGCTAGATGCTAACTATTTGATGTTGTATTTTTATTTTTCCTGGCTTCTGTTGGGTACCATCCCAAGAAACTTTCTTCTAATGGTTGTCTTTAGGTGTGGGGAAAGGAAAATAAAGATTATGCCTTCTGTTTATGGATGGTGACTGAACTTTAAGAATCAGAAGTCAGGACGTTTAAATAAATTATGTAACAGTAGAACTGATGAATATTCTCAATGGCCATAGCTGCCCAATCAATGAAAAACAATAGAATGTTAGGTACAGAATAGGATACAAGGGACAGTTATGTCAAGATGAGTACTCTGTGTCACTGCCTTGATCTTAAGGAAGATTAAGCCAAAATAAATCCAAAATGAAAATGTTTTTAAATGCAAAACCTTGCCTCATTAGTCAAATCAGACATCTCAACTGGGAAAGGATAAGTCCTGTCACATTTTGGACTTGTTAAATGTCTGGAAATATTTTCAAATGAAAGATCTTTCTAAATTCAATGCAACAATATGTCAGTCACTTTTATCTTTAATTTTAAAATACTGAGTAATGTAGACATAAAACTTATTCCTATGTTTTCAGATTATTTTAAAGTCATCTGATTAAAACTTTGCTTTTGGGGAAATTTTCAAGAAGATAGCTTTAAAATGTTTCAAAATCAATTGAATAAACTTAATGAATTTAGCTGTTCTATTTTGAAAATTTTCTACACAAGGCTACATCGGTCATCATGTATCCAACTGTTTCATTTTTCTTATGAATATTTATCTGAAGCTACCAATGACATGTGATGCAACCATTTTAACATATGTTACAAAGTCAAATGAAGGGTGTTATAGGACATACTCTTTTGTAATAATAAAAGTTAAACAATCTGGTAACTGATATTGATCTTGCTAAAATACCAGGTATTTTATTTTTAATAATCTCACTTGATGTAGTCTAATTGGGAAGACACTTATTGATTTTATCCATTGGAATATGTGATAAGGAAGATAGAGAAATTGATTAAGCATTTTTACATGCTAACAGCATTCTCAATTCTTTTAACATATAATAGTCCATTGATTTGTTTATTGAATGAAACTTTATAATCCCTGTTTGTTCTTCTGGTGTATTGTGTTTAATTTTTATGTTTAAAATAGATTTTAATGATTACAAGCAAGCTCTTTTGAGCCATATTTAGAATCTAGGTCTGCCTTTTAATGTAATTATGTTGGTGGACATTCTTCTAGTGTTCTGGTATTTTTTCATTCTGTCTTATTTTCTATAATTTCTTTTTAGCTATTTATGATTTCTTTTGTATATGAGTGAGAAATTGGTAGTGCTTCAATAAGAGCTGCTAGATAAACTCATACTGTACCAGTAGTGTTGGAATATTCTTCTGGGGTTTACTTGGGCACATTTGTAAGAGCATGAAGAACTGAAAACTAATGTTGGGGAATGGCATGTGGCTTAGTATAATTAGAACAACTTGTCTATACTATGTAGAACTTATTTTTAATTTCAATATTTATGTTTTTAAACAGGAAAATTCACACAGTTGAACAATTAATATTTACACAGTTCAAAAACTGAGTTATGTAGTAGTGAAACATTCCCCCTTCAACATTGCCTCATCAACCCATTTCATCACCTGATCATACAGGTATCTCTTTGTTTTGATATCCTGAATATTCTTCCAAAGCTTTTAAAACATATATACAAGAAAATACAAAGATGCCTTTTTTACCCTTGCTTTCTTAACACAAACAGTTGTATACCTCTGTTTTACAATTGGCTTCTCTACTTGGCAATTTTTGCATATCATATATAAAGAACTTTCTTATTCTTCATTTACTTTCATGAAACTTATTTAACCCAATTTATCTGATCAATGTCCATTTAAAAAGTTGTCAATATTTTTCTATTATAGACAATGCTTTAATGAATATACTTTACAGTTGAATATGCATAAGTTTGTGCACTTACTAGAATATCTGAAGTATATATTCCTAGAAATGGAGTCACTGAGGCAAAGGGCACACAAATTTATAATTTGTATAGATCTTGCTAAACTTTCCTCTATAGGGATTGTATTTATATATGTTCTTACTGGCCTTTAATGGGACTGTTTTCCCACACCCTTGACAATAAAGTTGTTATCAAACTGTCAGGTCTTTAATGAACCCCTATATATTTGGATTTTGCTGTTCAGTTATTGAGCATATTTTCACATTTAAAAACCCTTTGTTTCTCCTTTACAATGAATTGTTTATTTATATCATTTGCCCATAATTTCTACTGGTCATATTCACACCCACTTATAGGCACACATATTAGGGAGATTAATCATTTTTTCTGCTCTGTGAATTATAATGTTTTTCCCAATTTGTCTTTTGCCTTTTGAGTTTATTTACCATAGATTTTGCACTATGGTTACAGTTTAGATTTTGTGATATAATTTATAAATCTTTTGGAATTTGTGTCATGGTTAAAATCTTCCTCTCTCTGAAATATAAAATAATATCCCTAAATTTTCTTCTAGTATTCTGGTTTTTTAAATTTTTTTAACATCTTTATTGGGGTATAATTGCTTTACAATGGTGTGTTAGTTTCTGTTTTATAAAAAAGTGAATCAGCTATACATATACATATATCCCCAATATCTCCTCCATCTTTCATCTCCCTCCTACCCTCCCTATCCCACCAGTCTAGGTAGTCACAAAGCACCAAGCTGATCGCCCTGTGCTATATGGCTGCTTCCCACTACCTATCTATTTTACATTTGGTAAAGTGTATATGTCCATGCCACGCTCTCACGTCTTATATATCCCCTTGTATATAGCTTACCCTTCCCACTCCCCTCCCCAGGTCCTCAAGTCCATTCTCTACATCTATGTCTTTATTGCTGTCTTGCCCATGGGTTTTTCAGAACCATTCTTTTTTTTTTTTTTTTAGATTCCATATATATGTGTTAACATATGGTATTTGTTTTTCTCTTTCTGACTTACTTCACTCTGTATGACAGACTCTAGTTCCATCCACCTAGCTACAAATAACTCAATTTTGCTTCTTTTTATGGCTGAGTAATATTCCATTGTATATATGTGCCACATCTTCTTTATCCATTCATCTGTCAATGGACACTTAGGTTCCTTCCATATCCTGGCTATTGTAAACAGAGCTGCAATGAACATTGTGGTACATGACTCTTTTTGAATTATAATTTTCTCAGGGTATATGTCCAGTAATGGAATTGGTGGGTCATATGGTAGTTTTATTTTTATTTTTTAAATGAACCTCCATACTGTTCTTCATAGTGGTTATATCAGTTTACATTCCCACCAGCAGTGCAAAAGGGTTCCCTTTACTCCACACCCTCTCCAGCATTTATTGTTTGTAGATTTTTTGATGATGGCCTTTCTGACTGGTGTGAGGTGATACCTCATTGTTGTTTTGATGTGCATTTCTCTAATGATAAGTGACATTGACCATCCTTTCATGGGTTTGTTGGCAATCGGTATATCTTCTTTGGTGAAATGTCTATTTAGGTCTTCTGCCCATTTTTTGATTGGGTTGTTTGTTTTTTTGATATTGAGCTGTATAAGCTGCTTGTAAATTTTGGAGATTAATCCTTTTTCAGTTGTGTCATTTGCAAATATTTTCTCCCATTCTGAGGGTTGTCTTTTCATCTTGTTTATGTTTACATTTGCTGTGCAAAAGCTTTTAAGTTTCATTAGGTCCCATTTGTTTATTTTTGGTTTTATTTCCATTTGTCTAGGAGGTGGGTCAAAAAGGATCTTGCTCTGATTGATGTCATAGAGTGTGCTGCCTATATTTTCCTCTAAGAGTTTTAGAGTGTCTGGTCTTACATTTAGCCTTTAATCCATTTTGAGTTTATTTTTGTGTATGGTGTTAGGGAGTGTTCTAATTTCATTCTTTTACATGTACCTGTCCAGTTTTCCCAGCACCATTTATTGAAGAGGCTGTCTTTTCTCCATTGTATATTCTTGCCTCCTTTATCAAAGATAAGGTGACCAGAGGTGCATGGGTTTATCTCTGGGCTTTCTATTCTGTTCCATTGATCTGTATTTCTGTTTCTGTGCCAGTATCATGCTGTCTTGATTACTGTAGCTTTACAGTATAGTCTGATGTCTGGAAGCCTGATTCCTTCAGCTCCATTTTTCTTTCTCAAGGTTGCTTTGGCTATTCGGGATATTTTGTGTTTCCATACAAATTGTGATAATTTTTGTACTAGTCCTGTGAAAAATGTCATTGGTAGTTTGATAGGATTGCATTGAATCTGTAGATTGCTTTGAGTAGTATAATCAGTTTCACAATGTTGATTCTTCCAATCCAAGAACATGGTATATCTCTCCATCTGTTTGTAACATGTTTAATTTCTTTCATCAGAGTCTTATAATTTTCTGCATACAGGTATTTTGTCTCCTTAGTTAGGTTTATTCCCAGGTATTTTATTCTTTTTGTTGCAGTGGTAAATGGGAGTGTTTCCTTAATTTCTCTTTCAGTTATTTCATCATTAGTGTATAGGAATGCAAGAGATTTCTGTGCATTAATTTTGTATCCTGCTACTTTAAGAAATTCATTGATTAGCTCTAGTAGTTTTCTGGTAGCATCCTTAGTATTCTCTATGTATAGTATCATGTCATCTGCAAACAGTGACAGCTTTACTTATTTTCTGATTTGGAACCATTGTATTTGTTTTTCTGCTCTGATTGCTGTGGCTAAAACTTCCAAAACTATGTTGAATAATAGTGTTGAGAGTGGGCACCTTGTCTTGTTCCAGATCTTAGAGGAAATGGTTTCAGTTTTTCACCATTAAGAACAATGTTTGCTGTGGGTTTGTCATATATGGCCTTTATTATGTTGAGGTAAGTTCCTTCTATGCCTATTTTCTGGATTGTTTTTATCATAAAAGGGTGTTGAAATTTGTCAAAAGTGGTTTTTTTTTCTGCATCTATTGATATGATCATATAGTTTTTCTCCTTCAATTGGTTAATATGTTTTATATCACTGATTGATTTGTGTATATTGAAGAATCCTTGCATTCCTGGGATAAAACACACATGATCATGGTGTATGATCCTTTAAATGTGTTGTTGGATTCTGTTTTCTAATATTTGTTGAGGAATTTTACATCTATGTTCATCAGTGATATTGGCCTGTAGTTTTCTTTCTTTGTGATATCTTTGTCTGGTTTTGGTATCAGGGTGATGGTTGCATCATAGAATGAGTTTGGGAGAGTTCCTCTCTCTGCTAAATTTTGGAAGAGTTTGAGAAGAATAAGTGTTAGCTCTTCTCTAAATGTTTGATAGAATTCATCTGTGAAGCCATCTGGTCCTGTGCTTTAGTTTGTTGGAAGATTTTTAATCACAGTCTCAATTTCAGTGCTTATGATTGGTCTATTCATAATTTTCCATTTCTTCCTGGTTCAGTCTCAGAAGGTTGTGCTTTTCTAGGAATTTGTCCATTCCTTCCAGGTTGTCCATTTTATTGGCATACAGTTACTTGTAGTAATCTCTCATGATCCTTTGTATTTCTTCAGTGTCAGTTGTTATTTCTTCTTTTTCATTTATAATTCTACTGATTTGAATCTTCTCCCTATTTTTCTTGATGAGTCTGATTAATGGTTTATCAATTTTGTTTATCTTCTCAAAGAACAAGCTTTTAGTTTTATTGATTTTTGCTATCATTTTTTAACTTCTTTTTTATTTATTTCTGATCTGACATTTATGACCTCTTTCCTTCTGCTAACTTTGGGGTTTTTTTGCTCGTCTTTTTCTAATTGCTTTAGGTGTAAGTTTAGATTTTTTATTTAAGATGTTTCTAGTTTCTTGAGGTAGGATTTATTGCCATAAACTTCCCTCTTAGAACTGCTTTTGATGCATCCCATAGGGTTTGGTTCATTGTGTTTTCATTGTCATTTGTTTCTAATATTTTTTGATTTCCTCTTTGATTTCTTCAGTGATGTCTTAGTTATTTAGTAGTGTATTGTTTAGCCTCCAGGTGTTTTTTTTTATTTTTTACAGATTTTAATCCAGTAGTTGATATCTATTTTTTACATATATTTTTCCTGTAGTTGATAGCTAGTCTCATAGCATTGTGGTCAGAAAACATACTTAATATGATTTCAATTTTCTTAAATTTACCAAACCTTGATTTGTGCCCAAGATATGATGTATCCTGGAGTATGTTCCATGAGTACTTGAGAAGAAAGTGTATTCTGTTATTTTTAGGTGGAATGTCCTTTAAATATCCATTAAGTCCATCTTATGCAATGTATCATTTAAAGCTTGTGTTTCCTTATTTATTTTCATTTTGGATTTTCTGTCCATTGGTAAAAGTGGGGTGTTAAACTCCCCTACTAAGATTTTGTTGCTGTCGATCTCCCCTTTTATGGCTGTTAGCATTTGCCTTATGTATTGAGGTGCTCCTATGTTGGGTGCACAAATATTTACAACTGTTATATCTTCTTCTTGGATTGATCCCTTGATCATCATGTAGTGTCCTTCTTTTTCTCTTGTAATAGTCTTTATTTTAAAGTCTACTTTACCTGATAAGATAACTGCTATTCCAGCTTTCTTTTGATTTCCATTTGCATGGAATATCTTTTTTCCACCTCCTCGCTTTCAGTTTGTATGTGTCCCTAGGTCTGAAGTGGGTATCTTGTAGACAGCATATTTATGGGTCTTGTTTGTGTATCCATTCAGCCAGTCTATGTCTTTTGGTTGGAGCATTTAACCCATTTACATTTAATGTAATTATCAATATGTATGTTCCTAATACCATATTCTTAATTGTTTTGCATTTGTTTTGTAGTTCTTTTTCTTGTCTTGTGTTTCCTGCCTAGAGCAGTCTTTTTATTTAATTTTCAAATTGTTCTTTATTTAGAATGACATTAAATAAAAAGTAAAAGACACCAGAACAAGTTGAAAGAGACCATGGAAGAAAAGGGAAAGCATATATTCATACCTTTAATAACACTTTTCCCCTACTCTTTTGAACAAGGCATCCTGCATTTTCATTTTGCTGTGGGTCCCAAAATTTATATCTGGACCTGCATAATACTTTCATTACTAGCTTGTAATTGGTTACTTATTAGCTTAATTCCTACTAGATTGGCCCACTGCTGAACACATAGTAGGCAGAAGGAAATGTCAAAAAAAACAAATCTGGACATAGGTAAGAAGAGACATTATTTAAAAGGATTCTTGCGACTGGAGGAAAGGGACTCTTGCAGTAGAGAATGCTCTGACCATAGGATCTGTAAGTGTCTCAGTTGTCTTTATAAGAAGAGGAGATCTGGACACAATCTTTTAGCATTTGTTGTAAAGCTGGTTTGGTTTTGCTGAATTCTCTTAGCTTTTGCTAGTCTGTAAAGGTTTTAATTTCTCCATCTTATCTGAATGAGATCCTTGCTGGTAGAGTAATCTTGGTTGTAGGTTTTCCCTTTCATCACTTTAAGTATATCCTGCCACTCCTTTCTGGCTTGCAGTGTTTCTGCTGAAAGATAAGCTGTTAACCTGAGGATTCTCTTGTATGTTACTTTTTGTTTTTCCTTCACTGCTTTTAATATTTTTCCTTTGTATTTAATTTTTAATAGTTTGATTAACATGTGTCTTGGCGTGTTTTTCCTTGGATTTATCCTGTATGCGACTCTCTGCACTTCCCGGACTTGATTGACTATTTCCTTTCCCATATTAGGGAAGTTTTCAACTATAATCTCTTCAAATATTTTCTCAGTCCCTTTCTTTTTCTCTTCTTCTTGTGAGACCCCTATAATTTGAATGTTGGTGCGTTTCATATTGTCCCAGAGGTCTCTGAGACTGTCCTCCATTCTTTTCATTCTTTTTTTCTTTATTCTGTTATGCGGTAGTTAATTCCACTATTTAATCTTCCAGGTTACTTTTCCATTCTTCTACCTCAGTTATTGTGCTATTGATTCCTTCTAAAGATTTTTAAATTTCACTTATTGTGTTGCTCATCACTGTTTGTTTGCTCTTTAGTTCTAGGTCTTTGTCAAACTTTTACTGTATTTTCTCCATTATATTTCCAAGATTTTGGATCATCTCGACTATCATTACTCTGAATTCTGTTTCACGTAGCCTGCCTATTTCCTCTTTGTTTGTTTGGTGGGGTGTGTTTTTACCTTGCTCTATCATCTGCTCTGTGTTTCTCTGTCTTCTAATTTTGCTTAACTTAGTCTTTTTGGGGTCTCCTTTTCCAAGGCTTCAGGTTTGTATTTCCCATTGTTTTTGCCGCCCCCCCCCCCGGTGGTTAAGGTTGGTTCAGTGGGTTGTGTAGGCTTCCTGGTGTAGGGTACTGGTACCTGTGTTCTGGTGGATGAGACTGGATCTTGTCTTTCTGGTGGGCAGGACCATGTCCAGTGGTATGTTTGGGGCTGTCTCTGAATGTATTATGATTTTAGGCAGTGTCTCTGCTAATGGGTGGGGTTGTGTTCCTGTCTTGCTAGTTGTTTGTCATAGGGTGTTCAGCACTGTAGCTTGCTGGTCGTTAACTGGAGCTGGGTCTTAGCATTGAGATGGAGATCTCTGGGAGATCTTTTGCTTTTGATATTATGTGGACCCAGGAGGTCTCTGGTGGAACTATGTCCTGAACTCAGCTCTCCCACCTCAGAGGCACAGGCATGACAACCAGCCAGAGCACCAAGACCCTGTCAGCCACATGGGCTCAGAAGAAAAGGGAGAAAAAGGGAAAGAAAGAAAAAAATAAATAAAATAAAATAAAATAAAGTAAATTTATTAAAATAAAAACAAAAAAAATTATCAAAAAGAAAATTAAAACATAATTTTAAAAATGGACAGACAGAACCATGGGACAAATAGTAAAAGCAAAACTATACTGACAAAATCACACAAAGAAGCATACACATACACACTCACAAAGAGAAAATGGAAAAAAATATATGTTTATATATTAAAAAAAAAAGGAAGAGAGCAACCAAATCAATAAACAAATCTACCAATGATAATAAACTCTAAATAGTAAACTAATATGAACATAAAACCAATAACAAATTAGATGCAGAAAGCAAACTCCAAGTCTACAGTTGCTCCCAAAGCCCACTACCTCAATTTTGGGATGATATGTTGTCCATTAAGGTATTCCAGAGATGCAGGATATATCAAGGTGATTGTGGAGATTTAATCCGCTGCTTCTGAGGCTGCTGGGAGAGATTTCCCTTTCTCTTCTTTGTTAGCACAGCTCCTGGGGTTCAGCTTTGGATTTCTCCCCACCTCTGGATGTAAGTCACCTGAGGGCATCTGTTCCCTGCTCAGACAGGACTGGGTTAAAGTAGCAGCTGATTAGGGGGCTCTGGCTCACTCAGGCCGGGGGGAGGGAGGAGTATGAAGTGTGGGGTGAGCTGCAGCAGCAGAGGCCAGCATGACGTTGCATCAGCCTGAGGCAAGCCATGTGTTCTCCCAGGGCAGTTGTCCCTGTATCATGGGACCCTGGCCGTGCAGGCTGCATAGGCTCCCAGGAGGGGAGGTGTGGAGAGTGACCTGTGTTTGCACACAGGCTTCTTGGTGGCTGCAGCAACAACCTTAGCATTGCTTGCCCATCTCTGGTGTCTATGCTGATAGCCACGACTAGCGCCCATCTCTGGAGCTCGTTTAGGTGGTGCTCTGAATCCCTTCTCCTTGCGCACCCTGAAACAATGGTCTCTTGCCTCTTCAACAGCTCCAGACTTTTTCCTAGACTCCTTACTGGATAGCTGTGGTGCACTAGTCCCCTTCAGGCTCTGTTCATGCAGCCAACCCCAGTCCTCTCCCTGGGATCTGACCTTTGAAGCCTGAGCCTCAGCTCCCAGCCCCCAGCAGTCCCGGTGGGTGAGCAGACAAGCCTCTCGAGCTGGTGAGTGCTGGTCAGCACCGATCCTCTGTGCAGGAATCTCTCCACTTTGCCTTCTGCACCCCTGTTGCTGTGCTCTCCTCCATGGCTCTGAAGCTTCCCCTCCGCCACCACTCCCTCTCCATCTCCACCAGTGAAGAGGCTTCCTACTGTGTGGATACTTTTTCTTCCTTCACAGCTCCCTCCCAGAGGTACAGGTCCTGTCCCTATTCTTTTGTCTCTGTTTTTTCTTTTTTCTTTTGCCGTACCCAGGGACGTGGGGAGTTTCTTCTCTTTTGGGAAATCTGAGGTCTTCTGCCAGAGTTCAGTAGGTGTTCTGTAGGAGTTTTTTCACATGTAAATGTATTTCTGATGTATTTATGGGGAGGAAGGTGATCTCCAAGTCTTACTCCTCCACCATCTTGAAGGTCTCCCTTGTATTTTTTTTTGTTCCATATTTATATCTTTGACTTTTAGATATTGTCATGTTATAAGGTGTAAAGTGCAGATACAATTTTATTTCTCTGAAATGGCTGTGGTGCTGTTTCAATATCATTTATTGGGCAGGCAATTAGATTTCTCTGTGATTTGAGATGCTACCTTTTGTTTATTAACTCAATTCATTCAACAAATAGTTAACAAGCTATGTGTCAGATATGGCTCTAGAAACTGGTAATTCATCAGGGCATAAAACATGCAAAACTCTGCCCTCAGAGAGCTTATATTTTAAAGGAGGAGATAGACTCCCAAATTGGAAAGTAACACATAATGTGAATTCTCAAACACTAAGGAGAAAATGAAACAAGAAAATAGGATAGACTTCTGAGGGAGAAGTGCTGGTGCCTTTTAAAATAGAGTGAAATATTTCATGGCAAAATGGAATTTGAGAAACAAAAAACATCAAGGAGTAAGGAAGTGAGGTTTGGGAGTTTAAGCGATAAGAGGAAACCCAGGAGGAAGAAACAGCAGAAAGCTCTGAACCTGGAGCTCACCTGGTACATTCCGTTCATTCTCTTTAAAATAAGAAGATCTACATGACTTAAGCAGAATAAGCAAAGGGAGAACAGCAGGAAATAACATCTGACACTTTATTAGGTACAAGGTTGTGAGATCTCTGTGTAGGAATCTTGGCATTTTACTGAGTGAGATGGGAAGTCAGGGAGGGTTTTGAGAAGATAAGTGAGATGATCAGACTTATATTTTAAAAGATCACACTGGATGCTGAACAGAGAATAGATTGTAAGAAAGCAAGGCAAAGCAGGGAGACAATTTAGGAAAATATTGCAATAATTTGAGTGAGAAATAATTTGGAATAGAGTTGTAGTTAGCTCTGAGTTCAGTGTTAAGAAATAACAGAGAAGATTTCAGGACTGAACTTATTTTGTTATTGTCTGTACTGCTTTCAAAGTTTCTTGCTGTAAGGACTTCCATGTAAATTTGACTGTATGTCTGTTGACTTGACATAGAGGTTGTTATAGAATTCCAAGGAGTAAGATGTGCTGTCTCTAATACCCAAAGTGACTAATCAGGAGCTGGACCTCCTGAGTAGCTTTAACAGCTTGCCTTTAATATTCTTGGGTTATAGTTTAGATAGCTCCCAAGGTGAACACTTGGGTGGTTGTGTCCTAGATTATGTCCTCCAACAAGGTCCATTCATCTTTAGTTAGTTGTGTTTAGATAGCATTCAATGCAATGTAAGCAGTTTTCTCAGCAGAGGTCGTTGTCATAAAGTCATCTTCATATGGATTGTACATCCACCTACAGTTCACATTTGTACTAGAATTTATCTAACTCATTGATACCCTGTAATAAAGGAAAATTGATTTTGTTTTCCTCTCCATAGGCATGTAAAAAAGGTCCAAGCCTCAGTGCTAAGTGTCAGTAGTGGTAGCACATTCACTCACTGTTAAGATGTCAGGTGAAAGAGAACAACGGAACTATTTTCTTATTTAAGTCTCTATGGCCCACAGTAAGGCTCCAAGCACCAATGTCTTCCACTAGTCAGTCAGGATATTAAATTTAGAAATGACTTTGAGTAACACAACTACCTGAACTAGCTATCCTCTGAGAAAACCAAGTAGTTTTTTTTCTCTTAGTCTGAGTTATTGTTTCAACTGTACAATCTGGTCAACATACACACCACTTTTGGCCACGCATTCCATTGAATCCAAAGAATAACCATATCTAATCAACTTGTTCATGCATGTGATAAACAGAATCCTAAGATGCCCTGAAGATTCCCAAATCTTAGGAATCTAAGAGGGGCACTAACACCACCTCTCAGTTACTCAGTCAAACATTAATCTAGATACCTCTCTGGAGGGATTTTGAAGATGTAATTAAGGTGACAAACCACTTGACCTTAAGATAGAGAGGTAATCTGGGTGGGACTGACCTAACCACATGAACCTTTTAAAAGCAGAGAGCTGGGCTTCCCTGGTGGCGCAGTGGTTGAGAATCCGCCTGCCGATGCAGGGGTCATGGGTTCGTGCCCTGGTCCGGGAAGATCCCACATGCCGCGGAGCAACTAAGCCCGTGAGCCATGGCCGCTAGGCCTGCGCGTCCGGAGCCTGTGCCCCGCAACGGGAGAGGCCACAGCAGTGAGAGGCCTGCATACCGCAAAAAAAAAAAAAAAAAAAAAAAAAAGCAGAGAGTTATTTCCCACCTGGTGGTAGAAGTCAGAGATTTGAAGCATGAAAAAAATTCTAAATAGGGGAATTCTCTTTGCTCACTTGGAAGTTGGAAGGGGCCATGTGGATAGGGACTGAGAATTCCCTCTAAGAACTTGCTTGAGAGTAAACAAGAGAACAGGGATTTGATCCTACATCTGCAAAGAACTGATGTCTGTCCACAGCCTGAATGAGCTTGGAAGAGGGCTCAGAACTCCATATGAGAACATAACTTGCAGACACCTTGATTTCAGTCTTGTGAGACACTCAGAGGAGAATCCAACTGGGCTGCTCCTGAACTTCTGACTTATAGAACTTGGAGCTAATAAATGAGTGTTGTTTTAAGCTCCTATGTTTGTAGTAATTTTTATGCAACATTAGAAAACTAATATAGCACTCAAGTACTCAGAGCATCCTTATCAAAATGAAAGAACAGGGTGGCAAAAAGCTAGCAAGTATATTTTATACAGAAAAATAAAACATAATACTAGCCATGTAAACCAGTATCCAGCAAGTTCAAGAATGTTTGGAATGTTCACCTGGGAGAGGAGTGCAAGCTCAGATCCCAGACCTGGTCCTTGTCCCTATTCTTCTCATCTTCTTAATTTTTTGAAATTCAGTGTAAGTTTTAGTATTGGCCCATCTTCTCTATTGCTATTAAGAGTATATCAGCTAGTCTCACTGATCTTTGTAATTTTATCAGTTTCCCAGCCTTCAGAAGTAATGCATATGTGTTTTAGCATCTCCTCAAAGAACTTGGCCTCTTATTTTCCACCTATCAAAAGTATCACCATCTGGGTTTTTTCTTTTGTGGTATAACCTCATGTCTTTTAGATAGTCTGCTTGTGCAGGGGTTTTAGTCCCTTACAGTTTCCAGTTATGGCTCCATCTCCTCTGGGTTGTGAAGCAGGTATCTCCAACATCTTGCTGCATTCTGGACCAATGAACAACCATGGCTGCTCATTCCCCTTCCAATATCAAAACAAATGATGCCCCAGTAGCCACTCTAGAACATTCTGGGCTAATGGAAACTATGGCCACACTGTCCACTCTTGGGTCATTAGGCTTACTGGTGACATTTGTTTGTTGTCCCTAGGTAGAAAAACTTTCAAACTCTGGGGTGGTCCAGTTAAATTCTATAACTCCATAAACATGAAACCCCACATTGTCTACAAACTCTCATGCAGATATAACAAAGGTCTTGTCAGGGAAAAACATAGCTAGAGAAGTAGCAGAGTGCAGAATGTTCCTGAATTCTTGTTATTCCTCACCATAAATGTTCTTCACGCACCATGGTCAACTTAGCTACAGAGCAGAGTTTGCCTTTGCTAGTAGACAGGACTGGAATCAGAAGCCCACGTGAGCAAGAACGTGCCCTGAATTCATGCTGTGATTCATATTTATAGGTGAGCATAAGAGGGGCTAGGGAACACCATCATCATCATCCTCTTCTAAATAACGAGAAATCTATCAAGAGATCTCTGCATCCAGGGGCTTCATTAGAAAGAATGCAAACCAAGCACCAAGGGCAGCATACAGGGGGCCCTGAGAGCTGCCTTGTTTGTTAGGATTGATGACTTCACAGAAAGATGATGGTGCCTCTCTGCAGATGAACTCATTTCAGCTGTGCCAGTTCTTTGCTGAGCTATCTCCCAAACAGAAATAAGAAGTATATTTCAGGGATAATTTGTCTTACTGAATTTCAGAATTTGTCTCTCCAGATATGTCTTTCATCACATTAATGCTCATGTGTAATATGTCTATTCATATTATTTTCTAGATAATCTGTAACTTGTGTTTGATTTCACTCTTCTTAAAAAAGAGATGTTTAAGAAAGAGTTTTAAATTTCTACTTGGTAAAACTTTTTGTTTTATGTTTTAACCATTAATTTCTAGTTTCATTCCATTTTGTTTAGAGACTATTTTGTGTGTGTGTGAGTGTGTGTGTGTGTGTGAGTGTGCCATTTCTACTTTGGAAGATTTTCTTTGGTACCTAGTAAACGAAAAATTTTAATATCTGTTACATAGAGAATTGAAAAGAAGGCCCATTTTATTTCAGGATATAGTAGATTTCCTTTACTTGATTTTTCAGCTGAAAATGATTTTTAAATATTTAGTTTTATCAGGTAATGCAACCAGTTATCTTATTCTATCTCCCATCTTGTCTTCCCTTATCTTATCCTTTTTTACTTATCATATAATTTCTACATTATTTCTACATTGTTAGGGCATATAACATTTACATTCTATCACTCTGATAAATTTGTTTACTCTTGAATTCAAGGGTTGAATACAGTGTTTACCACTAGTCTTTTTGCCTGTTTCTTATTTTAGATATTATATATGTGTTTGATCCTTCTTTATTAATCATCATTGAATGAATTAAGTTTTCACGAAAGGAAATGAATTAGTAAGAAATTTATGATGAGATTCGGGGAGGGGTGACAGGATAAGAAAGAGCAGAATAGTATTCCAGACTAATTGACTCTTTTAACTCAAAGGTCCCTTCTGCTCTGCTGCCAGAGAAGCAGACTATTTCTTGCAAATATTTTTTGTATGTGTGATTCTGAATTTACCTCCCCTGCTTCATTGAACCAAAATGAACTGAAGAAAACTTCTGAAGCCAGCTGGTTCATCCACTTCCTAAAGTTGCCTTGAAAAGATTTAAAGGTATGCTTTACTCAAGTGTGGTCCTCATCTGTAGGGGCTGTGAACCCTATAATTAGGTCTTATTATTATTTAGAACTGCATCCTAATGTACTATGTCCTAATTAATGTTTTGCCTATGTAATCTGTACTAGATTAAGGGAAGTTAGCTGTGACTTAAAATCTCCCATTTCAAGTTTGTTTTGTTTATTTCTCCTCTAGTATTCTGTGTTTTCAGCTTTGCAAATGTTGCTGTATTATAAAAAGTCGTATATGCTGTTAACTCTTATGTCTTCATTTTGAGTTGTATCTTTTAGCATTTTAAGGTTCTCTACTTTTCCCATGATGCTCTTTTGCACCGATTTCCACCATGTCCAAAAGTAATAATTGCCCTTGCTTTTCTCTGTGTTTGTGTATACTTCTGCCCATCTGTTTGTTTTCAAAACTTCTTGATCATTTTGACATAACATTTATTTATTACAAAGCTGTGGTGTACTTTGTGATATAATCAGATATGTTTTTTTTATATGTCAGCTAAACTCATTTATATTTATTAATTTGGAAATGAATCAACATATCAATTGTTTCCCTTACCTTTATGAAGCATCCTGGTTGGTACTCTCTGAAATCTGCTGTTTTTGCCACTTGTGAAACCTCTTCCAAGGAGATGTCTGTCCTCTTCCTCTCACTTTGTTCCTGCCCCATTGGTAGCCCTTACACTATATAGCAATTATAATTAGCCCCTAGTTTAATCAAAATGAAGTTTGTGTTTTGTTTTTATAAAGGTTTGAAACTATTTTCTTTTATTTTAAAATAAGTAATACATGCATGTGATGCAAAATTCAAAAGTTTTACAACTTTTCACATTATTCCTTGTAGTCCTAATAGTACAGAGATTCCATATATCTTTTATCCAGTTTCTCCCAATGATAACCTTTTCAAAACTGTAGTATATCACAACCAGGATATTGACATGCATACATTTCATATACAGAATATTTCCACCAATATATTTAACCCTTGAATTGCCATTTTATATTCACACCTACTTCCCTTCCATCCCCCATCCCTGCTTAACCCCTGGCAATCACTAATCTGCTTTCCATTTCTAAAATTTTTTTAGTTTGAAAAGTCATTTAAATGGAATTATACAGTAATTGACCTGTTGGGATTGGCTTTTCTTCACTCAGCCAGTTCTTACAGCATATTTCTCTGGAGATCTATTCCAGTTTTGCCTTTATCAATATTTTGTTGCTGAGTAATGTTCCATGGTATGGGCATACCAAAGTTTCATGCTTTTTTTTTTTTTTTTTTTTCAGGTGAGGACTTACTAGGGCCTCAGCAGCATGTTTCATGCTTTTAGGGAAATCTGAGCTGTTTCCAGTTTGGGGCTGTTACAAATAAAGCTGCTATAAACATTTGTGTGCAGCTTTTTGTCTGAACATGTCTTTATTTCTTTGGAATAAATGCCCAGGAGTGTAATTTTTGGGTTGGACAGTAGTTACTTGTTTAATTCTTGATGAAGCTGTCAAACTGTTTCCTAGAATTGGCTGTACCACTTTATATTCTCACCAGCATTTCATGATTATCCAGTTTCTCTGCATCCTCCAGCATTGGTATTGCCACATTTTTTTTTTTTTTTCATCATTCTGATAACGGTATAGTGACATCTTATGTCTCTACTTACACCTCGGGGAGGAGGATTTATTACTGGTGGATCAGAAAGAAAGTTTTGGCTTCCTACTTGGTGTTCTCTGTTACTACCCAAGTGGAGATGTTGGATCATCTTGTACAGCCTCTTGAAGTGGAAGTATAGGTTCTCTACTTTCCCTTGGCTAACAAGAGATGGGCTGAACCACAGTTTGTTTGTTTTCTGTGTGTTTTTTTTCGGGGAAGGGACGCTACACTTTAGTGGTTATTGTCTAAAATATCTCTGTCTTTCTGGGCTGCTCCTTAATGAGTTCTCTGCTATAGAGAACAATTTTTGTTGTGTACTTTCTCTTCTTTTCCTATATGACTTTCAAGGATGCCACCTTATTCAGCTCCTAGTCTAAGATCTATGAGGCAAAAAGAAAACCCAGGAAAATCACCACCATGTCATTCCTTGGGTCCCGAGTTCATAGCCTGTCTATCTTCTCTTTACCTTTCAGAGATTTTTTAATGTTTGTTTTATAAATTTTATTCAATGTTTTAGTTGTTTTTAATGGGAGAAATGAGGAAAAGTATGTCTATTACATCTTCTGGTAGCACATCGATTTTTTATTTTTTATTATTATTTTTTGCAGTACGCGTGCCTCTCACTGTTGTGGCCTCTCCCGTTGTGGAGCACAGGCTCCGGACGCGCAGGCTCAGTGGCCATGGCTCACGGGCCCCGCCGCTCTGCAGCACGTGGGATCTTCCCTGACCGGGGCACAAACCCGTGTCCCCTGCATCGGTAGGCGGATTCTCAACCACTGCGCCACCAGGGAAGCCCCGATTTTTTAAATTTTTAAAAAATCAAATTATATTTTATTATTATTTTTATTAAATTATATTTGATGTATAATATCATGTTAGTTTCAGGTGTACAACATCGTGATTCAACATTTAAATACATTACAAAAATCACCATGATAAGTCTAGTTACCACTTGTCCTCATACAAATTTATTACAATATTTTTGACCATATTCCTTATGTTGTATGTTACATCTCTATGACTTATTTATTTTATAACTCCCTCTGCACTGGGACCCAGAGTGTGTGAGATATTGCATGCACTTTTTAGAGCAGAGGATCTATTTCCTATAGCCCTCTTGTTCTCCTGAAATTAAACACTGGTTTTCAAAGTCAGACTTCCTGGGGGCTCATTTCCTGGTACAGAACCCCAGGGCTGGGAAGCCCAATGTGGGGCTCAGACTCCTTGCTCCTTGGGGAGGACCTCTACTGTTGTGATATTCCTCCCATTTGTGGGTTGCTGACCCAGGGGGTAGGCGTTCTGACTAGACTGTGTCTTCACCTCTCCTACTGTTCTCACTGTGGCTCTTTCTTTGTATCTTCAGTTGTGTAAAATCTTTTCTGCTAGTCTTCAGGTCATTCTCATAGACAGTTGCTCTGTAAGTAGTTGTAATTTTGGTGTCCCCATGGGAGGAGATGAGTTCAGGTGCCATCTTGATTCCACCCACCCCATATATGTTTATTATTTCTGAAACAAACACTCCTTTATGTATGTCTAGGTTTTACAGTTATCTATCTGCTATCATAACCCTAAGGAACTTTGTTACACATTTCTTGTTGTGCTGTTTTGATAGTGACACATTCTCTTACCTTTTTTTAATCTGAAATTGTCTTTATTTTGCCTTTATATTTGAAAAGTAGTGTTACTGGATAAGGAATATTAAGTTAAATTCCCCCCCCCAGTTATGTGAAGGACTCATTCATTTGTTTTAGGGTTTGTGTTGTCTTTCATAATAAGTTAATGGGCATTCTTATTACTCTCTTCAATATGCAATGTTTCTTTTAATTCTTTGTCTCTTTTTAAAATTCTCTTTTTAACTTTGGTTTGAGCAATTGACTACATTATGCTTATGTGTATTGTTCATTGTGTTGACCCCAGTTTTGTTTCATTCAAATTCTTGGGTATTTAGATTTATGGCTTCCATCAAATTTGTAAAATTTGGGGCTGTTATATATGTTTAAATATTTGTTTTGCCAAAATGTCTCTCTCTCATTCCTGTCTTTCTAGAACTTCAGTCATTTGTTATACTGTTTGATATTATCCCTCAGACTACTGAGGTTCTTTCCAATTTATTTTCAGTCTTTATTTCTCTTTATGCCTCAGTTTGGATAAATTTATTTGCTTTGCCTTCAGTTAATATTTTTTGTTCTTTAATGCTTATTCTTCTGTAAGCTCTTCCATTATTTTTTATTAAATATTAGATTTTGTATCTTTCAAATGTAGAATTTCCATTTGGTTACCTTTTTTGTATTGTTTTTCCATCTCTCTATTGAGATTAACTATCCGTTCACTTGTTATTTGAATGTATTGATAGCCCACAATTTAATGACTTTGATAATTTCCAACATTTGTGTTAGCTAGGAATGTTTTTATTTTCTGAAGGAAAGAGTAAGACATAACTAGAACAGAGAAGTAAGCCTATGACATCAAGCTTAGTGTTTGGCCAGAGTTTATTGAAGCTATACATATTTCTGTGTCTCCTTTTCTAAGTATCTCCCTGTTTTCTGTACCCTTCCCTGAAAAATCATGTCACGTCCATAGCACTGAGACCTAACTTTTGTTTTTTCTAAATAGCAAGATCCATAATCCCTGAGCTCCATTTCTCTGTGCTTAGCTTGGAAAGTGCTGCCAGGCAGAAAGTCATTACACTTGTGGGGCAAAACTCATGTGTTTTCTTCTTGCAAGGTTTATGGGATAAAAACTGTGCACAGTCTGTTATTAATTTCCTGAACACAATAGGTTCATATATTTTGTCCTGTGTTTAGATGCTTATGAAAGAAGATAAATCAGATATCTATTAATTCACCATGACCAGAACGAAAAGGTGACCCCACTCTGGAGGTTGTAATTTAACTTTTAATCCATTTTAATCCATTTTATTTTATGATGATTTCCTGAAAAGGAATAAGGAAAATACAGATGTTAACAAAAATATTTGTTCCAGAAGTCTTATTAATTTCTTAATTTGTTAATTTAAAAATATTTATTGGGTACCTGGCATGTTCCATCAATATCTCATGTGATGGAGAAGTAATGAATAACCCAGTTATGTTCATCTCCCCATTGAGCTTTGGAAAGTATCAAGAGATGTTACTAGAAATATAGCCAAAAAATGAAATAATCTGTATGCTTTGAAAGGCTATACTTAATAATCTTAAAGTTATAGATAGGCATTGAAGACATTTGAGAGCATATTCACATGGGAGGGTGGGGTTGCCTGGAAAGTTCTATGGTCAATGGAAAACTGGTTGACACACATAAGTAGCAGGTATCATGAGTTTTCTTCCTTTTATCCTTTTTTGAAGAAATGGTTGGGCCTTGGGCAAAACTAAAGGAACAGAGGGTAGTTGAATAGTGCCAAGGGGGTCCAGGTTCTGTGTATTGTCATGGGTAGGCCTGAGAGTGTCTGAGCTATGGATAAAAATAAGAAATATAAATCAAGATCAGCTAAATTTAGAATGGGGGCCTGGACCTAGTAAATATGTGATCCTTATTGTGAGTCATTGACGCCAAGAAAGCATAGGGCTATGGGTATGCATATGGGGGGCCTGGAAATAAATTGGTAGGGGATCATACTAACTTAGTTTAGTCATAACTCACTGAGGATATTTTACCCCATCCCTCTGCTCCTTACTCTTCAATGAAGGTTGGGGCATGGCATAGCATGCACATTTCAAGAGTGTGCATGCTGTGGAATGGACTTTGAAGATGGAATTATTAGTTGGAGCTCCACGGGTGGGACCATGGGAGTTAGGGGAAGGCTATGTAAGTGGCAGTGAAAGTATGATCATCTCATCCTGCTTACTCCTTTTTGCAAGATACCCAGGGATTATGTTCAAATCTAGAAAGGAGTGCCTGGGCAGGAAACCTTTGATAGTAGTACAGATGAAAGATGTGCAGAAGCAAGTAGTCATTTTCAAACTGGTGCAGAATTCCAAATAAACTATGGTGAAAGCTAAAGTAGGAATGGGGCAGAAGGGATAAGGATAACAAGAATGGCTTGGAGTATAAACTGAAAAGATGTGTTGAATGATTGCATTTGGAGAGTGATAAAGGAGTAGATACTCAAACTTGAATGTCTGACGTCATTTATTAAAATTAACATATATAGGCAAAAGTCAAAGTTTGGTACTAATATATTGAGTTCCATTTAGAACTTGTTTAGTGTAGTTGTGAGACAGTTAAATGAAAATGTTCAGAAATTGACATTGAAGAGAATCACTTGATTTAGCAATAAAGATTTGAATGTCATCAGCATGTGTATATCACAGACTTAAAGGAGAGGACCATGAATGAAATCCTGCAGGAAACTGATTTTCAAAAGTTAGATGGAGGAAGATAACACTACATAAGAAATTTAGAGTAATATAATAAAGTGAGGGAAATATTTTAAGAACAAGAAAAAAGCTGAGGGAGTTCATCAACACTAAACCTGCCTTACAGAAATGTTGAAAGGAGCTCTTCTACCAGAAACAAAAAGGCCAAAATACACAAAGCTACGAGTGAGGTGATAAGTAGACACAAACAGAAAATTGCAAATTTATATCAGAAAAGGTTTTTAAACACTCTATTACAGAATAAATGCTAAAGGGATAAATAAAACAGAGTTACAGAATCAGAGAACAAACAGGTGGTTGCCAGAGGGAAGGGGGTCAGAGGAGGAAAGAAATAGGTGAAGGAGATAAGAGCTACAAACTTCCAGTTGCAAAATCAATGAGTCACGGGTATAAAATGTACAGTGTGGGGAATGTAGTCTATAACTCTGTAATAACTCTGTAATATCTCTGTATGGTGACATATTATAACTAGACTTATAGTTGTGATCGTTTAAAAATGTACAGAAGGGGCTTCCCTGGTGGCACAGTGGTTGAGAGTCCGCCTGCCGATGCAGGGGACATAGGTTCGTGCCCTGGTTCGGGAAGATCCCACATGCCGCGGAGCGGCTGGGCCCGTGAGCCATGGCCGCTGAGCCTGCGCGTCCGGAGCCTGTGCTCTGCAACGGGAGAGGCCACAACAATGAGAGGTCCGCGTACTGCCAAAAAATAAAAAGAAAAAAATATATATATACACAGAAGTATCAAATCACTATATTGTATAACACGAACTAGTATAGTGCTGTAGGTCAATTATACTTCAAAAACAAACAGAGAAAGAAAACAGTTAACAATGTCAATATTGCAGAGGAATCAAATATGATCAGAACTTAAAAGTTTCCGTTATAATTTGTAATTAGTGTGTCACGTTTAACCCTGCTACAGCAGTTTCACTGATGGGTGGGAAAAAAACATCCAGATTACAGTGAATTGAAGACTAAATGAACGGTAATAAAAAGGGTAAAAATGACTATAGACACTTGTCATCTCAATTCATTATTAATTAGGTAATGGTTCTTTGCTGCTTTTTTAACTGGTATTAATTTTTAACTGGTTTTAAGATCAAAGATATTTAAACGTGTTTATATCTTCAAGAATCAGTAGAAGGGAAGAATGTAAGGAAATAGGAAGACAGGTCTCTGAAAAGGTACATCCAGAGTGAAGAATAACACCTCTTTTACTGAAATAGGAGGAAAAATAAAATAGAGTGATTTTTGATGTACATATATATATATATGTGGGTGGCAGAAGAAAAAGTTGATGGGATTCTTGTCATCTTAGATGACAGAAAAGTCACCTTTTTTTCTGAAGTAAAAGTTAAAGGTATCTGCTAAAAGTGAAACTGAGGTGTGAGTGTCTTGAGATTGGGGAAAGTTTGGTACGGCTTCAGCAGGAATTAAAGAGGAAGCAGAACAGAGGTGCATGGACAGGATTGATGGTCATAACCAAGGTCCCAACTGAAGCCGGGGACTACAATCCTACAGAAGTTTTAATCCACTCAGTTGTCTTTTACTTTTTTCTCCATGTAACTTATACTAGGTAAAGAAGGAAATAGGTAGGCAGTTGGTATGATAAAGGGTTTTGATTTTTGTTGGGGAAATTTGGGAAGAGATTAAAATGTGAAAAGATAATTTACGGAAATTGTTAATGATGTCAAATGCTACAGAAACATCATGGCACACGAGAGTTTGCAACAGCCCTTCTACTGACCCAACCCATGAGATTTTAAAAAGTTCATGTTCCCCAAAATAACAGCAGAATCTTTATTATAGCATGCTGCTTACTGCCTGTCTTCCCAATAGCAATAACACAGTATCCTTTTTTATATCTTTTTATTGATATTCACACCTAAAAGTGGGAAATTACTTTCATTTAGACATTTTAGTCTGAAAATGAAAGAGAAATATTTTATATACTGTTATTAATCTTATCTTAGCTCTGGTTCTGATAATTTAAATTTAATCTTCATTTCTCTTTATATTTGTAAGTAACACTTACTTTATTATCTTGTTATTTTAACCTCAGCTGAATATGCTCACAAGGCTGTCTTAAAAAGTATAAGATTTATGTTTGGATGGTCCACACACTATATTGAACTTTTCACTTATGTTACTTAGTATGCTCATTACAACAGCTCTTAGAAGTATTTATTACTTTATGGATGGATAAGCAGTCTCACAGGCTTAATAACTTGTCTAGGATTGCAGCATTTTAAAATAATAATGGCAGTAATCAAGCCCAATCTTTTCATTGCTGAAGTCAATGCTCTTTCAACTGTATCCTACCCACTGCCCTTCATTTTGCATTGTCATCATGTATTATCTTTTAATAACAATAAGTGGTTTGGAAAATCCTTACCACATATTTCTTTCCAAGATTCTTCTTAACATTTGGTTTCTATATTGAGTGCTTCAGCCCTCCTGCATAAGAACCACCCCCTTCCTAATTCCTGTTCCCAATTCCTGGTTACAGGTATTGAGGCAACACCATTGAGACCCATAACTCTATAAACAAAAGTTTTAGAATACACTTTTAGAATAAAGGTGATAATTTTTCACAAACATGTCAAAACTTGGGCTTGTAAACAGTTATGACCATTTCGCCTTAAAAATCCAATACATTTGGGCTTCCCTGGTGGCGCAGTGGTTGAGAGTCCGCCTGCCGATGCAGGGGATACGGGTTCGTGCCCCGGTCCGGGAAGATCCCACGTGCCGCGGAGCGGCTGGGCCCGTGAGCCATGGCCGCTGAGCCTGCGCGTCCGGAGCCTGTGCCCCGCAATGGGAGAGGCCACAACAGTGAGAGGCCCGCGTACCACAAAAAAAAAAAAAAAAAAAAAATCCAATACATTTGAATTTTAAAGATTAAGTCATTTTTAAAAGCAATTTGGATCTCCTTACTTGAAATTCTCTTCTAAGCCTCCAATACATAGTTTTAATTTCCTTCAGTGGTGGCATATCAGTATTTTCCTTTTAGGGGAGGGGTTATTTTGAAAGGGTCACTCTTTCAGATATAATAGCTTATATTTATTGAGGTCATACTATTTGTCAAACAGAATGCTCAGCACCTGACATGTTTTGAACTTTAAAAAATTTAATCCTCACCACAATCTAGATATCAACACTATTACTGTGGACTTCCTTTTACAGTTCGACAACAGACAGAGAGAAATTAAGTAATTTTTCACAAAGCTATTGACACAATGAAGCTAGAACTTAAACTCAGGCCTTTCCAGTTAAAAACCCTAGACTTTTTGTTCATTCTGCATGCCATCTCTCAGAATGGAAATCTTTTAGAGCAGTCCCAAAATGTTTTCAGACTGATAACACTTTGAGATAAGTGTAGGTTCTGAAGGTAACTACTCCAGAGAAGGATATATTCTTGTATGTAAATATTTCAGTGGATTTTAAAAAAATACTGACATAAATCCTTTACAAAGATATTCATTTTGCTTTTAGTATTTACCAGCTATGAGAAGGCTTACAGTTCCAAAGTTAATAAACCAATAGTTAAGGAAATGAGTTGGATTTGATGGGTTTGGGGGATTGTGAGGGAGGTATTTATTTCTTCCCTTATTAGGTTACTAGCTGTGATTAGGTTTATAACTGTACTACAATAGAAAAAAATACTTTATAAGAAATAATTGCCATTATTGAGAGATTAATCTATTTTAAAATATAAATTAGAATGTTTTCCAGAAAGGCCTGCCTTCTTTTGTTAAATGGTTGAAGGGCTAACAAATATTTAGAAAATATCTATATTTACAAATAATGTATTTGGTAAGTTTCACTCTTAATCAATGCAAAGAAAAAAGTACCTGATGTAAGCTAAATAAGAATGTCCTATTACAGACAATTAATTATTTTCTCTAATCTTTAAGGTCAAAGGAAACAAAATTTAGATGGAAAGCTATTAAGTAAATTGCTTATAGTTAATTGATACAGCTGTCAAGGTAAATCATTTTAGTCTTTGTGTTATCATATTTTAAAAAGGTAGTTGTAATGGTTACATATTTTTTATTTTAAAATAATACGATAAATCTTGATAATGTAAAGGTATAAGCAAAGGGACGCCATTAAAATTCTTTTCCGATTGGAGAGTACTTAATTAGGCACTGTCTTTGCCTAAAAGCTTTGTGATAATTCTAAACACAAGATTTTATTATGATTATTTTTTTTCTATAAGTGCCTGAAAGTGTAGTGGTTTGCCACTACACTTAGAGCAGAAACTTAGAGCAGAAACAGAGCTCTAAGATTACAAAGGAAAGCCACTTTAAAAAAATTGTGCTGGGGGAGGTAAATTTTGAATAGAAGAAAAATTACTGAATATGTCAATAAACGTCATTCTACAGCAGGCTCAAATGATAGCTTTAGCCACGAAGAAGGCAACCTGATGCCAAACTCAGTGTGCAATTTTTATTTGCAGTGTGCAATTATCTGGATTTTCCATCTCTGTCTTAACTGGAAATGATTGTATGTATAAAATATGTCACAGATTATGATGATTTGATTTTGTTTTAAAATTTTGTTAGAATAAATACTGTGTACTTTAGCTAATATAGAGTCATTCAAACTCCTTGAGGCATATAATACACATATCCTTAATGAAACAAAAAATGAAATTATAGGGCAAAGTTTTCTTAAACATTTATGAAGGCTGTTTAAACAAAAATAACAAGTTGGTCTACTGTGGAGCTGTAGTTTGTATCTCCACATCTTAAACCATGAACAATCATTGTTAGATAGCAGTATCTGAAAGTTAGGGAAAAATTCTTGTTTCTTTTGAATTTCTTTTTTTTTAATGAGTTAGTAGTGTCTGCAATACCCATGGCTGATGTAAACCTGACAGAATTCTCAACTCATTTAGATACTGTCTCAATAGGCAAACAATGCCTGTTGGGAGTGATTATTAAAAAGTAACAACAGGGGGTCCCCTGGTGGCGCAGTGGTTCAGACTCCGCCTGCAGATGCAGGGAACACGGATTCGTGCCCTGGTCCGGGAGGATCCCACATGCTGCGGAGCGGCTGGGCCGGTGAGCCATGGCCGCTGAGCCTGTGCGTCCGGATCCTGTGCTCCGCAACGGGAGAGGCCACAGCAGTGAGAGGCCCACGTACCGCAAAAAAAAAAAAAAAAAAAAAAAGTAACAACAGAAGTGGAACAGACATGGACAAACCAAATTTATAGTGGGAACTGTCCTGATGTTGAGCTCTTCTGTCCTTTCAGAGAACATAGTAATTTAATTATACCATATCTTTGTTTGAGTGATAGCCTTACTAGAGAGGCAGCACAGATGAAGGAGTGGTGAACAAATCTCCCTCTCATCCTGTGCCCACAGCAGCAACTGTAAGAGATACAGTCCTGAGAATAAATAGTACGAACCATGCCTCTCAAGCTGTTAGGTGTTATTTATAAGGAAAGAAGGAGGTGATTACCTCATGCACACGGATAGGAAGTGGGACAGTGAAGGAGGAGAGTTATCCCTATGATACACAATTATTTTATGAGTTTCAGATTCCTAATTCCATGGATTTTGTAATCAATGAGAAAATTAAACCTGGGATTGCCCCTGAGATAGAGTCTGCATTTTGGAATTCATCTCAGAAACAAAGAATTACTGATTTCATTTTTACTTCCCAAGAAACACTGACATCAGAGCCATGATTGTAAAAATATATTACAGATAGAAGAAGAAATTTTCAGTTTGAGGCTGATTCCCTTATTCCAGAAGTGGACTGTCTGGAGTAACTAGCATTTCTGTTGAAAATCATTGAAGAATATATGGGTGTTTTTCCCAAGAAGAAAAAGAAAAATGAAGTTTTAGGATCAAAAAAGTGATTTACAAAGTGATCCTCACAATACATAGAAGACAAATAATAACTTTTGACTAAATGCACTTGAAGTGTGTGAATGTCAACATCTTTTCCTGAACATTGAGAAATACAAATTTATGAACATTTTATAAAAAGCACTTTTCTTTTTACTGTGAATCTTAGAATAACTACCTCTTTATTAAGATACTATATCAATAAACTTTAACACAATTTTACTATTATGTTTACCTTCCTGACCTTAGTAAATTCTTAGTGATTTATATTAAGAAACATTTAAAATTTTTATAATATCAAAGGTTATCTCTAATCTCTTCAGCTCAAATTCAAACCCTCTCACTGAGTAAAGGATAAACAGAGAAAATATGTAAAATAATGTCACTTCGACATGATTGAATTAAGTTTACAATTATAATCTGAGGATCAAAAAGCAAAATAAAACGTGTACACCCTTTTTCATATGACTGAAACAGGTCTGTTCTTGCACAAACAAGACAAAAATGGTTTCTGTAGGAACAAGACATCATGTGAAAACTCTCAAAACAGATCCCCCTTCCAGAGTTTCCTTCTGAGCCTTTGCTTGTAGATAAGCTTTCATGGAAAATCAGCCATTGCCTCTCTCAAAGCTGACAGGTAAACTCAAGCAGGTAGAGAAAGATGCCAACTGGTAACAGCATATGCATCACTCAGGGATGCTTCTATGTCAGAAATGATTTGTGTCAATCTGTTCCCAAACTGAACAACCTTTAAGCACAATTGTATTTTAAAAAGAAAAAAAAAATGATGAAAAGAAAATATCTTTGAGCTTTGTCTTCAGCAATACATGTAAGGCATGGGGTGAGGGAGGATTCTGAGACAAACGCTTCTGAGTACTTATTTGAAAAGTTTTCACTAAAACAAAAGTAGGAAGGCTCTGCATGGTGGCTGCCAACCACTGTGGGTGGCAGGAGTCTTTTGAGTGAAATAAAATCTAGCTGGTGGGATAAATGGAGATTTTATAGTGCCTTAACTGTAGGGAAGTTAGTGGACATTCGTCAAGCTAGGTTAATGGTTGGTGACTGGAAAATGGTTTAAGGTTATTTCCTAAATGGCAATCTATAGTGGGTGAAGATTTGTGTAAATTGCAAAATGAATTAAAGGGCTCCTTTTTTGGGCCATGTGCATATTTTCTCACGATTTGTTTTGAATCCCTTAGAAAATCAGTAGCTTCAAAATTATATCCATTCAGTGTGGACCCTGGGAAATACTTGGGAAGAGCAGTAGAGTTAAATGGACTTCTGTAGTTAAGCTAGATTGGGCAGTGCCTTTATTTCCTCGTGTTTAATTTGTCTGTTTGCCATAAGGTAAAAAGCACAATACATTTGGGAAAAAAATATATCAGAAATGGCAGTAGAAGAGAAACAGTTTAAGGTAAAGTAAGGTGGTGTGGTATGGATTTAGATTAGAGATACAGCATCCTATTTTATACTTGACATTAACTGATCTAAGAGAGTTATGAGGGTGGGGCTGGGGGAGGTGGAGTGCCAGGCAGTAAGAGAGGGTTTGATTGACATGCAGTCCCACATGCATATAGACTGCTGGATTTCAAACCAACAGCTCAACACAGTAGAAATAGGTATTATTTTGCTATCTACCAGAAAAAAATGATGACATTCAAACTAGCTAGGGGATATAACAATCATTAATATCCAATGTTAAATATTTTAAAAATCAATAGATCTGAAGAGTGAATAATAGTTATTTATAAAATCACATATTCTTTTATGTTTCTATGTATGCCTGAAATCGATAGCAAGTGTCTTCTATTTATATATCAATTAGACTAATAGTGCTTCTACTGATAAAGGTAATACTGTAAATATAATTGAGACTTTATCAAATGTGAACTCCATTAGGATAGGTAATTTTTTTTCTCTTTTTTCTTTACTTGAAGTTTCATGAGCACCTACAAAAGGCCTGGTACAGGATGTTTCATTGAGTGTTTACTAATTAATTAGCTAGACATATAACATGACTCTACACATTCCTGAAATAAGTGCTACTATCGTTTTCATCTTGCATTTAGTGTTGTTTCTTTCCTATTCCTACCACATGTAGAAATTTGTATCACATGTGGCTGTGTAAGTATAGACAGCCTTCTATGATTGGGTTTGGTTGTTGCTACTGTTATGTTCCCAAAGGCAGAGACAGGCATGGATTAACTTTTCTTTGGATCTCCAGTTTCTAATAAAGTATATCCTATAGTCAGCACTTAATAAATGAATGCATTGAGTATTACAAGTATGTATTTCTTTTTCATAAAAATTAATAAATAAATTTATTTATTTATTTATGGCTGCGTTGGGTCTTCGTTGCTGAGTGCGGGCTTTCCCTAGTTGCTGTGAGCGGGGGCTGCTCTTCACTGCGGTGTGCGGGCTTCTCATTGCAGTGGCTTCTCTTGTTGCGGAGCACGGGGTCTAGGTGGGCGGGCTTCAGTAGCTGTGGCACATGGGCTCAGTAGTTGTGGCGCATGGGCTTAGTTGCTCCATGGCATGTGGGATCTTCTCGGACCAGAGCTTGAACCCTGTCCCCTGTGCTGGCAGGCAGATTCCCAAAAACTGCGCCACCAGGGAAGCCCCTACAAGTATGTATTTCTGATTCCAAAGTAGAATATAATCTTTTAGAATTCAGATGGTGTATATTAAAAAAAAATAGTGGCTAAGAATGTAGACTTTGAGGTCAAATGAGAGTATTCACAGTCAGGTTTTTGCCACTTAGTAGATGGGTAGTGTTGAGCAAGTTAATTAAACTATTAAGTTTTCATTTTTTAATCTAAATAATTGGATTATAATAATATCTATATAAAAATCTTGTAGAGGAATAAATAAGGTAATATATGTAAAATGCTTAGGCTACTGCTTGGCAAGTAGTAAGTATTCAATTCCTATTGGCTTACATAATACCTGTGCTCAGATGCATCTGGCATCAAATCTACAACATTACTTCTTATTAGTTGCATGAATTTGGAGAGGTTACTGAGCCCCTCTGAGCCTGTTTTCCCCTTTGTAAAATAATCAATAGTAAAGAAAAATTATCAGTGGTGAAGAAAATATTCTATTATATTTTAAGCCTGCAATGCATTGTAGCTGTTATGCTGAGTGCCTGTGTCTCCTTTACTTTTCTCTTTGACCATAGAGCATGCCAGTATTTTTTTCCTGTTTGTTCTTGCTGCCTTCTTAGGATGAGATAACCTCAGAGAGCATTTCAGATTCTCAACTCAAAGGTGACCTTTGTGTTAGAGGTGTAACATGTTTGTCATTCAAGCTTCTACAGCTTTGTTGAATGCTGGGTTTATTGTTTTTTCCTATTCTTTTCCTTCTTTTGTTAAAATCGAGAGTGTTGATCATGTTTAGGAGCAAACAAGGGAAGCCAAGCAAGGAGTGCTAATTTAGTGTACACTGAACTGAGTACCTCAAACTACAATTACTGCCCCAACCAAACAAACCAACAACAGTGTAGGTATTGCTGAACTATATCAATGGTTAACAAATACATTATATATCAGAATATTTAAATAAATATTTTCATGTGGTTGATTAGTTCATGTGTTTGCATACCACATAGACCTAGAATATGTTAAAGGAACAAAGTACTCTCATGAATTTTCCTGCTTAATTAATTGATGGATGGATAGGGTGGTACATGGTTGAGAATCTATTCCTTACAGTTATCATGCCTTCTCTTAGAGCCAAAACTACTACTAGGATCATGATAGGACTCATTTCTTCAGGACATTGGTGCCTGATATATTTTCATTATAAACCAAGTATTTCAGAAATACCTGACCAGGAGTCAAGGTGTTGCCTGCTTGAGAAGATCATGGAGGATGTGCCTTCTCCCTTCCCCCAGTTGTGTCTGGTCCCAGCATGCATTCAAAGATCCATACTGTTATTTTCATGGGTATAATTATTGAACACAGCTATATCAGGTTTCCAAAATCTCAAGTCACCCCTTAGTACAAAGATTTAGACTGGTTAACCTTTCAGAAAATTAAAGCATCAAAGAATCTTCTTAATGCAGCAATGGATGCTCAAAAGCAAACAGAGGGGGAAAATGTAGCAATGAGCAGCCCTGTAGGAAATTCACAGAGTGGAACATAAGCAATATTGGACATTGGTGACTAAAAGTAGAAGCATTAAGTCTCAAGCCATATCCTGAAAACAAGCAAACCAGTAAAAATTAGCTTTAGCACATACATGAGGAGCACTTCAGAGAAGAAGGATTATTAGAAAATAAAATTAACATAAAACTTCGAAGAATCTGACTTCTCCATTTTACAGATCAAGTAACAGAGTTACCACTTCATGGTGTTATCAAAGGTTCAGATCTAATTTACCAGTGAGTATTTAACTAGATTTCAGTTCTTTTATTACCTACATTCTTAGTGAATTAGGAGAAGAGAAAGAAACAGACAAGAGATTAACAGAATTATCACAAGGCCTGACTATATTCAATAAGCTCTATCCCTTCTTAAATGTGTCAGTTCTTCCTTTTGACCATTGGCAGCTTGCAGAAACCCAGTTCACAGCAATTGTCTTTGAAGCAATTCATTTCACCTCACAGCTGGGGCACTAAACTGTTTTTCTTTAAGCAAAGTTTATTGATATAATTTATAATTGAGTGCTATATTTCTCTAACTGCTTTGAAGTCAAAGACATAAAGGGACAAACAGATTCAGATTGCTTCTTAAGGACTGCTACTCAAATTTCTAGCTTATTCTTTGGCTCCCTTCTAGTGGATGACCACCTTTATGTATACATAGTCTTGTTAGGAAGAATCGTTTGACTCTATTTTGTGGGAAAAGTATTTGCCTGCATCATTTTTTATTGCTAGATTTTCATGTCCATTAAAGAGAAGCACAGTTTTGCTATAACCACAACCTCTTAAACAATACTTCAATTTAAATGTGCCAAGCTTAATTTTTAATATTGTCTCTTAACATTCAGGAAAAGAAAAATATGCTCTCACACATACTTGTTTAAAAAATTATGATATTGTCTTAATTTTCAATTTTCTTCAGCATTATTCATTTTCTGGTAAGACTGTTAATATTGCATTACTTTCACATTCTGCTCTACATCTTACAAAGTTCCTTCATATAATATATGATTTAAGTTTTATAATGGTATGCCAAGGTAAACAGGCAGCTGCCATCATCCACATTGTAGTTAAACAAACCAAATTTAAGAGTTGGGCTTTCTAAAAGTCACATAGCCAATGAAAAGGATAAAGTGTTGAAAATTAGGTCTTTGGATTTTATGCCTTATTTATTTTAAGCACGTTGTTCTAAAATCACAAAGGAGATGACACAGATGCCTTTTAAAAAAATCCTCCAATGGTTTATTTTTTAACCCTGTAGTTACTATCTTAAGAAAACTGACATCATAACTGGTTATGTGTGATGTATCCTTGCTAAATCTTGTCTTTTGATTTTATGGGGTTTCTTCCTCTAAAAGGAGAGGAGAGACTGATAAAATGTGGGTAATGCTCATTGTGGTTGAAAGGCAAAGTTTATAAATCAAATAAAAATAGAGTGCAAAATCATCTTACATTGAGAATAATAAGGGATGAGCTTAATTGTTGAATAATTACCACGTCAGCAATAAATTGGAAAGATTATAGGAAGAACCAGTTTCCTGTTCTCATGAATAAATTGCTGTTTTGAATAGTTTGTTTGGTGCCTAGAGAGGAGTGTGGAAGCATCCAGTTAGTTTCATGATGTGTAACATTGAGTAATGGATGATAGCATGGTAGTTTTCACTGTGATTATGAAAGAAGAGGTTTCTGCCACAGTGGAGTGCTTTTCCATGAGGGAGGTGGATGAGTCATTTTCTTGTGCCTAGTGATGAACAATGGACTTAAAAATGAGACTCTCAGAGAAATAATTAACAACAATATGAAGTACAGTTGAAGCAACTTTGGAAAAGAGAATCAGCCTCAGGTTATTTAACAACAGTAGATTAGAAGGTTAATATGTTATATTTATTAATGATTTGGAAGAGGAAGTAGATATTAAGTTGGTAAAATTTGCCCATTATACTAAGTTGTCTCTGAGAGTAAACACTGTGGATGATTGTGAGAAGCTTCAGATGGAGTATTAGATAGCATGTTCACAGAAAATATTAGATGGGCCTAAAATAATGTATGTCATTTAAAAAATAGCCTCATTTATATATGCAGACACTTTCAACCTTCTGACCATTCAATCAGTCCCTGTGGGAACTAGAGTCAAATAGGTGTTTAAAGTGTGACAATAATGGAAAACAACAATACTTTGTAAGAAATTCATAATTCAGATGACAGCTGCCATAATTCTATGATCTCACCTCTCAAAAGGAGTGCCCTTTTTTATATGTGATTATTTCATCTGAGAAAAACCAGAGAGAGTAGGTGTTTCAAGTTAAGAGAAACATATAATGTTAAAAGATGGTTGCAAGCCAATTATAAATCATTTGTAAATATCATACTTATTTGGTGATAGCAAATATTCTTGATTGAAATATTGTGTTCAATACTATAAAAAAACAATGTGAGCAAATTCTTATCATATTGTCCTTAATTTTTAATCAAAGGACTACTTAATTCAAACTCAAATTAAATTATTAGACTAAAAAAACTGTGTCCTCCTACCATGAAATACAATTTTGAGAGGGATTTGGCACCCCACAATGATGAACTACATTTATTTTTTAAACATGTTTAATCAGATGACCAACTGTTTGAAAGTATCAGTCAAATGTGAGTTTAAGAAAGGTCTCTCTCTCATACACACAGAATTAGAATTAGTACATTGACTCATTATATTTTCATTTGCCTGCCCTCTCTTAGGTTTTAAACAATCTTGTCTGGATATATTACCATTTAACTGTGTACACAGGTTCAGGTAAGGATGAATTTTATGAGCAGTATTGGAAAAATGGTGTGTGTCAGAAACTGCTTTGTTCTGGGAATACAAGACTATGTCCTTGCTCTCTGAGAAATCTTCAGACCATAAGATGCTAATCATATTTCAAGGTAATACAATAAGGGCTCCAAGATACATAGATGTTTTAGGATGCTTTGGAAAACCAGGGACAATACTACTTAACTCATTCTAAAATAAAGTATGGGAAGATATTTGGAGAGAGTAAAAGTGAAGTTAAAATTTGAAATATGGGTTGGATATTTCAAGTTAAAAGTGGGTAAATATATTCTATGTGAACTTCATGAAGTGAAGAACAATGCAGTGTTTGTTACATAACTCCAAATGGAATTTATATTTATTTATATATTATGAGTGTATGAAAGGTACATCTGTGTATGCATGTGTGCCTATTTGTAGATTTGTAGAGGTGTGTGTGGGTGTGTGAGATATGAACTGGAGTGGAGATTGAGAGAGGCTTCTAAGATACAGTTTTGTCATTTGTGGAGGGGAAAATGCTTAAAATACTTTGGACCCTTCATGATAAACGTCCTCTCCTCTCAACACACTCTTGTAAATTTGAATCCAGAGAGACTTAATAGGCTTGTTTTATCTGATCTTGACTGCTGTGAAATAGTCTCAGACCTGAAACGTGGAATATATCAAAAAGCCTCTTTTGTTCATTTCAGGATGAAGGTCACATCCATATTAATTGCCCTTATAGTGAAGCCTTCCTAGAGGCCACCTGTCAGAACATCTGGAGCTTGTGTTGCTGCTGCTTCCAACATGGCACCATTTCCATGTCCACTCTGACTTCAAAGACCCATCAAGGTTGATGGGAAGGATCTGGGAAGGGACATGGCAGAGACTGACTGGCCCAGGCTCAGTTCTCTCCTAGAATTCTAATTTTTTTTTTTTTTTTTCTGTTTCCGGACCTAGCAAAAGACAGGTCATTTAAATATGATATTTTCCAAAATACCACACATACTTACTTAAAAAAAAAGAACATTAATAGATTTTCCAGGTTTCCCCTCAGGTTTTAGATTGAACATGAATCTAAATGTTCTGTTTTACATATCAGTGAAATAAACAGCATCACTTCAGGGATATCATTGTACATTTGGGTTAAGTTTGAATATTGTGACCTTCATATTTTTTTGAATTACAGGGAATAAAAGAAATATTACATATAAGATGTCATTGGGCATTATAGGTCCCCATCCAGAATCCACACAGACCCAGCAAGCAGAAGTATCTGATGATATACCTGTGAGACTGAATCTCTCAGGGTGACGTCACATCTTTATAGCTTTAATTTGTGGGGAACAACAGCTTAAGTTACTGACAAAGAAAAGGGCTTCAAAGTCACTACTGATATATTTTTCATTGGAGTTCCCCCAAAGGATTTAATTCCTTTCCTACTTGGCTAAACCTGCTGTATTCTTAATTCTCTTTGTTTACTTATTTCAAACTTGTTGTGAGTGCATGTGGTGTAGCGAAGAAGAATTAGTCATTGATGAAATAAGTGTGGAAAACAAGGGGTATTCAGGTAAGGAGGTTTTTTGCTCCAAGTTTTCTCATAGTGTTTGATGTGTTAATATCCAAAGAATACCTTAAAGAGAGGTGTGGTTTGGAGGAATAGTTACTGATCATATTTTCTTACCCTATCTGATTTTTTATTTGTATTTTTTCTTTGTTTTTGTTTTCCAAAGCATTTCATAGAACATGCTTCAGGAAATGCTGGCCTAGGCTATGATATTCAAATAGATTCTTTTCAGGTGGCTCTCAGTACCTGTTAGCATCCTGCTGGAGACAGCCTCATCAATGAGTCTACCTCCACACAAGACCAGTCCTGACCGCTCTTTGTGAACCTATCTCAGTCCATATATTTTCTTTTTTACAACCTTGACTAAACCCTGGACCAACAGTCTTCCTGTGGTCGAAGTTTCTCACTGACTCAGGTGTTCTACTTGTATTACATTGGGTGAGGAGACAGATAATAAATGGATAGAATAGTATGCTGAATTGTGATCACTGCTATAGAGAAAAATAAAGAAGAATAAGTAGTAAAAGAAATGAGGGATGAGTTATTATTTTATGTAAGGAGGCCAGAAATGGCTTCTCTATTTAGGTGATATTTGGACAGAGACCTACTAGGGATACATAAGTGAACTGATGATGACAGATGAACGTAGATTAGATGGGACTGATGGTAACTTTGAGTGCAACTTTTTTTTTTTTTTTCAGAACCACCATTACTCTCCTTTTGAAAATCCCTAGCAGTAAGGTATATCATTATTTTCATAGTTCATTTATTTGGAAAGGTATGGATATGTTTTTCCCTCTTTAAAAAATGCATCAAGCCATTAACAAAATACGAGTTGGTATCATTCTGATATTTTTCAACAGAGCTTTAAGTCTAAACTTAAGCTATTCATAAAAGGAAGAATTTCTTAGCTCAGTGTATGCTTTTCTAAGCACCCATAACTCTAAGAATAGTCGCAGTCCAATTGCATAGTTTCTATTACATAACAGGTTTCTTCTCTGAATCAGCATCACCTTTATATCTTGCTGAACTGACATATGCATTCTTGAAGAAAATTTGATCTTCCCCTAGTTTTCCTCTTAAGAAAACCAGAGTCCACCTGTCTATTATTACTAATTTCTCCTATTTTGAACATTCTCATATTTTAAAGTAATAATAATAACAACTCAGTTTACAAGTCTCATTACAATTTTATGTAACGTTTCATCAAATTAACTTCTACAACAAGCTTTTAATTAATATATTTTTGAACAATTACTCTGAGCTGGTGCTGTCCAAGGTGCTGAGTATATAGAGTAATGCAGATAGGATTTTCTTTCAAGGTGTTTACATCCTAGAGTAGAAAATAACCAAACCACATGAGGTACTATTGATTTTTCTGTTCTATAGGTGAAGAGACTAAGGCAGATTGAACTTAGGTTTACCTCACTTTAGATCCTGTGCTTTTGATAGTTGTCATTTCTGCATTTTATCAAGGGAAATAGGGAAACTCATCAACAAAGAGAGTTCAATGAAGTATTGGTCCATATTTTGTGGCTGAAGGCATGATGCCAAGATCTGGAATCAACATTTCTCATTTCTCATAAGTTTACTCTCCAGCATTAGCTTGGAAAAAAAAAAAACCCACTTTGGATACTGTTTAAAAGAAAGATTTTTCAGCTCTGTCTTCAGAGAGTAGGTCTGTGATAATCTGCATTTTTAACAATTTCTTGAGTGAGTCCATGCAGATGACTTGTGAGCCCAGCTTTGTGAAATGTATTTGATAGTAGTAAGGTCTGAAAAATGTTAAGGGAGACAGTCAGTAATTAAGCTAATGGGTCTATCAGATGAGACAGGCATGAACAGGGCCAAGAAAGTGCAGCATCAAAGAGAGCTCCTGATGAGTTAAAACACTGAAAAGGTAAGGATGCAACCTTGACCTTGACATTTTTTTAAATCTCAGACAGTGCTAGTTGATTTGTGTCTGTTGATCTATGTCCAAAGTCCAGTCGCTGGGCTCAGGACTCCATTGGATTTAATCACTCAGGGGAGCCTCAGTTCCCTGCTCATCCGAGACACACTCATCATAAGCCTTGAACAAACCTCTTCCTAAACCTGGAGAAGAGGTCATGACCACATTACTTTTAATGTCAATGACCACAGACTAATTTTAAATAAAGTGTAAGCATCCTGTTTTTATCCAATTTTAAGGATTAGAAATTTTCAAGCATTGCAGGCTTTGAAAAAGATGGCATACACAAAAATAAGAGAAACATTCAGGATTAAAAAAAAGCATTATAATGATCTCTTTGAATTCACTTGAGACATAATCCATAAACCTAAATATATTATTTAGTATATTATATTGAATGCAAATACTTTTTTTGCTTATAAAATGTTCTTTGTTGACTTCATTCTAAATGGAAAAAGTCAGAAGAAAAAAGTATTGAAAACAATTTGAAAGATTTGTGCTGCTCTAAAGTCTCTTTTGTAGATAAGTAGTAACTTATTCATAACTTCAAGGTTTTATATCAGGCCAGAGCAAATTATTTGTGTAAATTTTAAATGACATTTAATTACACTGTTTTTTGGAGGCAAGTGGATTTTTTAATTCAAGTAGTTTATTGGTCTTTTGTCTTTGTATAGTTTGAGGAAAAAGATAGGCCCATTGTTTGTTTGTTTGTTTGTTTTTTTCTGTCTCTTGAGAGGGAATGATTTCTAGAAACTATTCATTTCAAAGATATTTTGTCATGCTTCTACTGTAGCTAAGTCTTGAGAACTCCTTTTAAAGACACCAGGGGGCAGTGCGAGAAGATGGCAGAAGAGTAAGACACGGAGATCACCTTCCTCCTCACAGATACATCAGAAATACATCTACACGAGGAACTTCTCCTATAGAACACCCATCAAGCGTGGGCAGAAGACCTCAGACCTCCCAAAAGGCAAGAAACTCCCCACATACCTGAGTAGGGCAAAAGAAAAAAGAATAAACAGAGACAAAGAATAGGGACGGGAACTGCACCAGTGGGAGGGAGCTGTGAAGGAGAAAAGGTTTCCACACACTAGAAGCCCCTTTGTGGGCGGAGACTGTGGGTGGTGGAGGAGAGCGCAGCAACAGGGTGCAGAGGTCAAAGCAGAGAGATTCCCGCACAGAGGATCGGTGGCGACTGGCACTCGCCAGACCTAGAGGCTTGTCTGCTCACCTGCCGGGGCAGGCGGGGGCAGGGAGCTGAGCCTCGGGCTTCAGTCGGATACCAGGGAGAGGTCTGGAGTTGACAGAGTGAAAAGAGCCTGAAGGGGTTAGTGTCTCACAACTAGCCAGGAGGGAGTCTGGTTGAAGTCTGGAGCTGCCGAAAAGGCAAGAGACCTTTTCTTCCCACCTTGCTTCCTACTGTGCAAGGAGAGAGGTTTAAGTGCGCCACTTAAAGGAGCTCCAGAAATGGGCGCAGAGCTGCAGAAGAGACACGAGACTTTTCTTGCCTCTTTGTTTCCTGGGGCGAAAGGAGAGTGGATTAAGCACACTGCATAAAGGAGCTCCAGAAATGGGCGCGGAGCTGCCGAAGAGACAGGAGACGTTTTCTTGCCTCTTTGCTTCCTGGGGCGTGAGGAGAGGGGATAAAGGGCACTGCGTAATGGAGCTCCAGAAATGAGTGCGAGCCACGGCTGTCGGCACGGACACCAGAGAGGGGTGTGGGATGCTAGGGTTGCTGCTGCCACCACCAAGATGCCTGTGTGCGAGCACAGGTCACTCTCCACGCCGCCCCTCCCAGGAGCCTGTGCAGCCCGCCACTGCCAGGGTCCCGAGATCCAGGGACAGCTTCCCCGGGAGAACGCACAATGCCTTGGGCTGGTACAGCATCACACCGGCCTCTGCCACTGCAAGCTCACCTCACACCCTTGCCCCTACCACCCCCTGACCTACACCAGAGCGCCCGACTCAGCTGCTCCCTTCCTCCCTTCCTTCCTCCCTTTCTTCCTTCCTTTCTTGCTTTCTTTCTTCATTTCTTCCTTTCTTTTTCCCTTCCTTCCTTCCTTTTGTCCTTCCTCCCTTCCTTTCTTCCTTCCTTCTTTCTTTTCTTTCTTTCTTTCCTTTCTAATTTTTCTCCCTTTTATTTTGAGCCGTGTGGATTAAAAGCTCTTGGCACTCCAGCCAGGTGTCAGGGCTGTGTCTCTGAGGTGGGAGAACCATCCTCAGGACACTGGTCCACAAGAGACCTCCCAGCTCCATGCAATATCAAATGGCGAAAATCTCCCAGAGATCTCCATCTCAAAACCAAGACCCAGCTTCACTCAAGGACCAGCAAAGAACAGTGCTGGACACCCTATGCCCAACAAATAGCAAGACAGGACTACGGCCCCATCCATTAGCAGAGAGGCTGCCTAAAATCATAATAAGGCTACCAACAACCCCAAACACACCACCAGACGTGGACCTGCCCACCAGAAAGACAAGATCCAGCCTCATCCACCAGAACAGAGGCACTAGTCCCCCCAACCAGGAAACGTACTCAACCCACTGAACAAACCTTAGCCACTGGGGACATCCACCAAAAACAATGGGAACTACGAACCTGCAGCGTGCAAAAGGGAGACCTCAAACACAGTAAGATAAGCAAAACGAGAAGACAGAAAAACACACAGCAGATGAAGGAGCAAAATAAAAACCCACCAGACCTAACAAATGAAGAGGAAATAAGCAGTCTACCTGAAAAAGATTTCAGAACAATGATAGTAAAGATGATCCAAAATCTTAGAAATAGAATAGACAAATTGCAAGAAACAGTTAACAAGGACCTAGAAGAAATAAAGAGGAAGCAAGCAACAATGAGCAACACAATAAATGAAATTAAAATTACTCTCGATGGGATCAATAGCAGAGTAACTGAGGCAGAAGAACGGATAAGTGATCTGGAAGATAAAATAGTGGAAATAACTACTGCAGAGCAGAAGAAAGAAAAAAGAATGAAAAGAACTGAGGACAGTCTCAGAGACCTCTGGGACAACATTAAACACACCAACATTCGAATTATAGGAGAAGAAGAGAAAAAGAAGGGGACTGAGAAAATATTTGAAGAGATTATAGTTGAAAACTTCCCTAATACTGGAATGGAAACAGTCAATCAACTCCAGGAAGCACAGAGAGTCCATACAGGATAAACCCAAGGATAAACATGCCAAGACACATAATAATCAAACTGTCAAAAATTAAATACAAAGAAAACATATTAAAAGCAGCAAAGGAAAAACAACAAATAACACACAAGAGAATCCCCATAAGGTTAACATCTGATCTTTCAGCAGAAACTCTACAAGCCAGAAGGGAGTGGCAGGACATATTTAAAGTGATGAAGGAAAAAAACCTACAACCAAGATTACTCTACCCAGCAAGGATCTCATTCAGATTTGATGGAGAAATTAAAACCTTTACAGACAAGCAAAAGCTGAGAGAGTTCAGCACCACCAAACCAGCTTAACAACAAATGCTAAAGGAACTTCTCTAGGCAAGAAACACAAGAGAAGGAAAAGACCAACAGGAACAAACTCGAAACAATTAAGTAAATGGTAATAGAAACATACATATTGATAATTACCTTAAATGTAAATGGATTAAATGTTCCCACTAAAAGACACAGACTGGCTACATGGATACAAAAACAAGACCCATATGCTGTCTACAAGAGACCCACTTCAGACCTAAGGACACATACAGACTGAAAGTGAGGGGATGGAAAAAGATATTATATGCAAATGGAAATCAGAAGAAAGCTGGCGTAGCAATTCTCATATCAAACAAAATAGACTTTAAAATAAAAACTTACAAGAGACAAAGAAGGACACTACATAATGATCAAGGGATCGATCGATGAAGAAGATATAACAATTGTAAATATTTATGCACCCAACATAGGAGCACATCAATACATAAGGCAATTATTAACAGCCATAAAAGGGGAAATCGACAGTAACACAATCATAGTAGGGGACTTTAATACCCCACTTTCATCAATGGACAGATCATCCAAAGTGAAAATAAATAAGGAAACACAAGTTTTAAATGATACATTACACAAGATGGACTTGATTGATATTTATAGAATATTCCACCAAAAACAACAGAATACAAATTTTTCTCAAGTGCTCATGGAACATTCTCCAGGATAGATCATATCTTGGGTCACAAATCTAGCCACAGCAAATTTAAGAAAATTGAAATCATATCAATTATCTTTTCTGACCACAATGCTATGAGACTTGATATCAATTACAGGAAAATATCTGTAAAAAATACAAACACATGGAGGCTAAACAATACACTACTTAATAACGAAGTGATCATTGAAAAATCAAAAAAGAAATAAAAAAAAAATACTTAGAAACAAATGACACTGGTGACACGATGACCCAAAACCTATGGGATACAGCAAAAGCAGTTCTAAGAGGGAAGTTTATAGCAATACAATCATACCTTAAGAAACAGGAAACATTTCGAATAAACAACCTAACTTTGCAGCTAAAGCAATTAGAGAAAGAAGAACAAAAAACCCCCAAATTTAGTAGAAGGAAAGAAATCATAAAGATCAGATCAGAAATAAATGAAAAAGAAATGAAGGAAACAATAGCAAAGATCAATAAAAGTAAGAGCTGGTTCTTTGAGAAGATAAATAAAATTGATAAACCATTAGGCAGACTCATCAAGAAAAAAAGGGAGAAGACTCAAATCAATAGAATTAGAAATGAAAAAGGAGATGTAACAACTGACACTTCAGAAATACAAATATTATTAGAGATTACTACAAGCAACTGTATGCCAATAAAATGGACAACCTGGAAGAAATAGACAAATTCTTAGAAATGCACAACCTGCCGAGACTGAACCAGGAAGAAATAGAAAATATGAACAGACCGATCACAAGCACTGAAATTGAAACTGATTAAAAATCTTCCAACAAACAAAAGCCCAGGACCAGATGGCTTCACAGGTGAATTCTATCAAACATTTAGAGAAGAGCTAACACCTATCCTTCTCAAACTCTTCCAAAAGATAGCAGAGGGAGGAACACTCCCAAACTCATTATATGAGGCCACTATCACCATGATACCAAAACCAGACAAAGACGTCACAAAGAAAGAAAACTACAGGCCAATATCACTGATGAACACAGATGCAAAAATCCTCAACAAAATACTAGCAAACCGAATCCAACAGCACATTAAAAGGATCATACACCACGATCAAGTGGGGTTTATTCCTGCAATGCAAGGATTCTTTAATATATGCAAATCAATCAACGTGATAAACCATATCAACAAACTGAAGAAGAAAAACCATATGGTCATCTCAATAGATGCAGAGAAAGCTTTTGACAAAATTCAACACCCATTGATGATAAAAATCCTGGAGAAAGTAGGCACAAAGGAAACTTTCCTCAACATAATAAAGGCCATATATTACAAACCCACAGCAAACATCATTCTCAATGGTGAAAAACTGAAACTATTTCCACTAAGATCAGGAACAAGACAAGGTTGCCCACTCTCACCACTCTTATTCAACCTAGTTTTGGAAGTTCTAGCCACAGCAATCAGAGAAGAAAAAGAAATAAAAGGAATCCAAATAGGAAAAGAAGAAGTAAAGCTGTCATTGTTTGCAGATGACATGATACTATACATAGAGAATCCTAAGGATGCTACCAGAAAACTACTAGAGGTAATCAATGAATTTGGTAAAGTAGCAGGATACAAAATTAATGCACAGAAATCTCTGGCATTCTTATACACTAATGATGAAAAATCTGAGAGTGAAATTAAGAAAACACTCTCATTTACCATACAACTGCAACAAAAAGAATAAAATATCTAGGAATAAACCTACCTAAGGAGAGAAAAACTTGTATGCAGAAAACTATAAGACATTGATGAAAGAAATTAAAGATGATACAAATAGGTGGAGAAATATACCATGTTCTTGGGTTGAAAGAATTAACGTGAAAATGACTCTACTACCCAAAGCAATCTACAGATTCAATGCAATCCCTATCAAATTACCACTGGCATTTTTCACAGAACTAGAACAAAAAATTTCACAATTTGTATGGAAACACAAAAGACCCCGAATAGCCAAAGCAATCTTGAGAACAAAAAATGGAGCCGGAGGAATCAGGCTCCCTGACTTCAGAATACACTACAAGGCTACAGTAATCAAGACAGTATGGTACTGGCACAAAAAAAGAAATATAGATCAATGGAACAGGATAGAAAGCCCAGAGATAAACCCACACAAATATGGTCATCTTATGTTTGATAAAGGAGGGAAGGATATACAGAGGAGAAAAGACAGCCTCTTCAATAAGTGGTGCTGGGAAAACTGGACAGGTACATGTAAAAGTATGAAATTAGAACACTCCCTAACACCATACACAAAAATAAACTCAAAATGGGTTAAAGATATAAATGTAAGGCCAGACACTATCATACTCTTATAGGAAAACAGGCAGAACACTCTATGACATCAATCACAGCAAGATCCTTTTTGACCCATCTCCTAGAGAAATGGAAATAAAAACAAAAATCAACAAATGGGACCTAATGAAACTTAAAAGCTTTTGCGCAGCAAAGGATACCATAAACAAGACCAAAAGACAACCCTCAGAATGGGAGAAAATATTTGTAAATGAAGCAACTGACAAAGGATTAATCTCCAAAATGTATAAGCAACTCATGCAGCTCAATGACAAGAAAACAAACAACCCAATCCAAAAATGGGCAGAAGAACTAAATAGACATATCTCCAAAGAAGATATACAGCTTGTCAACAAACACATGAAAGAATGCTCAACATATTAATCATTAGAGAAATGCAAATCACAACTACAGTGAAATATCTTCTCACACCAGTCAGAATGGCCATCATCAAAACCTCTAGAAACAATAAATGCTGGAGAGGGTGTGGAGAAAAGGGAACACTCTTGCACTTCTGGTGGGAATGTAAATTGATACAGCCACTATGGAGAATAGTATGGAGGTTCCTTAAAAAACTACAAATAGAACTACCATACAACCCAGCAATCCCACTACTGGGCATATACCCTGAGAAAATCATAATTCAAAAGGAGTCATGTACCAAAATGTTCATTACAACTCTATTTATGATAGCCAGGACATGGAAGCAACCTAAATGTCTATCAACAGATGAATGGATAAAGAAGACATGGCACATATATCCAATGGAGTATTACTCAGACATAAAAAGAAATGAAACTGAATTATTTGTAGTGAGGTGGATAGACCTGGAGTCTGTCATACAGAGTGAAGTAAGTCAGAAGGAGAAAAACAAACACCGTATGCTAACACATATATATGGAATCTAAGAAAAAAATGTCATGAAGAGATTAGTGGTAGCACGGGAATAAAACACAGACCTACTAGAGCATGGACTTGAGGATATGGGGAGGGGGAAGGGTAAGCTGTGATGAAGTGAGAGAGTGGCATGGACATATATACACTACCAAATGTAAATTAGATAGCTAGTGGGAAGCAACCGCATAGCACAGGGACATCAGCTCTGTGCTTTTTGACCACCTAGAGGGGTGGGATATGGAGGGTGGGAGGGAGGGTGACGCAAGAGGAAAGAGATATGGGAATATATGTATATGTATAACTGATTCACTTTGTTGTTAAGCGGAAACTAACACACTATTGTAAAAAAGTTATACTCCAATAAAGATGTTAAAAAAATAAATAAAGAACCAGGGAAGAGTGTTGAAAAGAATCTACTGACAATCCAAAAGCTCACTGAAGTCACCTTTTTTAGCATCTAAAGGGTCTGATCTAGCAACAAGTTAATCGAAATAAATGAATCCTGCTAGTGAATTAATGTGATTTTAACTGGGATTCACTCTTTTTAAATAATGTTGCTGCTTCTGTGGCCTAATTATTTGATTCAAATTTCCAATTTTGGCAGACCAGCAGGTGTTTTGGGGAAACCCCCAAATCTCAACACATAGTTGGCATCTCACTTAACTTATGGCAAGATTAAGAAGTGATTTTGAATGTCAGTGTGTCGACTCGTGTTTCTTCAGTTTTAGAAAACCTTAAGCATATATTTTCAGTGATTTAAAGGGGAGGAATAAGTGCTGATAATTTCATTTCATCTCATCTATGATTCTCTTGTTCTTTGAAAAAAACAAAAAACCGAATATTTCTCCTATATTCTGGTAGTTATATGCTTAATATCTTTCTCTCCTACTCTGTCTTTCAATTATGAATTTCTTGGGGCTTTTGTCACAGTACTTACTTCATAGATGCTTAACAGATATTTGCTGAGTGGATTGACGGATGAATTAATAGGAAATTTAGTTTGTGATTGCACAGAAATAATTTGTCTATGTAAGGAAGGAGGCAAAGAGGAGAAATGCACAGCAAAAGACTTCTTGGGACACATAATCTGGAAACAGGGTGAAAGCATGCCTAATCACCAGCCCCTGCTTTCATCGCACGTGGGGTGGCCAGGTAGAAAAATCCACGGCATGTGCCATCATGAGGCCAGGGGTGCTGTTTGCAGGTCTTACACTTAATAACTGTTTGACCTTGGAAAAGCCACTTTAATTCCTATTCCTCATTTTAAATATAGGTCTTTGTATAAAGCTACTTTCACAGACTCATGATAATGAAAGGCACGTACCATTCTGTTTGAACATTTTAGCCCTTCTTCCCAAATAGCCAGCTGCCCTATATCCTGTGCTTTGGGAGGAGGGTAATGATTTTGTTTTAAAACTTTGCAGACATATTTCCTGAGTATCTGTCTGGAAGCCCGGTGATTCACTCAGGCTTAACTTACAAAGTGGCAGATCTCACCCTTCAGGGCAAACACATCCACTGGCTGCTGTGTTTACAAAACCAGTGAAGACATATTCCTCTTTCTCCTTTAAAGTTTATTCATGCCTCCACGTGCTCAAGGAGGCATGACTAAGCTGCATGGCATGAGGAAGTCTCAGGAAGTAGAAGTCTTTTAATAGCTATAGAGCCTAGTTCTAGCAATACAGATTGATTAAAGTAGCACAGCTCTTATCATTTATTTTGTGTATATAAAGGTAATTTTTACATATAAAAATGGAACCTTCCTCTATCAGGCCGCATCCAGGCACATTTTCACATTATTTAGCTGCATAAGTACTGAACTGAGAATCAGGAACTGTGGGTTTGGTTTATGTCTCTGACTTGTTTTTTTGACTTTGACTTAGCCCATGACTGACTATGAGGGGAAAAAAAGCATAACAAAAACTCTGTGTGCTTAATAATGATCAAGTATGTACCACTTCCACTTCCATCAAAAATCAAAGAAAAAAAAATCCAACAGTCTCTGAATTCATTTTACTCCTTTAGCAGCTTTTACTCAATTTAAAACTTCAAAAGCCAAAAGGGTAATATTTTTTAAACATAAATTTGACCATGCTTAAAAGTCTCTGATAATTCTGACACTGCATTGCCTATTGGAATAACTCCTAAACCCCATAGAATGGCATTCAAAACCCTTCACAAATCTTGCCTCAGCCTACCTCAGAACTGAGCAAACATGGACAGAGCAGGGTCATTCTCTTTCTTCCCTCATCTCTTAACCCCCTGCCTTTCTCTCCTCTACCCTCTGTACTTGTTATGTTGAACTACTCTCTGTCCAGGAAACATTTCAAGCATTTCCCTCCTACTTTCTTTGCTGATGCTGTTCCTTCAGATTAGAATGTTCTTCCCTTTTATACCCCCTTTTTTACAGATGACCCAGAAAAACTCTTCCTTATAGCTTTCTCTTACATTTCTCTCCTTCCCCAGAAATACATGATCCCTCAGTCATATGTAAGCTGCCATAATAATGTGTATATAACTGCACTGTTGTATTTAATGCATTTTAATGTAATTTTTACCTGTGTGTTTCCCTTACTAGACTTTGAGATCTCTAAGATCAAGGAATATTTCTTGTTTATTTTTAATTTTCTTGTGCCTTCCACAGTTCTTATTTGTACTAAGTGACCACTCAATACTTGATGGATGGTACTGAATTTCTGGTAATTATTTTAATGTTTTTGTTTGCTTTTAGCAGAATTGAGACAATGGGACTGATTTGAGACAATCGTGATTCCAGCAAAAAATCACAATTTAATTGATACTTTTCAGTATGAGGTAAACATAGTATTAATACTAAAAACTACCTTTTCTGAATGCTCACTATGTACTTGGCACTATGCTAATGATTTTAGTAACTCAATCCATTTATTATACCTGAAAGTGAGTACTGTCTCAATTTGTGGTTGAGAGAAATGAAGCTAAGAGGGGACAAATTGGTTGATCAAGATATCAGAGTTAATTAATGGTGTAGCCTGGGTTGGAATTCAAGCTTATTTGGTTCCAATCTATATGAGTCCTTCTCAATTCTTCTCTATTCTTTACTCTCCACATCCAATGCATTGGCAAGTCTTGTTGATACTACCTCTCTGGATACAGTCCCAAGTCCATGTGTTTTTCCCCACCTCTATTTTAGTCCTAAGTACCATCATTTCTTACCTGGACTATGGTAGTAACCTCATCACTGATCTACCTGTACTTACTCTTGCTCCTTACTCCACACCTTATTCTTCACTCCTTCCTAGAATCTTTAAAACACACTCACACACACACACACACACACACACACACACATTCCCATGTTACCTTCTGCTTAAAGCCTTCCAGTGGTTTCCTACTGAGATTACAATAAAATACAAGGCCTATGTAAACTAGCCACAGCCTTTGTCCCTGATCTCATGTCATGTTATCTTGTTCTTACACAGAATTTTCCAGTTGCGTGGGCCTCCTGCTCAAATCTTTGTTTCTCAAATCTTTCAGCCATGCTCTTGTCTCAGGGCATTTATACTTGCTGTGCCCTCTGCTTGCAAAGTTCTTCCTCTAGGAAACTCCATGGTTGGATCTTACTAATCATTTAGGTGTCAGAGAGGCTTCTCAGATGTATATAACGATTCTACAACCTCCATTACTTTCTGTCATGTTACTGTTTTTTCATATTTTTGGCACTTATTGCTTTTTGAAATCATCTAATTTATTTACTCTTTCTTCCCATAAGAATCAAATCTCAGGATGGTAGAGATTTCGCTAGTACTCTTCACTGCTCTAACCCCAAACCTAGTCATAAAACATATTTCAAATTATTTCATGCCATTGATAGGTAGGGTTATAGAAAAACACACACTTGATTTCCAGTTGCAATTCTCAATCTGATTTGGATGTCTGAATAATTTTCTTCTATCTATGCTATACTGGAAAAGGAAGTCAAACAGGCCTGATCTAAAATTCTAGTTCCACCATTTACTGAGTTTGTGATGTTGGGATCTTTGACTCAATTTCTTTATCAGAAGACTTCCTAAAACATAGTATGACAATCTGCCAAACGACTGGCATACTGCCTGGCACTCAATATTTCAGAGCTATTTTAATGTATAATATCACAAAAGAGATTCAAAGAAGTACCAAAGCCTAGTCCTGGAAAGGTAGCCAAGGAAGGCTCAATGATGAAGTATAGGTACAAGCTGGGTTGAAAGGATTTCTATAGAGAATAGAAAAATGAAATTTAAGCAGTGAGAACTGTGTTATTAAGGACACACGTGTGGAAAATGAAAGACTTCTTTGGTGTATTAAGGGTAAAAAAGTTTTACTAGATTAGAAGACTTTATTTAGAGTAGTAACTTAAGAGATATTTATGGGAAATATGGCAAAAAAAGTCGCAGAAATCTGGGAGATTCTTAATTCTTATGCTAATCTACCTACAACTTGGAGTTTGCTAATGTGCTTTATTTTATAAAAGATAATAATAACCTGAATTTTGCAAATTACTATATCCATATATTAATTTAGTTTCTGCATTCACATGAATATATTGTATTATCATTGCCATGGTAGTAAATAACTAATTTTGTTATAAATATTATAAATAAATTATAACCTTTAAAAATATTATATATATATATCATTTATAAAATATGTATTGTGTGGTTATTTGTATACATATACATGTAAACTAGCCATGAATAAATGATGAGTTATAGTTGTTGGGGAAACATAAATCTTGACTCTGCAAATCCAAGACTGAACCTCTTGAATAAATATTCAGATTCAATTGTAATTAATTCATTGTTAACTGGAATATCAGTTCATACAGTTTCCATGGCTACTGTTTCATTTTTTGACTCAAATCAGGTACTGTTAAACACAATTTATGAATTGTTTATATTTTAAGGAAAAATATTAATTAATAAGATCTGTTGCTTTATATTTTTATTTCTTTTTCCCATCCTTAAGAAATAGAATAGATACAATAATTTTAGTTGCAGTATTTTTAAAGAAAATATTTGGATTAAATTTTTGGTGATCAGGTTGGGGAGTAGAGAAAGGGAAAAAAGGGATTAACTAGATTATAGAGTCTCCCTAGGTTCCAGATACTGTGCCAGGTATTTTCACACATTATTTTAATTCAGCTTTTATAGCTCTGATGACATGAACACAATTATAAGCTTAAAAAGATAATGAGTGTCTGAATTCAGAGGCAAAGATCCATATAAGGCTCTCAGGCTGTGTTATTTTGTTTTGCTTTGTTTTCCTGAATGATCAATTCAGGCAACGTACTTGTACTGTTTCATACAGTCTTAGAAAAAGACTTAGAAAACATTAGAAATTGATACTGAGACAAGTGGTTATTCCAAAAGTATCAGAGACATAAAACTATCTGGGTTTATAAATACCCCTAGGAAAAAGACATTGAGGAGTGCTGAGGAATATAATCAGAATACCTGGAGATAACTGCTGATTCTGCCTCTGACGTTAGTCAAGTCACTGCATCAGAGGCTCAATATCTTGGTTTAGAATAAAAGTTTATTAGGTAGGATCATGGCTAAATTGCTGCAAAATCACCTATAAATATAGTGGTTGCAGTGCAATAGAAATTTATTTCTCATCCTAAAAATTTTGCTCTAGGAAGAATTCAGGGACCTGCGTTTCTTACACACTTTTGCTCCACTATCACCTAAGGGATTTTTCACACCTTCTTGGTTGTAGTTATGTTCTTAAGTTGATACCATGTCTGAGCTCCAGACTGTGAAAAAAAAAGGGGGTGGGGGGAATGGTGTCAAGGGCAAACCATTTCCCTTTCAAGCATTTGAGGTGTCCTTTGCATTCATTATTTCTTTTTTCATTCCATTGGTGAGAACTTAGTCATTTGACCGTACTGAGTTACTAAAGAGGCTAAGAATTGTTAGACTAATTGGATGGTCATATGTCCCAATAAAACTTAATAGTTATAGAAGAAGGGACTAATTGACTTGGGGTGACAATATGCAGTCTACCACTACAGAGCTGATATTTCTCTCATTGACTGTAAAGGCAAGGAATTTCTAGCAGGCACCAAGAACAAATGCCTAACTATTTCTTGCTTTTTAGGAGGCAAGACACTTCTTCCTCAAGACATTTCTGGGGTATATATATATATATATATATATATATATATATATATATATATACACACTATTTTAAAATCTCTTTTATTTTAGAAAAATAATTTCACTAAAAAGGATTTGCCCTCTTCGCTCTCTCTACATCCAAGGTCATATTTTACAGTTGTATGACTCCTGGTAGGCAGTGTACTGCAATGGTTCTGTAGTATTTGCAGAGCTGTGGCCAGTTTCCCCAACATTATCTGATATGTGTTGGCAACTGATCCCATTCCCACCCTCAACTGCTTACACAGTGAAGTTTCTTTAATAAATTACTTTCATTTAGCCAGTTGTTTTTGTAAAGCCTGGGTTAGAGACATAAAACCTGTAGGTTTCCTCCTGATGGATAAAATTTTGCTTTTGATAATGGGTATTAACTATAGTGAAAAACAAATAATCTCAAATATTAAATATGACTTTATTCCAATTTCTGAAATTTGCTACTTATATAATCATTCTATCTAAGTAATCATACATAACACTAGTACACACATTAGACATGTACTGTGTAGTTTTTCAGCTTTTATAGTCATTTTATATGTGGCCAACTCTAAATTTTAGTCTAATCAAGTTTTCTTTTAAAAAATATATTAAAATAAATGTGACACATGAAATTTAACCAATACAAACATAATGCAATGGAAAAGACTTTTGTTACCCCAGACTTCAGCAGTACAGCTCAAAGATAGATAATTTTAATAGTTTGGTGGTTTCCAATACAGAAAAGTTTCATGCTTAGATATGCATTTCTGTCATCTTTAATGAACATGGAGGAATATACCACTGGCATTGTTCCATACCTTGTTGTATTTTTTTCATTTAATCACACATATTCTAGTGCAACAAGATCTAACCCAGTTTACCTGAAGGGCTACATTATTTCATTGTATAGATGTACCATCATTTATGTAATTAGTCTGTATTAATATGCTTCTAGATTGTTTCCAGATGTTTGCTATTATGCATAGACCTACCATTTACATCCTTGTGCATAAATATTTTCTACATGTACAAATATACTTGCAGGAGAGATTCTTAGAAGATTTATTGTTACAAAGTTTCACTTTACTCTCTGAATTTTTGTTTTGTTTTGTTTGCTTAAAATTTGAGTTGTAAAAATACAAAGTAATATAATAAGATATAATACAACATTGCATGTTGTGCAAATCTATTTATCTATGTAGGTATACCCATATTTACATAATTTTTATACCTTTGTCTTTATCTACCTCCTGTAAATTCTAGTAGAGTGCTTCTACCACCACCTCACCCCTAACTTGGTAAACCATTGCTTATGGCTGATTGCTCCCAGGAGGATAGTTTCCATCTAGGAATTTCTTTATGCAGTCACCCATTCCTGAAACACTCAACTGTTTACATATTTATCTGCCTGCCCCAGTACCTAGCCTCACTCTTCAAATTTGGCTGGGATAGCAACGTTTTAACTGTCTTCTTCATTCTCCAAGGTATTCTTCTCTTTTAAATAAGGGAGAGAATGAGAATAAGTCCTTTATAGTTCTTCAGTATGATCCTATTTTTACCTTAAAAAAAATCTTGCATTCTTTCTTAGTTTTCAGCAAGTATTCAGATTTTTCATTTTTTTTTTTTTTTTTTTTAATATTTGCTGGTCACTTCCTTGGGAACCTGAAAATGAACTACATTCTATAGTGATTTTGAAGATAGAAACCAGTTTTTAACCCTCCTAGTGACTGCCTTTAATTTTAAAGTGAATGTGTTCAATGTATATCAAATAATCACGTTGTACACTTTAAATATCATATTATACCTCAACAAATCTGGAAAAAAAAGTGAATGTGTCCAATTCAACATAGTTCCCTAGTTACCAAAGCAAAAAACACAATAATTACTTTTGACTCATATTCATGTAGAATAGTTTATTTGATATACTCTTCTGTGGCTTTCCACATAATTCTCAGATTTTTAACCTATAAATCCAAGTTATTCTATTTATTTTAACATCTTTATTGAAGTATAATTACTTTACAATGGTGTGTTTCTGCTGTGTCACGAAGTGAACCAGCTATACATATACATATATCCCCAATATCCCCTCCCTCTTGTCTCTCTTTCTACCCCCTCATCCCACCCCTCTAGGTGGTCACAAAGCACTGATCTGATCTCCCGGTGCTATTTTACATTTTGTAGTGTGTATATGTCCATGCCACTCTCTCACTTCGCCCCAGCTTACCCTTCCCCCTCCCCATCTCCACAAGTCGATTCTCTACGTCTGCATCTTTACTGCTGTCCTGCCACTGGTTTTCTTCAGAACCTTTTTTTTTTTATTCCATATATATGTGTTAGCATATAGTATTTGTTTTTCTCTTTCTGACTTACTTCACTCTATATGACAGACACTAGGTCCATCCACCTCACTACAAATAACTCAATTTAGTTTCTTTTTACGGCTGAGTAATATTCCATTGTATATATGTGCCACATCTTCTTTATCCATTCATCTGTTGATGGACACTTAGGTTGCTTCCATGTCCTGGCTATTGTAAATAAAGCTGCAAAGAACATTTGGGCACATGACTCTTTTTGAATTATGGTCTTCTCAGGGTATATGCCCAGTAGGGGGATTGCTGGGTCGCATGGTAGTTCTATTTTTAATTTTTTAAGGAACCTCCATACTGTTCCCCATAGGGCTGTGTCAATTTATCTTCCAACCAACAGTGCAAGAAGGTTCCCTTTTCTCCACACCCTCTCCAGCATTTACTGTTCCTAGAGCTTTTGATGATGGCCATTCTGACCAGTATGAGAGGATATCTCATTGTCGTTTTGATTTGCATTTCTCTAATGATTAATGATGTCGAGCATTCTTTCATGTGTTTGTTGGCAATCTGTATATCTTCTTTGGAAAAATGTCTATTTAGGTCTTCTGCCCATTTTTGGATTGGGTTGTTTGTTTTTCTGATATTGAGCTGCATGTGCTGCTTGTAAGTTTTGGAGATTAATCCTTTGTCAGTTGCTTCATTTGCAAGTATTTTCTACCATTCTGAGGGTTGTCTTTTGATCTTGTTTATGGTTTCCTTCACTGTGCAAAAGCTTTTAAGTTTCACTAGGTCTCATTTGTTTATTTTTGTTTTTATTTCCATTTCTCTAGGAGGTGGGTCAAAAAGGATCTTGCTGTGATATATGTCATAGAGTGTTTTCCTCCAAGAGTTTGATAGTGTCTGGCCTTACATTTAGGTCTTTAATCCATTTTGAATTTATTTTTGTGTATGGTGTTAGGGAGTGTTCTAATTTCATACTTTTACATGTACCTGTCCAGTTTTCCCAGCACAACTTATTGAAGAGGCTATCTTTTCTCCAATGTATATTCTTGCCTCCTTTATCAAAGATAAGGTGACATATGTGTGTGGGTTTATTTCTGGGCTTTCTATCCTGTTCCTTTGATCTATATTTCTGTTTTTGTGCCAGTACCATACTGTCTTGATTACTGATTACTGTAGCTTTGTTGTATAGTCTGAAGTCAGGGCATCTGATTCCTCCAACTCCGTTTTTCTTTCTCAAGATTGCTTTGGCTATTCAGGGTCTTTTGTGTTTCCATACAAATTGTGAAATTTTTTGTTCTAGTTCTGTGAAAAATGCCAGTGGTAGTTTGATGGGGATTGCATTGAATCTGTAGATTGCTTTGGGTAGTTTAGTCATTTTCACAATGTTGTTTCTTCCAATCCAAGAACATGGAATATTTCTCCATCTATTTGTATCATCTTTAATTTCTTTCATCAGTGTCATAATTTTCTGCATACAGGTCTTTTCTCTCCTTAGGTAGGTTTATTCCTAGATATTTTATTCTTTTTTGTTGCAATGGCAAATGGGAATGTTTTCTTAATCTCACTTTCAGATTTTTCATCATTAGTGTATAGGAATGCTAGAGATTTCTGTGCATTAATTTTATATACTGCTACTTTACTAAAGTCATTGATTAGCTATACTAGTTTTCTGGTAGCATCTTTAGGATTTTCTAGGTATATATCATGTCATCTGCAAATAGTGACAGCTTTACTTCTTCTTTTCTAATTTGGATACCTTTTATTTCTTTTTCTTCTCTGATTGCTGTCACTAAAACTTCCAAATCTATGTTGAAGAATAGTGGTGAGAGTGCGTAACCTTGTCTGGTTCCTGATCTTAGTGGAAATGGTTTCAGTTTTCACCATTGAGGATGATGTTGACTGTGGGTTTGTCATACATGGCCTTTATTATGTTCAGGAAAGTTCCCTCTGTGCCTACTTTCTTCAGGGTTTTTATCATAAATAGGTGTTGAATTTTGTCAAAAGCTTCCTCTGCATTGATTGAGATGATCATATGGTTTTTCTCCTTCAATTTGTTAATATTGTGCACCACATTGATTGATTTGTGTATATTGAAGAATCCTTGCATTCCTGGGATAAATCCCATTGATCATGGTTTATGATACTTTTAATGTCATTGGATTCTGTTTGCTAGTATTTTGTTGAGTATTTTTGCATTTATGTTCATCAGTGTTATTGGCCTGTAGTTTTCTTTCGTTGTGACCTCTTTGGTTTTGGTATCAGGGTGATGGTGGTCTCATAGAATGAGTTTGGGAGTGTTCATCCCTCTGCTATATTTGGAACAGTTTGAGAAGGATAGGTGTTAGCTCTTCTCTAAATGTTTGATATAATTCGCTTGTGAAGCCATCTAATCCTGGACTTTTGTTTGTTAGAAGATTTTTAATAACAGTTTCAATTTCAGTGCTTGTGATTGGTCTGTTCATATTTTCTATTTCTTCCTGACTCAGTCTCAGAAGGTTGTGCATTTCTAAGAATTTGTCAATTTCTTCCATGTTGTCCATTTTATTGGCATACAGTTGCTTGTAGTAATCTCTCATGATCCTTTGTATTTCTGCAGTATAAGTTGTTACTTTTCCTTTTTCATTTCTAATTCTGTTGATTTGAGTCTTCTCCCTTTTTCTCTTGATGAGTCTGGCTAATGGTTTATCAATTTTGTTTATCTTCTCAAAGAACCAGCTTTTAGTTTTCTTGATCTTTGTTCTCATTTCCTTCATTTCTTTTTCATTTTTTTCTGGTCTGATCTTTATGAGTTCTTTCCTTCTGCTAACTTTGGGGTTTTTGTTCTTCTGTCTCTAATTGCTTTAAGTGTAAGGTTAAGATGTTTATTTGAGGTGTTTCTTATTTCTTAAGGTAGGATTGGGTTGCTATAAACTTCCCTCTTAGAACTATTTTTGATGCATCCCATAGGTTTTGGGTCATCGTGTTTTCATTGTCAATTTATTTTTTATTTTTTTATGTTTTTTATTTTTTTTGCGGTATGCGGGCCTCTCACTGTTGTGGCCTCTCCCGTTGCGGAGCACAGGCTCCAGACGCGCAGGCCTAGCGGCGATGGCTCACGGGCTTAGTTGCTCCGTGGCATGTGGGATCTTCCCAGACCAGGGCACGAACCCGTGTCTCCTGCATCAGCAGGCGGATTCTCAACCACTGCGCCACCAGGGAAGCCCCATTGTCAATTTTTTTGTAAGTATTTTTTGATTTCCTCTTTGATTTCTTCAGTGATCTCTTGTTTATTAAGTAGTGTATTGTTTAGCCTCCTTGTGCTTGTATGTTTTACAGATATTTTTCCTGTAATTGATATCTAGTCTCATAGCATTGTCATCAGAAAAGATACTTGATGCAATTTCAAATTTCTTAAATTTACCCAGGCTTGATTTGTGACCCAAGATATGATCTGTCCTAGAGAGTGTTCCATGAGCACTTGAGATGAATGTGTATTCTGCTGTTTTTGGATGGAAGGTCCTATAAATATCAATGAAGTCCATCTTGTTTAGTGTATCATTTAAAGCTTGTGTTTCTTTATTTATTTTCATTTTGGATGATCTGTCCATTGGTAAAAGTGGGGTGTTAAAGTCTCCTACTATGATTGTGTTACTGTTGATTTCCCCTTTTTCGGCTGTTAGTATTTCCCTTATGTACTGAGGTACTCCTATGTTGGTTGCATAAATATTTACAATTGTTATATGTTCTTCTTGGATTCATCCTTGATCATTATGTTGTGTCCTTATTTGTCTCTTGTAATAGTCTTTATTTTAAAGTCCATTTTATATGATATGACAATTGCTACTCCAACTTTCTTTTCATTTCCATTTTCATGGAATATCTTTTTCCATCCCCTCACTTTCACTCTGTATGTGTTCGTGGGTCTCAAGTGGGACTCACATAGACAGCATATATAGCATTCCAGGTTTTGTATCCACTTAGCCAGTCTATGTCTTTTTTTTTTTTTTTTTTTTTTTTTCAGTACACAGGCCTCTCACTGTTGTGGCCTCTCTCGTTGCAGAGCATAGGCTCCAGAAGCGCAGGCTCAGTGGCCATGGCTCATGGGCCCAGCCACTCTGTGGCATGTGGCATCTTCCTGGACTGGGACACAAACCGTGTTCCCTGCATTGGCAGGGGGATTCTCAACCACTGCACCACCAGGGAAGCCCCAGTCTATGTCTTTTGGTTGGAGCATTTAATCCATTTACATTTAAGGTAATTATCAATATGTATGTTCCTATTACCATTTACTTAATTGTTTCGAGTTTGTTCCTGTTGGTCTTTTCCTTCTCTTGTGTTTCTTGCCTAGAGAAGTTCCTTTAGCATTTGTTGTTAAGCTGGTTTGGTGGTGCTGAACTCTCTCAGCTTTTGCTTGTCTGTAAAGGTTTTAATTTCTCCATCAAATCTGAATGAGATCCTTGCTGGGTAGAGTAATCTTCATTGTAGGTTTTTTTCCTTCATCACTTTAAATATGTCCTGCCACTCCCTTCTGGCTTGTAGAGTTTCTGCTGAAAGATCAGATGTTAACCTTATGGGGATTCTCTTGTGTGTTATTTGTTGTTTTTCCTTTGCTGCTTTTAATATGTTTTCTTTGTATTTAATTTTTGACAGTTTGATTTTTATGTGTCTTGGCATGTTTATCCTTGGGTTTATCCTGTATGGACTCTGTGCTTCCTGGAGTTGATTGACTATTTCCATTCCAGTATTAGGGAAGTTTTCAACTATAATCTCTTCAAATATTTTCTCAGTCCCCTTCTTTTTCTCTTCTTCTTCTGGGACCACTATAATTTGAATGTTGGTGTGTTTAATGTTGTCCCAGAAGTCTCTGAGACTGTCCTCAGTTCTTTTCATTCTCTTTTCTTTCTTCTGCTCTGCAGTAGTTATTTCCACTATTTTATCTTCCAGGTCACTTATCCGTTCTTCTGCCTCAGTTATTCTGTTATTGACCACTTCTAGAGAATTTTTAATTTCATTTATTCAGTTGTTCATCATTGTTTGTTTGCTCTTTAGTTCTTCTAGGTCCTTGTTAAACGTTTCTTGTATTTTCCCTATTCTATTTCCAAGATTTTGGATCATCTTTACTATCATTATTCTGAATTCTTTTTCAGGTAGACTGCCTATTTCCTCTTCATTTGTTCAGTCTGGTGGGTTTTTACCTTGCTCCTTCATCTGCTGTGTGTTTTTCTCTCTTCTCATTTTGCTTAACTTACTGTGTTTGGGGTCTCCTTTTCACAAGCTGCAGGTTTTAGTTCTCATTGTTTTTGGTGTCTGCCCTCAGTGGCTAATGTTGATTCAGTGGGTTGTGTAGGCTTCCTGGTGGAAGGCACTAGTGCCTATGTTCTGGTTTATGAGGCAGGATCTTGTCTTTCTGGCGGGCAGGTACACGGCTGGTGGTGTGTTTTGGGGTGTCTGTGGCTTTATTCTGACTTTAGGTAGCCTCTCTGCTAATGGATGTGGTTGTGTTCCTGTCTTTCTAGTTGTTTGGCATAGGGCATCCAACACTGTAACTTGCTGGTCATTGAGTGAAGCTGGGTCTTAGCATTGAGGTGGAGATCTCTGGGAGATTTTTGCCATTTGATATTACATGGAGATGGGAAGTCTCTGGTGGACCCATGTCCTGTACTTGGCTCTCCCACCTCAGAGGCACAGCCCTGACCCCTGGGTGGAACACCAAGAGCCTTTCATCCACACGGCTCAGAATAAAAGGGAGAAATAATAGAAAGAAAGAAGATAAAATTAAATAAAATTAAAATAAAAAGTAAAAAATAATTATTAAGAAAATAATTTTTTAAAGAATAAAAAAACTGGACATACAGAACCCTAGGACAAATGGTAGAAGCAAAGCTATACAGACAAAATCACACACAGAAGCATACATATACACACTCAAAAAAAGAGAAAAAGGGAAATATATATATATCTTTGTTCCCAAAGTCCACCTCTTCAATTTGGGATGTTTCGTTGTCTATTCAAGTATTCCACAGATGCAGGGTACATCAAGTTGATTGTGGAGATTTAATCCACTGCTCCTGAGGCTGCTGGGAGAGATTTCCCTTTCTCTTCTTTGTTTGCCCAGCTTCTGGGGTTCAGCTTTGGATTTGGACCAGCTTCTTCGTGTATGTTGCCTGAAGGTGTCTGTTCTTTGCTCAGACAGGACGGGGTTAAAAGAGCAGCTGATTCGGGGGGTCTGGCTCCTCGGGGGTGGGTGAAGGAGGGGATTGATTGCAGGGTGAGCCTGTGGTGGCAGAGGCCGGTGTGATGTTGCACCAGCCTGAGTGCATTCTCCCAGGGAAATTGTTCCTGGATCATGGGACCCTGACAGTGACGACCGGCACAGGCTCCCAGGAGGGGAGTTATGAAGAGTGACCTGGGCTTGCACACAGGCTTCTTGGTGGTGGCAGCAGCAGCCTTATCATCCCATGACCGTCTCTTGAGGTCCTTTAAGTGGAGCTCTTAATCCCCCCTCCTCCTGCACCAGGAAACAAAGAGGGAAGAAAAAGTCTCTTGCTTCTTGACAGGTCCAGACTTTTTCCCATCCACCCTCCCGGCTAGCTGTGGTGCACTAGCCCCCTTCAGGCTGTGTTCACGCAGCCAACCCCAGTACTATCCCTGTGATCCAACCAAAGCCTGAGCCTCGGCTCTCAGCCCCGGCCCGCCCCAGCAGGTGATCAGACAAGCCTCTCGGGTTAGTGAGTGCTGGTCGGCACCGATCCTCTGTGCGGGAATCTCTCCGTTTTTCCCTCAGCACCCCTGTTGCTGTGCTCTCCTCTGTGTCTCTGAAGCTTCCCCCCTGCCCATCCCCCATCTCCACCAGTGAAGGGGCTTCCTAGTGTGTGGAAACCTTTCCTCCTTCATAGCTCTCTCCCAGATGTGCAGGTCCCGTCCCTAATTCTTTTGTCTCTCTTTTTTCTTTTTTGCCCTACCCAGGTACATGGGGAGTTTCTTGTCTTTTGCAAAGTTTGAGGTCTTCTGCCAGCATTCAGTAGGTGTTCTATAGTAGCTGTTCCACACGTAGATGTATTTCTGATATATTAGTGGAGAGGAAGGTGATCTCCATGTCTTACTCTTCCGCCATCTTGAAGCTCCTCCCTTTCCCTTATATTTTATCTTAATTTTTAATGTATCATACTTTTTTTCCTCTCTCTGCTGAAAGCTTTCCTTTGGAAATATCAATTAGATGTACCATATTTTCTTCTTTCAATTTTTTTGTATTTTTTTTCTGTGATTCTCTTATATAATATAAGCCATTTCTGGGCAAGACACAAAACAGGGTATGGGATTATTCTCCTCTGGTTAACTTCGTGGATGGAAAGAACATCTTTTTTATACTCCAAGAGTGCTTCTACTACTTTTACTCTAGGCTAAACCACTCACTATTTGTTGTAGATAAACTCCCTCACCCACACTCCAGAAATAGCCTTGCTCAGTATTTTTTAAATTTCATGCATTGTACTCATACAGGGAGAGTCATGTTACAGCTGCTGAAACTACATGATTTGGGCCATGAGTAATGGCCAGACACTAGCCAACTGGTCTGCATATATTGGTGTTTTCTGACCACTCTTCCCATGCACCCCCTCTGGTTTGCCTACTGCTTCTTTTGCTGTTACTGCTTTACTCCTATATCAGGTAAGGTGGACATCTATTGTGTCAAGGGTTGAGGAGAGCTGCTAGTGTTTCTGATTCATGGTTATCACCTTTTGGGTAGCTATTTAGTAATGTTCCCCAACACTATCACCATTTGGAGAGCTCTAGTCTGGAAAACATGAGCTGAATGCTTACCTTTGATGGCAAGGATGCCCACTAAAGAATCTTTCCATATTATATTGCTAAGCCCTAGACAACCTAAAGAAGTGAGAGAATAAGGAAAAGAGATGGCTAAAATTTGCAACTGCAACCAGTCAGTCATCTTTGACCCTTTTTCTTGCCTGGTTGGGTACCTGCTAACGTTCCTTCTTAAGCTTCCTAAGCTTTCTAAGCTTGGGTTTCTCAGTTTTTATAGCCATATCTGAGTATGGATATGCATTAACTAAACTTGCTACATTATTTTTAAACTCAGTGGTTTGTTGAAGTTAGAAGACTGCAGCTGATACTCAGTGCATTAGTTTTCCATGATGCCAATAAATCTCAGATAGTGCCCTGTCTGGATAGCTTTTTCTGGTTCTACCTGCCCTACCCAACCTAGGATAGAGTTTCCTGTTTTAACCATATACACTGTGCTTATCTCAGAATTAACATTTAAAACACCGAATGTTTCTGTCTCTTGAAGTAGGTAGTATGGTCCTTGATGGAACAAAACAGTACCTTTCAAGTGCATACATAACATCAACCAAATTTCCCAACAAAAGTTGGTTAAATGATTTCCCTGCCAAACATCTCCAGGAAGATAAATGGCAAATTATAGCAGGACAAATAGATGTCAACCATTTTATGAAAAATCCTGAAACAGAGAATTTATTTTTTTTCAAATCTATGATTTTGAGAGCTGGAAAATATTCTCTTTTCTTAATTTTCAAGTTGCAAAACTTATATCTGCTTAAGGAAGTAGCACAGCATATACTTACTTATCTTTATTTCTAAAGGCTTATCTGAAAATCATGCTGCTAAGAATGGGAAGTGTGGTTAATGGCTGCTTCCTACAGGGATAAACCAAACCTCGTTAGAAGAAACAGGATAAAAATAAACAGATTTAACAGATACTGTTACTGAGAGGAAAATTTAAAGTAAACTTTATTAAAATCAACTCTTGTTGTTAAAACTGGAGAATAATTATTATATATAAAGATGAGAAGGAATAGAAAGCTATGAAAAGGAATCAAAACCATGCAATGTTCAGGGATGTACTTACTCACCTCAGTCTAAATTGCCAAGGAAGGGGAGGAAATAAGAATTTTAAAGTTGCAATTTTCAACTTGGCAATTTTCCATGTGAATTTTGACTAAATTTGTTCTGAAAGTAGAACAAACTGATTTTTCCAGGTGTATTTGATTTTTGTCTGTGTAATACAGATCCCATCCTTGTCCAGCTTCAGAAGATGTAAGGGAAATAAAGCTCTTAAAATGTGTTATGTATCTAAAGACTATAGCATTAGCTTATACATGGTTCAATAAATTATATAAAATAAATACTTTTCTAAACAACTCTGACTCAACTGCTGCATTTGTACTAGATAACACTAAAAGAGTTTACAGTTGCTTCCACCCCATCACAATGTCTCAACCAATATTTAGTGAATATTATCTGACAATGAAAATAATGATCTGTGACATGACTGGAAAGTCAATTTTTCAGAAGCTAATCAATCGCTTTCAAGTCCATGAATAAACTGCAACCACTTTTTTTCCTGCAATAAAGTAAGTAAATCAGCCAGATGTAGCTTTAGTTGTTGAACTAATGTTTTGACTTTGTTTGAATAAAATACTGCTGAATTTTTTTAGGAGAAAGAAAATTATATAAATGAATGCAATATCTAACCTGCAGCAGCAATGTATATTAATGGAGATGATTTTACAATTCACACTTTTCATTTCAGAGCATTGGTGCCTTAACAAAGCCCATCTAAAATGCTTACTGAAAAGGTAAAGTTGCAGATTCCTCTATTTGCTATATTCTTCTATTGCCAACACAAGTTTTGTTCTCTTTATTCTGCCATCTCTGTTTATATTCGGAAGTGATAAATTTTCCCTGTTTTACATTTTATATTTGGTTTATCTATGTATTTGTATTCATTTCGCATGTAGAATGGGATGTCTATAGAATAATACAGCTGATATTGATTTTATATTGCTATTGGGCATATACTGCATATGAAGGTTATCTGATCTCTAACTTAATCACAGGGAACTATTGTTAAAGGGAAAGCTTGCTTCATAAGAAGGAGAGACATATGCCTTTGTAAAATGTATTTAACCATAAACCCATTATATAGCATTAATATATAATTTTCTTATTTTCTGCCAAAGTTAGATGAGATTTATTGTATATAGCTATTGAATTTGAGCAAAAGTGAATATATAAGTAAAGAAGTCTTTATGTGATATGACTTAAGCATATCTAGGTAAGCTATCAATGTCTTGATAATGTTGTGGATACACAGAAAATAAAGAAAACATATTTCAGAGGAATACATTTTTATGCTATTTAAAGTCATGGAAATAAAATAGTGTTACGTGTTAGTTCTACCACCTGAAGCAGTAGTTTGTTGAAGGCAGATGGAAAAACTATATGTTAAAATCTCATAAAAAAATCTTCCTGCAACATTCCATAAATCTATGGCTATATTTATCTTCTTTTGTGCTTCATCTAGGCCTATAAAAAGACATATATCATTTTCTCATTATAATGCCATATTCGAAGTACTCAATTTATATTTGTAATGTCTTTCATATCTATTTCCATATGTAGTTTAATTGCATATTTGGAATTTGTAGGTCAAGAAAAAGTAATAATTAAGGATAATAGAGTGCCTTACAGCTGACTAAATACCTGTGTTTGAAATGGGCCAGTTAGCATAGAAAATAATAGGTCTTTATGACAAGACCTACAAGTGCAGCATATGCCTTTCCTTATTATTTAAACTAAACTTAAGATGGTATTTGCTCCTACTAACTGAGCTAAATAGATCTACTCCAAATCAACTTCAAGATAAGTGATTAACTTTATTTTCCTTCTGAGATCACTCCTTGCCCATCTTTTATATAAAAAGTTGTCATGGCATAATTTAATATTACCTGTTTTAAATAGCCAGAAAATCTGGGACCTTGTCTTACTCATCTCACTACATTTTCACAACTTAGCTGAAGTTCCAGCATAGTCATGTATCAAAAAATGCTGTGCATTCACCTTTGCACATAAATTATTTCCCCAGAAAACAATAAGATGCCACTTATTGCAACAATTTTACCACATTTTTTTAACATTCACTTAAATATTAACCAAGGAAGAATTTACTGAAGAGAAAAAGTATTGAAGCAGCACTTTGTAATTATTGCCTCTTATAAAACTTTTCCAAAAAATGGTAATTTATCATCACATATTTTCATTTTTTAAAAAAATTAAGCATAGTAATTTCTCTGGTAAGCCAATTAAGTTAGTTTATTTTCCCCCACAAAACAGTAAATGAATATTTTCTAGTTAGAAAAAGGAGTTTTGTCAGTAAATACAAAAGAAAGACCAACTATAGAAGAATCATTCAAAGTTGCATTTCACATATAGCATTAATTGACATGACATAAATTACTGCCAAGAGTCTTAGAAAACTAGACAAATATGCTCAGAGAGAAAACAGAATTAGCAGTTGGCAGAATTCCTCTATCAAATGGCACTTTGTCATCACACACTATCAGTGGCATATAATATAGAAGAAAAATTAATAGCCCATATGTGTCTTAATAGATATATCAAATTAGGGTTGTCTAAAACAACTAATATCAAAAATATGAATCAGCCCTAGGCATATGTTTGGAACTTATATAAGTTTCAATGATTTATTTTTTAACTTTTTATTTTGAAAGAATTTTACAGATATAGAAGGTTTGCAAAGATTGTACAGGGAGCTCCCCTATATCTCAGTTTCCATCTCATATAAATATAATAAATTTATCAAAATTAAGAAAATCTTATTAGAAAGTGATATTAACTAAATTATACTTTATTCAGATTTCAGTATATTTTTTCACTCACTCTTGTCCCTTTTTATGTCCCAGCATACAATCCAGTTTACCATGTTGCTTTAAATCATCATTTCACCTTAGTTTCCTTGAATCTGTGAAAGTTTCTCAGTTTTATTCTTCACAGCATTGACAGCTTTGAAGAATATTGGTCAGGTATTTTGTAGAACGTCTCTCAGTTTGGGTCTGTTTGATGTTTTCCCATAATTAAACTGAGGCTAAAGATTTGGTGGAAGATTAAAATAGAGGAGAAATGTCCTTCTCATTGCATGAGTATATGATTTCAACATGACTTGTTGCTGGTTTTTTAACCTTGTGGATATGGTTAAGGTGAAGTCTGCCAAATTTCTCCACTGTAATGGTACTACTTTTTCCTTTCCATATTCTACTTCTTAGAAGCCAGTCACTCATTCTATTCCACATTTAATGAGAGGGGAGTTTAGCTACACCTCTTGGAGGGAGAAATATCAAAAATTTATGGATACAGGTTAAACAACTGTAGTAATTAAGAAATATTTGCAGGGAGATACTCTGAGGTTATGAAACTATTCTGTTTTTCCTTAAAGTTTACTTGTTAATTATAGCATTCATTTTTGAAATTTGCCTGAAGCAATTATTACTGTGGTGTTTTAATGGTGATTTTTCTATTTCCCTCATTTCTTCTACATGTATTACTTGGAACTCATCTGTAAAGAAGATTTTTCCCTTTCCTCTATTTTTTATTCAATAATTTATTTATATCAGTATGCATTCATGTACAATTGACCTTTGAACAAAATGAGTTCGAATTGTGTGGGTCCATTTACAGGCAGATTTTTTTCAGTAGTAAATACTATAGTAGTACTACACTATTCCCGGTTGGTTGAATCTGCAGACGTGGAACCTCAGATACCAAGAAACCATGAATATGGAGGGCCAACTATAAGTTATATGCAGATTTTCAATTTAGAGCTGGTGTCCCTAAGCCCCTAGTTGTTCTAGGGTAATTATATATTTATTTTATTCATTGAATTATAATGTAATACTATAATGAGTTATTTTGCTCATTAGATATTCCAGCTTTGGACATTGGAAGCCATTTCAGGTTGACTGCTGCATCCTTTTGAAATGTACTGAGTCTTTTTTCCTTTTTCAGTATTTTCTTATTCTTGGCACTACAGGAGGCTGGGTTCATCTTGTATATTGCAAGTCACTGCCTTAGAATCAGCCATTGCTCTAAAAATCCCTGCTCCTTTTATTGGCAATTGGAATTTTAGAATCCAAGGTCTTGGCACTAAGTGCACTCACTTCACTTGGGGAGTCACAGGTTCTAGATCTCTCAGATAGAGCTAAGAAATATATGCATGTATTCTAACATATGTATACACTTACATATATATGTATATGTATATACATATATATTTAATTCTGCATCTATTTATCTCAGTGTTTTAAAATAAACATGAGTTCATACTGATATATCCAACTCTAGTCCATTACCAAAGATAGGGTTCATTCATGCTTTCCACCTTGCTTATATATGTATTTATAAAACATTTTCTCTGATTATGAGAAACCTAGTCCCCATCATGTACAATTTATTTATCTATTTGATTCAACCCTAGTATATATGTAAATTAATTTCAGAATTGGCAAATGAATCACTGTAACAAATTTACCAACTAAAGTATAATGTTATTATAGAGTTTTATTTTGTTTTATTCTTCAGCCTTTATCTTGTCAAAACACTGCTTTCTAACATTACTTAGGTCCTCCATCTCCCCCTTACCTTCCTGGAAGCTTTGGACACATTTGTAATAGAGTTAGATTCCTTTGTTACATCTTACGTTCCATACAGTGATTGATATATCATATTTGATTTTCCTTATAATTTACATAAATTTCATTGTTTATGTTGTACTGCTCTATCAGTTTGAAAATGCATGGAGTCATGTATCCAGAACTAAAGTATCATACAAAACAGTTCCATCATCTAAAAATTCTCCTGTGTGGCCCTCTTTTACTCAGTTACTCCACAGTAAACCTCTGACAATCACTGATCAGTTTTCCATCCTTATTGTTTTGTCTTTTACAGAATGCCATGTAAGTGGAATGATACATTATGTAGCCTTGGAGTCTGGCTTCTTTCAAATAGCAAAATGCATTTAAGGTTAATTCATGTTGTTGTATGAACCAGTAGATCATTTTCTTAAGCCTGAGTAGTAATCCATTTTATAAATGTACAACAGTTTATTCATTCACCTCATTCACCTGTTGAAAGACACCTTGTGATTCTCAGGCTTTGGGCATTATCAATAAAACTGCTATAAATATTCACATGCAGGTTTTATATTAACAGAAGTTTTCAATTCACTTAGGTAAATATCCAGGAGTGGGATTGCCAGACTGTTTGGTAAGTGTATGCTTAACATCACAGTGTAAAACTGTGAAGCCATTTTCTAAAGCACCTGTATCATTTTGCATTCCCACCAGCAATGAATAAAAATTCCTGATATTCTGCACTGTATTTTACCCAGAATTTCATATTGATAGTTTTCTCCTTAAAATTTTTTTTGTGCTTTTAAAGGTATGCTGTGATATATCATCGTGGCTTTAATTTGCATTTCCTAATGAGCAATAACGTTGAGCACTTTTTCATATGCTTATTGTTCATCTGTGTATCTCTTAGAGCAGTGTTTATTCAGATCTTTTGCCTATTATTTCCCTTGAGGTTTTTTTTTTTTTTTTCCTTTGTGTGTGTGTGTGTGTGTGTGTGTGTGTGTGTGTTTTCTTTTTACTGTGAGTTGTAAGTGTTCTTTTGTACTTTTGGATATAAGTCCTTTAGAATACAGGTGATTGGCAAATACATTCTCCCAATATGTGAGCTGTAGTTTTTTTTTTTTTTTTTTTTTTTTTTTTTTTTTTTTTTTTTTTTTTTTTTTTTTGCAGTACGCGGGCCTCTCACTGTTGTGGCCTCTCCCGTTGTGGAGCACAGGCTCCGGATGCGCAGGCTCACCGGCCATGTCTCACGGGCCCAGCCGCTCTGCAGCATGTGGGATCTTCCTGGACCGGGGCATGAACCCGTGTCCCCTGCATCAGCAGGTGGACTCTCAACTGCTGCGTCACCAGGGAAGCCCTGAGCTGTAGTTTTATTCTCTTACAAGTTTATTTTGCAAAGCAAAACATTAGTCCAATCTATTGATATTTTCTCTGTAGATTGTGCTTTTGCTGGTATACCTAAACACTAACTATCAAATCCAGTCATGGCAGATTTTCTTCTATCTTTTCTTCTAGAAGTTGTATAGTTTTACATTTTATATTGAGGGCTAATGATCTATTTTGAGTTAACATTTGCATAAAGCATGAGACATGTATTGAGGTTCACTACTTTGCATATGAACACTTAGTTGGCTCACAACATTTGTTGAAAAGACTATCCTTCCTCCATCAAATTGCTTGTGTATTTTGGTAAAAAATCAGTTGCCTATCTAAAACTATTGTCTTAATAACAAACATTTTAAAAATACATCAAACAAGGCTCATCTGAGGAGAAGTCTGCAAAATATATGACCAGTACTCCTCCAAATTGTTAGGGTCATTATAAACAAGGAAAACTTGAGGAACTGTTACAGCCAAGAGAATCCTAAGAAGACACAACAACTAAATGTACTTGAGATCCTGGAACAGAAATAGGACATATGGTAAGAACTATGGAAAACTAAATAAACTATGGACTGCAGATAATAATAATAACCAGCAATACTGGTTCATGAATTGTGAAAAATGTACCATTTAAGATGTTAATAACTGAGGAAACTGTGTGTAGGATAAATGGGAACTTTTAAATTATCTTTGTGATATTAAAATTGTTCTAAAATTAAAAGCTTATTTTAAATATGTAAAAGGATATCAGTTGCCTATTTTTTCTTCTCTTGAAAGATTATTTTTTAGAGAAGTTTTATATTTACAACAAAATTGAGAGGAGTCTTACAGAGACTTCTGAAATGCCCCTTGCTCCCTCACATGGTTAGCCTCACCCATTATCAACATCACTCAACAGAATGGTACCTACCCTGACATCCCATAATAAGCCAAAATTTAAGTTTACCTGAGGGCTCACTCTTGGTGATGTGAATTCTATGGGTTTGGATAAATGTTTAATTATATATATATATATATATATATATATATATATATATATATCTCAATATAATATCATACAGAGTATTTTTTATTGCTCTAAAAGTACTCTGTTCTCTGCCTATTCATTTCTTCCTGCCCCAACCCTGGTAACCACTGGTCTTTTTATTGTTTCTGTAGTTTTGCCTTTTCCAGAATATCATAGAGTTGGAATCACATAGTATGTAGCCTTTTCAGATTGGCTTCTTTCTCTTAGTCACACGTATTTAAGTATCTTCTATGTCTTTTCATGGTTTGATAGATCATTTCTTTCTAGCACTGAATAATATTTCATTGTATAGCTGTAAGACTATGCATTCATCAGAAGTGAATGAAGAATATCTTGGATGCTTCCAAGTTTGGAAATTATGAATAAAGCTGCTGTAAACATTCATGTGCAGGATTTTGTGTGGACATAAGTTTTCAATTCCTTAGGGTCAATACCAAGAAGCACAAACCCTGGATGCTATGGTAAAATTATGTCTAGTTTTGTAAGAAAACACCAAACTGTATTCCAAAGTGGCTGCACCATTATGCATACATTCCCACCAGCCATGTATGAGAATTCTTGTTGCTCTACATTCTTGTAAGCATTTGCCATTGTCAGTGTTCTTGATCTGGACGTTCTAATAGCTGTGTAGTAGTATCTCATTGTTCCTTTAATTTGCATTGCCCTGATGTCTTATAATGCAGAATACATTTTCATATCCTTATTTGCCATATGCATTACTTTTTTCTTGAGGTGTATATTAAGGTTATTGAACCATTTTCAGTAGAGTTGTTTGTCTTCTTATTGTTGAGTTTTAAGAATTCTTTGTATATTTTTGAATAACAGTCTTTTATCCCATGAGTCTTCTGCAAATATTTTCTCCCAGTCTGTGCCTTGTTTTCTATTTATCTTGATATTGTCTTTTGCAGACAAGAAGTTTTAATTTTAATGAAGTCCAGATTATCAATTATTTCTTTCATGGATCCGGCCTTTTGTGTTGTATCTAAAAAGGCATTTTTAATAAGCCTATGCTCCTGGATTGTAAATATTACAAATGTTTCTCAGTAATTTTCTCTCCGCTTAAGTGGGACAGGGTGACTAGAATGGGCTGGAGTTGGGTGTTTCTTTTCCTCCAAGTCAGTTATGCTCTGATAATACCCCAGAAGGTTAGGTTCTGCTTAACTAGTTTTCCCTGAGGGTTGGCCTTGTTAAAGAGAACAGAGTGCTCTCTGATCAAAATGGTTCCTTTTCCCCTTCTCCTGCCAGAAGTCCAAGGGGATTTTCTCAAATATTTCCTTAGTTAAACTGGTTGAGCTCCTAGACGTAAATTTCACAATATTGTCCTGCTGGAGTTTTTAACTCTCAACATTATTCACACTGAGCTTCCAGAAATTCATCAATTCCAGTTCAGGTTTTCCTACCCCAACACTGATTCCTGTGGTGGTTCCAGCTCATGAATCTGATCCAGTGAGCCATGACTCATTCTATTCCCCTGTCTGTTTCTCAATTCTTGGGGACAGCAGTTTGTCAGGTGTTCTCCTCTCTTATGGATCCAGGAAGAGTTGTTTCTTTTCTAGTTTGTTCAGCTTTTTATTTGTCTTCCAGATGGAGTGGCAGCTTCCAAATATTTTACATGTGGAACCAGAAAATGGCAGTTCTGCCTAAGTTTTCATGAATATATTCATGACTTTTAAATTCTGTTCCATTGATCTATGTGTCTATACTTTCACCAAGACCATATCTTGATTACTTGATTATTGTAGCTTTATATTACATATTGAAATCAGATAATGTGAATCCTCCAAAATGTTCCTCATTGTAAGAATTGTTTTAGTTTTTCTACTTCTTTCACATTTCCATATAAATTTTAGAATCCTCCTGTACATAACTAACAAAATTCTAGGAAGGATTTTGTTCAGGATTGTGTTGAATATATGGATCAATGTGAGGGAGAATTGGAATCTTAATAACACTGAGCTTTCCAATCCATGAACATTGTATGTATCTTCATTTATTTAGCTTTCCTTTGATTTCTTTCAGTAGTGTTTTGTTATTTTCAACACACTGATCTACCACATGTTGTGTTAGTTATACCTAACTCCTTCATTCTTTGGTGCTATTATAAATGGAGTTTTAAAAATATCAAACTCCATTTGTTCATTGCTGTCATCTAGAAATACAATTGTTCTTTGTATATTGACCTTATAGCTTATGTCCTTGATAAAGTCATAGTTATAAGAGATTTTTTTATAAGAGTCTTTGGGAATTTTCTACATAGGCAGTCATGTCCTTTGTAAATAGAGACAATTTTACTTCTTCATTTTTAACCTGTATACCTTTTTATTCTTGGTTAATTGCATGGATAGAACTTCCATTATGATGTTGAATATGAGTGAGGAGAAAGGAAGTCTTTAACTTGGAGGGAAAGCGTTCAGTATATTACCATTAAATATGATGTTACCTGTAGGTTTGTGGATGTCTTTTACCAAGTTAAAGAAGTTCCCTTTGATTCTTAGAATTTGGAGAATTAAAATTTTTGTTATAAATAAGCGTGGATTTTGCTAATGTTTTTTCTGTCCCTAATGAGATGATCATAAGCATTTACTTTTTAAATTTAGTCTGTTAATATGGTGAATTGCATGGTGTATTAGTCTGTTAAGTCTGCCATAAAAAAATACCACAGGTTTAAACAACATACTTTTATTTTCTCACAGTTGCAGAGGCTGCAAGATCAAGATCAAGGTACTGACAAAGTTAGTTTCTCCTGAGGCCTCTTTCCTTAATTTTCTTTTTTAATTTTTTTATACTGCAGGTTCTTATTAGTCATCAATTTTATACACATCAGTGTATACATGTCAATCTCAATTCCCCAATTCAGCACACCACCATCCCCACTCCACTGTAGTTTTCCACCATTGGTGTCCATACGTTTGTTCTCTACATCTGTGTATCAACTTCTGCCCTGCACACCAGTTCATCTGTACCATTTTTCTAAGTTCCACATACATGCATTAATATATGATATTTGTTTTTCTCTTTCTGACTTACTTCACTCTGTATGACAGTCTTTAGATCCATCCACATCTCAACAATGACTCTATTTCGTTCCTTTTTATGGCTGAGTAATATTCCATTGTATATATATGCCTCATCTTCTTTATTCATTAATCTGTCAATGGGCATTTAGGTTGCTTCCATGACCTGGTTATTGCAAATAGTGATGCAATGAACATTGGGGTACATGTGTCTTTTTGAATTGTGGTTTTCTCTGGGTATATGCCCAGAAGTGGGATTGCTGGATCATATGGTAGTTCTATTTTTAGGTTTTTAAGGAAACTCCATACTGTTCTCCATAGTGGCTGTATCAATTTACATTCTCACCAAAAGTGCAAGAGGGTCCCCTTTTCTCTACACCCTCTCCAGCATTTGTTCTTTGTAGATTTTCTGATGATGCCCATTCTAAATGGTGTGAGGTGATACCTCATTGTAGTTTTGATTTGTATTTCTCTAATAATTAATGATGTTGAGCAGCTTTTCATGTGCTTCTTGGCCATCTGTATGTCTTCTTTGGATAAAAGTCTATTTAGGTCTTCTGCCCATTTTTGGATTGGGTTGTTTGTTTCTTTGGCTATTGCTTTGGCTATTCAGGGTCTTTTGTGTCTCCATACAAATTTTAAGATGATTTGTTCTAGTTCCATAAAAAATGCCATTGGTAATTTGATAGGGATTGCAATAAATCTGTAGATTGCTTTGGGTAGTATAGTCATTTTCACAATATTGATTCTTCCAACCCAAGAACATGGTATATCTCTCCATCTGTTGGCATCATCTTTAATTTCTTTCACCAGTGTCTTATAGTTTTCTGCATACAGGTCTTTTGTCTCCCTAGGTAGGTTTATTCCTAGGTATTTTATTCTTTTTGTTGCAATGGTAAATGCGAGTGTTTTCTTAATTTCACTTTCAGATTTTTCATCATTAATGTATAGGAATTCAAGAGATTTCTGTGCATTAATTTTGTATCCTGCGACATTACCAAATTCATTCATTAGCTCTAATAGTTTTCTTGTGGCATTTTTAGGATTCTCTATGGATAGTACCATGTCATCTGCAAAGAGTGACAGTTTTATTTCTTCTTTTGCATTATTTTTATTTCTTTTTCTTCTCTGATTGCTGTGACTAGGACTTCCAAAACTATGTTGAATAATAGTGGTGAGAGTGGACATCCTTGTCTCATTCCTGATCTTAGAGGAAATGCTTTCAGTTTTTCACCATTGAGAATGATGTTTGTTGTGGGTTTGTAATATATGGCCTTTAGTATGTTGAGGTAGGTTCCCTCTATGCCCACTTTCTGGAGAGTTTTTTATCATAAACATGTGTTGTATTTTGTCAAAAGCTTTTTCTGCATCTATTGAGATGATCATATGGTTATTATTCTTCAAGTTGTTAATATGGTGTATCACATTGCTTGATTTGCATACATTGCAGAATCCTTGCATCCCTGGGATAAATCCCACTTGATCATGGTGTATGATCATTTTAATGTGTTGTTGGATTCTGTTTGCTAGCATTTTGTTGAGGATTTTTGCATCTATATTCATCAGTGATATTGGTCTGTAATTTTCTTTTTCGTAGTATCCTTGTCTGGTTTTGGTATCAGGGTGATGGTGGCCTCATAGAATGAGTTTGGGAGTGTTCCTTCCTCTGCAATTTTTTGGAAGAGTTTGAGAAGGACGGGTGTTAGCTCTTATCTAAATGTTTGATAGAATTCACCTGTGTAGCCATCTGGTCCTGGACTTTTGTTTGTTGGAATACTTTTAATCACAGTTTCAATTTCATTACTTCTGATTGGTCTGTTCATATTTTCTGTTTCTTCGTGGTTCAGTCTTGGAAGGTTATACCTTTCTAATAATTTGTCCATTTCTTCCAGGTTTTCCATTTTATTGGCATAGTGTTGTTTGTAGTAGTCTCTTAGGATACTTTGTATTTCTATGGTGTCTGTTGTAACTTCTCCTTTTTCATTTCTAATTTTATTGATTTGAGTCTTCTCCCTCTTTTTCTTGATGAGACTGGCTAATGGTTTATCAATTTTGTTTATCTTCTCAAAGAACCAGCTTTTAGTTTTATTGATCTTTGCTATTGTTTTCTTTGTTTCTATTTCATTTATTTCTGCTCTGATCTTCATGATTTCTTTCCTTCTGCTAACTTTGCGTTTTGTTTGTTCTTCTTTCTCTAGTTCCTTTAGGTGTAAGTTTAGATTATTTATTGAGACTTTTCTTGTTTCTTGATTTAGGCTTGTATAGCTATAAACTTCCCTCTTAGAACTGCTTTTGCTGTGTCCCATAGGTTTTGGATTATCGTGTTTTCATTGTCATTTGTCTCTGGTATTTTTTGATTTCCTCTTTGATTTCTTCAGTGATCTCTTGTTTATTTAGTAACGTATTGATTAGCATCCATGTGTTTGTGTTTTTAATGGTTTTTTCCCTGTAATTGATTTCTAATCTCATAGCGTTGTGGTCAGAAAAGATGCTTGATATGATTTCAATTTTCTTAAATTTGCTGAGGCTTGATTTATGACCCAAGATGTGATCTATCCTGGAGAATGTTCCGCGAGCACTTGAGAAGAAAGTGTAATCTGCTCTTTTGGGATGGAATGTCCTATAAATATCAATTAAAACTATCTGGTCTATTGTGTCATTTAAAGCTTCTGTTTCCCTGTTAATTTTCTGTTTGGATGATCTGTCTATTGGTGTAAGTAAGGTGTTAAAGTCCCCCACTATTACTGTGTTACTGTCGATTTCATCTTTTATTGCTGTTAGCAGTTGCCTTATGTACTGAGGTGCTCCTATGTTGGGTGCATATATATTTATAATTCTTATTTCTTCTTCTTGGATTGAGCCCTTAATCATTATGTTGTGTCCTTCGTTGTCTCTTGTAATATTCTTTATTTTAAAGTCTATTTTATCTGATATGCGTATAGCTACTCCAGCTTTCTTTTGATTTCCATTTGCATGAAATATCTTTTTCCATCCCCTCACTTTCAGTCTGTATGTGTCCCTATGTCTAAAGTGGGTCTCCTGTAGACAGAATATGTATGGGTCTTTTTTATGTATCCATTCAGCAAGCCTGTGTCTTTTGGTTGGAGAATTTAATCCATTCACATTGAAGGTAATTATCGATATGTATGATCCTGTGACCATTTTCTTAATTGTTTGGGGTTTGTTTTTGTAGGTCCTTTTCTTCTCTTGTATTTCCCACTTAGAGAAGTTTCTTTAGCATTTGTTGTAGAGCTGGTTTGGTGGTGCTGAATTCTCTTAACTTTTGCTTGTCTGTAAAGCTTTTGATTTCTCCATCAAATCTGACTGAGATCTTTGCCAGGTAGAGTAATCTTGGTTGTAGGTTCTTCCCTTTCTTCACTTTAAGTATATCATGCCACTCCCTTCTGGGTTGTAGAGTTTCTGCCGAGAAATCAGCTCTTAACCTTATGGGAGTTCCCTTGTATGTTATTTGTCATTTTTCCCTTGCTGTTTTCAATAATTTTTTTGTCTTTAATTTTTGCCATCTTGATTACTATTTGCTACTTGCTAAAACCATAATTCAAAAAGAGTCATGTATCAAAATGTTAATTGCAGCTCTATTTCCAAAAGCCAGGACATGGAAGCAACCTAAGTGTCCATTGACAGATGAATGGAAAAAGAAGATGTGGCAAATATATACAATGGAATATTACTCAGACATAAAAAGAAACAAAATTGAGTTATTTGTAGTGAGGTGAATGGACCTAGAATCTGTCATACAGAGTAAAGTAATTCAGAAAGAAAAAAAAAAAAAACAAATACCATATGCTAACAAATATATATGGTATCAAGAAAACCAAAAATAGTTCTGAAGAACCTAGGGGCATGACATGAATAAAGACACAGACATAGAAAATGGACTTGAGGATGCGGGGAGGGGAAAGAGTAAGCTGGGAGAAAGACAGTGGCATGTACATATATACACTACCAAATGTAAAATAGATAGTTAGTGGGAAGCAGCTGCATAGCACAGGGAGATCAGCTCAGTGCTTTGTGACCACCTAGAGGGGTGGGATAGGGAGGGGGGAGGGAGATGCAAGAGGGAGGAAGTATGGGGATATATGTTTATGTATAGCTCATTCACTTTGTTATAAAGCAGAAACTAACTCACCATTGTAAAGCAATTATACTCCAGTAAAATTTTTAAAAAATATATTGTTTGCTGTCAAACCATATGTTCTTAAGAGTTATTTCTTGCAGTTTCTTTTTTCCTGTCATTCAGAAAGAGTGTAATATTGGTGTTGGCATCTATTAATTGTCCTTTATCATTCAAGTTGAGATTTTCCTTCTTTTGGTATGATGAGCAATTTTTTATTGTAACCTGAAAAGTTGAATATTATATCATGATATTCTAGATCTTATTTGAATCTTTGGTTTTAGCAGGATTCCTCTCACAATTCTGGCAAAGGAAACATCTCTACTTCATAACTGCTAGGAGACCATGTTCCCAATGCAGCTTCCATTGACATTGGGAGGGGGTCTTCTTACCACTGGGTGGTGAAAGTCCTGATTCTTCACTAGGCCTCTTCTGACATTATCCCTGCAGGGAGAGGGAGAATTAAGTCATTCCTGCCAAATGATGGAAATCCACACTTCCCAAGTAGTTTCTGTGGATATCATGTAAGTTGGGGAGTTTCATCGTCACTAGGTAGGGATAAAAATTCTGGCTCTCTACTCAGTCTTCTTTGACATTATGCTGGCTGAAGCTTGGCATACTTCCTTAGAGTCTAGCAAGAATGGAAGTCTAGGTTTCCCACTTGACCTTTGCTGAGGTGGCTGTAAATGAGGCCACAGTCTTCTCTGGGGTATATGGCTAGCATAGAGTTGTTATTTTCTAAAACTTTTATATTTTGCTAGGCAACTCCCCTTCAGGACCTTTATTTAGCACAGTAGGTTTTTCTTGTGGCTTTTTGTTGTCTAGACTCTTTGGCATTTCCAGGTGCCTACTTTTCCTGCACTCAGTCTGAATATGTGAGGCAAAAAGAAAATCCAGGGAAAACATTGACATTTTGTTTCTTGTGTCCTTAGGTTGCTAGCCAGTCTTCCTTATTATCTCCACATTTCTGAGTCTTATTTATGTTTGTTTTATACAGAATATCCATAGTTCTTAGCCATATTTAACAAGAGGAATAAGGAAAAGTAGTCTGCACCATTATTTTAAAGCCCAGTGTCCATGTTTTTAACCTGCCTTTTATCCTCTCAGTGAAGTTATGTACATAAAGTTCTTGCTCAATATATGATAATATAAGAATTTGCTAAATCTCCTTACCTACATTTGTAAAATTGGGATAATATTTATAGCCCAAGATTGCTATGAATAATAAATCACATACATTAAGTAAAGATTCTGGCACAGTGCCTGGAGTTTAATAAGTATTCAGTAAACTGTAGCTCTACAAATAGGAATTGCAACTTCAAAAGATTTCAGTAGAAAAAACTGGAAGAGAGAAAGAACAAACACTAATGTCAAGAATAAAACTAGATGAGAATCTAACCAATAATAATTATTTTTATTCTTTGCAACTACCAATTTATGTTCCAGTGTTTAAAATTATTTATGTTAAATTCTGAATATAATCTTATGAAGCAGGTAATATTATCATGTTGTTTCATACATGAACACACTCAGGAAAAGAAAGGTAAGTCTACTTACCCAGCTTTCAAAGAAGACAATATTTGGACAGAGGTTGTAACTTTGTCTAGGCAATATCCCTCCAGAGGGATCTGAATATGCAATGTCTCAAAAATTTCATACTGACCTCTTCAAATTATACCATGTTAAGTATATACTCATGACTTTTGGAATTACATTACCAAAATGACCTAGAGCCTTTTGAATTCAATCAAATAACAGTGTAAATATAAAATCCATATCCTATGCACTGAAATTAAATTAACTCTTTACACTTGCTCCACAGAAAATACGATACAGGAGAATAAATTGAATTATTTAAAACACAGTAGAACAAAAAATAATGGCTATAATCCTTAAAATGAAAAACAAGAACAACCTTATTTGAAAAGCAGAAAAATAATCACTAGTCTAGGACAAATTAGAGAATTGCAGTATCTTGCAAAAAAAAAAAAAAAAAGTTGTGGATTTATCATTGCTATAGATATTCAAGGTGAGGCATAAACTATGCTAATGCTTTGAGACTACAAATTCCCTCCCACAGTAATTCTAAAGGAAAGATAAATTGAGACCAAAAATACCCTCCTACTCTAATTCCTCTCAGCTGTGGACCATATGAATCACTGTTGCTACCTCTCTAACCTCAAAGAAAAACTTATATTAGTGTCTTAAACCTTCTTCTATTTGTTTTCTTCCTTATTTAAAATGTTGGGGGGCTTCCCTGGTGGCGCAGTGGTTGAGAATCTGCCTGCCGATGCAGGAGACACGGGTTCGTGCCCCATTCTGAGAAGATCCCACATGCCGCAGAGCGGCTGGGCCCGTGAGCCATGGCCGCTGAGCCTGCGCGTCCAGAGCGTGTGCTCCGCAACAGGAGAGGCCACAACAGTGAAGGCCTGCATACAGCAAAAAAATAAAAAAATAATAAATATATAAAATAAAATGTTGGGGAAAGAAAGCAGGGAATGAGAGATTAGAGAATGCATGTAATTCTACTGAAACCGCATCTCCAGTAAAGAACAGTGTTTGCCAAAGTGTGATCTCTAGATAAGCAGCAACTGCATGACCTAGAAAATTGCATAAAATGCCACTTTTCAGCATCACCTCAAACCTGGCTGAATCAGAGACTCTGGGAGTGGAGCCTCCAAATCTGTTTCAGCAAATCTATGTAATCTTATATATACTAAAATTTGAAAACCCCTAGTGTAAAAAGAATGCACCAGCTTCCTATCCTCAATTTCTATCAGGTGATGCCATTAATTTCAACATGTCAGTTCAACCCTGGGCAATTTTAAAACCAGCTCTATCAAGGAAAGAGACAAAATAGGTGTCTTATTGCGTGCACCTGAAATATGATTTCACTTCCATGAGCACTGGACATTCCCTTTCCAACTACCTCATTCCTTGTCAGTGACCTTCACCACCACCTTCATCAGTGCTTTGGCTTAGACCATTACTGAGATATATCTCAACTTTTTCCACTGACAATCAATTCTTCTTTTGAACTTTACTTCTTTCTTGAAACACTGTTCCTTCTTTGAATCTCAGCCGTATTGACTGCTACTCTACTGATATTCTGTCAACACCCAATCAATCTTGGAAACAGGGTAGACTCCTGCCTTTTATTGATTGTCCGTTACATGCCAGTCATTGAGATTACAAAGATAAACAAAATATTCAAATTTTATATGTTCCTAGTGTTTGTAATTTATAGTTGATGACAAATATTGATGGAGAAATTTTAAGTGTGAACTGTTATAAAGAAGGAGTTTATGAAATAAGAAGATGTCCTAGGAGAATAACACGTTCCAGATTGGAGAGTCACAGGTTACTCTGATAAAGTGCATTTTTGTATCACCCTAGAGCAGGAGGAGCAAAATTATCTAGATGAATGGTATACAAAGAGGAACAAGTATGAATTTCCTAAGGGAGTAGGATGGGGTATTTAAGCATGTGAAATAAGTGTAGTTGGAAGAGAGTGACATGGAGAGGAGGTGGGGAAGAATATGTAGTTGTACTGTACTCAGCTTGAGAGTTAGGTACTCAAGACCTTGTATGCAAGGTAAAGGCTACTGAACTGAATTCTAAAGGCAATTAAAAAACAACAACAAAACATTGAAGATGAGTGGTATTAGGACAATTGACATTAAGAAATATTGCTCAGAAGACTGCAGATAATGAATTTAAGGAGAATAAGAGCAGATGTGAGGAAAGGAGTCAGGAAATCTATTGGGGTTGGGTGAGTGAGAGATGAGGATGCCTTGGACTAGAGTAATGGTATTGGAGATAGAGTGTTGCAGATGGATTTGAGAGATGATTAATTGTTGGCAGGGGGAGTCAAGAATAAACTCTGGTTTCTATTATATGCGAATTGACAATATCAGTATTCTTATTTCAATTTTTGTTGTCATCCATTTATTTCTGGATGTATTTTTCAAATTCATTTGCAACATTTCAAATTCATATATATATATTCTCAATATACTTCATTTAATCAAGGAGTGAAAAAAGCACCAATTCTTAGGAAAGAATTAAACTTTCTGATTGTCATTTGCATCAGAATCAGTATTCTTTAGAAACACAGATATTCTCAGTAGTATGCATAATGACATTTTGGACTTGAAGTGAAAGGCTTAGATTCTTTAAAATGTGAATGTATTAGGGCTGAATAATGCATTCTTATTTTAAACATTATTCAGTCATGGGAAAGAAGGAAATCATGCCATTTGTGACAACATGGATGGACCTTGAGGGAATTTTGCTAAATGAAGTCAGACAGGGAAAGACAAACACCATATGATATCACTTATATGTAGAATCTAAAAAATTGAACTTGTAAAAACAGAGAGTAGGATAATGGCTATCAGAGTCTGGGGCTTGGGGAATCGGGGATACGCTGTTTAAGGGTACAAATTTAGAACTAGTAGATAAATGAGTCCTGGAGAGCTAAAGCACAACATAGTAATTATAGCCAATAATACAGTATTATTCAAAGATGCCAAGAGACTAGATCTTAATTGTTTCCACTGCAAAAAAGAAATGATAATTATGTGACATGACAGAGGTGTTAGCTCAGCTACAATGGTAATCATTTTGCAATATATGTGTATCAGATAAACTTAGTGTACACCTTAAACTTATACAATGCTGTGTTATCAATTATATTTCAATAAAAATAATAAAATAAAAAACAAATGAGCATATATCACATTGGAAATGTATTTCTTCATTTTTATTGTCTATTTCCTCACACAGCACACTGAGAAGTAAGCCTAGTGGCCACTATTTATATTTTACAACTACACAATAATATAGTTAAAACTGACTCAACTCAGAAGGTGTGGTTTTGACCACCAATTGTTTTCCATGACTAACTTTAACTCATAAGATCAATTATCCTCATTGCTGGTGTATAAATGTTATTCCATAAGTACCAATGTCTATGATATTTTTGCATTCTATTCACAAAACAACCAACTAAATGGAAATCTCTTGTTTTATAACATGGATTTTGAGTATTAAACTGAACAAAAAATCTATTGTTCAGTTTCAGTTTCAGCTTTGAGATGTAGATAGCTGAAAGAGCATTGCTTCTTCATTTATTATGAGAACATGGGTGAACAAACCGCAATTTAACATTTTCTTGATTCTATTAGGGAATTGAGATTTCAGAGCAAATGAATAATTCCAGAATATGGTGAGAGGCAGGAACCTGCAGGGAAAAACAAAACTTAAACATGTGCTTACCTAAAGCAGAAGACACAGACCATCACAGAACCTAGAAAAAAGTTGCAGCTAGGAATCTGAAAAAACTGTTAAGGTTGAGTGGGCTAGCATGAGAATGTGAAAAGCTTACAAGTTTCAGACAGGAAATTTACATCCTCTTTCAGGCTTTTTTCTTTAGTAATCCTCTAAGAGGTCACAGGCTCACATGAAAGAGAAAAGAGAATCCAGAGAAAGCTTTCTTTGAGGTGTTGATGGGAGGAAATGTAAGCAAACTTTGTAGAAATTTCACCCATGACCATCTTTCTATGTTTCCTAAGGAATAAGAGCTTTAACATGTAGTGGAAGAACCAAAAAACCTCAAACAAACAAAACCCCAAACCCCAAATCTCTAGTGTGGGTGCACTGGTGGAAAACTATTGCATCTTGGAGATGGCAACAGGGAAAAAGAAAAAGTTCTATATTTAGGAAATGGACAGGAATATATGCCAGCATTACATCTGGAAGAAGATAGAAACATTTGTGAAGGCCAAAACTAAGAATCAGGTTTACAGTACCTGCTTATAACTGTGGCCTAATCAAAGAATGTCATTCCATTCCCACCCACTCCCAGCACAATAAAAAGTATCATATAAAACTAAAGTGGAATACAGGAGAGCTACATAAGAATTTTCTCTGAGAGGCAGTACAAAGGGAAGATCCAAAGTCAAGTGAGCAGCAAACTCATCAAAGGAATCAGAGGCCTCAGGTGCACTGAGGATAACCATAGCAACAATATGCTTCAAACCCAAAGCAACTTCTCAATTGGAGAAAACAAACCCCTACACTAAAGGCCTAGTAGAAAGAAAGGTACAGTCAACTCCAAGAATAAAATATTTCCCTTAGTATCTACTATCCTACATAACATGTACAGGTTTCAACAAAGAACAGAAAATAAAAATTTGAGGCATAAATAAAGCACAGTATGAAAAGATAAAACAATAATCAGAATGAGATTCAAATATGGTACAAATGTAGAAACTGTCAAGCAAATGTATAAAATAATGACAAATATGTTAAAGGCTCTAGAGACAAGGTAGACAATATGATAGATAAGTAATTTCAGCAGAGAGAAGGAAGCTATAAGAAAATTCAACTGGAAATATTAGAAATATAAAACACAGTAAGAGAGATAGGAATGCCTTCAATAGGCTCATCTTGACTTGACCTAAGCAAGGAAAGAATCAATGAATCTGAAGATAGGTCAATAAAAATCGGTCAACTGAAATGCAAGAAGAAAAAGAAGAGAAACAAGCAAGCAAAAAAAGAGAACAAAATAGCCAAGAAAAAAAAAAAAAAAAAAAAAAAAAGCTGGAGGCATCACACTTACTGATTTCAAACTATTTACAAAGCTATAGTAATCAAAACAGTATAGTATTGGCATAAAAACAGAAACATAGATCAATGGAACAGAATAGAGAGGTTAGTAATAAGCCCATACATATATGTTCAATTAATTAATGGCAAAGAATCCAAGACTATACAATGAGGAAAAGATAGTTCTTCAATAAATTGTATTGGGAAAACTGTACAGACACATGCAAAAGAATGAAACTTGACCACTATCTTACACTATATACACAAATAAACTCAAAATGAATTAAAGACTTGAATGTAAGACTTGAAACTATAAAACTAGAAGAAAACATAAGGGTTAAGCTTCTTGACATCAGTTTTGGTGATGATTAGAGGCAACAAAAGCAAATGGGACCACAATAAACTAAGAGGCTTCTGCATAGCAAAGGAAACCATCAGCAAAAAGAAAAAGCAACCTATGGAATGGGAGAAAATATTTGCAAATCATGTATCTGAAAAGGGGTGAATATCCAAAATATATAAAGATATACAACTCAATAGAAAACAAACAAACAAACAAACAACAAAATGTGCAAATGGTTCAGTTGAAAAATGGGCAGAGCAACTGAAGTTATAATTTTCCAAAGAAGATATACTTATGGCCAACAGGCACATGAAAAACTGCTCAACATCACTCACAACTATTAGGATGGCTATCATCAAAAGGAGAAGGGATGACAAGTGTTGATAAGGATGTGGCATAAAGGGGGCCTTTGTACACAGTTGATGGTAATGTAAGTTGGTACAGCTCCTGTGGAAAACAGCATGGAGATTCCTTAAAAAGTTAAAAACAAAACTATAATATAATCTAGCACGTTCACCTCTGGGTACTTATTCAAAGGAAATAAAATCACTATCTTGAAGAGAAATCAGCACTCCCATGTTTATTGCTGCATTATTCACAATAGCTCAGATAGGGAAACAACACAAATGTCCACCCACAGATGAAAGGATAGAGAGAATGTTGTATATATGTATAATGGAGTATTATTGTGCCTTAGAAAGAAAGGATAGCCTACTTTTTGTGACAATATGGATGAGCCTGGAAGACATTATTGAAAGTAAAATAAACCAGTCACAGAAGGACAAATACTACATGATCCCACTTATATAAGTTATAGAAAATAGTCTAACTTATAAAGAAGAAAATAGAAAGAAAATAGAATAATAGTTTTCAGGGACTGGAGGAAGGGGAAAATGCAGAGTCATTTGTCAATGGATAAATTTCCAGTTATGCAGAATGAATAAGTTCTAGAGATTTACTGTACAACCTAGTGCCTATAGTTAACAATAAGGTATTGTGCACTTAAAATTTATGAGGCTGTTTATCTCACATTAAGTGTTCTTACACACACATACACACACACACACACACACAAAAGGACACAAAAAACTTTTGTAGATGTTTGATACATTTATTATCTTGACTTTGGGGATGATATCACAGTGTATGTGTATGTCCAAACTCATCAAATTATATGCATTAAATATGTACAGTTTTCATATATCAGTTATACCTCAGTGAAGCTATAAAAAATAGATAGAAACCACCCAGAAAATCACAAATGGGACAAAAATGAAAAAAGATAAATGATATAACCAAAAAAACTTAATTACAAAAAATACAAATGGACTAACTGCTCTAGTTAAAAAAAGATTTTCAGAATAAAAAATATCATTAAAGTGATTGAAAGAAAAATAATGAGAAAGGTCATATTAAGCCAATCCTAACAAACATTAGTTGATTCTGTGCTATTAACATTAGAGAAAATAGATTTAGAGCCAAATGCACTACTATAGACAATTAGCATCTTATTCTAAAGTAAAAACAATATTCACCACAAGTTTATAATAATTTTACTTTAGTTTGAAAGTAATGACATATCCTCCTTGAAACAGAGTAAATGAAAATAAATTTTAAAAAGTGGATCATAAAAGGAAGAAAAAGCCTGCATTTATTTGAATATAATATTATTAAAATATTAAATGTGATAAATTGCAAGTTTACAAACTACAAGATGAGTGAAAAAAGAAATCTATGTCTTTCTGTATACCAATAAAAAAGAGTTGGGAAACAAAATTTTATAAAAGATATAATTTTAATACCATCAGAATATGAATTCAATAAGAAAAATTCTAATATGTGTGCAAATCTTTTACAGCAAAGATAGTGAAGCCTTTGGAAAACATTAAAAAAAACCTAAATCAATGTCATTGTGTCCAATGTTCATAACTTGGATGACTAACATTGTAAAGATGTCAATACTCCCCAAATTGATACACAGATGCAATGTAATCCCAATTAAAAGCTAACATTCATGTACAGAAATTGACAAACTGATTACAATATATATTTAAAATGTCTAGGACCAAAATAGACAAAATATCTGTAGAACAAAGTAGGTTTCCATACCTATTAGAAATAAAAACTCTTTTTAGAATTTATTAATCCTGTTGATGTATTACTCCTTCAGTAATAGGCAAATAATCCAACACAAAAGAATATAAAGCCTAGTAAAAAGCCTAGGGCTTCCCTGGTGGTGCAGTGGTTGAGTCTGCTTGCCGATGCAGGGGACACGGGTTCGTGCCCCGGTCCAGGAAGATCCCACATGCCGTGGAGCGGCTGTGCCAGTGAGCCATGGCCGCTTAGCCTGCGTGTCTGGAGCCTGTGCTCCACAACGGGAGAGGCCACAACAGTGAGAGGCCCGCGTACAGAAAAAAAAAAAAAAAAAAAAAAAAAAAAAAGCCTACACATTTAAAAATATCTGCTATCCATTTCTTAATAATGGTGCTGGGAAAATTTAGAATACATATTTATAATGAAAAAAATAGAATCTTACCTCCTACTTCACACAAACATCAGTTGTAAGTAAAGGAAAACATCCTAAATGTGAAAGGCAAAAGGATAAAGCATTAACAATATAATATAGGATAATATCTTCTTAAGAAAGACAGCTTAAGCATAGAAACAAAGAATGTTAATAAATAATGGTATGTTAAAAATAAGAACTTATATTTACTAATAGATATCATAATAGTGGAAAACAGAAACAAAATCCAGAGTGAAAGAAATTATTTGTAACACAAATAAATGGCAGAGGATTGGTACCTATATTGCATTTGTAAAATTTATGTGATTCAAAAAGCCTAACAGACAAATGAGAAAAATCATTTTGAGTGATTAGATACTTCACAAATAAGAAAATCTAAATGGGCTATAAATATATAAAAAATGGGCCATAAATATATAAAAACACCCTCCACCAAATTAGTAATCAAGGAAATTGAAATTGATAGCAAAATTTTTTAAATGTCACATCCATCAGACTGGCAAACATTAAAAATTCTAATGGTTTCAGGTCTTACTCTGAGTGTGCAGTAATGGAAACTCCCATACATCATCAGAGTTCGTGAAAACTGGAGCAACAAATTTGAAAGAAAGCTTGATATAATCTAATAAAAGTGAACATGTACAAATTTTTTTGGCCAGCAATTTCACTTAGGTTTTTACCTTAGAAAAATGCTTGCTTTTATGCCCCAGAAAAAAGTGCATGTGTTCATAACAGCTGAGTTCATAATAGTGAAATACAGTTAACAATCCAAATGCCCATAAACTGTAGATTGGATAAATGAATTTTAGTATATTCCTAGAGTGTAATACAACACGGCAATGAAAACAAGTAAACTACAGCCACATGTGGCAATATTATGACTCTCATACTCATTAAGCAAAAAGAATAAAATACAGCAATTAAAATGGTACATTTTTTTGCTTAAATTTCAAAAAACAGAATACATTAGTCAATATATTAAGTGGAGGGGAGCGAGAAGATGGCGGAAGAGTAAGACGCGGGGATCACTCTTCCTCATCACAGATACATCAGAAATACATCTACACGTGGAACTTCTCCTATAGAACACCCACCGAACGCTGGCAGAAGACCTCAGACCTCCCAAAAAACTCCCCCACGTACCTGGGTAGGGCAAAAGAAAAAAGAATAAACAGAGACAAAAGAATAGGGACGGGACCTGCACCAGTGGGAGGGAGCCGTAAAGGAGGAAAGGTTCCCACACACTAGAAGCCCCTTCGCGGGCGGAGACTGCGGGTGGCGGAGGGGGAAGCTTCAGAGCTGCGGAGGAGAGCGCAGCAACAGAGTGCGGAGGGCAAAGTGGAGAGATTCCCGCACGGAGGATCGGTGCCAATCAGCACTCACCAGCCCGAGAGGCTTGTCTGCTCACCCGCCGTGGCGGGCGGGGCTGGGAACTGAGCCTCAGGCGGATCCCAGGGAAAGGTCTGGAGTTGGCAGAGTGAAAACAGCCTGAAGGGGTTAGCGCACATGGCTGGCCGGGAGGGAGTTCGGGAGAAGTCTGGAGCTGCCGAAGAGGCAAGAGACCTTTTCTTCCCTCTTTACCTCCTGCTGCGCGAGGAGAGGGGTTTAAGCGCGCCTCTTAAAGGAGCTCCAGAAACGGGCGCGGAGCTGCCGAAGAGACAAGAGACTTTTTCTTGCCTCTTCGCTTCCTGGGGCGCAAGGAAAGGGAATTAAGGGCACCACATAAAGGAGCTCCAGAAACGGGCGCGAGCTGCGGCTGTCAGCACGGACAACAGAGACGGGTGTGGGACGCTAGGGTTGCTACTGCCGCCACCAAGAGGCCTGTGTGCGAGCACAGGTCACTCTCCACACCGCCCCTCCCGGGAGCCTGTGCAGCCCGCCAGTGCTGGGGTCCCGGGATCCTGGGACTGCTTCCACGGGAAAACGCTCGGTGCGCCTCGGGCCGGTGCAGCCTCACGCCGGCCTGTGCCGCCGCGGACTCGCCCCACATCCGTGCCCCCCGCCCCCCCCGCCTGAGTGAGCCAGTGACCACGAATCAGCTGCTCCGTTAACGCTGCTCCTTTGACCCCGCCCTCTCTGAGTGAAGGGCAGACACCCTCGGACGACCTGCGCGCAGAGGCGTGGCCAGGTCCAGGGCTGAGCCCCAGGAGCTGTGCGAACAAAGAGAGGGGGAGGTCCCTCCCAGCAGCCTCAGAAACAGCGGGTTAAAGCTCCACAGTCAGCTTGAAGTGCCCTGCATCTGTGGAAAACCTGAATAGACAGCGAAATATCCCAGGTTGAGGAAGTAGACTTTGGGAGCAAGATATACTATTATTTTCCCCTTTTTTCTTTTTGTGAGTGTGTATGTGGGTGCTGCTGTGTGAGAGTTTGTCTGTGTAGCTGTGTTTTCACCATTTGTCCTGGGGTTAGACCAACCATTTTTTTTTTTTTTTGGTCTTTTTTTTTTTTTTCTTTTTCTTTAATAGAAATTTTTCTTCTTAATAATTATTTTGTTATTTTAATAACTGTATTTTACCCTACTTTATTTTGTCTTCTCCCCTTTCTTTCTCCTTTCTTCCCTCCTTTCTTTCCTATTTCCCTCCTTCCTTCCTCCCTCCCTTCCTTTCTTTATGCCCTCCTTCCTTCCTCCCTCCCTTCCTTTCTTTATTCCCTCCTTCCTTCCTCCCTTCCTTTCTTCCTCCCTCTCTTCCTTTCTTTATTCCCTCCTTCCTTCCTCCCTTCGTTTCTTCCTCCCTCCCTTCCTTTCTTTATTCTTTCCTTCCTTCCTCCCTTCCTTTCTTCCTCCCTCCCTTCCTTTCTTTATTCCCTCCTTCCTTCCTCCCTTCCTTTCTTCCTCGCTCCCTTCCTTTCTTTATTCCCTCCTTCCTTCCTCCCTTCCTTTCTTCCTCCCTCCCTTCCTTTTTTTATTCCCTCCTTCCTTCCTCCCTTCCTTTCTTCCTTCCTTCCCTCCCTTCCTCCTTTCTTCCTTCCTTTCTTGACTTTCTATTTTTTTCCCCCTTTTGTTTTGAGCCGTGTGGATTAAAGGCTCTTGGCACTCCAGCCAGGTGTCAAGGCTGTGTCTCTGAGGTGGGAGAACTAACCGCGGGACACTGGTCCACAAGAGACTTCTCAGCTCCACGTAATATCAAATGGCGAAAATCTCCCAGAGATCTCCATCTCAACACCAAGACCCAGATTCACTCAAGGACCAGCAACGAACAGAGCTGGACACCCTATACCCAACAAAGAGCGAGACAGGTCTACAGCCCCATCCATTAGCAGAGAGGCTGCCTAGAATCACAGTAAGGCTACCGACATTCCCATAAACGCCCCCAGACGTGGACCTGCCCATCAGGGAGACGAGATCCAGCCTCATCCACCAGAACACGGGCACTGGTCCCCCCCAACCAGGAAACCTGCTCAACCCACTGAACCAACCTCAGCCACTGGGGACAGCCACCAAAAATAGATAGAAATACGAACCTGCAGCCTGCAAAAGGGAGACCCCAAACACAGTAAGATAAGCAAAATGAGAAGACAGAAAAACACACAGCAGATGAAGGAACAAGATAAAAATACACCAGACCTAACAAATGAAGAGGTAATAGCCAATCTACCTGAAAGAGAATTTAGAATAATGATGGTGAAGATGATGCAAAATCTTGGAAATAGAATAGACAAATTGCAAGTAACAGTTAACAAGGACCTAGAAGAAATAAAGAGGAAGCAAGTAATGATGAGCAACACAATAAATGAAATGAAAAATACTCTAGACGTGATCAGTAGCAGAATAACTGAGGCAGAAGGACGGATAAGTAACCTGGAAGATAAAATAGTGGAAATAACTACTGCAGAGCAGAAGAAAGAAAAAAGAATGAAAAGAACTGAGGACAGTCTCAGAGATCTCTTGGACAACATTAAACTCACCAACATTCGAATCATAGGGGTCCCAGAAGAAGAAGAGAAAAAGAAAGGGACTGAGAAAATATTTGAAGAGATTATAGTTGAAAACTTCCCTAATATAGGAAAGGAAATAGTCAATAAAGTCCAGGAAGCACAGAGAGTCCCATACAGGATAAACCCAAGGATAAACATGCCGAGACACATAATAATCAAACTGTCAAAAATTAAATACAAAGAAAACATATTAAAAGCAGCAAGGGAAAAACAACAAATAACACACAAGGGAATCCCCATGAGGCTAACATCTGATCATTCAGCAGAAACTCTACAAGCCAGAAGGGAGTGGCAGGACATATTTAAAGCAATGAAGGAAAGAAACCTACAACCAAGATTACTCTAAACAGCAAGGATCTCATTCAGATTTGATGGAGAAATTAAAACGTTTACAGACAAGCAAAAGCTGAGAGAGTTCAGCACCACCAAACCAGCTTTACAACAAATGCTAAAGGAACTTCTCTAAGCAAGAAACATAAGAGAAGGAAAAGACCTACAAGAACAACCCAAAACAATTAAGTAAATGGTAATAGGAATGCACATATCAATAATTACCTTAAATGTAAATGGATTAAATGCTCCCACCAAAAGACACAGACTGGCTGAATGGATACAAAAACAGGGCCCATATATATGCTGTCTACAAGAGACCCACTTCAGACCTAGGGACACTTACAGGCTGAAAGTGAGGGGATGGAAAAAGATATTCCATGCAAATGGAAATCAGAAAAAAGCTGGAGTAGCAATTCTCACATCAGACAAAATAGACTTTAAAATAAAAACTATTACAAGAGACAAAGAAGGACACTATATAATGATCAAGGGATCGATCCATGAAGAAGATATAAAAATTGTAAATATTTATGCACCCAACATAGGTGCACCTCAATACATAAGGCAAATACTAACAGCCATAAAAGGGGAAATCGACAGTAACACAATCATAGTAGGGGACTTTAACACCCCACTGTCACCAATGGACAGATCATCCAAAATGAAAATAAATAAGGAAACACAAGCTTTAAATGATACATTATACAAGATGGATTTACTTGATATTTATAGGACATTCCATCCAAAAACAACAAAATACACATTTTTCTCAAGTGCCCATGGAACATTCTCCAGGATAGATCATATCTTGCGTCACAAATCTAGCCTTGGCAAATTTAAGAAAATTGAAATCGTATCAAGTATCTTTTCTGACCACAACGCTATGAGACTAGATATCAATTACAGGAAAAGATCTGTAAAAAATACAAACACATGGAGGCTAAACAATACACTACTTAATAACGAAGTGATCACTGAAGAAATCAAAGAGGAAATCAAAAAGTACTTAGAAACAAATGACAATGGAGACACGATGACCCAAAACCTATGGGATACAGCAAAAGCAGTTCTAAGAGGGAAGTTTATAGCAATACAATCATACCTTAAGAAACAGGAAGCATCTCGAATAAACAACTTAACTTTGCACCTAAAGCAATTAGAGAAGGAAAAACAAAAAAAACCCCCAAATTTAGCAGAAGGAAAGAAATCATAAAGATCAGATCAGAAATTAATGAAAAAGAAATGAAGGAAACAATTGCAAAGATCAATAAAAGTAAAAGCTGGTTCTTTGAGAAGATAAATAAAATTGATAAACCATTAGCCAGACTCGTCAAGAAAAAAAGGGAGAAGACTCAAATCAATAGAATTAGAAATGAAAAAGGAGATATAACAACTGACTCTGCAGAAATACAAATGATTATTAGAGATTACTACAAGCTACTCTATGCCAATAAAATGGACAACCTGGAAGAAATGGACAAATTCTTAGAAATGCACAACCTGCCAAGACTGAACCAGGAAGAAATAGAAAATATGAACAGACCAATCACAAGCACTGAAATTGAAACAGTGATTAAAAATCTTCCAACAAACAAAAGCCCAGGACCAGATGGCTTCACAGGCAAATTCTATCAAACATTTAGAGAAGAGCTAACACCTATCCTTCTCAAACTCTTCCAAAAGATAGCAGAGGTAGGAACTCTCCCAAACTCATTCTACGAGGCCACCATCACCCTGATACCAAAACCAGACAAAGACGTCTCAAAGAAAGAAAACTATAGGCCAATATCACTGATGAACATAGATGCAAAAATCCTCAACGAAATACTAGCAAACAGAATCCAACAGCACATTAAAAGGATCATACACCATGATCAAGTGGGGTTTATTCCAGGAATGCAAGGATTCTTCAATATACGCAAATCAATCATCGTGATACACCATATCAACAAACTGAAGGAGAAAAACCATATGATCATCTCAATAGATGCAGAGAAAGCTTTTGACAAAATTCAACACCCATTTATGATAAAAACCCTGCAGAAAGTAGGCATAGAGGGAACTTTCCTCAATATAATATAGGCAATATATGACAAACCCACATCCAGCATTGCTCTCAATGGTGAAAAACTGAAACCATTTCCACTAAGATCAGGACCAACACAAGGTTGCCGACTCTCACCATTCTTATTCAACCTAATTTTGGAAGTTCTAGCCACAGCAATTAGAGAAAATAAAGAAATAAAAGGAATCCAAATAGGAAAAGAAGTAAAGCTGTCACTGTTTGCAGATGACATGATACTATACATAGAGAATACTAAGGATGCTACCAGAAAACTACTAGAACTAATCAATGAATTTGGTAGAGTCGCAGGATACAAAGTTAATGCACAGAAATCTCTGGCATTCTTATACACTAATGATGAAAAATCTGAGAATGAAATTAAGAAAACACTCCCATTTACCATTGTAACAAAAAGAATAAAATATCTAGGAATAAACCTACCTAAGGAGACAAAAGACTTGTATGCAGAAAACTATAAGACACTGATGAAAGAAATTAAAGATGATACAAATAGGTGGAGAAATATACCATGTTCTTGGATTGGAAGAATCAACATTGTGAAAATGACTCTATTACCCAAAGCAATCTACAGATTCAATGAAATCCCTATCAAATTACCACTGGCATTGTTTTACAGAACTAGAACAAAGAATTTCACAATTTGTATGGAAACACAAAAGACCCTGAATAGCCAAAGCAATCTTGAGAACGAAAAACGGAGCTGGAGGAATCAGGCTCCCTGACTTCAGACTGTACTACAAGGCCACAGTAATCAAGACAGTATGGTACTGGCACAAAAACAGAAATATAGATCAATGGAACAGGATAGAAAGCCCAGAGATAAACCCACACACATATGGTCACCTTATCTTTGATAAAGGAGGCAAGAATATACATTGGAGAAAAGACAGCCTCTTCAATAAGTGGTGCTGGGAAAACTGGACAGCTACCTGTAGAAGTATGAAATTAGAACACTCCTTAACACCATACACAAAAATAAACTCAAAATGGGTTAAAGACCTAAATGTAAGGCCAGACACTATCAAACTCTTAGAGGAAAACATAGGCAGAACACTCTATGACATCAATCACAGCAAGATCCTTTTTGACCCATCTCCTAGAGAAATGGAAATAAAAACAAAAATCAACAAATGGGATCTAATGAAACTTAAAAGCTTTTGCACAGCAAAGGATACCATAAACAAGACCAAAAGACAACCCTCAGAATGGGAGAAAATAGTTGCAAATGAAGCAGCTGACAAAGGATTAATCTCCAAAATTTATAAGCAACTCATGCAGCTCAATAACAAAAAAACAAACAACCCAATCCAAAAATGGGCAGAAGAACTAAATAGACATTTCTCCAAAGAAGATATACAGATAGCCAACAAACACATGAAAGAATGCTCAACATCATTAATCATTAGAGAAATGCAAATCAAAACTACAATGAGATAACATCTCACACCGGCCAGATTGGCCATCATCAAAAACTCTAGAAACAATAAATGCTGGAGAGGGTGTGGAGAAAAGGGAACACTCTTGCACTGTTGGTGGGAATGTAAAATGATACAGCCACTATGGAGAACAGTATGGAGGTTCCTTAAAAAACTACAAATAGAACTACCATATGACCCAGCAATCCCACTACTGGGCATATACCCTGAGAAAACCATAATTCAAAAAGTCATGGGGCTTCCCTGGTGGCACAGTGGTTGAGAATCCGCCTGCTGATGCAGGAGACGTGGGTTCGTGCCCTGGTCCGGGAGGATCCCACATGCCGTGGAGCACCTAAGCCCGTTAGCTATGGCTGCTAGGCCTGCGCGTCCGGAGCCTCCGCAACGGGAGAGGCCACAACAGTGAGAGGCCAGCATACAGCAAAAAAAAAAAAAAAAAAAAAAGAGTCATGTACCAAAATGTTTATTGCAGCTCTATTTACGATAGCCAGGACATGGAAGCATCCTAAGTGTCCATCAACAGATGAATGGATAAGGAAGATGTGGCACATATATACAATGGAATATTACTCAGCCATAAAAAGAAATAAAACTGAGTTATTTGTAATGAGGTGGATAGACCTGGAATCTGTCATACAGAGTGAAGTAAGTCAGAAGGAGAAAAACAAATACCGTATGCTAACATATATATATGGAATTAAAAAAAAAAATGTCATGAAGAGATTAGTGGTAGGATGGGAATAAAACACAGACCTACTAGAGCATGGACTTGAGGATATGGGGAGGGGGAAGGGTAAGCTGTGACGATGTGAGAGAGTGGCAGGGACATATACACACTACCAAATGTAAATTAGATAGCTAGTGGGAAGCTACAGCATAGCACAGGGAGTTCACCTCTGTGCTGTGTGACCACCTAGAGGGGTGGGATAGGGAGGGTGGGAGGGAGGGTGACAAAAGAGGGAAGAGTTATGGGAACATATGTATATGTATAACTGATTCACTTTGTTGTAAAGGAGAAACTAACACACTATTGTAAAACAGTTATACTCAAATAAAGATGTTAAAAAATAAATAAATAAATAAATAAATAATATATTAAGTGACCTACAAAAATAACAATTTTATATGATTTGTCTTAATACAAATGGCAGTAAATCTATAAAAAGACTGAATAAATTATTATTATAAATATTAGTATAGTGTTACTTCTGGGGTGGAGAAAGAGGGATGCAGGGCCAGCTGGGTGTGCAACCTGACAACTTCATAGGGTCCTGTGTTCAGAAGAGTCTCTTTAGTTTAGTGATCTGCTATTAATATCTTGAAAGTCAGTAATTTTTAAATGAGAGACCCCAAATTTTCATTTTAAACTGGGCCCCACAAATTATGTAGGCACTCCTGGGGAGATTCCATCATGGAAAAGCATGGTAGAAGTTTCTGACATATTGACATTATTCATTTTTTTCTTTGAGTAATGGACTCTCAAGTACTTATCATTTATTTTTTTCTACATGCCACTTATAATGCTCTTTGGTATATTATTATTTGTAAATGAAAAGAGACAAACAGTATTTTATTACACACTGTTCAAATATTTATTTGTAGTGCAGCTCCACATACATCACATGCAAGTTTGACTACTTCACTAAAAGTAAGACACTATCATTATGAAACAATTTCTAACAGCAATAATAATTTTTTTCTTGTTTAAAATTTATCTTTTAGCTATGTATTTAATATTTGTTACATAATTACTTAAAAAAAAAGCATTAACTATGACCTACGAGCACAAATACTTATGTGCTCTTTGTTTTTCTCCCTGATTCCCAACTGAAATATAAGCATCATGAGATCATAGACTTAATCTGTTCGGTTTACTTCCACACTCTCAGAGCACAGATTAGACATTGGCATGTACTACAAACACTGAAATCTTTGCGGAAAATGTAAAACATAAATCAAGGATATATATATATATATATATATATATATATATATATATATATATATATATATAAAGGAGCTTTGACATAAAGAGAAGCAGAGAAAAAAGACAGTAGCTGGAAGGTGATGAGGGTGTGAGAGAGTTTGATTAGAAATGGGTGTAAAAAAGTATTTGTTTGCCAATGTATGATTCTGTAGAGATGGAAATTTTGAGAAGTAAGAGACTGGATAAGTACAGAAACAAATCTTTGAGAGACAATCAGAGATGGGATTGATTATGGTTGTGCTGGGGGGGAGACTTGGTCTTAGATGCATGCAGAAAATTTTCTCCATCGAAACAGGAAGTAAATTAGATACAGGTACCCATAAACTCAAGTTACATTCATTTTGTGAATAAATTAATGAATGGCTCCCATGTCTAAATAATACTACCCCGTGCTCACCCTCCTGTTGGGTCCTATTTTCCTATCCAAGTTAAGTACTGTGGTACTAAATAAAATGCTCTCTGTTGCTCCTAGCTCTACCACATCTTGTCCTCCCATTTTACCTACTCTGTAGACTCTCATCCTGGATCAAACTATTTGACTTTTCTCCTACATCCTTACTTCTAAAGATTGTTTCAGAAAATATGTCATGGGAGAAGATCACCAGTGGTAGTTTAATTGGGAACCTTTCTAATCTACTATTTGGTTTCTTTACTTTTACCTTGTTAGCTATTCATGATGTTCACCTCTTTCCTCAAACACCTGATCTACAGTGTTTTCTTTTGATCTTATTAGAAAACTTTGCCCTTTATTTCTCTAGATAATTAAAGATTTTAGTGAAGAAGTAACATGACTTCTTTTTGTGATATACACACACATACACTTTTATTTGCATTTATGCTTTTCTTCTTCAGCATCAAAGGTGTTACTTCCTCCAATTATGCTTTGGATTCTAATAATGATATCTCTAAACTCTGCTGCTCCTGTTAAATATTCAGGGATTTTTAAGAGGTGAAAACCTCCATAGTGGGAATACTCATATTACCAAAATCAGCAAATGCTAAAGATTGGGGTCTTTATTTATTTTAGAGCCATCAATGGCTATTTATTTTTAGTATGTAAACATGTTAAATATCTACCATGCTTAAGAAATAATTCTTTCTTAAACTCCATATCTCTTTTCAGCTACAGATCTCTCTCCTTTCCATTATAGGCAAATTTCCTTTAATTCTCACCTATTTCTTGCACATCAATGAATTTATTATACTTTGCCCTTTTTCTCCCCTTTTTCTTATTTTCATTCTTATTCATTCATTTTCTTATTTTCATTCTTCATATTCCACTTACATGGTTCTCTTCTAACCCCTTTGCAAACACTGCTTTAATCTACAATTAATCTATAGGTAAATATGTTAAATACTCACCCACAATCATTTTGCTAGTCTTCTGCATACATTCCTTACTTGGATGAAGTTCATTCTCCAACAGTTTTTTCAGGAAAGAGTCTGCAGTTTAGAATGTCTTGAATTTTTGCATGCTTAAACTGCAGTCTTGAAATAGTCTTCTGCAGTCTTGAAATAGTCTTCTATAATCTTGAAATATACTGAATATATAAAATGTTTATCTTACAGTTTCCTTGAGTTTCTTGAAAATGCTGTTTACCTTCTAACTTTTTGAATTGTTGGTTTTGAGTTATTATTCTAGTCTTATTTATGTACTATTACTAAAAAATTATCTTTTCTCTTTAGAGGCTCTGAAGAATTTTTTCCCTGTCTTTAAAGTCTAAGTTGATTATAGGATGTGTTTGTAGTGACTGTTCTGGGTCAATTATCTCAGATACATGATGGATCATTTCAAAATTTAGATTTGATTTTTCTCTTATTTTTGGTAATCTTTAAAAATTGTAGCTTAAATATTATTTCTGGGGTTTTTGTTTGTTTTCTCCTCTGCTTTAGTGACTCCAATTTTATGTCTGCTTGATCTTCTTTGTCTGACTCATTCAATTATTTTCTTTCTAATTCTTTCAACTTATGTTTACCACGCTTTATTCAATGACCTTATTAAATTTTTAGTCAAATATATTCTGGTTTGCATATCTTGTATTTTATCCTTTGGCATTGATGTTGTTTTGCATTTACAAAATTTTTTACCTTACTTTGAGATGATCACATTTCATTTATTATTTCTTTTTTTATCCATTCCTGTTCTTACTCTTGGAATATCTTATTCAACATTTTTTCCTAGCATTTATAATTTTTAAATTTATGTTCAATTTTGTTTGGAGAGCTATGTTACAGTTTCTTACCTTTATATTTGGTTTTGTGGAATAGATTGTTTATCAGCTGAAAATGGTATTTCCTCCTTTCTGTTTTATTCTACCCCCAAACTGATGCCTCTCTGAGACTGTTGCTTAATCCTTTGCATATTTTTATTATCTCCCTGTAGTCAATGTTGTATATTGCCAAGTTCCAGAACTGTATTCAGTATTTTAACACTTTGATAAACTTTGTCTTCCTGGAGGTTTTATCTTTGCTTAGCTGTCCTTCAGCTCCATGATCCTATTTTCCATGACAAAGTCTTTCATACACTCTCTCTTTCCATCCCCTGCTGCACATTCATGTAGTGACTGCACAAGCTCTATGGATAGAAGTGTTGATGTGTTTATTTCTCAACTTTTTGTATATTGAAATTCATGTGTTCTTTCTCCTTGGAATAGGGAAAGTGTGGATTATGTGTAATTTTATTTGCATACTTCATTGATAGTATAGATTTGGGGGGAGTAGGTGAGAAAAAGATTTACATTTAGGCAGCCACCATTATCCTAAGGCTAAGTGGGAGCTCCTACAATGAAAATTGTAAACCTATAATGTGGAAAATTTTTCGTTAGCAAAAAATAACCAACTGCTCTTATATACCAAGATTTGCTTCATCATTTATGTAAATTCCTCATGTGTTTAAAATTTATCACTATGTGTCAATAACTTCATTGGACCTGGGAGATAAATTCATAAATTATTAATCCAGTTTGGTTGAAATATAGGCTATAAGTATAGGCATATGAAAATAAAAATGAAATAGAAGTTTGAGGTAAGTAAATGCATGGCCTTGAATTTTAGAACCAAGCTTTATCTACTTAAATATAATAGACAAGGCAGAGCCTTTCAAGACACTTTAACTTTTGAGGCCTAAATAAGTTGGGGTAGACAATTTAATACAAATGATGAAAGTGGGATACTTTAAAACCAGTTTGGCCTCTTTTGATATTCTTTATTCTCATAAATATTTCCTAATCTTTTTATACATAGTTTGCTCCAAATTTCTAGATAAATTAAAGTAACATGAACTGTATATACTTTATAATAATTAAGGACATTAGACTGTTATAAAGACATATACAGACCAAAAAAGTTTCTTGAACAAATAAAATGTTTGTTTTTTTAAAATAAATTTATTTATTTATTTTTGGCTGTGTTGCGTCTCCATTGCTGCATACAGGCTTTCTCTAGTTGTGGCAAGTGGGGGCTACTCTTCGTTGTGGTGCATGGGCTTCTCATTGTGTGTCTTCTCTTGATATGGAGCACTGGCTCTAGGCGTGTGGGCTTCAGCTTCAGTAGTTGTGGCTCACGGGCTTACTTGCTCTACAGCATGTGAGATCTTCCCAGACCATGGCTCGAATCCATGTCCCCTGCATTGGCAGGTGGATTCTTAACCACTGTGCCACCAGGGAAGTCTACAATGGTTTTATTATAAGGAAAAAGAGAACAAGTAGGCATTACCTAGCCTCAAACTTACCAATAAAATTAGCCAGAATTAGACTAGATCAGCTAAATATGGAGCATATATTACTAGTGATGGAATGAGAATCATGAAAACAGTTAAGGCAAATAAAGTTTTGGCTATTTTTCAAAGTGTTAGTGTAATTCAAATTCATTCCCCCATGTTTCCCCTCCTTAGGAGCAGGAGGTCAAGAGCTTAACATTTATAGTTTGTTTGTTTGTTTGTTTGTTGACATTCAAGACATTTTTTCCCTCTGACTTCCTCCTCCACCATCAAAAACCTAAGAAACAAAATAAATAAAATAAAGCTCCCAAAGTCACTTCCCATAAAATGAAACTCAAAGCAAAAAATAGAAAAATTGGATACTAGCCAATGTCATTCCTGGGGTTGAAAATTCCTAGTGTTTTTGGTCAAGTAAATCATAAACAAATTCTGCAACCTATAATGCATTGTCATTTACACATTCATAAATTCTATCTTAGTAACTACATGTCATTTTTTATAAAGAATATCTACATAATGCTATGTGAGTATGTAATGAAAAGAGTATCTACATAAAAGAATATCTACATAATGTATGTGAGTATCTTATTCACATACCCATGTATCTTACTGGTTTGGTTGTCATGGATACACACTTTTTGTTTGTTTGAGAGATCTATAAAATGTGTGTGCATTTTAATTCCTGCTTGCCATATTTGCAGTGATATTACAGGTATTTTACAGTAGTAAATAAAATTAAACATCAATGCAATTTATGATGAAAGGATAAATGCATTTATTTGCATGAGTTTTAATAAATCAGTCCTTACTGACATTTAAAATACAAGAAACTGAATATTATATTATTCAAGGAGGAATATAATTTACAAGACACTGCCTTTGCCTTGTAAGATTATATTACATAGAGTGTAGGAAGTCATCAAACTTTGAGAAAAAAATAAAATAGGACACCATACCTATCTAAAAATAATATTCATTCCTCTCAAGAGGGAGTGTTTTTATTGTAAAAATTCAACAATATATGTATTTTACCCTCAAAGTATTCAAAGTCTTATTCTCACACTCATTCTCTTTCTGTTTCCCATGTGTCATAATAACATCATCTTTATGTGTTAGTAGATGTCATGAAAAAATATATATTACAATCTGCAAGTGCTAAAAGAGCAAAGCTTAAAGCTAGGGCTATATTTTTCCTATCTAAAAGTCACTGACACAAAAGAAGAAGATGAACAAAGAGCTATGAATATATGCATTGGATGGGAGCTTCTGGAAGTTACATGTTATTTTGTTCAAAAGCACAAACCACAAAAAATTCTTAATGTCACCCCTATTGAGAGGTCAGTGCTGGTTTGGCAGTCACTCAGCCTTGATTTAAACCTATATATGTACAGAGAGAAAGTTCAAGCTAGAGTAACTCGGCATTGATGTGCACTATTTCTGAAAGAAAAGAAAGAAAGAATCTTTTGAGAATATGGTCTTATTCTGCCATTATCTGTTGCTCAGTTTTCACAAGCTAACAGGTTTAATAATTTAAGCTAAGAAAACTAAAATATGGAGTAAGCTAAGTAAACTAAAATATATCATACACCTGTAGAGGTATTTGGTAATATGCATTTACTATTTGCATTCAATTAACACTTCTATTTAACATATGGTATGGCAATATTCAGCATGTCTTTTTTTTTTTTTTTTTTTTTTTTTTTTTTTTTTTTTTTTGCGGTACGTGGGCCTCTCACTGTTGTGGCCTCTCCCATTGCGGAGCCCAGGCTCCGGACACGCAGGCTCAGCGGCCATGGCTCACGGGCCTAGCCGCTCTGCAGCGTGTGGGATCCTCTCGGACCGGGGCATGAACCCGTGCTCCCTTCATCAGCAGGCGGACTCTTAACCACTGCACAACCAGGTAAGCCCCAGCAGCATGTCTTCTTGAAAGTAATGATGCAATGGTGTGAAATGTTTTTAATTCATAGTTTATCATTCTGTGTCCAGACATCAATCTTGTATTTCTTTATATTAAAAGGAGAACTATTAAGAGGATCCATGTACAGAAATGAATAAGCATGATAAAGAAATATTTGTTAAGGCTCTATTATCTTAATGGACATGGATTTAGTTTTTTTAATAAAAATAAATAAAATGAACTGTGTAAATATCAAACTGGTTAGAAAAGTTCACTGCTGATTTGATAATATGTAGTTTCATGTTCTTTGAGGAGTCTTGCTGATTATAAAAAACAACTTACCTCCTTTTTTTTTTTTTTTTTTTTTGCGATACGCGGGCCTCTCACTGTTGTGGCCTCTCCCGTTGCGGAGCACAGGCTCCAGACGCGCAGGCTCAGCGGCCATGGCTCACAGGCCCAGCCGCTCCGCGGCATGTGAGATCTTCCCGGACAGGGGCACGAACCCGTGTCCCCTGCATCGGCAGGCGGACTCTCAACCACTGCGCCACCAGGGAAGCCCAACTTACCTCCTTTTTAATGAAAATTATTTAGGGGCAAGTTTTCACCCTTCATAAACATGAGCTAATTCAGTGACTAGCTTAGCCATTTGGAGAATTAAGACACCCATTTAGAAAGACAGCATTTATTGCAGTATTTGTCCTGTGAATAGCTAGTGATTAAACACTAGATGTAGGTCTCTGAATATATTCTAGGAAATATATTTTTATACATATATTTTATATAAAAGGTATATTTTTCAGAAGCCCTATGGTTATGCGAGCTATAGGGAGATGTGGGATGCCGTCTCATTCTATATGAAACAGTAACGCTTTAGGCTCTATAATGTTTATAGCTTATGAAAGATGTTTTCTAACATGGTCAGCAACAAGCTTCATTTAGGGAGAAGAGGAAAGGTAAAATAATGTTCTTAAAAGTTCTGTCTTCATATCAGCTAATGCCTAAAATTGGAACCTATACCACTGTCCATTTTTTGTTTCTCATTGGAAAATGTGACAAATTTTCATGCAAACTTTATAACAGCTTAATTAAAACTGAAACATTAACTAAAAAATAAATTTAGTTAAAACCTATTCTTATGCACTTTTTAAATTTTTTTTTTTTTTTTTTTTTTTTTTTTTTTTTTTTTTTTTGCAGTATGCGGGCCTCTCACTGTTGTGGCCTCTCCTATTGCGGAGCACAGGCTCCGGATGCGCAGGCCTAGCGGCCATGGCTCACGGGCTTAGTTGCTCCGCGGCATGTGGGATCTTCCCGGACCGGGGCACGAACCCGTGTCTCCTGCATTGGCAGGCGGATTCTCAACCACTGCGCCACCAGGGAAGCCCGCACTTTTTAAATTTTGGCCACTCCTCGCACCTTTCGAGATTATAGTTCCCGACCAGCGACTGAACCAAGGCCCCCTCAGTGAAAGCACCGAGTCCTAACTACTGGACCACCAGGGAATTCCCCTCATGCACTTCTTATTATTAGATTTTAAACAACTACAAAAATCTTAGCAAAACAAATGTATGAAAACTTAACGTATCACTTTCTGAATGTATAGTACTTAGACGATGGTGAGATGCGGCTGTGAAAGAAACCTAACAAAGAAAAAGTTAAGTTATAACTAGATGCATACAGAAAATACCATGATATTTAAAAATCAAATTGTTTTCATTAAAGTATGCCTCATATATTAACAAATGAAATTTAGTTAGTCCAGACAATATCAAACCTATCATAATCTTAACTACTGGCACAATCTGTTTCAATGACAACTGATTCACTGAATGCATTTAAATGCAAATAAGTACAGTTTTGATGAAAGCAAATTTTAGAGGTTTCCAATAGAATCCTTATATTGGATAACCCTTTTGGAACATGAAAGTAGTAAAAAAAAAAAAAAAATGCAAAGGAAGATAGATATTCCCAAGATATTTATTAAAATAATTTTTAAATGTTGATGAAACAATAGCTCAAAATTGGTCCTCACAAAACTTAATGTAAAATCCTTCAGGAAAAAAAAAAAAAAAAATCATGTTCTATTTTTCACATTGTGAGGAAACAGATTGAAAACACCCAATCAAGAATTAAACACACACACACACACACACACACACACACACACACACACACACACACTAAAGCTGTAGAGATAATATTAAAATTATTTTTGTTAAAGAATCATTGACCTGGCACAAGATAAGAGAATATTTCAATTCTCAAAGCCATGGGAAACCAAGGGATCTGAGAGTTAAGTGAGATTCACAGCTTGCCTTCAACCTGAAATTTTGCGATGAATCCAGGTTACCAGAGGTTCCACACTGGCAGCTTCACAATACGCGAAGAACTGAGGATAAAGTCAAAGGTCAGTTCAAAGTGAAGAATCTAAAAGTAGAATCCCCACATAAAGCTGTAAATTAAAAATGACACACTTATATTACAAAATTAAATGAGAAATAACCCCTAGTATTTAGGAAATGACATTGGGAAACTTGTTTGTCTTAACTCTGACATGGAAAGAATCAGAAAATATGTCCTTTGACGTTTAAAACCACAAATCCTCACTGGTATTTGGAGTTTGAATTCATACCTCTCTTTTGATCTAGACAAACAAACAAATAAAGGTCAAACAGGCAATTTTTTTTTTTGAAAATTTCTTAGTTTGCCTGCATGCCAGAAAGGAGCATAAGAAATTCCACAAATCCTCTTTGGAGGAGCTCAACTTCAAATGCAGATCTGAAAAAAATTATCATATTAAGTTTGAGAAAAATGAGTAGTTTTCAATCAAAAATCACCAAAGACATTAAAAAAAAAAAAAAGAGCCATATATGAGAACCGAAACCAACAACAAAGAATAGGCATATGAAGCCTTCATATGTTGGAAATCTACATATGGACTCTTTGTACTGATAGTATAGAACAGCAAAGACAAATATATTTTAAAGTTAGCTAAAGAAAAAAAAGACAAATCACATTTGAACGAAAAAGTAATTTAGTTGAAAGCTAAATTCTCAGCTGTAATAAAGAAAATCCAGAAGAACTAAAATAATAGATTAAAATGTTTAGGAAGAAATAAAAATTAACAAACTAGAGTTTTATATCTGGATAATACATATATCAAGAATGATGAAAAGACATTTTCAGATTTAAAAGAAACTAAGATATTTTATCATGAAAAAATTTAGAAAAATTAACCTCAGATAGAAAAAATGCAGATATCAAAAAATGTAGATATCTTTTTGTAGAAAGCCCTATAAAAACGTAACAAATTATCACCATAACTGTTTTATCACATCTCTTATCAATGGGTACATAAAAGTGACCAATAAAAAAAGCAATGAGAACATAGAAATTTTCACCTTCACAAATAATACAAAATGCTTGCTGCACAATATTTTAAATGTATCTAAAATTGCATCTAATAGAGAATATACATTCTTTTAAAAATATTTTAAAATATTTATAAAAATAGACCACATATTAGCTCACAAACCTAACTTCAAAATATTAAGAATTGGTTCACACAAGCCACGATAATAAAAGTAATTAGAAAAAACTCATGTTTAAATTAAAAAGGTCTAAATGACCCATAGGACAAAGTACCCACCATAATACAAATTAGAAAACAATTAATATTTGAAAAATATGAAAAAAAGAGCAAAGTAAATTTGTGGGATACAAATAAATCAATATAGAGAGGAATATTTTAAAATATATATTCTTAGATTAGAAAAGAACAAAAGCCCAAAGTTAGTCAAGCTACCACTTTAAGTAGTAATAGAAAGCTCCCCTATGGTATCCCATTTGTTTTCCATTCCAGAGGAGCATAGAAACTGGGCTTGGTTAATAATACAAATAGTGAACATCTATTGAGTTCGTGGAATGTTCCAAGCAATATTATAAGATTTAGATTATTCACAGCATCACATTTTTCTAACCACCTGTAAATAAGCATAAGCAGCTGTCTCAAATCAAGCCTAACAGGATTATCTCAAGAAGAGGTTCTTTATCTTTTGATTGACTTAAACTTGGTAGGAAACAAACAAGCAAACAAAACAAACAAACAAACCTCTTTCCCGCTGATAAGGTGTCTCCACATGGATCCTGAGAATGCTGCAAACATAACGGAATGCAAAACCTAAGGATGAGAAATAGGTGCTGATAATATTATTTGAGCTTCTAAATCAGATGGTTAGTTAGCCTTTACCATACATAAGCCAACACATTATTTTTTTTTTAAGTTTTTATTGAATTTGTTACAATATTGCTTCTGTTTTATGTTTTGGTTTTTTGGCCCTGAGGCATGTTGGATCTTAGCTCCCTGACCAGGGATCGAACCCTCACTCCTGCACTGGAAGGTAAAGCCTCAACCACTGGACCACCAGCGAAGTCCCCAATGCATTATTTTTTAATTTAAATCAGCCTGAGTTGAATTTTCTCTCTTTGTAAGGAAATGTCATAATAGATAAAACTTACTTATTGTAAATGACATCAAGTCTCTTGGTTAGTTGAGTTCTACTGCAGAACACTAGGAAATTTTGTGATATTTCTGGATGCTAGTTATCTTTAATTAGGAAAAAGATTCATTTTTTTCAAGCTATTGAGAGGTGGGCCTAGAATTTAATATAGAAAAAGTGGTGATAGTTTTATATTAAATATCTTTTTCATATATATATATGGTTTTATAAGTGAGAACTAAGCCAAGTGAATATAGTGTAATAGAATCCTTTTAAATAGCTAAAGAGGTATTAAGGTAGAAAATATTGCCTTTATTGAGCCATTAAAGGAAAGGCTAAAGAGCCATTTTGCAGGAATATTGCTCAGGTTATGCAAATGTAAGTTGAATGATTGGAACTTATGTCCTTAAATTCCTTCTGTCCCTGAAATTTTAAAAATTTATTTACTGAAAAAAATTGTATTACAGTTTTAAACAACATTTGGGTAAATCACATTTTATTTGAAGTTAATATTTTCTACAATTTAAAGAGTTTATATATGTAATAATAATTATGAACATATGTCAATATGCAATTATGTGAAAGGACAAAAATATTAACCATGAAACAAAGCAAGCAAATGTTCCTCACTGATATTTTGAAAGACTATTAAGGGAGGAGGTGTAAGCAATGTAAAAAACCCATGTTTTAAAGAGAAACCATCAATAACTCAATAATAGCACTTCTAATGTTAAGATGCAGAGCATCTGATTACTCTAGAAAAACAGCATATTAAACATACCACTTTGACAAAAGGTCAGTCAAATGTAGTACAACTGAGAGTGTAAATAGCTGATATTTTAAGCCAATGTTATCATGTCTTGTAGGAGATAATGAATCTAGCATTTTAGGAGCCTTGTATCTATCGTATCTTGATAGTTATGTGTATGGAAATTATATTATGGTATCATATATCATTTAGAATGTCAATAAATCTATCAAAACCTTAAGTGAATATTTATCAATAATCTTACACTTTTGTTTGTCTATTGCCCTATAAGACTTAAATGCAATGAATAACTATACATATATATTTTATGATATGTTCTGTTTAGAAAACTCTAGGAGTAAAGAAAAAATACTTAATATGCTACTCTGTTATATATTATCCAATAAACATTCTGATAAAAACGTGTTGGAGTGAATATGTACACATCATAATGTGTACATATCATGAAGTGAGGGCAGTGGTATGAATGGAAAGATTTCAGTTTAAGGGTTAAATTTGGAAAGTCTTTTCCTTTGAGTGAACATTGAAGAATTTGCTTTTTTGCTTAGAACATCAGGCAGAATACACTACCAATTAAGATTACAAAAGTGGAATTAGACAGCATGGTTTAACCTATACTAGTGGTGCTATACTGGTCAAGTTACTTATACCTCTGTGTTTGGTTTACTTACCCATAAAATGGGACTAAAGTCTACTTCATAGTAACAGGAAATAGTAGCTATTATCATTTATTATTGAAGATCATCTTTCCTTAGGCAACTAAGATAAAAGACCATTAAAGTAGGTATTCCTCAGTGACTTTACCTAAAATAAACATTATAAGTAAAATTCCATAATATTTTTAATAAAAATCTATGTTTTGGGGAAGGCCACCTTCACGAACACATTTCAAAGAAAGATCAAAACCTCAGTAAAATCCAAATATTTAACAGAAACCTATACCATGTCTCCTCTTAGCATATACAAAATGGTGAATACAATTCTCTTTAAGTTGTGGGTACATCAACAAACTAGTTTCATAAGTAATTTTAAACCCATTGTAATCATTGATAATTGATTAGATTTTTATAAAATAACTAGTGTCGAGATCACAACTAACATGACCTGATTTTGGCAATTCATGTTTCAGCAACTTCAGGTTTCAATAATGTATGTGCAAAACTTGAATAAGAAAGCACACAACTTATAAGCTTTGTGATATTACAATTTTTATGATGTAGTAGTTTTGACCTTTGGAGTATATAAAAAATTCAGAGATAACATGATGTTTATCTTCTTAGCATGGCACATTGATATATTCTTATTTCAACTTACAGTCACTGATAATGAGGTATGTTTGATCTTTATGCTTGCTTTTTAGTGTCTCATAATTAGAATATTATTTGGTGATCATTTTGGAGTTGGTACATTAATTTTATGTGTAAAATAACTGTACTTCCATATGCAAACAAACTCTTCTTTATTAAATATAACATACTATTATTTAGCTTTGGTTTGGGGAATGTCATTGATACTATGTGTTATTAATAGCTCTGTGTTTTAGCTTATTCTGAAGAGAAGGCATCCTTCACTGACTTTTACCAACATTTATTTTAAAATGTTGAAATCTAGTCTTAACATTTTTTTTAAATTAATATCAAAATTAGATCTTAATCCTATACTTTTGCTTTACTCAGATTGCCATATAAATGGAATCATATAGTTATTAGACTTTTGTGTATGGTTTCTTTCACTTAGTTTAATGCTTTCAAGATGCATCCACCTTATTGAATGTATCAACTGGTACATTATTTTCACTGCTGAGTAGTATCCCATCATGTGAATATGCCATAATTTATCCATTTATCAGATAATGAACATATGAGTTCTAGTTTTGGCAGTGATAGATAAAACTGCTATAAATATCATGCTTAGATTTTTGTGTGGATATATATCTTTTTTCTCTTGGGAAAATACTAGATATGAGATTTCTGGTCATATGGTAAGATATTTTTATTTCAAATTATTTTAAATGACTATACCAGAATTTTTATTATATTCAAGCTTTGCAATAATGATATTTGCAGATTTTTAAAATTTTCCTATGGAATTTTGAAAAGGCACCAAAACCTGGAAAAATACCCCTTATTCCTGCAAGGATTTTTACATTCTCTATTCTACAAAATGAGGAGGTAATTTACTTTCCCCTAAATCCACTGTTTCATTTGTTTACAAATAACTCTGAGATAGTTCATTAAAATATCCTGGCATTTTATGACATAGATTTCCAATGTTATTCTTAAGTATGCAGAAAATCTGTATTATTGTGCCACTCTATGAGATAGCCAGGATCTTTTGCTGGAATACTATGTCAGAGAGATGTCCAATAGGATGGCATCATTTCTCCTCTTTTATGGATATCTGTCAAATTTGGTAGCCAAAAAAAATCCTTTCTCTTCAATGTAGAACATTGATCTTCACTTTGGAGCCATCCCTTATCCTTTTAGCAAGGGTATTGAACTCTAGCCCTAAACTAATCATTGTTATGAGTCATTTCTTTCAGAAGCCCCAAGTTGATTGAATTTTAAAATGTATTTAAGTCCCAAATGGTTTTAACCTAATACTCGTAGACTTACATCTTTTGGAAAAATACTGAGATATAATGAAATCAAATAGTCTCTTCAAGATAATATGTCAGCCAGCTTCAGTTACTTCTTTGATGGATTTTGTTATTTTTCTTTGAATATCTTATGGCCAATGTATATTTTCCACCAATGTAGCAAAAAATTTTCTCTTTCTTAGTTTCTTCAGGAACTTATTACTGGCTACAAAGCTAATTTACCTAATTGTGGAAGTGAGGAGTATTCTTCCTGGGAAGTCTGAGAGGCGTTGTGTGTTGTCTGTGGGATGACAATGTGGTGCTGGTGGTAATGGTGATGGTTGTAAAGCTCAGTGACGGAGGGTAGAGGAGCTAAGCCCAGTGTTTTCACACAGTTTTATTGGAAATGGTGAAACAAGGTGAATGTAGCAGAGTCTCAATAGCTTGAATCTCTTTACTTATATTCCAGAAGTCTGAGGGAGGAACAAACTATCTGAAAACAATGTAGATTGCCTCTTGCTAAACATTATGAACAGTGTAACTCCTAAAAAAATGTTCCAGACTCTGGGATAATATTTTATTAAAAGGACAGCATAGTGATTGTAGAATACGCACAGAGGTGAAACTGTATTAAAGGTTATGTCAACATGGAGGAAAAACATATATTCACTAGAGGGAATTTAGAGAAATATAAACATCATTAAAGGGTGAATGATGACTTAAAAAGAAAAGGATAACATAACCAAATTTTGCTCATTAAAGTCTGTAGAGGAAAAAGTAGAGAAAGACAGCTTTGGTCTTTTAAATGCCCTTTTTTGTGTCCATTGATCACGATGAACTTGTCTTCAATTCTTCATAACATGCTGCTTTAAAATATATGATCTAGAAATATATTGGCTCTCATCCCCACCAAAACATGTTGCCAAATGACATTAAGTTGTTTTCCAGATCTCAAGAAGTATATGTGAACTTGATTTGCTCATGCCAAAACTTGTTACAATTACTGAGAAACCACAATAGTAAAGCTAAAGATTTCAAACACTTTTAACTGGAATGTTACACTTGGTTTTTAGAGTTAAGTATTCTTTTCCCTGGTCAGTTGTTGTCCACAAACGACAAGCAAGCATATAACATTTGGAGAGATGCCACTAACATAGAAGGCACTTCTTTTTTTTTTTTTTTTTTTGTGGTATGCGGGCCTCTCACTGCTGCGGCCTCTCCCGTTGCGGAGCGCAGGCTCCGGACGCGCAGGCCCAGCGGCCATGGACCACGGTCCCAGCCGCTCCGCGGCACGTGGGATCCTCCCGGACCGGGGCACGAACCCGTGACCCCTGCATCGGCAGGCGGACTCCCAACCACTGCGCCACCAGGGAAGCCCAGAAGGCCCTTCTTGATTGTACATTCAGGAGAATCTCTAAGCTCCAGTTTCCAATTGCAATGAATGTCCTTCAATACACTCTTACAGTCCCTGTGTCAGTTATGCAATTGACTTCGAATGTAGAAGAAGAATTTGCCTACTGACAAATGTTGCTTAAAAAGAACAGTTAGTTTCAATTCCTCAATTTGGCATTAGAGGAAAAGATTCAACTCTAGGTTAAAAAAAATCAAGATTTTAGGCAACATTCATTGGCAGGAAACAGTGAGACTGTATTTGATCTCTTTCTGTCACTAAAAATGCTGTCTGAGAACTAATATTCATGTGTTCAAATACTGAAAATTCAACTAACAATTGAACAAGTATATGATGACTTTGTTCTCGTATGTAGTTCAAAACTTCAAGATTTTTTCTCCAAAATACCCAGTAAAAGTGATTCTTCCTCTTTTTACCCATCTCTTACAAATAAAAGCACCATGCAGTTGAAGTTCTGGATACAATTATTTGTCAGACTATGCAATATTAAAGTTGTTCAACAAAATTTATAATGAACTTAATTTAAGTTTTATTCCCTCCTCAATGTTTTTCTCAATTAATGCAGAGTTTACTAACTTATGAGAACATATGTTCTATTTCAGAATAGTTGAAATCTAATTTCTTATGTGATTGCTGTTTGCAATGAAGATAAATCCACAAACGACTATGACAAGGTATCAGATTATGCAAAATTCTGCTAAATATATTTAGAGCAATTTTATGTGGCCTACTTCAACTATATTCTTCAGCTCATAAACTAGCAATTTATTTTATTTTATAACTAAAAGAGGTAATTATGGA